>NC_141350.1:65333124-65984513 GCF_057382095.1 Aulonocara sp. 'chitande type north' Nkhata Bay
CTCAGCTGAGACTTTAATCCACTGTTGCAACACGAAGCCAACAAACAAACTTCAGGATGGCCGCTCCTCGTCTCGCTCTGTCTGTGGTTGTGCTCATGCTGGCTGTCATCGCTCTGACTGAGGGTAAGGCTCGTTTTAATGATCTGACCTTTACACTGTGTGATGAATAACAATTTGAAATTAATATTAATATGATATTCAGCGTTTATACGTAACAATAAAAAATGTTTTTTTAATTTTTAATTGAGAAAACCAAAAACAAATCACTCAAATCATTAATTTTATTACAAAGCAACAATAATTCTTGGCTGTTTTATTTACAAACTAATAGACCATTAATAGCAAGCTATTGATTTTATTTTTGATAAACAATGTATGAAACTTTTCTTCAATCTTTTTCATTCATAGGAGTTACTAGAAAGAAATTCTATTTCTGAAGCTAAAGTCATGAACCATTAAAGCTGTAGCATTCAGTAGTTTGTCTAAGATAAAGAGTCCATTCTAATGTGCAATATGAAAATAATTAATGTTAATGCAGCATTAAACTTAATATTAACATATTACTTCATAGATACAGTAAACAGAGGACAGGTCACATGACAAATCTGACCACTTCATAACTCAGGGGAACAAATGAGCAGTTGCACAGTGTCATCAACTAAACATACAGTATCAGATGTGACCTCACACCAGCCAGCAGGAAACTGAATCGGAACAAAAACCAGGAAGCAGATGATGTGGTGCTGTGTCAGTGGCTCAGTTGTTAACTTGTTCCTGTTTGTTTGCAGGTATGCGCGGTGCTGGCCCAAAAAAGTGCTGCTTCCGCTTCAATGACCAGGAAGTGCCTAAAGGAAGAGTGGTCAGCTACGTCAAGACCAGCCAGCGCTGCTCCAAGCCCGCCATCCTGTAAGTACACAACCTCACAAACACACATCACCACCATCACCAAACCTGCCCCTCCATCCTCTGACTCTCCTCTTTCTGTGAACCTTCAGGCTGAACACAGTGGCAGGCCGACAGCTGTGTGTCAGACCTTCAGCCCCCTGGGTGAAGCAGCTCATCAGCTACCTGGATGCCAAAGCCGTCCCAGGACAGACATCCAACCTGTAACCATGGAAACTACTTTGGAAGAGCCTTCATGGACAAAAGCTGGACAGTTTATATGTTTAAATGCTGGAAGTTTGTATAACCAAACAGCAGCTCTTCTGTCTACATGCTGAATCTGTATCAGATATTCTTATACTTAAAGACATAATTATGAGATTCATTTGCAAATAGGAATAATTTCCTGCAATCCAAACATTTCTTTGTTTGTTTACTCTGTCGTTCTTTTAATACTGATATTTAATATTTTTACATTTCTGACTTTGAATATTTATCTTATTATACTGAATAACGAGTGTTTTTGCTTAATACAACACTGAAAGTCTGACTGTAAGCACTGTGATACTTTGGAGTGTAATCTGAAATGACTTGAGAAGCTGTTCTTTGTGAAAGAGCAGTGCCTCCCACCTCCACATGGTGTCATCAGTAAACAGCAGAGTATAAGCTATGGGCTGCAGCACTGTTCCTGCACTGTGGACAGTTCGCTTGGTTTTGATGTAAAACTTAAGTATTTGTGTTTTTATGATTGTGCTGAAAACTTCACTTTAAAATAAAGGATAAAGGATCAGTGAAACTTTGTCATTGTGAGTCTTCTTACAGAGTGTAACAGCTCGTGTCACATAAACAGACAATGAAACAACTACTGATGTCCTTTGCAGGTGTAGAGTTCAACCTTCACTTTAAAAAAAAACAAACAGGAAATGACACTTAAGCAAATCCTTGCTTGCCTGTGATTCAGAAAATTTTTAAACTCAGTTTTAAACATGTTGCTGTTTGTTAGATTACACAAAGCAAAGCCAAGAACCTTGGAGTCATTTTTGACCAGGACATGTCCTTCAATGCACAAATTAAACAAATATGTAAGACTGCTTTCTTCCATTTTTGAAACATCTCTAAAATTAGAAATATCCTGTCTCAGAGTGACGCTGAAAAACTACTTCATGCATTTATTACTTCCAGGCTGGACTACTGCAATTCATTATCATCAGGAAGTCCTAAAAACTCCCTGAAAAACCTTCAGTTAATCCAAAATGCTGCAGCAAGAGTCCTGACAGGGACTAGAAAGAGAGAGCAGATTTCTCCTTCATTGGCTCCCTGTTACAACCAGAATTCAAAATCCTGCTCCTCACATACAAGGTCTTAAATAATCAGGCTCCATCTTATCTTAATGACCTTGTAGTACCATATCACCCTATTAGAGCACTTCGCTCTCGCACTGCAGGCTTACTTGTTGTTCCTAGAGTATTTAAAAGTAGAATGGGAGGCAGAGCCTTCAGTTTTCAGGTCCCTCTTCTGTGGAACCAGCTTCCAGTTTGGATTCAGGAGACAGACACTATCTCTACTTTTAAGATCAGGCTTCAAACTTTCCTTTTTTCTAAAGCATATAGTCAGGTCTGGACCAGGTGACCCTGAATCTGTCACGGCTGGGGCAGCAGTTGTGTGATGGAGTGAATGAGGACCCATGTTGCAGACAGTGGCGGAGGTGCGAGTGGGTTTATTTACAGTGCACAATAAGAAAGGTGAGGGCAGAACTGAACATAAACCTAAACTGGGGAAAACTCATAATAACAAAACACAAAACCATAACTGACAAAGTCACACGCAGGGAAAGACACAAGGCAGTAGGCAGGGGATGGAGAGCTGGAAATGGAGAGAAGAATGTGGAGCAGAGAGACGCAGAATAACACAGACGAACCGACGAGGAACACAAGCAGGCATACACTATAAATACAAACAAGGTAATCAGGTAATGACACACAGGAGTGGAGCACAGCTGATCCTAATTCACAGGATGACAGGAAGACACAAACTGACACAGTGATAAGAGACCCAGACCTTCAAAGTAAAACAGAAATTCACAAAGACAAACTCAGGGACACGAACAAAGCACAGAAGGGAGAACACTAAAGCACTAAACACAAGAACCAAACCCTAAGCCCAAATACAAAATAAGAATTACCACAAAACATAAGATGATACCAAAAGGAAACACAAAACGCTGGGTCACCAAACCAGGAGCATGACAGAATCCTCCCTTAGTTATGCTGCAACAGGTGTAGGTTGCTGGGAGATTCCCATGATGCACTGAGTATTTCTTCTTCAGTCACCTTGCTCAGTCATTATGTGTTAACAGACCTCTCTGCATTGAATCGTACTTGTTATTAACCTCTGTCTCTCTTCCACAGCATGTCTTTATCCTGTCTTCCTTCTCTCACCCCAACCGGTCGCAGCAGATGGCCCCGCCCCTCCCTGAGCCTGGTTCTGCCGGAGGTTTCTTCCTGTTAAAAGGGAGTTTTTCCTTCCCACTGTCGCCAAAGTGCTTGCTCATAGGGGATCACATGATTGTTACATTTTTCTCTGTATCTATTATTGTAGAGTCTACCTTACAATATAAAGCACCTTGAGGGGACTGTTGTTGTTAATTGGCGCTGTATAAATAAATGAAATTGAAATTGAAAAGCTACGTTTCTACTAATCACCACAGGTCTGTGTGCTGGTCAGTTTTCAGAGGTCCACCACAGCATCTGTCATCATACTGCATCACAGCATGGTACATTAGTTGCATGTCTCTGAACAGGAGAGCTCTCCAGCACATCATAAAAACAGCTGGTGGCCAAACTGTGTGCAATCAATCTCAGGTGGAGCCTTAAAAGCCAAGAACACCATCAGAGGTCCAGCCTAGCCTGGACTCATTCACTGTCCCTATGCCATCCAGAAAGGCCTGTAGGACATTTATCCTTTAACTTACCTTTGTAATGTGGAGGAAATGAACCAAATTATTAACATGATTTTGCTGTGCTCTAAGACATCATCTGATTAGATCTCATTTTGATGGATTTCTTCAGATTTTGTGAAATAAGAGGAAAGTTAAAACTGGGTCTATAATTAGGTGGACTGGGAGCAGAAACAGACTTTATGGGGATGGGTTGGTTTTTTTTTTTTTTTTTTTTTTTTTTGTGTGTTCCGTTTGGATCTTTAGCCATCAGAATTGTTGTCTTAAGGCCAAGAAAGATGCCAAGCGGATTTATTTTACCAAGTGGATCATCATGGCCTTGCCATATTGGTCCATTTGATTGACCTTTATTATAATTATGAATTTATTTTATTTTCAGTTCCTACAAACGGGACAGACATGACTGGGGGATAGGACAGGGAGAAAGAATGAAAGAAAGAGAGGGAGAGAAAGAAAACCAAAGGGGAGAAGAGACGGTGAGAAGGGGGGGAAGAAAGAAAAAAAAAAAAACCAAACAACAAAAAAAACCAAAACACCTGGGTCACCTGTATGGAGAAAAAAAACAGAAGAGAAAGCAAACAACAAAGAGCAACATAATAAAAAAAACGGCACCATCACAATAAACTAGCTAGCAGTAAATATCAGTAGATACTAAGTAATAAACGATATTGTGCAGCACGCAAGATAGACAGCGCACAGTGTGCTTTGAGGCAGCAGCCAAGAAAGCTGTAGTCCGCGTCTGTGAATACCCGTGTGTACACCTGTGTGCATACCTGTGTGGATCAGCATGCTTGCATTCCAAAGGTTTCTCCATGTAACGATCTGCTAGGGAGTGTGGGGAGCCACAGCCCCGCCCTCCAGGGTATGAAGCAGGTATGGAGGAGATCAAAACTCCAGACATCCAGAGGCCCCCAGAACACAAGAGACCATGGAAGACCAACAAAGGGGCAGCCGCGCCACTGTCCCAGTAAGAGCTGAGGAGAGTCCCAGATGAGGGCTCACTCAGCAGCTGCGGAGCAGAAGACAGGGGGAGTTGCAGTGACGCGCCCGTGAGCTCCGCCGGTGTTCCAGATCTACTGGCGTTTAGATCAACTGGCGTTGGTCGAACAGATGTGTGGCAGTCTTGCGTTTCAGGAGCTGCTACCGACAAACCAGCAAAAAAACGCCAAATGTGTCATCTGTGACACTTGTGAGGTTGTCTCAAACACACTCCGTCAGTCTTGATGCTGTTGAACAACAAAATGTTTAAAAATGTGGCGAGTTTACCTGGTGATATCCTCATGCGCGACGCGATCGCGAAAACAGCAAACAAGTAACACCACGCCGATGTTGTTCACAGGACAGCAAGAGTAAACGATCGGGAGACTCTTGTCGTCGTTATCGTTCCCCTCGCACGGTTTATTTCTCCGAATTCAGCGTTTTTGCTTCACAACTACAGCGTGCAGTTTACTTTGTGCACTAACATGGAGTCGAGTCAACCAGCGCCACCTCTGGCCAAGTGCCACAGCCTACAGCCAGATCAACCTGTGACACATCTGCACCACGTTTGAATTCGTGTCATGCACATTTGTACCTTTCAATTGTGTCTGTTTGTGCGTCATGCAAATAAACCTTTGGAAAGAATGAAATGATGTCATGTATTTATTATCAGCCTACATTTGTACAAAATTCCAAATTATATACACAAAGTCATAGAAATCACCACTCCAATTGGTCATCATGATTTTAATATTCTCTTTTTCCATAACAATGAAATACACCTTGGACAAATATGACACATCAATATTTCATTAGTGTTGTCACATCACATCCTGTAAGCATCGTCTGTCTGTGTCTTTTCCCTGAAAATGAATATTTCCAGCCAATATAGGCAATTCATCAACATGGCTGGAGTTATATACAGTCTGTATAAGTGTGGTTAATCTAATGAAGATTTGTAAGGAGACGGCAGTTACTGTGAATTCACAGCAGTTACACAGTGATTAGTAATAAACAGCCAGTGAGAGTGAGTGGATATGACTGTTCCCACCACTAACACATGACCATAGCCTACTACTAGATTAACTTGTGACACATCTGCACCTGCTGCTATGATCACAGTGAGTAGAGGCTGAGTGGCTGCACTTACCCCTGGTACATCCAAATCTGCCCACAAACATGTTGAAAGATGCAATGCCAGCAATGTGGATTGTCAACACTAAAAACAATCAGTAAGCAAAGACAACAGGGATCATTTGTTTCTGTTTATTTAGCACCCACAACATTTGTAGTCGCCTTCTGCACAGGGGAAGTCCACACACACCGTGTGGTACCACTTTCCACAGAAGGTGCAATCTGCAAGATTGAATGAGGTTGTCAGGGTCATTGTCTGACTGTTTATTACTAATCACTGTGTAACTGCTGTACATTCACAGTAACTGCCATCTCCTTATAAATGTTTATTAGATTGACCACACTTATGCAGACTGTATATCACAACCAACTCTAACATGTTTGTTTGCAGAGGGAAGACACAGACAGACTATGCTAACGACATGTGATGTTACAACACTGGTGAAATATTAGTGTGTTCACGACATTTTTCGTATGGGCAAAAGTATTGATATCAGGATGGTGATTCTTATGTGTATGTCATTTGGCATTTTGTACAAATGTAGGCTGATAATAAATATATGATATCATTTCATTCATTTCAAATGTTTATTTGCATGACGCACAAACAGACACAATTGAAAGGTACAAATGTGCATGACACGAATTCAAACGTGGTGCAGATGTGTCACAGGTTGATCTGGCTGTAGGCTGTGGCACTTGGCCAGAGGTGGCGCTGGTTGACTCGACTCCATGTTAGTGCACAAAGTAAACAGCACGCTGTAGTTGTGAAGCAAAAACGCTGAATTCGGAGAAATAAACCGTGCGAGGGGAACGATAACGACGACAAGAGTCTCCCGATCGTTTACTCTTGCTGTCCTGTGAACAACAACGGCGTGGTGTTACTTGTTTGCTGTTTTCGCGATCGCGTCGCGCATGAGGATATCACCAGGTAAACTCGCCACATTTTTAAACATTTTGTTGTTCAACAGCATCAAGACTGACGGAGTGTGTTTGAGACAACCTCACAAGTGTCACAGATGACACATTTGGCGTTTTTTTGCTGGTTTGTCGGTAGCAGCTCCTGAAACGCAAGACTGCCACACATCTGTTCGACCAACGCCAGTTGATCTAAACGCCAGTAGATCTGGAACACCGGCAGCCAGCCGTGCCTGAGTGACCGAGCCCCAGGCCGAGAGGCCGGGGGCACCCCACCTCCGAAGTGGCCCGAGCGAGCCCCAGGCTCCAGGCCCTGATAAGCGGCCGCCAAGGAGTGAGCCGGTGTGTACCTGGACGCCCATCCCCGGACACAAAGAACCACCAACGCACCGATGTCTGAGGGAGTCCGCCACTGGCAGGGGAAGTGGTGGTAGGGGGAGATAGGCCTCCAAACCTTGGAGGGCCTGAGATGTCCCCAGAGAGGTGGCGTCTGATACCCAACCTGACATATAGACACAGACATACAGGCACACACAGACACAAACATCCATTCCCACCCTCATGCTCTCATATGCACTCACTCCACACTCGACCAACGTGGAGACAGACATAAAGAGACGCTGTACACACGATCACACTCCCCAAGCGTACTCTACAAACCGGGTCTAGGTACCCTTGCCCCTGGAGGGGGGAACTGCACCCAGACCCAGGTGGTGTTACCCTTTTCCCTGCGGTGGGGAGAGGCAGACCACCCCGACTCTGCAGCAGCAGGGAGGCCCCACACTCCAGACCGCAGTCGGACGGCCAACTCCTCCTAGCCCCCCCGCTCCAGCAGGCCGCAGAGAATGGGGGTGAGAGAAGACTCCAAACCTCCCTTCACCCGCTCATTGTAGTGTTGATGCATGTGTGTTCTAAGGTGCATTTAAAACCCAGGAGGGCATGGAGCTACCTGCCAGAGAGCAGCAGGTAAGCGCATAGTCCCTCCTGCTAGCCCTCAATGACTAAGTGTATTTAAAATTGAGAGGTGGGCAACGACGCCAGGGGTGAGGTGTACACCCTGATGGTACTTTGGACTCCGTGTATCGTGCCCACCCCCAAGATCCTATATGTATGTGTAATGAGAGTGTGAGTAATGTGAATGTCTAAGTTGTGGGATAAAATTGAGGCAGAGGCAGCCAGAAGGGGACAGAGGGGGGGGGGGGGGGGTAGCCTCCTCTGCACCCTGGTGACATACCCCTACTCCAAGGCCCTGCATGTGTGGGTGGTTGTGGTGGAGCGGGAGGGTTGTTGGAGGATGACAGAATGAGAGAAGTTGCAGAGCCATCTACAACTGCATCTCTGCTTCCTGTCCACACGCTGGATACTCATGTGGAATACAATCGATTGAGCTCACAACGTCTCTAACTTAAGGTTTCTAATAATAGACTCACCAGTAAGTGATGAGGTAGAGACATGAAGAAAGTAGTCAGTAGTACAGGAGATGGGAAGGACAGAGAAGGAGTTGCACTGTGTCTTTGTGAATCTAGACAAACCATATGACTGAATGCCAAGAGATGAACTGTGGTGCTGTGTGAGGAAGTCTGCAGTGGCAGAGAAGTATGTGAGGGTGGTGCAGGACACGTATGACGAAAGCGAGACAGCGGTGAGGTGTGTGGTAGGAGGGACGGACCGGTTGAGGGTGGGGGCGGGATTACATCATGGATCAACTCTCAGTCTCTTCTTGTTTTCAGTGGTGACGGTGAAAAGAAGAGAGAGAGAGAGAGGTGATGGATGGAGTTAGCCTGCGTGCAGATGTGCATGACAAATGTCACCTGTTACACAACATTGTGAGGGTGATGCACATTGTCCCTGCTGCTTTTCTGTACATGTTAAAAATTCAGCACAGACAGTTTTTAGTACTAGTTTATCCACAGACTGTATATTAAACAAATACACCAGGTGGGCACAGCCACCCAGACATCACCCAGTGATAGTTCTGCATGTGTGAAGCATGAAGCTGAGACTTTTGTCAGTTTTCAGCATTTATCAACCACACAAGCTAAGCCCACCCTAAAACACACCTGGCTTTATGATCCTTGTTACACTAGTGGGAACCACAACGTACAAAATGAACATTATGTGATATTTCGGAGGACTTGAAAATATCAGCTGAGACCATCAAACCACCAGGAAACTTTTTACTGAGGTCACACAAGAAAGCAGCTACAGTGACGTTTATAGCAGACTTCTTTCTGAAACCACAGGAGTGGCTCCACCTGTTGGTCATTAGAAGAAATGCAGGTTTAAAGCAGTTAAATACAACTTTATTTAAATAGCGCCAAATCACAACAACAGTTGCTTTGAAGCGCTTTATTTTATAAGATAAAGACCCTACAATAATACAAGGTAAACATAGAAACCCCCACAGTCACATGACCTGCTATAAGCAAATGCTTTGGTGATTTCAGGACTTTTCACTCCTGAAATCTCCTGAAGTCCATCTTCAACCCATTTCATCTTCTTCTATTAACTGATTGTCTGGATGTTCACCAGACTGTGTTTCAGCCACATCGAGAGAAAAAGGTTGAAATCTGAGGAACATTTGTTTCTGCTCTTCTTCATATAAAGTTGCCCTATGAGAGCGCTCCAATACTGTAAAACAAGTATCACTTATGTTGCTGTTACAGTTTCACAACAGCTGGACTCAGACACGGGAATCGACTCAGAATAAAAGTTTACCCTAAGAAAGCTCGAAATGTGCAGAGTGGCTGAAAGGTGGGACTGCTCTTAGCATAAAGAGGACGCAGCAGGCAGCTAAGTCCATATTAATCCATATATAGGGGAAACTCCACGGGGTTGAACAAATACATGTCTGAATACTGATATGTGTCCTTTTTATAAACATTGAACTGTTTCACACTGCATCAACAATGAAAGGTCTGCAGTGTCAGTGTGATAGAGAGGCATACTAAAAAGAGAAATTAAACAGTTCCTCATTTTAGTGAAACTCGACTCGTCACAAACTTTCCAAGGTGCCCAACAGGGTCTGCCCCGCTTCTTCTTCCAACTGTATAAATGTGAAGCAGGTGGACAGCAGTGACACAGCACAGAGAACAAGCCGACAGAGCTCAGCTGAGACTTTAATCCACTGTTGCAACACGAAGCCAACAAACAAACTTCAGGATGGCCGCTCCTCGTCTCGCTCTGTCTGTGGTTGTGCTCATGCTGGCTGTCATCGCTCTGACTGAGGGTAAGGCTCCTTTTAATGATCTGACCTTTACACTGTGTGATGAATAACAATTTGAAATTAATATTAATATGATATTCAGCGTTTATACGTAACAATAAAAAATGTTTTTTTAATTTTTAATTGAGAAAACCAAAAACAAATCATTAATTTTATTACAAAGCAACAATAATTCTTGGCTGTTTTATTTACAAACTAATAGACCATTAATAGCAAGCTATTGATTTTATTTTTGATAAACAATGTATGAAACTTTTCTTCAATCTTTTTCATTCATAGGAGTTACTAGAAAGAAATTCTATTTCTGAAGCTAAAGTCATGAACCATTAAAGCTGTAGCATTCAGTAGTTTGTCTAAGATAAAGAGTCCATTCTAATGTGCAATATGAAAATAATTAATGTTAATGCAGCATTAAACTTAATATTAACATATTACTTCATAGATACAGTAAACAGAGGACAGGTCACATGACAAATCTGACCACTTCATAACTCAGGGGAACAAATGAGCAGTTGCACAGTGTCATCAACTAAACATACAGTATCAGATGTGACCTCACACCAGCCAGCAGGAAACTGAATCGGAACAAAAACCAGGAAGCAGATGATGTGGTGCTGTGTCAGTGGCTCAGTTGTTAACTTGTTCCTGTTTGTTTGCAGGTATGCGCGGTGCTGGCCCAAAAAAGTGCTGCTTCCGCTTCAATGACCAGGAAGTGCCTAAAGGAAGAGTGGTCAGCTACGTCAAGACCAGCCAGCGCTGCTCCAAGCCCGCCATCCTGTAAGTACACAACCTCACAAACACACATCACCACCATCACCAAACCTGCCCCTCCATCCTCTGACTCTCCTCTTTCTGTGAACCTTCAGGCTGAACACAGTGGCAGGCCGACAGCTGTGTGTCAGACCTTCAGCCCCCTGGGTGAAGCAGCTCATCAGCTACCTGGATGCCAAAGCCGTCCCAGGAGAGACATCCAACCTGTAACCATGGAAACTACTTTGGAAGAGCCTTCATGGACAAAAGCTGGACAGTTTATATGTTTAAATGCTGGAAGTTTGTATAACCAAACAGCAGCTCTTCTGTCTACATGCTGAATCTGTAACAGATATTCTTATACTTAAAGACATAATTATGAGATTCATTTGCAAATAGGAATAATTTCCTGCAATCCAAACATTTCTTTGTTTGTTTACTCTGTCGTTCTTTTAATACTGATATTTAATATTTTTACATTTCTGACTTTGAATATTTATCTTATTATACTGAATAACGAGTGTTTTTGCTTAATACAACACTGAAAGTCTGACCGTAAGCACTGTGATACTTTGGAGTGTAATCTGAAATGACTTGAGAAGCTGTTCTTTGTGAAAGAGCAGTGCCTCCCACCTCCACATGGTGTCATCAGTAAACAGCAGAGTATAAGCTATGGGCTGCAGCACTGTTCCTGCACTGTGGACAGTTCGCTTGGTTTTGATGTAAAACTTAAGTATTTGTGTTTTTATGATTGTGCTGAAAACTTCACTTTAAAATAAAGGATAAAGGATCAGTGAAACTTTGTCATTGTGTGTCTTCTTACAGAGTGTAACAGCTCGTGTCACATAAACAGACAATGAAACAACTACTGATGTCCTTTGCAGGTGTAGAGTTCAACCTTCACTTGTTCAAAATAAAGAGAAATAACATTTAACCAAATCCTTGTTTGCTTGTGATTCCGATGCCCTTTTTCAATTCTCAATTACACAAGTCCGTTCTCGCGTTCTTGCTAAGTCCGGACTTTATGATAACGTGAGTACGGACTGGAGATTTGTACCATTGGAACACCAGCGTACTTGATGATGTCACATTTCCGGAATTTTTACTGCCTTCCCCTCTTTCTGAGTTAACTTCAATAATTACTTCCTCCAAACCATCAACGTGTCTTTTAGACCCCATTCCTACAAAACTGCTCAAAGAAGTCCTGCCATTAATTAATTCTTCGATCTTAAATATGATCAACCTATCTCTAATAATCGGCTATGTACCACAGGCCTTCAAGCTGGCTGTAGTTAAACCTTTACTCAAAAAGCCATCTCTAGACCCAGCAGTCTTAGCTAATTATAGGCCAATCTCCAACCTTCCTTTCATATCAAAAATCCTTGAAAGAGTAGTTGTCAAACAGCTAACAGATCATCTGCAGAGGAATGGTTTATTTGAAGAGTTTCAGTCAGGTTTCAGAGCTCAGCACAGCACAGAAACAGCTTTAGTGAAGGTTACAAATGATCTTCTTATGGCCTCTGACAGTGGACTCATCTCTGTGCTTGTCCTGCTAGACCTCAGTGCAGCGTTCGATACTGTCGACCATAATATCCTATTAGAGCGATTAGAACATGCTGTAGGTATTACAAGTACTGCGCTGCAGTGGTTTGTATCATATCTATCTAATAGACTCCAATTCGTGCATGTAAATGGAGAGTCCTCTTCACACACTGAGGTTAATTATGGAGTTCCACAGGGTTCAGTGCTAGGACCAATTCTGTTTACATTATACATGCTTCCCTTAGGCAGTATCATTAGAAGACATAGCATACATTTTCACTGCTATGCAGATGACACCCAGCTCTATCTGTCCATGAAGCCAGATAACACACACCAATTAGTTAAACTGCAGGAATGTCTTAAAGACATAAAGACCTGGATGGCCGCTAACTTTCTGCTTCTTAATTCAGATAAAACTGAGGTTATTGTACTCGGCCCTGAAAATCTTAGAAATATGGTATCTAATCAGATTCTTACTCTGGATGGCATTACCTTGGCCTCCAGTAACGCGGTGAGGAACCTTGGAGTCATTTTTGACCAGGACATGTCCTTCAACGCACATATTAAACAAATATGTAAGACTGCTTTCTTCCATTTGCGCAACATCTCTAAAATTAGAAATATCCTGTCTCAGAGTGACGCTGAAAAACTAGTTCATGCATTTATTACTTCCAGGCTGGACTACTGTAATTCATTATTATCAGGATGTCCAAAAAACTCACTGAAAAGCCTTCAGCTAATCCAAAATGCTGCAGCAAGAGTCCTGACAGGGACTAGAAAGAGAGAGCATATTTCTCCTGTTTTGGCTTCCCTTCATTGGCTTCCTGTTAAATCCAGAATTGAATTCAAAATCCTGCTCCTCACATACAAGGTCTTAAATAATCAGGCCCCATCTTATCTTAATGACCTTGTAGTACCATATCACCCTATTAGAGCGCTCCGCTCTCGCTCTGCAGGCCTACTTGTTGTTCCTAGAGTATTTAAAAGTAGAATGGGAGGGAGAGCCTTCAGTTTTCAGGCCCCTCTTCTGTGGAACCAGCTTCCAGTTTGGATTCGGGAAACAGACACTATCTCTACTTTTAAGATTAGGCTTAAAACTTTCCTTTTTTCTAAAGCATATAGTTAGGGCTGGACCAGGTGACCCTGAATCCTCCCTTTGTTATGCTGCAATAGATGTAGGCTGCCGGGGGATTCCCATGATGCATTGAGTTTTTCCTTTCCAGTCACCTTTCTCACTCACTATGTATTAATAGACCTCTCTGCATTGAATCATATCTGTTATTAACCTCTGTCTCTCTTCCACAGCATGTCTTTATCCTGTCTTCCTTCTCTCACCCCAACCGGTCGCAGCAGATGGCCGCCCCTCCCTGAGCCTGGTTCTGCCGGAGGTTTCTTCCTGTTAAAAGGAAGTTTTTCCTTCCCACTGTCGCCAAAGTGCTTGCTCATAGGGGGTCATATGATTGTTGGGTTTTTCTCTGTATCTATGAAGCGCCTTGAGGCGACTTTTGTTGTGATTTGGCGCTATATAAATAAAATTGAATTGAATTGAATTGAATTAATTTAACTGTGATTAATATGTTATGAAGCTTAACTTTAATCTCAGCTAAACCGATTTCCTCAGGAACAAATAAAATACTGAAATAAACCAAACATTAACATTTTAAGTTATATAAGACACTTATATATTATGTTTAACCGGAGTAGCGAAAGACAGCGGGGGGTGGAGTCCGCTGTTTTCGCTGGGCTCTAATGAGCCTTGACCTCCCGGTCTGCTATCGAGCTGGCGGGTAACAGATTTCTCCGAAACGTCAGAGCACTTTTGCAAATATGTGATGTCTTGATAAACTGAGCTGTGCTTATCTGTGCTCAGTGTTGGGAAGGTTACTTTTAAAATGTATTCCATTACAGAATACAGAATACATGCCCCAAAATGTATTCTGTAACGTATTCCGTTACGTTACTCAATGACAGTAACGTATTCTGAATACTTTGGATTACTTAATATATTATCATGCTTTTTACAACTACGTGAATGTACTATTGCTGTGTGATTTATTACTATTACTGAAGGTCCGCGACTCCGAGCTGTAGTAAAGGGACCTCTGACTAATACGGCGGGGTCCCTGTCGGCTCGTAGCCGAAAAATAGCTTTACTTTGTTGTGTGGGTCAACTTTTCTTGCGAGGGACAGAGAGAGGCGTTGAAAGACTGCTTCAACGGAACTTATTGTTTTCGGAGGAAAACACGAACACGGTGTACAGTCGAGTCTTAATAGCTTACTTACAACTGGGCTCGTCAGGCACTCTTCTTGGCTGCAGTGGTTATTATTATATTTACATGCTTCCAGCTCCCGTTTTTCCTCGATGACAACTCCTACCGTTCCACTCCCCTTTTTCGACCTCCTCGCGCTCACAGACCCATAACGTGTATGGCAGTCCATTCTCCCTGCAACACGGACTACACTGCCCATGATGCTTCATTCTTTAGAGCTATGCTTGTAGCATTCTGCCTGTTAGCTTAGCACAACAACAACAACGAAAAGGCGCTCTCTCACCCAGGAAACACACAGTCGCAGAGAGAGAGAGAGAGAGAGCGTCGCCCTGTAACCATGGCAACCGTAACGCTGCCGCCTGGAACAACAGAACGTAGCTGTCAAACAAAACCCAAACAGTCCTGACCCGCGACAAATTGAAACAGGAAAGTACCGCAGTGTAATCCATTTATTTCAACAAAGTAACTGTATTCTGAATACCACCTTTTTAAACGGTAACTGTAACGGAATACAGTTACTCATATTTTGTATTTTAAATACGTAACGGCGGTACATGTATTCCGTTACTCCCCAACACTGTCTGTGCTTCTCCACCAATGCTGCATTTGAGTTTTGATCGAAATTCTGTGGTATTTAACTCACCAAGTCCACACACAACACTCCCCACTCCAAAGCCTAACATTTTACACTAGGTGACAAATCGTCAGTATTTTACGCTCCTGCGCACCCAACATGTCCATATTTTCCCAGATTGGAAAAATGAGGAAACATGAGAACCATTTGGAATGAATCTTCACATGTACGTTCGTTTTACTTATCATTAAAGTCCTGGTTAAGGTTAGATCGGTTAGATAAGATTATGGTTATGGGTTAGGGATAAGGTTAGGGTTAGGGCTGCAATACACGGCTGGGACGTGGATTACCACAGGAGCGTCATTCTGCTGGATTTCATCCATAAGCCGGCACGTGGCATAAGAATGCGGAAGGTCACCTTTCGGGTGCCTCAGGAACGTCTCGGGACTTGACAAATCGACACTATATTATGCCTAGGCAGTGTGAACGGGCTGCAACACAAGTCACCACTGATGCATGCCCAATAAAACGGGTGGAGCAAGAAGACATCAGGGAATTTTTTGCTTTCTCGGCTTGATGCGTACTTTGCGGGTTTCCAAATTCATGGGCTTCGTCCTCCTGAGGCCGCATGTGTAGGCCAATTATGTAACAGCAATGCAACAAAGGCTGTCCAATTTCGTAGACTCCTCCAAATGCAAGTGACAAATACATCCTCCTTTTCCCCAGATTTGAAGGATGGGTCAGGTGTATCCTTCGTGGCCCACCATGTCCCAGAATTCATAGTGCGGCCCAGCCAATTCCAGTTTCCAACAATGGTGGCCGCCACTAAGTTTTAATATTACTGTTATTATTCTTTCTGGGTCACAAAATAAACTTTTAAGATATTTTCAGGCAAGAATGTAGCTATGTAAACTTCAAATATCTGCTCAGTTTATCAAGGCATCATATTTGCGACATTTTCGGAGACTGATATAGAAGTATACATATATATATATACACTCAACAAAAATATAAACGCAACACTTTTGTTTTTGCTCCCATTCCCCATGGGATGGACGTAGAGACCTAAAATTCATTCCAGATACACAATATAACCATCCCTCCCAAACAGTGGTCACAAATCAGTCCAAATGTGTGGTAGTGGGCACATCTGCCATATTGAGATAATCCATCCCACCTCACAGGTGTGCCACATCAGGATGCTGATCTGACATCATGAGTAGTGCACAGGTGTACCTCAGACTGCCCACAACAAAAGGCCACCCTGGAATGTGCAGTTTTTTGCGCTATTGGGGGTCTGGGGACCCAGAACCGGTCAGTATCTGGTGTGACCACCATTTGCCTCATGCAGTGCAACACATCGTCGCATGGAGTCTATCAGATTGTCAATTGTGGCCTGTGGAATGTTGGTCCACTCCACTTCAATGGCTGTGCGAGGTTGTTGGATATTCGTGGGAACTGGTACACGCTGTCGTATACGCCGGTCAAGCACATCCCGAACATGCTCAATGGGTGACATGTCCGGTGAGTATGCTGGCCATGCAAGAACTGGGACATTCTCAGCTGCCATCTGCCCTGAACAATGTGAACCATGATTCATCCGTGAAGCGCACACCTCTCCAACGTGCCAGACGCCATCGAATGTGAGCATTTGCCCACACAAGTCTGTTACGGCGACGAGCTGGAGTCAGGTCAAGACCCCGATGAGGACGACGGGCATGCAGTTGAGCGTCCCTGAGACGGTTTCTGACAGTTTGTGCAGAAATTGTTTGGTTGTGCAAACCAATTGTTCCAGCAGCTGTCTGGGTGGCTGGTCTCAGACGATCTTGGAGGTGAACCTGCTGGATGTGGAGGTCCTGGGCTGGTGTGGTTACACGAGGTCTGCGGTTGTGAGGCCGGTTGGATGTGCTGCCATATTCTCTGAAACGCCTGTGGAGACGGCTTATGGTTGAGAAATGAACATTCAATGCACGGGCGACAGATCTGGTTGACATTCCTGCTGTCAGCATGCCAATTGCACGCTCCCTCATTGCTTGTGGCATCTGTGGCATTTTGCTGTGAGACAAAACTGCACATTCCAGGGTGGCCTTTTGTTGTGGGCAGTCTGAGGTACACCTGTGCACTACTCATGATGTCAGATCAGCATCCTGATGTGGCACACCTGTGAGGTGGGATGGATTATCTCAATATGGCAGATGTGCCCACTACCACACATTTGGACTGATTTGTGACCACTGTTTGGGAGGGATGGTTATATTGTGTATCTGGAATGAATTTTAGGTCTCTACGTCCATCCCATGGGGAATGGGAGCAAAAACAAAAGTGTTGCGTTTATATTTTTGTTCACTGTATATATATATATATATATATATATATATATATATATATATATATATATATATATATATATATATGTACAGTGTTGGGAAGGTTACTTTTAAAATGTATTCCATTACAGAATACAGATTACATGCCCCAAAATGTATTCTGTAACGTATTCCGTTACGTTACTCAATGACAGTAACGTATTCTGAATACTTTGGATTACTTAATATATTATCATGCTTTTTACAACAACGTGAATGTACTATTGCTGTGTGATTTATTACTATTACTGAAGGTCCGCGACTCCGAACTGTAGTAAAGGGACCTCTGACTAATACGGCGGGGTCCCTGTCGGCTCGTAGCCGAAAAATAGCTTTACTTTGTTGTGTGGGTCAACTTTTCTTGCGAGAGACAGAGAGAGGCGTTGAAAGGCTGCTCCAACGGAACTTATTGTTTCGGAGGAAAACACGAACACGGTGTACAGTCGAGTCTTAATAGCTTACTTACAACTGGGCTCGTCAGGCACTCTTCTTGGCTGAAGTGGTTATTATTATATTTACATGCTTCCAGCTCCCGTTTTTGCTCGATGACAACTCGTACTTTGCCTTTTTCTCCCTCCCTCGCTCACAGACACATTAACGTGTATGGCAGTCCATTCTCCCTGCAGCACGGACTACACTGCCCATGATGCTACATTCTTTAGAGCTATGCTTGTAGCATTCTGCCTGTTAGCTTAGCACAACAACAACAACAACAACAAAAGGCGCTCTCTCACCCAGGAATCACACAGTCGCAGAGAGAGAGAGAGAGAGAGCGTCGCCCTGTAACCATGGCAACCGTAACGCTGCCGCCTGGAACAACAGCACGTAGCTGTCAAACAAAACCCAAACAGTCCTGACCCACCACAATATGAACCAGGAAAGTACCGCAGTGTAATCCATTTATTTCAACAAAGTAACTGTATTCTGAATACCACCTTTTTAAACGGTAACTGTAACGGAATACAGTTACTCATATTTTGTATTTTAAATACGTAACGGCGGTACATGTATTCCGTTACTCCCCAACACTGTATATAAACACCCAGCACGCCCCTGCGGGCGGTTTATCCTTCAAGCTCGGGTCCTCTACCAGAGGCCTGGGAGCTTGAGGGTCCTGCGCAGTATCTTAGCTGTTCCCAGGACTGCGCTCTTCTGGACAGAGATTTCCGATGTTGTTCCCGGGATCTGCTGGAGCCACTCGCCTAGCTTGGGAGTCACCGCACCTAGTGCTCCGATTACCACGGGGACCACCGTTACCTTCACCCTCCACATCCTCTCGAGCTCTTCTCTGAGCCCTTGGTATTTCTCCAGCTTCTCGTGTTCCTTCTTCCTGATATTGCTGTCATTCGGAACCGCTACATCGATCACTGTGGCCGTCTTCTTCTGTTTGTCTACCACCACTATGTCCGGTTGGTTAGCCACCACCATTTTGTCCGTCTGTATCTGGAAGTCCCACAGGATCTTAGCTCGGTCATTCTCCACCACCCTTGGGGGCATCTCCCATTTTGACCTCGGGACTTCCAGGTTGTACTCAGCACAGATGTTCCTGTACACTATGCCGGCTACTTGGTTATGGCGTTCCATGTATGCCTTGCCTGCTAGCATCTTGCACCCTGCTGTTATGTGCTGGATTGTCTCTGGGGCATCTTTACACAGCCTGCACCTGGGGTCTTGCCTGGTGTGATAGACCCCAGCCTCTATGGATCTTGTGCTCAGAGCTTGTTCTTGTGCTGCCATGATTAGTGCCTCTGTGCTGTCTTTCAGTCCAGCTTTGTCCAGCCACTGGTAGGATTTCTGGATATCAGCCACCTCCTCTATCTGCCGGTGGTACATACCGTGCAGGGGCCTGTCCTTCCATGATGGTTCCTCGTCTCCATCCTCTTTCTTGGGTTTCTGCTGCCTGAGGTATTCACTGAGCACTCGGTCAGTTGGGGCCATCTTCCCAATGTATTCTTGGATGTTCGTTGTCTCATCCTGGACTGTGGTGCTGACACTCACCAGTCCCCGGCCCCCTTCCTTCCGCTTAGCGTACAGCCTCAGGGTGCTGGACTTGGGGTGAAACCCTCCATGCATGGTAAGGAGCTTTCTTGTCTTTATGTCAGTGGCTTCTATCTCCTCCTTTGGCCAGCTTATTACCCCAGCAGGGTACCTGATCACGGGCAGGGCGTATGTGTTGATGGCCCGGATCTTGTTCTTACCATTCAGCTGACTCCTCAGGACTTGCCTGACCCTCTGCAGGTACTTGGTGGTTGCAGCCTTTCTAGCGGCCTCTTCATGGTTCCCATTTGCCTGCGGGATCCCCAGGTACTTCTAACTGTCCTCTATGTCTGCAATGTTGCCTTCTGGTAGTTCAATCCCCTCAGTTCTGACTACCTTCCCTCTCTTTGTTACCATCCGACTACACTTCTCCAGTCCGAACGACATTCCAATGTCATTGCTGTATAGCCTGGTAGTGTGGATCAGTGAATCGATGTCTCGTTCACTCTTGGCATACAGCTTGATGTCATCCATGTACAGGAGGTGGCTGACAACTGCTCCGTTCCGTAGTCGGTATCCGTAGCCAGTCTTGTTAATGATCTCACTGAGGGGGTTCAGGCCTATGCAGAACAGCAGTGGGGACAGAGCATCTCCTTGGTAGATCCCGCACTTGATGGTAACTTGTGCTATGGGCTTGGAGTTGGCCTCTAGTGTTGTACGCCACATCCCCATTGAGTTCCTGATGAAGGCTCTTAGGGTCCCATTGATCTTGTACAATTCTAGGCATTCCAGTATCCAGCTGTGGGGCATTGAGTCATAGGCCTTCTTGTAATCAATCCAGGCAGTGCACAGGTTGGTCAGTCTGGTCTTGCAGTCTCGGCTGATTGTTCTGTCTACCAGTAGCTGGTGTTTTGCACCTCTGGTATTCTTGCCAATTCCTTTCTGTGTCCCGCTCATGTATTGACCCATGTGCCTGTTCATCTTAGCCGATATGATACCTGACAGGAGCTTCCATGTAGTACTGAGGCAGGTTATTGGTCGGTAGTTGGAGGGGACCGGTCCCTTCTTGGGGTCCTTGGGGATCAGGACCGTCCGGCCTTCAGTTAGCCATTCCGGGTGTCTTTCGTTAACTAGCAGCTGGTTCATTTGTGCTGCCAGACGCTCGTGGAGTGCAGTCAGCTTCTTCAGCCAGTAGGTGTGAACCATGTCGGGCCCTGGTGCTGTCCAACTCTTCATACTGGAGACCCTTTCTTGGATATCTGCCACTGTGATGGTTACTGGACCCTGTTCAGGGAGGTCGCTGTGGTCTGCCCTCAGATCCTCTAGCCACTGAGCATTGCCGTTATGGGTTGCATCCTTCTCCCATATGCTCTTCCAGTATTGCTCCGTCTCCAGCCTTGGTGGTACTGTTCTCTTATTGTTCCCTTGCCACTGAGAGTACACCTTTGCTGGTTCTGTGGAGAATATATATATATATCCAGAATAGCAGCTGGATATATATATATATATATATATATATATATATATATATATATATATATATATATATATGTATATGTAAAAGTCACTTAGGTAACTTAAAAATGTTCTTGATTGGCTGTTTTCAGTGTTTAATTTCTTTGTGAGTAAATCGGTTTGGCTGAGATTACAGCTGAATAAACAGAAAAGTGATTAAAGAGAAGTGTGAGATGATCGAGGATTTACGCCAGTGTCCTGTTATATTTTAGACATCGAGGAGGAGACGGCTGAGTTTATTAAACTCCAGCTGGTGACGCAAATCTGAAGGCTAGACCGTCCAGTTTCACAGCCTCTCACTTCCGGCCCGGCCTTCGGAGGACACGGCCACCGCGGTCTATTTGGGCCGGGTCCTCCGAAGGCCGGGTAGGCCGGAAGGATGCAGGAGGATGCAGCCTATAAATTTGGACACCCCCTTTGAATTGGAACACTACTTGGTCTGATGACGTATCACGAGGCCACGAGACCGCAAATACGCACAAGTACGCATATTGAGACAGGCCCTTATAGTACGAATCAGGTGGAACTAGATAATCTGCCACAGCGCACCGGATCATTTCTCACAGCACACCTATGTGCCACGGCAAAGTGTGTGGGAAACAGTGCCTTATAGGACCCACTGGAGGGCTGCAAGAACACTTAACACAAATCCCTCAACGTGATCTTCAGCGAGAGGATATCATATTATCAGTACTATCATAAGTTGCTCTGGTGTCTATTTAAGTGACATGAGTTGTTGCAGTATGCAACAAAACACAGGATGACAAAGACAAACTTTAGCTGATCCTGTAACTTTAATTTAAGGAGTACACTTAGTAGCATAAGCATGCAAAACAAAAAATGTTTACTCAGACTTTACATATAAACCAAACAAACTGTCCACAGTGCAGGAACAGTGCTGCAGCCTATAGCTTATACTCTGCTGTTTACTGATGACACCATGTGGAGGTGGGAGGCACTGCTCTTTCACAAAGAACAGCTTCTCAAGTCATTTCAGATTACACTTCAAAGTATCACAGTGCTTACGGTCAGACTTTCAGTGTTGTATTAAGCAAAAACACACTTGTTTTGTAAAATATCATAAAACATTCATAGTCAGAAATGTTAAATATCAGTATTAAAAGAATGGCAGTGTAAACAAGCACACACACAAAATCGTTGGACTGCAGAAAGATCATTCGTAAATTTTTTGACCCAGTGGAAACCTGTACTCAGGATGTAGCTATAACATTATGAGGTACAGATTCAGCATGTAGACAGAAGAGCTGCTGTTTGGTTATACAAACTTCCAGCATTTAAACATATAAACTGTCCAGCTTTTGTCCATGAAGGCTCTTCCAAAGTAGTTTCCATGGTTACAGGTTGGATGTCTCTCCTGGGACGGCTTTGGCATCCAGGTAGCTGATGAGCTGCTTCACCCAGGGGGCCGAAGGTCTGACACACAGCTGTCGGCCTGCCACTGTGTTCAGCCTGAAGGTTCACAGAAAGAGGAGAGTCAGAGGATGGAGGGGCAGGTTTGGTGATGGTGGTGATGTGTGTTTGTGAGGTTGTGTACTTACAGGATGGCGGGCTTGGAGCAGCGCTGGCTGGTCTTGACGTAGCTGACCACTTTTCCTTTAGGCACTTCCTGGTCATTGAAGCGGAAGCAGCACTTTTTTGGGCCAGTACCGCGCATACCTGCAAACAAACAGGAACAAGTTAACAACTGAGCCACTGACACAGCACCACATCATCTGCTTCTTGGTTTTTGTTCCGATTCAGTTTCCTGCTGGCTGGTGTGAGGTCACATCTGATACTGTATGTTTAGTTGACGACACTGTGCAACTGCTCATTTGTTCCCCTGAGTTATGAAGTGGTCAGATTTGTCATGTGACCTGTCCTCTCTTAACTATCTCTATGAAGTGATATGTTAATATTATTTGCTGCATTAATTCTGTGTGTGTGTTTTAATATTTTTGGAAAAATAGCGACTACTCATCACCAGTAATACAGGAAATCACACTAATGATTTACTATATGTCTTTGCATTTTTAATACATGTATATTCAGGACTAGATCTCAATATTTACTATTTGTTTTGGCTTCCATACCCAAAAATGTAAAAGTCTCTTAATTAAAACGAGCCTTACCCTCAGTCAGAGCGATGACAGCCAGCATGAGCACAACCACAGACAGAGCGAGACGAGGAGCGGCCATCCTGAAGTTTGTTTGTTGGCTTCGTGTTGCAACAGTGGATTAAAGTCTCAGCTGAGCTCTGTCGGCTTGTTCTCTGTGCTGTGTCACTGCTGTCCACCTGCTTCACATTTATACAGTTGGAAGAAGAAGCGGGGAGACCCCACTTTGCATCTTGGGAATATCCATGACGTGGCTGTGACTTTTGCCATTTTACTATAGAGGGTATTTTTTTTTGGGCTTTTTTTTCTCTGTGCTTTCGGTTCTCTATATAAACTGTTTCACTGTTAAACTAAAATGAGGAACCGGTTTTTACACATCGAGTTTCCCTATTAATTACGTCTCACTTGAGCGAGGGTGTGACTAAAACTACAAAAATCTGATCTCTCTCTCATCTGCATAATCTGCTCTTTATTATTACACTTTTTATCATTGGTGCGGTGTGAAACACAGGAGAGCAACCACAGTTTAATGATGATACAGGTCATATGAGTATCCAGACAATATAAGGAGTCCAATGGGCAGCTCAATAAACAGACTGAGCACAGATACAACAGGAATCTCCAACTGAGCAACAAACTTCCAGCCAGTAATTATGTAAATAAACAAGGACACAACAAAAGGCAGCAGGAGAATGACTTGAATGAATGGAATGTAGTAAAACACGTTTGGATTTTTTGACTCCTATGACTGCTGGGATGAAAGTTTTATTGTGGGCTTGGAATCTATCAAAGGTTCCCATGAGAGTCATGACCTGTGGTGAGTGTCTTAGTGCTGGCTGTCTGACAGACAAGCTGTGGAATCACACAGGAGACTTTTCTCAGTAATAACCGTTGAAAGTACAAGAGACACCACATGGATGTTATGCATGCATGTGGTGTCACACTGATTCAGCATTCAGCCAGCAACATTCACATGAACTTGGAAAGTTTGAGCTAAATTTGGCACTCATGTCTCACTCACTTGTGTGTTTCTTAAACAATAAAATGTAAATCAGATGAGGACAACAAATTCATGGGAAGCATCAGGAATCATTTCTGTTCATTTCGAAATAGCCCTATGGTTTTTAAAATAATTAAAGTCATTATTATTACAGTAAGTAACGTTTTTCTCCCCTCACTCCGAACCAGTTGCAGCAGATGGGGGGCCCTCCCTGAGCCTGGTTCTGCCTCAGGTTTCTTCCTATTAAAAGGGAGTTTTTCCTTCCCACTGTCACCAAGTGCTTGCTCATAGTTTTGACTGCTGGGGTTTTCTTCATTATTTTAAGTTCTTTACTGTACAATGTAAAGTGACTTGAGCCGACTGTTGGTGCTATATAAATCTAACTGATATGAACTGAATGGAACTGTCAGATATACGGCGCTAAGTATTATACAGTTTTTAGGATGTAATTCATTCAACATACAGTGAGATGGAATCCGAGCCAACCCTGTTAATACGGGTTTACATGTTGGTTATGTTTAGAATCAACACGTCAGGCAGTTTGAATGTGGTTTGATGCATACAGCTGCAATATTCTTCCAGCTGCAGACATGGTGGTATTTTTAAATAAGTTGCACTCAGACTTAAAAAGAGAATTTAAACCAGTAAGCTAGCTTAATCTAATGTAATATACAGGGTGGGCCATTTATATGGATACACCGTAATAACATGGGAATGGTTGGTGATATTAAAGTCCTGTTTGTGGCACATTAGTATGTGAGGGGGCAAACTCCTCAAGATGGGTGGTGACCATGGTGGCCATTTAGAAGTCGGCCATCTTGGATACAACTTTTGTTTTTTCAATAGGAAGAGGGCCATGTGACACATCAAACTTATTGGTAATGTCACAAGAAAAACAATGGTGTGCTTGGTTTTAATGTAACGTTATTCTTTCATGAGTTATTTACAAGTTTCTGACCACTTATAAAATGTGTTCAATGTGCTGCCCATTGTGTTGGATTGTCAATGCAACCCTCTTTTCCCACTCTTCACACACTGATAGCAACACCGCAGGAGAAATGCCAGCACAGGCATCCAGTATCCGTAGTTTCAAGTGCTGCACATCTCGCATCGTCCCACGATAGACTATTGCCTGCAGATGACCCCAAAGATAAAAGTCTAAGGGGGTCAGATCGGGAGACCTTGGGGCCCATTCAACTGGCCCACGACGACCAATCCACTTTCCAGGAAACTGTTCATCTAGGAATGCTCGGACCTGGCACCCATAATGTGGTGGTGCACCATCTTGCTGGAAAAACTCAGGGAACGTGCCAGCTTCAGTGCATAAAGAGGGAAACACATCATCATGTAGATGAAGAATGGACCCACTATCGTTGTACCCCATATACCACACCAAACCATCACTTTTGTTGTTCCAACAGTCTTGGAGGATCCATCCAATGTGGGTTAGTGTCAGACCAATAGCGGTGGTTTGGTTGGTTAACTTCACCATTCACATAAAAGTTTGCCTCATCACTGAACAAAATCTTCTGCATGAACTGAGGGTCCTGTTCCAGTTTTTGTTTTGCCCATTCTGCAAATTCTGTGTGCTGATCTGGGTCATCCTCGTTGAGATGCTGCAGTAGCTGGAGTTTGTAAGGGTGCCATTTGTGAGTAGCTAATATCCGCCGAAGGGATGTTCGACTAATGCCACTCTCCAGTGACATGCGGCGAGTGCTACGCTGTAGGCTCTTGCTGAATGAAGCTAGGACAGGCACTGATGTTTCTTCATTAGTGACAGTTTTCTTGCATCCATATTTTGGCAAATCCAACACTGAACCAGTTTCACGAAACTCAGCAAGCAGTTTGCTAACTGTAGCATGGGAGATGGGTGGTCTAGTAGGCTGTCTTGCATTGAAATCTGCTGCAATGACCCGGTTACTGCGTTCACCAGATATCAACACAGTTTCGATCCGCTCCTCACGTGTTAACCTCTTCAACATGTCAATAGTAGGGGTGCAACGATATTCGTATCGATATTGAACCGTTCGATACAGTGCTTTCGGTTCGGTACGCATATGTATCGAACAATACAACATTTGTAATTTATTTTATCAACTTTCCTTCTGACTATGCTGTCTGTGTTGAGCGCTCAGTGAATCTGCGTTCGACTACTCCGCCTAGGCTGCACTGTCGAGCGCAGATCCACTGAGCGCTCAACACAGACAGCATAGTCAGAAGGAAGAGCGCAGGGCAAGCTAGCGAGACAGAAGTTAAGCTCTCCTTGCAACATGGACCCCCCCCCCCCCCCCCCCCCCCTCATTCAGATCTGGCGTCTGGAATTATTTTGGTTTTCATGTGACGTATGACCCTGAAGGTAAGCGAGTCATGGACTAAAGTAAAACAGTATGTTGGATGTGCCATGCAATGCTCAATTACATAGGTGGGAACTAGTGTGTTAGCGCCGTTAGCTCGTTAACGTGTTGGCCGTCTAGCCCCATGCACAGGGCGATCGGCGGTAGCTCGTTAACGGAGATTTGCCGTGTTGTGGCGTTAAGGTCATTTCAACGAGATTAACCTGAAAGCACTAGTGGGAACACAACGAATATGACTGCACATTTACACCGACATCATCCTAGTGCAAAGACAAAAACAACAAGCATGCTACTAACTTTAGCCGAGTCATTTAGACAGCTGTTAGCACATGATTCTCCTTATGCTGCTGAGAATATAGCCCAGAAGAAGCGGATAGTATAGCTTTTATTTTGGAAAGAGGCATTTCTCTGTAATAAACTCTCTTTTCCAAAGATGAGTGATTCCTCAATCAGATACAGGGCTCGCAAAATCGCTAGCCCGACGTCCTGGGGCTAGCGATTTTTTTCAGATGGGCTACCCTGCCCGTCGGGCTATTGTAGGAAGGAAAAATATATGTCAATGCTTTTGCATTCTTTCGGAAATGTAGCTGGGTAATTATGTCATTGGCATCGGTGAGCCACTGCCAATATGTGACATATTGAAATCGCGTTTGAATTTGCGCTTGTTTTCTTGCTTTCACTTTGCAATCGCGCGAACTGTGTATAGAGAGCGACAGCACTGATTGGTGAGTGATGATAATTTGCGCACCAATTCCTCTGACGTTGTCTTATCAATCGTTAGCTTACTATGCAAACATGACAAGTAAAATCTCCCGCAGCAAGCTTAAACATGTTGATCGTGCAGAGAATCGCTGAGCATTATGTGAGTGCGTGTGTAAAAGCAGCAGGATATATATTGTAGCGGATCAGGGCTGTTCGGGGTTCTGTTTGTACAGTTATGTTTTGTTTATGTTGCCATAGTGACGGGTGACGCCCTCTCGCTGCGACGGTGTGTCCTTCCGGGGTCAGAGGGCGCCCTGTGTGGTGTTGTTGTTGTTGCTGTGCTGTTGCCGCGCTGAGCAGTTAGCTAGCGGCAGTGTTCTTCTGCAGATGTCAATAAACGGCTGTGCTCCCTGGCTAGCTCACGGGAAGCAAGACCAAACGATACCTCCGTCTCCTCCTTGTCTGAGCTCGCCACATTGGTGTCAGAAGCGGGATGATGGTGGCACCCCATGTTCTGACCCGAGTGACTTTTACCCCGCCGGTCGTGACCGGCCGGTGCGCCAAAAGAAGGCACCTGGACATTTGCAGGACTTTGTGTGGGGTAATGGGGTCGTCGGGGACGACTGACCCCTTAGGTGGGGGCTATGTAGCGGGTCAGGGCTGTTCGGGGTTCTGTTTGTACAGTTATGTTTTGTTTATGTTGCCATAGTGACGGGTGACGCCCTCTCGCTGCGACGGTGTGTCCTTCCGGGGTCAGAGGGCGCCCTGTGTGGTGGTGTTGTTGTTGTTGTTGTTGTTGCTGTGCTGTTGCCGCGCTGAGCAGTTAGCTAGCGGCAGTGTTCTTCTGCAGATGTCAATAAACGGCTGTGCTTCCTGGCTAGCTCACGGGAAGCAAGACCAAACGATACCTCCGTCTCCTCCTTGTCTGAGCTCGCCACAATATTTTAGTTCTGCTGAGCCAAATAAGACAGGTCAGGGTGAAGAAGTGACAGCCAAAGAAAAGCTTACCACAAAACGGAAAAGTTATGACAAATCAGACTATAAGGCAAAAAGAAAGTGCAGCTTTATGGTTTCATGGACAAAAGAATTTCTGTGGCTGCAATATGACAAGCGAAATAACCAGGGCTGCACATAAGTGGTCCGCAGGTGCGCATTCGCTGTCAAAATAAAAAACGGGCACAAGATAAGAAGTTGCAACGCGTGTTTGCATACATAAGATTTTCAGGAGGAGGACAGACATTTGTTTAGAACTCTTAAAGATGTCGAAGAAGCTCCTTTAAGCAATTACTGTGATGTTCCTCCACCTCCAAAGAAATGTCAGAAGGAGTCCGAACCACAAAAGAAGCACGTATTCTCGGAAAAGTAGTTGCAGGAGGTGAGCTGGCTTCAAACAAATGATGAACGCACAGAGATGTGGTGCGGAATGTGCCGTGAAAATTTAATAAATGACAAATTAAAAAGGCATGAACATTTTTTTTGTATCGAAAAAATATCGAACCGTGACACCAAAGTACCGAACCGAACCGAACCGTGAATTTTGTGTATTGTTGCACCCCTAGTCAATAGCTGTCAACAAAGAGAAACTTGTAAATAACTCATGAAAGAATAAAGTTACGTTGAAACCAAGCACACCACTGTTTTTCTTGTGACATTACCAATAAGTTTGATGTGTCACATGACCCTCTTCTTATTGAAAAATCAAAAGTTGTATCCAAGATGGCCGACTTCTAAATGGCCACCATGGTGGTGACCATCACCACCCATCTTGAGGAGTTTGCTCCCTCACATATACTAATGTGCCACAAACAGGACTTTAATATCACCAACCACTCCCATGTTATTACGGTGTATCCATATAAATGGCCCACCCTGTACTTTTATTATGAGTCACAGCCTGTGTCTGAGTCTGAGTAAACTCCTACACCAACAGAAGGTGGTGTTTTTAGAGTATTGGCGTACTTTAGTAGGGCCACAACAAAACACATTTTCCTCAAATTCTAGCTTTTTTCTTGTGATGTGGCTCAAACACAGTCTTGTGAACATGTGAAGGTTAAATGGGTTGAAGATGGATGTAGCTTTCAGGGCTGAAAAGTGCCTTAAACCTGCCTTTCTTCTAATGACCAATGGGGGGGTTGACTCCTGTGGTTTCAGAACCAAGTCTGGCTGTGTAGAAGTCTATGGGAAAACAGCACTGTAGCTTCTTTGTTCTGTGACCTCAATGAAAACTTTCCTGCTGGTTTTATGGTCTCAGCTGTTACAGTTTCACATCCACCTGAACACCACACAATATTCATATTGTAACTTTTGTTTCCCACTAGTGTAACAAGGATCATAAAGCTGCGTGTGTTTTAGGGTGGGCCTACATTGTGATTACCATGTGACGACTGACAAAAATGTTCAGCTTCATCCTTTGTACTGATGTTTGGGTTGCTATTTTTTTGTATAAAATCTATGGATAAAATGCTCAAACGTTAGACAATAATTTGGCATGCAGATTCATTTGAAGTCAAGATTACTGTCTAGATTGAATTTATAGCATGTAGAAACCTAGCACGGACAATATGTAACACCTTTTCAATATTCTGTAACCAGTGACATTTCCTGCACATCTGTTTGCAGGCTTACTGCATGTTTCATATCATGGTTTATTTTCTGTAGTAGTCATGTAATCATAGCAGGCCCAGGTATGAGTCAGGTATGTGAAGTGACCTTGCATAATGTCATAAAATCATTCTGGATATATAAGATGATAAGACACCATAAGGATCACTTCCTTTCACTTCAATATTTTAGGTGTTTATATTTGCTGTATTCAGTTAAAATATTATTATAAAATATGTTTTTTCAAATGTAACAGCACATGCAAATCTGTAATTGATCAAGATATTTATATTACTTTATCCAGCAGACAAAGAGCAACATTATGTTGTCCCCTGGCCTTATACAGGACAGGTGTGGCACACCCAGATATTGAATGAGAGTACAATGGGGGTCTCTGAAAAAGGCCCAAATTCACGAGACAGCCAGTAGTTACGAGCAGACCAAGCAGAGCATGGCTCTGGCAGTGGCAAAAACTCAGGTGTGGGAGTTCAAAGAGGCGAGTTTAGCAAACCATCAATTATATGGTTAGGTTTTGTCCTGAGTTCCTTAAAGCGCTGCTCATTCTGGGTCAGGAACTTGTTGCCTCACATGAAGGCATTTAAGTATCACTGGGTTTTATTCATGAGTAAGGGAAAAATGGTGCTGACTGACAGATTGATATGAAGTCTGCAGTGATGCTGATGCTATACCGACGTGTTGTGGTGGAAAAAGAGCTGTGCGGAAGCAAAGCAGTTGGTTATGGTCCTAACCTCAGTTGTGGTCCAGTTCTTGCCACTGAAGGAATGAGGCTGTGGATACAAGCAGCGGAACTGCAAGGATTCATTCACTCAATGAATTTCTGGAATAATCAAAATGAATTAACACGCAGGACAATTCAGAAATAAAAAACAATGATTAAAACTTATTTTTAATATAATATTCGGCATGCTAAATAACATAGGGTGATATGGTGTAATAGATTGAGCCACACATGTTCTATATTTGACTAAATGTAACAATAAAGTTACCCATTGTCTGTACTTTAAAGTCTAAATAATGTAATCTGTTCTTTGTTATAGGGATGAAATTGATGACCTCTAGTTTACAACCTTTTGGTAAATGTGTGATGCACAAATGATGCACATAGTTAAATAAAAAACCAAATGGTTTTTGGAATGAACTTTATTACTGAAGCACAACAGACGCACTAGCAAACATCTACTTTCACAGTGATGATTTTGTGAGTTGTATGATCTTGTCTCAGTAATGTTTGTAGATGCTAGCATCCAAACACCATGAGGTCTCTCTGATATCAGCGTGTTGGTGTTCCTGGATCAAAATAATAAAGTTTGTACTGGATCAGCATAGCATTTAGCCAATCAAATTGCTATGATGCGATAGCTTTGTGACTTGCTGATGTCCACCCAGGAAAAAATCTAAAAAAGGGTCATTTACGGTAAGTGTTAGGGGCGGGGGTTAGGATGTGTTCATGGTTAGGCTTACAGTTTGGTGTGTGGTGTGTTTCCATGTTTCCATGTTATAAAAGTATGTTGAACATGGACCAACATTAGTTTTGTTGATCCAGAAACAACACCGACACAACGCTGACACATCAACCCGCATCGTGAGGTGCGGCAGAAAGTCTCATTTCTGTCCATTTGATGAAGTACAGAACTCTTCCTCATCATTCTCCAGGTGTTTTTGTCTCATGCACTCCCTTCTGAATGCTTCTGATTGTGCAAAACATTCGGGGAATTTGTCAGAGGTTTTTTTTCACTGTGTGAATCAGAGACTGAAACTAATGTTAAAAAACAAAAACAAGCTTCAGTGATTAAAGTTGATAAGAGATAACCTGTGGAGTTTTAATACTTTGTTGGTTAATCACAAAATATTAATGTTTCAAGTATATGATTGATAAAAACATTGCAAAGACTTCTTTGAGGAGCTTTTATTATTCACAAAAAGTTTAAAATGGGAATGTCCCATCGTGTTCACGTTCAAGCATGTCTGATGTGTCTGTAATGTTACACCCTGTCATAGCCACAGCACAAAATCTATTTGATTCTAGTTAAAAAAAAAAAGAAGTTTAGTTATAAAACGTTAAAATGACAACAGGAGTCACCTGAAGGCAAATCTGAGCTGATTCTTCTTTAAATCTTTGACCTTTTGTTTAATCTTTAGGAAGCCAATTTTTTTGTTTTCTTTGTTCATTTTGAATTTAATTTAAGAACTTTGCAGTGCAGTAAAAAATAAGTTCAGGCTTTTGTTATTTTCCCTGTGGAGACGTTTGCACATTGCCATGTGAGGTCAAAGGTCAATGTGACATGACATTTAAATACAAACTATAATGTGATCTGTGATGTTTAAAATCCACCCCAAAATCCATCCATTTTTAAAACATTTTGCCAACACACAAAGGCAGCAGAATTTTAAACATAGATTTAAATATAAGACATTTTATGTACATTCAACCATACTTGACCTTGAAGAAGAAGTCAGAGGTCTAAAGTTCTTTGACTTTTAGAATCCCCATCATTTCTATATTCCAACATCTTGTCAGTACAAACAATGGCAGTAAGAAACATAGTTTTAAGTAGCATTATGTAGCATTATTATTACTTTGACCTTCAAACAAATCTACTGGCCTTGAAGGAGAGGTCAGATGTCAAATGTGACACGATCTTTTAAATAGTTTGGTATCTTTCTGTATGTTGACAATACAAACCAAACCTGCCCGAATTGTAGTTTCTAATCATAGGTTCTATGGCTTTTTGTCAATTTCTGACCAATAAATCATTAAGTTGACTTTGAAGGTGGATGTAAGGCAAATTTTAATGGACTGTTAACATGTCATGAACTGAAGGAATGGATTCAAATGCAGACACCAAGATGCGTAGTATAGCTATTTACTGAAGTGTTTATTTGAAAACAGAAAATGTATAGAAGAGTGTGATTCAAGTTAATAATGGCAACGGGGAAATGGCGACAGAAGCTGGGAAGGATTGAAGGAGGTCACGGCAGGAGACGGAGAAACGAGAGAAGGAGTTATTGATGGGTAAGGAGCAGGAGCTACGAGCAGTTAGCTGGTGAGTTAATTTTTCTTACTTTGCAGGTTTTGGGCTTTGTAAGCTCTGAGGAGGGAGGTGGGAGTTACCAGTGTCCGAGGAGTAATGGGAGGCTGGAGGGCAGGCAGGCAGGCATTGATACGAAGCAGATGTGCAGGTGAGAACAAACTGTGGAAACCGCCGTGGAGAGCATAACGCACTGACGAGGGGAAGCTGTGGTCGTTGTGTCCTTGGGCAAGACACTTTACCCTACCGCCTACTGGTGTTGGCCAGAGGGGCCGATGGCGCGATATGGCAGCCTCGCTTCTGTCAGTCTGCCCCAGAGCAGCTGTGGCTACAACTGTAGCTGCCTCCACCAGTATGTGAGAGTGAATGAATAGTGGCATTGTAAAGCGCTTTGGGTGCCTTGAAAAGCGCTATATAAATCCAATCCATTATTATTATTATTGTTATTATTATTATTATTATTATTATTATTATTATTATTATTATTATTATTAATTCAAAACTTTTCCAGTTATCATGTTTAAATAATGAATGACACACATGCAAACCCTACCAAAAACTCCTTGGTGGAGTCTAAGGAGCTTGGAAAGAAAAGCGTCTGGACTTCTTTAAGTTGCTTGAAGATGTTTCACATCTCATCCGAGAAGCTTCTTCAGTTCTAAGGTCAAATGGTGGAGAGTCCCAGATTTAAACCCAGTGGGAGTTTCCCCCCAAAGAGGGATAAAGAACCTCCTGATGATCCTCCACCTAATCACATGAGCCATGGTGTGAAAACGGGTGTGCGTCACAATCAGCCAGGGTTTCGGGTGAGCTCATTGTGAAACCTGGCCCCACCCTATCATGTGATTTCCTGAGGTCAGATGGCCCAGGATGTGAGTGGGTGTTATTGTTACATTCGTATGTGTGGAGGACTGCATCGGCAGCATAGATTGGATAGGTCAGGTGGTCATAGTTGGATATTCTTAAAGGTTACTGGCAGGTTTCCTTGACTCCAAGAGCCTCTGACATTTCTGCATTCGTCACTCCTGATCATTTTATGCAGTACACTTTCGTGGCATTTGGACTGAAAAACACCTGTGCTACATTTCAGCATTTGATGCATGTGGTGTGGGGGGATGTGCCCCAATATAATGTGTATCTGGATGACGTGGTAATATGCACACATTCATAGTGCACATAGATCGCCTCTTCATTCCTCCTTCAAACCATCTGTCTTCTCTGTCCAAAATGTGAACATTGGCATTCTCGAAAGAGTGACCTTTGACCTTTAGGTGCAGATGCACAGCTGAGTCTTGTTCTGTCGAGGTGGCTCTTTTATGTTGTGCCATGCCTTTATGAAGTGGCTGTTTGCTTTCTCCAATGAAGATGTCTGAGCACTCCTCACTGCACTGCACAACATACACTAAGTTGCTAAGTTTGTGTTTAGGAGTTTTGTCTTTGGGATGAACCAGTTTCTGTCCGAATGTGTGGCTGGGTCTGAAGTACACTGGGATGTTGTGCCTCGAGAAGACTTTCCTGAGTTTTTCTGACAGACCTGCTACATAAAGGATGACAATGTTGTTCCATTTGTCCTTCTGATTCTCCCTAGTTGGTGTCTGATCTTCTTTACTGTGATGAAAGCCCAGTTGGAATAACCACATGTGTTCCTTCTTTTTCCCTTCTGGCTTAGAGGGAATGTTTTCTGCCCGGTGTTGCAGGATCCTGATCACTCCAAGTTTGTGTTCCAGAGGGTCGTGGGTGTCAAAGAGTAGGTACTGGTCTGTGTTTGTGGGCTTCCAATAAACTTGAATATGTCAGTGGAGTTTTTGACATGACTGGGTGTGTTCCCCACAAGGAGAGCTAGGATGGTGGTTTTTCTGTGTTTTATCCTCAGTTACTTTGACACAAAGGAATCTGCTGTGATGCTTACACCTTTGATAAAGTCCGGCAAGTGTCAGAAGCTTCTTGGATGAGAGGTGAAACGTGTTAAAGAAACTCAAGAAGTCCAGTTGCTTTTCTTTTCAAGGTCCTTAGATTACCATGACCTGAATGACTGAGAACCTACACAGACGTAAAGCGACAGTTACACACTTAGGCAAGCAGGTTGGTTTTGGACAGGTTCATCTAGTGAAGGCCAAAGTCGCTGTAATGCTAAACTATCCGGTTCCAACAACTTGGCGGGAACTAAAACGGTTTCTAGGGATGACTGGATATAACAGGTGTTTCTGTAGAAGCTTTTCTGTAGCTCCTTTGACCAAGTTGTGTAGTCCATCCATGCCTCTTATCTGAAGAGTGCCAATGTGCATTTGAGTCGGCAAAGTCCCTCCTCTGTAGGGCCCCTGTTCTGGCTGCTCCTGACTTCTCTCACCCTTTCAAACTAGATGTTGATGTCAGCACCACAAGAGCTGGCGCCATGTTACTCCAGGATGGAGGTGTGCCACCCTGTCTGCTATTTCTCAGTGAAGTTTAAACCCCATCAATGAAACTTCACCACTGTAGAAAAGGAGACACTGGCCTGGCTTCTTGAGTGACAGTATTTTGTAGTCTCTGTTGCCTCTAGCTCTCCCTCAGGAACAGCGTTCACAGACCACAACACTCTTGTTTTTATTACTGGATGTTCAATCTGAACCAGCAACTGATGCGCTGGGCATTGTTGGCACAGGATTACAACCCTGTGAACAAACATAATACAGGTGCTGACAATGTTGTAGCAGATGAGCTTTCATGCATCTAACAAAGTGCCGATGACTACCTGATAGTGCTCCCTCATTACCTGTACCTCCTGGGTCATGTATGTCTTCCTTCCAAAACATAAATTATGTATAAGAGAGGGAGCTGGGTAGGTCTACATGTGTGGCTCTCCCTTCTGCTCTCTCTTTCCCCCTTGAGATTGCCGCTCGTTATCCCCGGTCGGCACCTAGGCTCCCTCAACAGGTAACTCTGACACTGTAAAGGCTAGTGCAGGGTGAGGACGTGGGAGCGGTGTGGATTTTGTTTTGTCAGTGAGTAGTGTGAGCATGTAGGTTGTTGCTTGTGGTTTCCATCCCTTTAGATAGGTGAATTTGTGTTGTAGGCTTTTTTTTTGTTTATTGACATAGCAGGGTTGCCGTGTCTTTGTAATTTGATAAGAATAAAGTTAATAACTGAACTAATTCTGCATTTTTTTTGCTTTGACACACAGTATTGTAATATCTATATAAAGCCCTTTTAAAGAGGCTGCTTTAGATATGTGATGTTTGTCTCTATAAATAAAGATGCTTGACTTGTTGTTCTAATGACAAAAGTGTCACTTTAAGATGGCTTAAGTTTTTTTCTGGCAACATGACATGTTAACATATCAAAAAAAGAAAAATGTCAAAGCATTTAGAAAGCACACTTATCTCAGTGCTTCTGACTACAAAAAGTTCAGCGGTTAGTGAATATTTTTTTAACTTCTGCTTTTTGGTGAACCCAGAGAATTCTTAAAAGAAGTGGCTAACTGCTACTGCAAAACAATGGGAATGATGAAAGGTCATATGGAGGCAGTAAACACCAGTGACAAATTAACACACTGTATGGGGTTATGTTAAAATGCCACATTAGCACTCACTGGAGTCATGCTTCCAACCAGCTACTGTGAAATTCTGGCACAAAAACCACCTAGTAAACCACCGCTAAGTTGCTTTTTTTTTTTTTTTTTTTTTTTGCAGAGCAGCAAGTGTAAAGTGTATCAAAAAAAGAGGCGAAATAATGTTTTTTAAAAATAGCTCTGTAGAACTCAGCAATAAAAGGCCCTGCAGAGGTGGATGATAATCTGTTTGCTACTATGAAAAACTTCTTTGTTCGTTCACATTTTTCATCTAATCATCAGTATAAAAACAGTGACCAGTGCGATGCTTAAAAGATTGATAGAAGGATTCACATGGAGGCTAGAAAATCTCAGAAAGCATGAATCAGAATTAATAGGAAGATGAGCTGCTCTTTGACATGTTTACAGTCCAGTGCTTTTCTGTTGTATGACTAATCTGACTTTTTAGCGGGTTTTTTTCTACACTTGACAGAGCATTGTATGTAAATTTTAAGTGTTAGACTTCTTCCCCTGTTCATCAAAAGCAGAAGGACTCTTTAAAGGCTTCTTTCACTTCTTTAAACTTTGTCCTTTAAGAGCCAGAGGGCAGTCTCTATCAGACTTAACCTCAGTGCTAAGCAGTCGTACTGTGATACACTGGAAAAAGAGGAAATGAGCTGAAGCACAAACAACCAATAGCAGCTTTTCACTTACAAAAACTTTGAGGGTAGTTAGCGTTACCGCTTGCCACAAGCTTGTCATGGCACTTTTGGTTGTTATATCCACTAGTTATTTTCACGAACATTACAATTGCAGTTCATTGAATGACCTCAAGTGAATAATGACACAAAGACACGTGTAGAGGGGAAAGTTCCTTTGATTTTTTTCTTTAGAAAAGCAGAGGAAAATAAGCAGTTTTGTTGAAGAAGCTTAGAAAGAGAAAAGCAGTTGATCCCCCGAGCCAAGTTACAGAGACCCAGCCAGACAAACCCATCGATAAGCCCCTCCCCCCCAAAAGACAAGAATCAATAAAAAACATGGAGACACATGATAGAAAAAAAAAACAAATGAGAAAAGGATTGCAAAAGTGAAGCATCACTCCTATGAAGTCTACACGCCTAAAGCAATATTACACTACATGCAGCTACAAAAGGTTAGAGCTCAAATCCCCAACTAACTGCTGAATAACTCTGTCCTGAACTCGACATGGACACAAGGCAGGCAGTGATTTGTGATCAGAAATGTAGCAAAATTATATCAGACATACAGACATCAACTGGCCTGCTGGTTAGCTCCCCTAAGAATACAGACACCAAAAGATGCAGGAAGGAGTAAATTATTTTTCATGTGTTCACCAAAGTACGGTGCACATCTTCATCTTTAGTCTTTATAATGATAACTTTGGTCATCTCCCTGCAGCAGGATAATGGAGGCTAAAGTGTCGGGAGCACTACGTTATCTAGGTGTCTACATTCCTGTCACTTACAAGCCAATCAGCTGACCGTTGTGAGAATCTAATTTTGTCCTAATGTTTGTTTTTAAAGGGCTGAAGTGATGGAAGTGGCCCTGGGTGTCATTACAGTTAAGGTTTGTGTGGCTGTGGTTGAAGCTCCTAACGAGCCTTTGACCAAACAATTCCAGTTGTTTGATTGTCAGGAGCAGCAGTGCAGTGAGGCAGATTTGAAACAATATGTTGTTCTCCTATTTACAACAAAAGGTGCTAGACTGCATAATTATAATTATTCAAGAGAAATAATTTCAGCTCTATAAATGTTCATAGTCTAGATTGCACTGTTTTTAGGTTGTGAGTAGCAACATTCGCAGTCAGCTGGGAGGTGGTGGCATCATTAATGGCAGAGTGTTTTCCTTAATATAGTGCTGACATGGTCAGTACATATTAATCAGAATTAATCAGGAATTAAAAAGCTACAGCCCGATTATTTGTTAAAATGGTTACAATCATCAAAAGGACTCAACTCACCAATGTGTACGTCAACAACAGTGGTGTCCTTTTTGCTTTCCTCCTTAGGTTTAGGGTTTAGAGCTGATAATGACTTAGACTTCAGAGGGCTAAAGCAAATACTTTTTAAAAATTCAAAGTGTTTGGTTTTTATAAACTAGATAATTAATATAGTCTGATAGCACAGCGAAGGCATCGAGGTTTTAAGACCTCCGAGCACTGAATATTGCACAAATACAATATTTATCAGGACTAAAATTCCAAATTTGCAATAATAATTTTTCTCCTCTACAAACATGTAAATAGTCTTTTGGTGAATAAACCAAAACCTTTACTTGAGACAAGTTGATGCATTAAAATTTTAAGACTTTGAATTGATTCTGAATTTTATTTTTTACCTATATGTCCGTCTCAGAACACCGTACCATTTATCCTTTTCATCCAGAGCTAATGAAAAGTAAATGGTCTCAGTTTTAATCTCCTATCAAAGTCAAACCATATTCATCCTTAGTTTAGAATATCTGTCGGTTTATTTTCTGCACATCACTGTTTCATATTAACACTTAACTCTGGGAGACATTAACATTGTTTTTACAGGCTGTTCTAATATCAAATGAAAATAGGCGCATGAAGTGACTTTAGAAAGTACTATACTTGTTCAATTTGGTTTATAAAGGACTTGATCTTTGGTTGTTTCAATTCCCTATTGTAATTATTACTACTCATTTATTTATTTGATGTCTGCTAATTTCCACATTTTTGGAGTTTCGAGATCATGGGTTTTATCTTCCAGTTAAATTTGAAAATGTGTTTTTAATGTTCAGGAAATTTGATCTGGAAGTAGGACGTGGAGTTGGGGGAGAGGAATTTATTGACTTGTAATAATAATTTTGTGTGATGTTAGAAGAACCACTCATACTAGGATCTACTTCTAATCACTACAACAGAGATATTGTCACCAGCATATATCTTCCATCAGTTTTGGAAGATAAAGTGGACATGTGCTATTTGTCCATCTTTATATACAGTCAGCGGTTGCATCTGTAGTCAGTGTGCCTGCCCAGCACCAAACAGCAGACCAGTTTAAGAGCATTAAAGTGGCCCAGAAATTGAATTTAATGCCACTTAAATGGAACTACACTTGAGCATTTTTCTCTTCACCAGCCTAACACACTGCTTAGAAAGAGTTCACAGGAATACACAACAGGATGAGTTCATATTTGCCTCCAACTGCTAAGTTTACGCATGACTGACTGAAAAGTCACCCAACTGCAAACCTAAGGCTTGGTATAAACCCTCAACACCCACACAAGCCAACACTCTCCTTTGAACTTTAAATCGGAAATATTAAAAATAACACAGAAGATTTTAGCAAAACAAAATGAAATCCAAATATAAAATCAAAAACCTTCACAGTCCAGCTTTAAAATAAGACGTGTCACACTGTTTGTCTGTCCATTCTTACAAATGAACTGTTCGGCAGTATTCAGATTTGATGCAATAAATACAACAGTTGAAAAATAAAGGTTTATAAATAAATGTTTACATTGGCTAACACAGTACTTCTCCAAACCTTTGATTTATTATACCTCATAGCAGATGCTCACCGTGGCACCTTTCCTTTACTCATATAGTGTATTTACATGACTATTTACCAAGTGCTCTTGGGTGTGTGATGTTACCCTAAGCAAAGCAGTGATTATTCTCAAATTCACCTGACTTTGTCTCAGAAAAATCAAATAAAAAAGGAACATGGTGAAGCACAGACTTGGTAAAAACAAGAACGTGTCAGTCATAATAATACCATGAGTAATATAGAGAGTCACATGACAGATGGACTCATACTGTATGCAAAACTGTAAGCTGAACATACATAACAGGATGACTGACAAGTCCTGTGCACACACACGCACACATGCACACACACTCACAACAGCAGGATGTAGACTGCTGATACCATGCCTGTAAACATACTATAGTGCACTGGCCACCCTGGGTTATCATTCAGCACAGTTTTTATTCAGAGAAATGCCAGCTAGCACTTTAACTGGGGGGAAAATACCACATGAAGTTGCCCCAACATATTCATATTTGCACTGATGCTGAAAGTGATGCTTGAAGTGAAACGTTTCCCCTGAAGTGATTACGAGACAGGTAGAAAGGTCACAAAACTGTTGTAAACATTGTTTACCCTGCAGATCATGGTATATAGACAGTATCTGCAAACTTAACTATCACCGTAAAGCATGTTTTATTCAGAGAGAGAGGTGTTACGGCCCATATTGACCGATGGCAGTATGGGTGTAGTTCCTGGATTAAACAGAATGGTAGAAGAGTAATCTGGAGTTTACTGCATTTACTGTTTACAGGTTAGCATGTGTGGTGCTAAACAACAGGTACTGTGGAGAAAATACGAATCTAGCATTTGGATGCAAACTTGACTTGGCTTGATATGACCATTAGCTTGTGATGGCTAATGTTTGCCTGTTTTATATTCAAGGTATTTGCTGTATGAATGACAGTTGTAGTTTTTCCAAGCAGAACTGTTTAATTTGGCAGCATCTCACTTAAGAATACTGATAGTTTAAAAACTGCTTCCTCGTTTCTTAAAGTTCAAGGTAACAAGGTCACTCGCTCACAGCACTCTGAGTTCACAGCACCACAGCTGCATGTCTGGGGGTATTTAAGGACAGTTTGAGTAAGCACATGTCTCTAAACACTTCTCAAAGTTCCAGCTCCTGTTTGATACCATGGTCTGTTTGGCTCTGTTACACACAGAGAGTCGGTGTAATGGCTTTATAATGATTTAGTATTTCAAAATTGTCCAGCCAGTTTCTCCACATTGTAACACAGTACAGCAGAAATCTGAAGGTGCATTTAGGCTGAAGGCAAAGCAGTTGGTGGGAATTTGACTGAATTTGCACAAACAGCTAAAATACTTGGGATTTTTTGTTTTTTCATTAAAGAGAAAAAGTCTCACATGTGCTTTCAGTCTGAACACACCTTCAGTTACGTTTTGTTTTTTCACTTCGACACTTCTCCATTTAAAAAGAAAAATGAAATCCAGGTAATTATAGAACATTTACTGGCAAATCATTCCCAGGAATTTGTGCCGCAATAAAAACAAACAAACAACAACAACAAACCAGAACATGTCCTGCTTTTTGAAAATATTGGATACATTGTAAAAAAAAAAACAGGATAGTTTCTGTTATTTAAAGGTATTTGTGAAAAAAGTGAAAAAAGAAGCGTTTGATGCAATAAAATCTGAATTCTGTGTCTTCTTGGTCGGTCTGTGCTAATCTTTGGGACTGTTTTGAACTTTATATTGAGTTTACGTGGCATATTGCACAGCCTGTAGGTGTTTAAAATGTTACAGAACAATGAGGTTTTGCAGTTGCGTCGCAATATGGCTGTCAACGTAATAATCCACTGGACAACTTGCTGTGCTAATAACTGGGCTTCATGCTGGAATTTACCAAGTGAACCAAACAGATGTGCTCACAATAAAGTGATGGTTTGCCAACCAGCTACTACGGTTTGTTTGCTAACAAGTTGACAATATCTAGTCTCTCAAAAAGATCGCCATGTTTCGTGTCGGACTCGTGAAGAGGTCCAATTTGGCTGCCAGGGTTTTTTTGTTACATCCACTGAAAGCCCTCCTTATGTCATGTGTGTAGCTGTGTGCCTGCATTAGCTAAATCCTCTGTATGTGTGTTATTAGCATTAGCATGCACAAATGCCACACAGACACGCAGGTATGTGTTTGAGAGCCAAAATGCCCCTTGAGGCATTCAGACACGTATAAGTATGTGTCAAGCCTTTATATGAATGTTGTAAACTAACACCATTTCCCATCATGCATCAGCAAAGCTTCACCAATGGTTTCACCAAATATGGCTGAGGAAACATGCTGTAGCGTCGCATCGCATTCAACCGACAACGTTTTGTCTCCAGTTTCATGTCCCTTTAAACAATACCTCTTTATAGAAACATACCATATAATATTAAACAGGCATTTCAACTCCTTATAAAAATTGGTGCGGCCACAATAGAAATTGTACATTGATTTCATCCTTTTAGAAAGACTTGTTTTTTTTTTTAGAAAAGAAAAGACACTTGTTGAGGTTCCTGGGACTGACTGTGAGAGCAGTAAGGTGAATAACTGACCAAGAGCCTTTCAGCAAGGAACACGACACAAAGACACAGACGGTCAGTGTAAAGGCCAGTCTGTAGCTGTACGCTTCTCTCCAATAATGTGTTTGTCCCTTCTGTCCCTGAAGGTAGAATAATAATAACAATAATTATAATTAAAAAAAGAAATCATACTAACACTACGACTAAAACAGATCTGATAAAAGGAGTGTGTGTATTGGCTACATGAAACCATTCACTGAAAATAAAACCCTTTGGACTCAGTTCCAGAGGGAGCGTTGGAGGAGAGGCCAGGCGATACTCAACAGTCGAGAAGTCGATCTCTTGTGGGTGGTGCTGTATTTAATGTGTGTGACTGAGTGGGTGATTTACCCAGGAAGATGAAAATCTTTCTGGTTTCCTAAACTGAATTCCCCTGCTTATCTCTCCTGCTCAGAGTCTCTCAGAGTCTCTCTCCCCTCAGGTGGTCCTCTTCTCTACCTTCATTAATCCTCCTTCGTTCATTCATCCATCTATTTGCTGCCCCATCAATCTTTCCTTGAGCACCTCCTTATCTATAACATCTTCTTCTCATCCTGGCTGTCTGCTCTTCTCCATGGCAGTATTTAAATAAAAAGCTCAGGTGATGAGTCTAAGGCTCCTCTTCCCCAGTGGAAACAGCCAAGCGCATGGCCACAGACAGGTGGTCGGTGAGGCCGGCCAGCTGGGTGACGAAGCTGAACTCCTCGATTTCCTGCAGGATGAAGAGTAGAAGAGAGCATCGTCAGATCACGAAGGCGTCACAAAGCTCGCAGTTAATTCTGCAGCAACTTTCAACGTTAGGGCGGGTTTGGTTTTTGTTTTCAGAAAGTAAAAGACGTTTCAAATAAAGTCACGTGCATTAATTTTAGCATTGCTGGTTTTCTGTTAAAAACTTTTCAGTTTAGGAGTGATAGTTAGGAGTGTTGGGAATCAGTGTCTTACAGCCTTGTTTTAGATAAGAGGAAGCACCACTGCACATGACATCTTCGGGCAGCCTACAATATTACCAAAACCAACATCCTCCAGTATAAAGCAAGCATTAGTGTAATCACTGAAATGCTGAAATCTTTAGTTAGATGTTAAAAGAGAAATTACTTTAACACAAGCTAATGAGGCAGCTCTCTGCTGCTGCTTTTCAATTTGCTATCGGAACATTTGCTCCCCTCTGAAGCGGTTTATTCATTAACCATAATCTCAATAACTGAGAGTCCAAAATAGCCCACATTTTTATGTATACATTTTACAGAAAGAGGCCATCTAGATTCATCATAGCTGCTTGGTGCTTTTTGAATATGAGGTGCTCCCTCTCCTGAAAAAAAAAAATCAGCTTTATGAATGGTGACATTGTCATGTTGGAGCAGGAAGGGCCTTCCTGCCTCATGCTGTCACTAAATGTCACTGGAACTCTGGGGACTTGTCCAAAACCATGATAAACAACCCTGACCAAAAGTATGTGGACTGTAATGTCAACAGAAGGTACTTTCCACAGACAACGACTGCTAACGTAGCTGCAAGTACTACTAAAACCTTTGTCATGACAATCAATGAGAGTTCATTTAATAATGTTGATATGTTTTATCAATAGTGCCGTTTTAAGAGAGATGTGACAATTTATGAATTTTTTTTTAATAGTACTTCGAACAATCTAATTGACAGGAAACTTACATTTCAAAATGAAACATTCTTTTAGTATGGATTTGTATGTTAGTTTACATTTTTATGGCAAAAAACCCAAAACATTTTACAAAATATATCAAATTCTTTTTTCTTTTTTTGGTGTAAGAGATAAACAGAGAGAATTTTGAGGTGGTCCATATTCCTAATATTACTTCTAGTATTTTCCCCAATTAAATAAAAATGCTTGGACTTTTGCAACACATTCCTCTGAAGGCTACTTCTTCAAAATGACCTTTTGATCATGCTCTAAAGGCACATTACTCATATACAATGGAGAAGCTGATTTCTGGAAGATTTTATTAATAACAACACATGAAAGGGGAAAAAAGTATTTTTCTTGGCTGCTGACTATGTTTCCTGATTTAAGAAGTGGTTAAAAATATATATCAACATCTCCACAAATAAACCCTCCCTCTATACAAAATCCATTCACTGAAACTAGTTATAAGCAATATTTAATATGTAAATTGGGTCATACTTTGATATATCGACTCATTTAAAACTTAATTGTCTTCATTAAGGTAATCCACTAATCTCCTTCTGCTAGTTGTGTCTCCACTAAATAATTATTGCAGGACAATTTAAACCTAAGAGCGGAAACATTTTTATCCAAGTATGTTCTTCAAAAAATAACTTAAAGTAACATGAAGAGATAAAGAGAAACAACACAAGATTAAAGTAAACATGTAAATAAATGAGACCCTTCAAGTGACGGGAGGTTAGCGACATGCTTGATCAGCTCCACTTAAGGGAAATGATGCTACAGTAACTGTACTTTGACAGAAGGTGGCGTCAGGCGGCTGCCTTCAGAGAGCCAATAGAAAGAGTCAGACAGAGAGATGGGAAGAAAGGAGAGAGGTGTAAATAGTATGATTTGGTTTTCCAATCCTCTCCAGTCCCTCACACAGACAGTCCTGCCCTCATTCCTTTTCTTCCCTACTTTTTTGTTGTTGTTTTTGCTGTGTTTCATTGTTCACCTCTCCAGATTTTAGTCAAACATTCTCCCGTGGTGTGACATAATTTCAGCCTGCTTCACACGGCTCTGGAAAATTAGGTTTTTAGCTTTGTTGCTAGGAAATTAATCAGAGGAGAATTAAACATATCACCTCCCCGCTGACAAGAAAATGCCACAATTCTGTGCCCCCTGTTAGCAAACTCTTTTGTGTTGGTGTTTTAAGCATGTCAAAGTCAAAGTCAAAGTCAACTTTATTTGTCGATTCTGCCACATGTACAGGACATACGGAGAATAGAAATTGCGTTACTCTTCACTCCCTAGATAAATAGCAAATGAACATTTAAATATATTTAAATATAAAAGTGATTAAAAAATGCAAGTAAAATAATTAAAAAGTAAAAATTTAAATAAATACAATTTTACATATAACAAGAAAGCTATATAATATACAATATAATGGGTAAGTGACATTGAGTGTAAACCAGGCAGAGTAGTGCAAATAGGCAAATAGTGCAAATGGAGATTTGGTAATGTACGGTAAGAGAGAGTGTAACAACAAAGTCTTATGAGGTAATGGCAGTCCAATGCTCCACAAAGTGACTGGTAACTGGTGCAGGCCAGTGAGTGAGTCAGAGAGTGTGTGTGTTTGTGTGTGTGTGACAGAGTTCAGTGAGACCGTGGAGGAGAGAGGGGAGAGGGGGCAGAATCGGGAGGGAGTTAAGCTTCCTGACAGCCTGATGGATGAAGCTGTCCTTCAGCCTGCTGGTCCTGGCCTGGAGACTCCGCAGTCTCCTCCCCGACGGCAGCAGCTTGAAGAAGCTTTGCATTGGGTGTGTGGGATCAGCCGCTATGCAAAGGGCTTTTTTAGTGAGACGGGTGCTGTAAATGTCCTGGAGGGAGGGGAGAGAGACACCAATGATCCTCTCTGCAGCTCTCACTATGCGTTGGAGGGTTCTATGACAGGACGCATTGCAGGCTCCAAACCACACAGTGATGCAGCTCGACAGGATGCTCTCGGTGGTGCCTCTGTAGAAAGTGTGCATGATGGGGGCTGGTGCTCCTGCTCTTCTTAGTTTGCGGAGAAAGAAGAGACGCTGCTGTGATTTCTTGGCCAGTGCTGTGGTGTTGTACGTCCAGGAGAGATCCTCTGTGATGTGCACACCCAAGAACTTGGTGCTGCTCACTCTCTCCACAGACGCTCCGTCAATGGTCAGAGGAACATGTTGGGTGTGCATTCTCCTGAAGTCCACAACAATCTCCTTCGTCTTCTCCACATTCAGAGAGAGATTGTTGTCAGCACACCACGTGGCCAGGCGTCTCACCTCACTTCTGTAGTCGGTCTCATCCCTGTTGCTAATGAGACCCACCACCGTTGTGTCGTCCGCAAACTTGATGAAGAGGTTGGAGCTGTATGATGGGGTGCAGTCATGGGTCAGCAGAGTGAAGAGGAGGGGGCTCAGCACACATCCCTGCGGGGCCCCCGTGTTTAAAATGATGGTGCTGGATGTATTACTGCCAACCCGTACTGCTTGAGGTCTTCCGGTGAGGAAATCCAACAGCCAGTTGCACAGTGAGGTGTTGAGCCCCAGCTGGACCAGTTTTTGAATGAGCTGTTGGGGGATTATGGTGTTGAATGCTGAACTGAAATCTATAAACAGCATTCGAACATATGAGTCATTTTTGTCCAGGTGTGTGAGTGCCGAGTGGAGTGCAGTGGAGATGGCATCATCGGTTGAGCGGTTGGGCCGATAGGCAAACTGGAAGGGATCCAGGGAGGGGGGCAGGACAGTCTTGATGTGTTGCATGACTAGTCGTTCGAAGCACTTCATCAGGATGGGAGTAAGTGCAACAGGACGGTAGTCATTAAAGCAGGAGGGAGATGACTTTTTTGGAACCGGAATGATTGTGGTGGCTTTAAAACATGTGGGGACGACAGCCTGGATGAGTGATATGTTGAAGATGTCTGTGAAGACATCAGTGAGTTCCACTGCACAGTCTCTCAGTGCACGACCAGGAATGTTGTCAGGACCCGGAGCTTTATGTGCATTGATCCTGCTGAGGGATCTCCTCACGCTGTCCGGTGACAGAGTCATCACCTGGTCACCAGGAGGGGGTGGGGTCTTCTGTGCAGTGGTGCTGTTTTGGGCTTCAAAGCGAGCAAAGAAAGTGTTCAGCTCGTTCAGCAGGGGGATAGTGCTATCACAGGTCTGTGGTGGGGGCTTGTAATCTGTGATGGTCTGAATGCCCCGCCACAGGCTCCGTGAGTCTCTGCTGTCTTTGAAGTGATGAGATATTTTCCTGGAGTACTGTCTCTTCGCCTCTCTGATGCCACGGGAAAGGTTGGCCCTAGCTGTCCTCAGGCTTGCCTCGTCTCCAACTCTGAAGGCAACATTCCGAGCTTTCAGCAGCCTGTAGACCTCTCCTGTCATCCATGGTTTTTGATTGGCCCGGACAGTTATGGTTTTCGTGACTGTTACATCCTCAATACACTTGTTGATGTAGGCAGTAACAGTCTCTGCGTACTCCTGGAGGTCAGTGGTGTTGTTATAGGTGGCAGCCTGCTTAAACATGTTCCAGTCTGTAGTATTGAAGCAGTCCTGTAAAGCCTCTGAAGACCCCTCTGGCCACACTTGTATCCGCTTACGAACCGGTTTGGTCACTTTAACGAGCGGTCTGTAAGCAGGCATTAGCATGACAGTGATATGGTCTGAGGCGCCGAGGTGGGGGAGGGGAAAAGCTTTGTAAGCTCCTCTCTGGGTGGTGTAAACAAAGTCCAGTGTGTTATTTCCCCTTGTTGGAAAGTTTATGTGTTGTTGTATTTTTGGAAACACGCACTTTAAGTCTGCATGATTGAAATCCCCAGCCAGGATGAGAAAAGCATCAGGATGGGCTGTCTGCTGCTCACTGATGTGCTGGTACTGTGTAATATTTGTAATATGTAATATATGTAATATTTGGAGATGCGTTCACACATCCAACACAGTAGGAACACCGATTTAAAACACGTGCTGCCTTTTTTCATAATAAACCCTTTTGACATGCCAGTGAAACTGAATGAACGCTGCATTACCTAAGGAAGGTTTCGCTTTTGTCCACTTAATGGAAGGGTTGCTCTTAGTGTTATTAATCACACGTCCTTCTCGTGCTGTGATAAATCTGAATGTCTGCTGTGAAAAACGTGCACTGTGTACAGAGTCTGTGTACCGTGTAAGACGTCACATTGTTATTCTCAGCTCCTTGTATAATCAAAACTTTATTGATTCCTGCAGGGAAAAAGTGTTGCTCAAGATTATGGAAGTTGTAAAATTATATTAGAAATACAATACTTTGAGGATACAAAAAGCACCAGGGGTACACAGTCCCTACGATATCTGCATGTTCAAATGGTGATCTGTGAAGGGTACCATTTCTTTTCCCTTTATTTCTTTTCCATGGAACGCTCAATGTGACGACACTGAAATCTGGGAACACCTTTGTAGTTCTGTATTGGTAAATTGAGTAAAAGTGAAAGACTGGCCTGTGTGTGTGTGTGTGTGTGTGTGTGTGTGTGTGTGTGTGCGCAGAAAGCTAACATGTTTGCAAGCTAAAGAACACAATCAGAAAGGACTTCCACTGGCGACCTCTCCAGGAGACCCCACCTCTTGTCTCATGACTGCTGCGATACACCCCCACCTCCTGTGACTCCACCTTGGATAAGCGCTTAAGAAAATCGTAGAATGAATGGAATTGGTTTCCCTAGCGCAGCGTTCCCAAACCTTTTCTGCGCCACAGACCAATTTAATGTCAGACAATATTTTCACGGACCAGCATTTAAGGTGTTGCTGATCAATACAACAAACTAAAATGATACGACCAAGACAGAAACTGTGGTGTTTTGTAAATATGATAATAAACGCGAATTCACTGTATAATTGTGTAACTTTATTAGCAGCGTCCTCCTGAAATGCGCCAACAACACTGAGAGTAACATCGTCCTCTCTGTCCCTTAATGCTCTCTGGTCGCTATGGTAATGCGTAAATATTTCTTTCAAAATAAGACACAACTACAACACGGGAAAAGGCCCAGGGAAACCGAGTTAATTATAAAAACCCTGAAAACCATAAATGTCAAACTCAAGCCTCAACTCTGGCAGCCCGGTACCAAACAACTCACGGAGCGGTACCAGTCCATGGCCTGGGGTTGGGGACCGCTGCCCTAGACAGCAGCGTGAAAGGTTTTGGGTAGCTGGTTAACATTAGCATGTAGCTGATTAGCTTAAAACAAAGTATTGGCTACAGTAGGTTAGCACTGCTTAGATAGCTAACATCAGTTAGCTCAAAGCAGTGCTGAATGGTAGAGCACCCAAATGAGCTGTTGGATTTTGAATATAGGAAAGGATGACGTCACTTCATGTCAGTGTTAGCTGCGGGGTTTACGTCTGTGAGCCCGAACTGTCTGAAAGCGCTTGTACACACGTGATTCAAAGGAATTTCTTGTAGTCTTATCCATATGACATAAATAAATGGGCAGTTGTGAGCGCAAAAGTTCACATTTCAGAAACTCACTAATTGACAACACTTTGCGTTGACACCATCGCTGAACAATGATTTGCCGTCTCTAGTCTGCAGTTATGGAAGTCTGGACTTCCATAAAGACTCATAAAACAAATGAAAGGCAGAAAATTAAAATCATATATTTATCTGCTTGTAATATGTTGTTATTACTGTGAATTTGTGGTTGAAGTAATCCCTTCAGAATACAATAAAAATGGCATGTTTTTAATAACGTTTCAATTATGACTTGACCGCTAGCACGACCTCATTTAAATAATGCTTTCAATATAGCCACTTACTCTATGACTGCATTCAAACAACGTAATTAAAATTTAAACTGATTATGGTCAATGGAGCGAATTAGAGGACCTCTTAAAAGCACTTAGATGTCCGGTCAAAAGTTTACACTCATCATGGGAATACACTTCTTAGTATAATATTGGACTTAATTCTATGAACTGTTGTTTTTCTGAGGCTGACTGAGTAAACAGCATATATCTTTAAGATTAAAAATAAAGAAATACTTTGAGGCTTTGTAAATTACTAAGCATATTGCAAGCTAATTAGTTCAAACACAAATAAAAGGACAGGTGATTAAGAGGTGTTGCCAGTTTTCTAAGGTCTAAAAAAGTCTCAAATTGACAATAAAAATATGAGACTGAGTCTTGAGAGCGTCATCCAGCAAGACAACAAAACCGTACCAGTTTCCAGTCCTGTTGGAGGCCCTCGTCGCTGTAAAGGATGTAGTCAATACGGCGTCCGTTGCCCTTCAGCGGGATTTTCCTTCCCTTCTGACTGCTGGCGGGACACTGGCTCTTACTGGGAGGAAACACCAGGTACTCCTTCCTTCCCTCTTCGTTCTCCATAAGTCTGAAAACAACACACAACATACTGAAGTTTAGATGCTGTGTTGTATCCAAATGCATATAGTTAATTGGAATTCTGTCAGGACCACTATAACCAAAAAGATTTCAGTCTACAGTCATTTATATTTTGGGATATTGGCTCTGTTCTCCAACCTCTATAGACTTCTGTGTGCATACGTGGAAAGTGAAGAGAGTATTAACAAGACTCCAGAGCAGGCACTGAAGATAAATATGTCAGACACTGAATGATAACGAGCAGTTGGGGTGGAGATGGTTTGCAGTGTATCAGCTGAGCAACGGTCAAGTGTGGGTTTGCACTCCCATCATCTAAATTTGCTGAGATTAGGGCTTATCTTGACTTCGTGGCCTGCCTGGTGATGTCATGACGATGCTTCATTGAAAATTTCCAAAGAAATTATAGTAATTACAGCAAATTGCAAACATGAGCACTGGGTCAATGGTAATTTCAGAGCTTTAAATCTCAGATATGTTTTGGTACACATATATTATGGGTACACTCGTAAGATTTGGGAGCAGAAGTTAGACCGCTGTGATTTATGATCGTCATGCGAATAAAAGGAGAGGTAATTTGATTTTTCAGGGGATGAGACTCACTTTTGTAAACTTTCCGGTGAACTGACATCTTCATCATAAAGGCCACTGGGATCCAGCAGAGTACCTGTTTAAAGACACATTACAATGCATTAAAGTGGAGACGTGCACAAGTAAATTCAGCCTGCATTTCTCTCCTTCCCTCCCCCTCGTTCTCCCTCAGCCTTGTAGTATCAGTCCATGGCTCAGTCTTTTAGCTAGCATCATCACATATTTTTATAATGGACTACTTAGCACATCCATTCATTCACACTGATGTGTTTACATTAGCAAATAGGATGCAGAAAATGACTTCTCTTGTAACTGTTTACAATTTGACTATGGGACAGCTGAGCAGTCTGTCCAGTCGTCCAGTTTAGCTGCAGAGTTTTTAAAGAATATAGAATAAAGAATATAAATATTATATAATATAATATATAATATATAATATATAATATAATATTAAAGAATATAGCTCGTGTGGATGAAAATGCTGTGTAAGCGTCCCTTGATGGAGGTGCCTAATAGAGAAAAAAGGTAATTCTCACAGCCAGAATTACAAACATTTTCATGTTTGATTTTTACACACACACACACACACACACACACACACACACACACACATACACACACACACACACACACACACACACACACACACACACACACACACACACACACACACCACTTAGAACAAAAGTCCTCATATGACCGCCAAGAGATTGAATGCTGCTTATTTTTGACTGCGAGGCCTTTCTGTCTTTTTGGTTAGTTTGAGGCATTAAATAATGTGGCTTAGACACGGAGGCTACTTAGATACTTAGATTTAGGGAAAAATAAAATACAAACTTCCACAAGATTAAAACATTTTAAAAGGCAAACATCTAATATCGCCACTATTCTTGGTTTCCATGATAAAGTCCTTGACTACAGTTAACACACCAGCAGAGTGCTTCTGCTTGTGCTTATGGTCCAGGTCAGGTGTTAAATCCTATCAGACTAACCTGGTGAAAACTGTCAGTAAAAGAGTGCCCAGTGCATTGTAATAGAACACCTACATGTCCTGATTAAGCATCATTATGTAAGCAGGGAGTGAGAAAAGGTTCAGGTGGTTCATTTCCATGTTTACTTTAGGCGAGAATGAAAAATGATTTATGCAAAAATATTTTTTTGGAAGGCAGCGCAGAACTTGCACTTTCTACCCTGATACTGAAGGTATGCAGGTATGGAGTGATACAAGTTAGCATGACCCACAGGTACATACACTGATGGAGGTCAGGTTTAGAAGAAAAAAAGAGGAAAAATAGGATTACCTTTTACTTGCTGGCTGAGCTTTTTTTTCCTTCTCTGAATTCATGAAGCGTCTCTTTCATGAAATGTGTCAGCAGGAGATTATCAGTGTGCATGATGCTTTTATAAAGTGCACAATGCTCATATGACTCTGCAGGGTTTGCAGAGTCCAAGTTGGAGGGCAACAAAAGCTCTTAATGGAAGGTTAAAATGACACAATGAATTTAGATGTTTGTCTCAAATCATTAGACTAGAAAAAGTTGTCTATCTCTCAGCGTTTGGAGTGGTACTTAAATACTTTTTTCTACTCTGAGAACTCAAAGTGCTTTCTTACTACATTTTTCTATGACTAAGCAGGTTTAACCTAACAACCACACACTCATACTCTGATGGATGAGTTAAAGCACCAATCTTAAAACGACTAGACAGTCTGCTCTTGCTCCTGAGCTGCAGCCTTTGTTCATCTAATTTACCAATTTCAAATGTTATCAGATAATGGGAACCAGCTCAGAAGGTACCTGATAGGCAATTTGGTGGTTTGACCCCTGACTGCCTAAATATCCTTGGACAAGATACTGAACCCCAAGTTGCTCTTCTAGATAGAAAAGATCCAGGTTTAGAAAAAAGTACTGGTATGACTGGGTGTGAATAAAGCTGAAGAAAGTGCTTTGAGTGTTTAAGTAAAGAGGAAATGTGCTATCTAAGAACCAGTCCATTTACCATTCACTGAACAAAAGTTATCACTTCTGTATACATCATCAGCTGGCGCCAATTTCATGTTCATAAAATAATATCCTATTGTAGCTTTAGAAGAAGAATAGTCTCCCTTTATAATCATATCTTTGGTGGAGGGCACTGTGGTTTGTCCCAGTCTTAAACTTTTAATGACAATTTTGTACTTTAATACACAGGACCAAAAATGTACGAGCTACAGGAGTGTCCATTAATAGATTTTATATAAATTTATTTTTGTTCACCAAGTCATTAAAACCATTGGTGATGACCCTAACCCAAGAACAAAATATATTATAGTATATATAGTATATATACTAGTATAGTATATATATTAGTATATATATTATATATAGTTAGGGATGTGTACCAATTACAATGACTGAACAATTTTCAAAACACTTTAATGGCATAAAATTCAGGTGAGGCTCATCGCTCATGATTTGTTAGTGGATTAATGTACTTCTGCTTGTGCTTCTCTTGTGCTTTTCTAGTCTTACTGACCTCTTAAAGGTTTATCTACCTGTGACCAATGAATTGACGTTCATCCACCTGACAGGCGTGTCTCTGGGCACTGGGAGGACATTGGCGCAGCTGAAAATAAACAACCAGACTTCTTGCTGTTTGGTAAATCTCTGTTTTTCATTGTTTTGCCTTTGTAGACTGAAACTTGTGAGCATGAATCGAATTATTTCAATTAGCTTAAATAAAGATGAAAACAGCAAAACACCAGTATCTGATTAAAATCTGGCTCGTGAAAAATATTCATATACAACTGCACCAATGATTCATCTCCACTCTGTGTATTTCATTTGCAGTGACATACTGCAGAAACCATTTCTGCTCACGCTTTATTGATGTAGTTTACACTGCACAGTCCTCCCCCTCACTATGTCAAATAACATCTAGCTTCCAGTATAGCTATTCTAAAGGGTCAGAAACCCTCTCCGCCTTTATAATCCTCAGACTACAATCTACTGTCATAAACCAGTGGAATAAAACAGCAAGAGAGAGAGAAGCACTCAGAGATGCTTTTGAGAATGAGGACTCAAGGCCGTGGGCTGGATAATGCGTTTAAAATGCTCCGCATGACGAGCGCAGCACTCTGAAGTTACTCCAGTCAATTCATGAGTGTTGGGAGCTCTTATGAAGAGTAGGCGTCTGATGCGCGGACAGTGTTTTTCACAATTCTAAGAGCAGGTTTTAGATCAGTGAAAATAAAGATGGCGGGGTGTCCGGTGGGCATACTCCGCTACACTGCTGCCGTTTTTAGCCAACCCATTCTCACTCGGTCAGAACCAGTAGGTGTCGCCCACTGGGTACGCTGTTAGCAGCTCGACAGAGTCGGTGGGAGTCCCTCAAGGTCAGAAATAACTAGAGATGGTACGATACCACTTTTTTATGTCCGATACCGATATCATAAATTTGGATATCTGCCGATACCGATATGAATCCGATATAGTGTGTTTTAATCAACAAAACTGTTTTTTTAAATATCTTGCTGCATTTTTTAGAAGTTCATACTCAAGTTTAAAACAACAACTACACTAAAGCTATTCTGTTATACCTGTATGCAAAAAAAAAAAATTTCATAGTTCAGCAATACTGATCAATCTAATAAACTCAAACCTACACCATCCTCCCTATTCTGGTATTTTAAAGAGTACTTAGCGTAAATATTAAGCAACCTAACTAATAGGGTTCCAACTCCCAGCAACAACAAAAATAAATAAATAAAAAATAGGGAACCACCCCTCACGCTCCACCTCATGATGCTTAATCGACGTAATCAACCTTAATTTGATGCAGTGTGGAAAAAAAAATGCACAGAAATCAATTATTTTTCAAGAAATATTAAATAGATTCAACATCTTTCTTCAACAAAATTGCAGACTGCACAGATGGTACCTTCCCAAAGTGAAAAGTACTATAGCTTACTAGGGTATATATATTAGACTTAATAGTTACTATATACAGTAATGGACTTCTATTCATTTTACATCAAATTAAAACTTTGGGTGTAAGATTTGGATAATTATTTATTAAAAGCTCGACATTTTAAAACTATGTCTTTGTGCCCCCTTTTCAATGTTCATGCCCTATCGGCCCCCCTGGCTAAACTTTGCTAGATCCGCCCCTGCACAGTTACCAGCGTCAGCTGTAGAAAAAGATCCTCGAGTAGAAAGTAATATTAAATAAATTCTAACAACAGCTGATCAAGCTTAAACATGCTGCTGTTGTTCAGCCGCTGGTTTCCTCTTTCTGGTGCAAAGTGGGCCAAAAACAAACAAGAGAGACGGACTCGCGACAGAAAAGCCGATCAGCCGATCATTAAGCTGTTTCATGATTGAAGTAGCAGCAAGAAGAGGCAGTCGCTTAACGCAGGAATGCTTTACAAACATTCAGAGATGGACTTACACACTTGCTTTACTTCTCTCGGGATAACTTTGTCGGAGATGAAATGCCGGGTTGCTAGCGAAGCTCCACATGCTATCCAGACCACCGACAGGTCCCCATGCCACAGCCGCTCTATCACGTGATGCATACTGCTCCGACGTGCTAACGTTCTGAGGCGAGTTACGGCGTGTTGCAAGTTTTGTGAGGTGCTTTCGTGATATTTAATGGATCGGATTACATTTTTTATTTTTCTCCGATATCCGATCCAGTAATTTAGGTCAGTATCGGACCGATACTGATACGTAATATCGGATTGGTCCATCTCTAGAAATAACCACAGAGAGACTTCAAGAAAAAAAGTGCTGCTGATGTCATCAGTACCATGGGACACCATGGTAACCAAGGATGCTGAGCACGGCCACTGTGTGGAGTCGGGTTGTTCGCCCTGTACTGGTGCAGAATTTGTCCAGGAGCTCCAACTCCCCATAAGAAATGCCAAAGCTAATGCAACCAAACCTGGCCAAGTCAAACAAAACTTCCACATCTTTTGCTAATCAACTTAACTCAGACAGCTGAAGGAAAGACATGAAGGAGAAGTCAGAAAGAGAGGACTGTGGTACTATATATGTATATCTGACAACACTTACACAACGAGGCTGTTGATGTGGATCCTTGAGATAGACAAGAAAACACATCGTATGTACTAAGGCTACTCCGGGCTGTATAAACATTGACTAAAAAATAATTTCACTGCCAAGGCTGGAGTTAAAAACGGGAGGGTGCAGGCAGTCTCAACAGTAAAATGAAACATAATCTTGCTAACCCTTCTGTCAACTCACATTTTCTTTTCCTGCTACAGAGATGATCCGCTTTAACTCTTGCTTTTATTATCATCATTCAAGTCAAATAAATTCATGAGACTATACTATACAGTGGTTTGGCAATACAGTCAACATCAAACTGAGCACATAGCCAATGCAAACAGAGTTAGATTACAGCCTTCGCTTCACTTTGGTTACTTTAATATAGCTCATAGTAGATTTTAACAAAACAGCATGAGATTGTTTGCCTGAGGCATTAAAAAGTCGCTGAAAGTTCAAAACAAATCAGTGTATTAGTGAGTTGTGACATTAGAGGCAAGCAGAACTGATAACTGAACAACTCTAAATCTTAAGACTTTCACTGCGTAGTAAGATTAAGGTTAAGGAAACAAGGAAAGGAGACCTTTCCTGCCTTTCTACTGGGTGTTTGACATAATGAAAGTCTGCATTTAAGCTAACCGTATGGCAACACCAATGGTAAGGTCAAAAACATGAGTTAAATGAATCTGCTTTTGTCTTTTGCGTTAGGCTCACCCCCACCTGGTGACCCAGATAGACTTAGATTTCATGGTATTTTTGACCATTTGGCACATCCAAATGGAAATGCTTCTAAATACTACAGGGCCAAATTCCATGCATGTGGCTAAAACACCAACAAACCTTAACCCTAACCTTAAATTAGTTTCCAGACACCTGTCAAATGTAGGATTTTGTTACTCCTCCTCTTGGAAATCAACAGTAAATGGCACCCCTGAAAGGGAAAAACACACTAATGTGTTAAAATATAAAAGGAAGGAGTTCCTGAGCAGGAGCACGTGTTGGGTTGGGAGTGAGAACGTGTTGCTTCAGCTTGCTTGGGAAAGTACAGATATGCACCAGCTTCCCTGTTTTGAGTGGTTAACATGACCTCAGTTTTCTGGTCTCATAAATCCTGAAAACACCAACAAGCTGTGAAGGGAACAAAATAAATATTCTTTCACACCAGCTCTGGCCACAGCTCCAAAAATACATCGAAGACCACAGTGAGTGTACTTGCTGGCTTTGGCGGTTGTTTAATCTGCCCTCTAACATGAACTAAAACGCATCATGAAAAGAGACGTGACATTTATGAGTGGGGGAGATTTTTCTTTTTTTGCTGAAACTTCAGTCATGTGAACATATTGCCATGGCTTTTTATGCCAAGTTGGTCTCATGCTTTTCCTTCTTTTCCACAAGATTTAAAAGAAGTATGAAATCCCGCCATTTGCCACCAGAAGAGTCAGGAAATTACTGCACAATCTGTCAGTACAACATCTGACAATATCTGGCAGCTTCAGCTCTCTAGCTGTGATTTTTGGCTCACTATTGTATCCATTCAGGTCTAATCTTCTTTGGATAAGCTTTATGAAATGGGATAATCTTCCTTCCCTTTCTTTCACTGATTCATTGATCAGTTTTTTCTTTCCCCTCCAACCTCCCTATGTCTGATAACAGCGAAACAGGCAGTGCCAATCTGTTTCCCCGGCTTGCAATGGAAAATATGCCTGTCCAAATAAATAAGCCCTTCTCTAAACAAGCCCTTTCACTCGGTCCTGCCCACACTGTCCCTGAAATACCGCTGGCCTAAAAAAACGCTCCATATCCAGACCAAAACCCTCCAGTCTTCTGCGTCACTAATGCCCATGTATCAGCCTGCTGTACTGGGTGCATTCTGACTTAGCCAGCCTGAGCCAGATTAATGCCTGCTGCACTCTGCAGGCACCGCGTGGATCCTCGGTGCACGCAGCAACACCTGCATTTTACAGTCAGACTGTAACCGAAGCCGGTGGTGTACATATTACTACAGTGCGTATGGAGCGACCGTAGAGGAAGATGTGCGTGGGCAGGTGTTGGGTTGTGTGTTGTTACCCAGAGCCCATGGTTTGTCCTCCCCTGGCCCCAGGCGACATGGGTCCTTGTATTGAGTAAAAAGTGCGTGCTGCTGCTCCAGCTTGTCCTCTGGAAAAATACAAGTGTGCACACATACACAGTGGAAGGTTATACACACAGTCAGGAAAGTCAGTTTTACTCCAAACACGGCAGAAAAGTCACACATTACTGATTCTTCTTTAGGAGGTCATAGTTGCTAAGCTGCTAGCATGCTGTGCAGGGCAAAACACGAGTTAAGTATAATAAAATAAATCAGTTTCATTATTATTTATTCATTCATTCATTTCATTTCACTTAAGTCCCCTTTTAACCTCCACAGCTCTACACTTTTCTTTTTCCCTCTTCATTCTCTTTACAGACCTTTTCCCCTCCCTGAGCCTGCTTGTGTGGACTCTTTCAGTTAAAAAGGGAGTTCTTCCTCCCCACCGTTGCCAAGGACTTGACCTTTAGTGCTTTCTATTTCTGATACCAACTGCAGCTGGTTTAATTATCATGGTAAATGGTAAATGGCCTGCATTTGTATAGCGCTTTTACTCAGTCCCTAAAGACCCCAAAGCGCTTTACACTACATTCACTAATTCAGTCATTCACACACACATTCACACACTGGCAATGGCAAGTTACATCATGCTTGTGTTTGTGAGATAGCTCTTTTGTATGAATGCTTTTTATTATTGTCGTCTTGCATTTATCTCATTTAATGCAAAAATTAAATGTGGTGAATAGTTAGTCTTATATAGTTATTAATTAGCTACTAAAAATCTTTTATTTTTCATACCTTTTCTCCCACTCTATCCGTCTTTTTAATCCACTGCGTTGCTTTTTATTGCTAAGTCTGCTTTACAACACAAACACTTTTTCGCACTGGGATTTAAGGGATAAAGAGACAGCAATGCTTCTTTCTGTCTTTTATGTTGGTGCTGTTGATGGTGGTTATATAAATAACACCAGTGCAGAGCTCTGGTTAAAGCTGTGGGTATACAGGAGGCCTTCAGGTACAGTACTGAGCTGCTATTCAGTCTTACTTAGAAGCATTCAGAGCTTAATTCACATTTTATTTTTGCATGTACAATTGCAGTGTGAAGTACAAAGATCTGTGAGCTGAGCCATGAGCTTTACTGACACACTGTCATAGAGGTTCACTGTTTCAAGGCTGTTTTGATTAATTATAACAAGCATCGTGGTCACATTCAATGCCTCATTATGGAAAGCTTTCAAAGAAGAATTTAACAATATGACTAATAAGAACAATCAACTTATTAAAATGTTCATTGTCTATTTGACAGCAGGAGCCTATCGTGTTAGTACATTAGTCAGTTAAACAATGGTTTTCTTTTGGAATTAAAAATTGCAGCTTTGTTCTTTACACACTATTATTACAAAGCAAAGAACAAAGCTGCAGTTTTGGGTAATTAGTCGAACCTCAGATTGTTTATAACTGAATCATAAGGTCAAATGCATTTTAAAACACAAAGTGAATGATTTTCAGAATTTTCCAAGTGCTAAATGGGAGACTCGATGTTAACAGCAAGTTAGAGAACACGTTGACATTTTGAGAAATGACCTATTTCAAGATCTACATCAGTGCATATCCAAAATTCAACCCCACTGTACAGCTTTTCTCCAGTTCAGCATGCAATGAAATTTTGAGGTGGGTGGAGAACATCCCAACTACCCCTGTGTTGATCCTGGCACTATCAATTTAGACATACCTGAAGAACAGTTGTCAAAGTTGAGGTCTCCCAGGATGACGTCGAAGGCCACCAGGTCTTCCAGCACCTTCTCTCCTTCCAGTGGTATGGATGATGACTGGCGAAACTCAGCCCCCCACTGAAGCAACCGGTCCAGCTGCTCACACCGTACTGATGCATCACCTGAGATAATGCAGTGAAATGAGTAGCAGATTATTACTGAAAATCACTAAAATATACAGAAATGGGTGTAATCACAGCATAATCTCACAGATTAATTCAGCATTAGTACTGTGGGTTAGAACCTGAATGTGAACATTTGCATCGTGTAGATTACAACGTAATATGACACCAAAGAATGAGCTACAAATTGGTAAGCTAATGAAGTTGTAAAAGGTTATCTTAAACCTATAAGTTAATTTGGGGGCTGGCCCCTCTGGTGATTGCCTTCCACTATTTACATTGCTTCAGCCTGCCTGCAGTTTCTTCTGCCTCTGCAAGCCGCTCTGTAACCCACCGCCACCCCAGCTCTTTCATTTCATGTTGTTTCTGACTTGATCTGTGCTCTGTGAGAAGGTCTTGCTTTTGCCATCTGTCACCCACTGTCTAATACTGTAACTACGGAGCGATTATTACAATCCTGCTTAAAAAAAGGCAGCCTAACCCTTTAAGTAACTTCTGGTGCTGTTTTGCTTTGGCAGCATTTGTGTCTGTCCGCTGCTGCCAGTACATCTGATAAATTGGCGTTAGTTATGGATCGGAGGGAGGAGGTGAATAGAAGGAGGCGGTGGGTGAAAGCATGCGATAGAAATATCAGCTGAATAGTGGAGAGTGCGAGAAACAAAGAGGTGTCAAGATATTGGTGGGTGAGTAGGTGGCTTTGGCTTTGATTACTCTCAGCTCAAGTACATGTGAAATGCTATTTCTTTTCTTTTTGTGTGACTGCATCTCTTAGAGATGGATGGATCTGGGAGGGGGGACGTGGGGGAGCGTTTGCCTGTGTATGTGCATGAAAACGAAATGTTTCTTCAGATCAAAATAATATAATGATTTGTATGCTTTTATCAGAAAAAAAGGAACAATCAGGTAAACAGTCTCACTCTGAATACATACACAGAGAAATTAGCAGGAACTAGTGGATGTCCACCTGCAAACAATCATCAGGTTTAAGGTGATGCAACAAACAAATCCTTTGATGTGTAGACAAAGTTTAACCTTTTAAAATCCACCAGGCGACTCAAAAAGAGTAATGTTTGAGTTTGGCTAATGTTAAGAAATGTGCTTATTTAGCATGTGTCTAAAACCAAACCAAACTTATCCCTCTCATAACAAGATGGGTCAGTGCAGACCTGGTGCATATAGAGATGTTTCACCCAGGTGAGTAATGCAGCCATTTATGCTGGATGCACCACCCTCCTTAGTTTCCAGGCACCGTCAGAGCTTTAAACTGTGGTCTTTGTGAAGTTTACAAGCAGGAAGTAATGATGTTAAATACCAGCGGGGAATTTGGAACTTCAACTGAGCTGTACCTCAGGATAGTTCAGAGTAATTGAATCTCTGTTAATTTGCAAAGAGATTAGTTTTGTTCTGAGTTAGGAAACTAACAACACAACTATATTTGAGCCTCTCAAAGGGGTTTTATCTTAGGCAGGTGGTCCAGGTCTCTGTAGCCACCTCAGTTCCAGCTACTCATTTCATACATTTTTATTGATTCTTTACAGAAATATGGTTGAAATAGATATTTTTGTTTAAAGGTTAAAAATATAAATGTTAGGGGTAAATGAAAAAGATATCATTATTATCAGTTTTACACAATCCATATGCTCTATGGCGCTGTGCACTGTGCAAAGATATATTCTTTGTCCAGTACAATCAGTGTTTTACCAAAAATATTAATGCTGAGATCAAATTACCTTTATCCTTGAAATGGAAACACAGGACTAAAACAGGACAGAGATGTCCAAGTAAAAATTGAGTACATGTATATGCATCTCGACCGCTTGTGACACCGGCTGTGATGCAGCAATATTAGAGCAGACAACAAATCAGTGAATTGAGGTCTCAACAGTTTGGCTGCTGGCTGCAATTCTTCTTTCAACAACAGCCTAAATGAGGCTCTATACAACATTAAATCTTATTTTTTCTGGGTGTGAGTGAAGTAGCAACAGCAATAGAAAACTGGTGCCTTTTGTGGTAGTCACTTTAGTTCATAAAGTTCATAAAGTGATTATATATATGTCCCTCACAGCAAGAAGGTTTGGGTTACTTAGTACTTTGGGTATTCTGGTTTCATCTCATAGTCCAAGCACATGCATGTTGAGGTAACCGTGTTTGTTCGCTCTGTAACAGATTGGTAACGTGTCCATTGGCTTTTGGCCTAGGACCTCCATCCTCACCACGCTGGCAACAAGTCAAAGAGGAACAAAAATAAGAGCACATTGAACTGAACTGCACCGAAATGGAAGAAAGCCAAGAGATGAGGTAGCCACTGCATTACTGAGTTCAGTATATACTGTATATCTATATGCTGATAGTCCCGCTGCATCATGAATTGAGCACTCAGCCTGGAAAGATTTCTCATATAGTTCTCAGAGAATCAGGTCTCTGCACTCCTCCCCTGTTTCTTCCTCTCTGTTCTCCCTGACTTACCCCACCAGCCCAGCCCCCTTAACCTCCAAAGGCTTTGTGTTTGATGTATCTTTAGAAACAGCCCTGCCACTGCTATATTTAGGTCTGAGAGAAGCGTAGGAGAAGCCCAGAATAGCAGGCGAAAAGAGGTGGGGAGGGTATGTCTTTGGTAAAAAATGAGGGTGACATCGACCAGGGGCTTTAAATAGGGCTGTGACGCCTTAAATAGCTTGAGGCAGTCACCATGGGAACAGCAGGAGGAGGCATGCTCGGGTTGTGATGTGCTCATTTATCTAAGTATCTGGACAGAGAAGCGTGCACACACACACACACATGCACACACGCACACGCACACACACAAAACTGTCTTTGCAGGTCTTCTAGAGAAAGACAATCACATTGGGACCTGACATGTTTTCCATCCTGCTTAAGAAACAACCCTTCAAAAAAGGCATCTTGGGATCCTTACTAATACACTCATGTGTGCATGTGCAGAGACAGAAAGGAGAGAGTTGTAGAACATATAACCCTACCTTCTATGGCGTGGAGATGCGTACATGTGACGTATCCCACCACCCTCTGCTCTTGGTGTGAGGTGCCCACGTGAACCTGTTGGGGAGGGGGAGACAAACATGTCACTCCACCGTGTTCAAACAGGCAGCATCAAAGCCCATTTAACGAGTGTGTTTGTATATGAGAAACAAGCCAGGTAACAACCGCAGCAATTAGATCATACAAGGCAAGGTGCAACTTTATTGATCCCTGTGGGAAAACGGAGTCATTACGCTGTAATTCAATCACTGCACTTAGGGTGTGCAACATGACGGCAGTGGGGCAGAGAGCCCATGAAAACCTAAAGAAGGCATCATTGTGTAATGTCATCATGAAATATTGGTGCATTTCATGGATATAACAGAAATGTGAGATAATAATTCATGATTATAAGATCTGCAAGCCTAATAAAACAGTATGTAACAGTTGCATAATGGAATAATGATGAAAGAACCGCAGTTATGATCATATCTCTCTTATTTGGCATGTAGTGCACCACTGCCGTTTCAATCATTCAGAAAAGAAGAAGAACGACTGCCTCTTGCCAGCGAGGCAGTCACCTAATCTAACGTCAAGGCAATTTTTCAGAAACTATATGATGTGACATTTCTCAAAAAATGTTGGCATTATAATGTTTTTAATACAGCTTCTCCACTTGGATGATTAAAAACAAGAATAAAAATAAACATCTGGTAGCCAGTGACCCACAGAGTTAGGGTTAGAGTTGGGTGATACATAATAACCTCAAGAGTATATATATATATATATATACTCCTATATATATGGATCTACTTTTGATACTTTTGAAACACATTTTGTAGTTTCTGAAAATGCATATTTAGCAAACCCAGCCCTAACCTTACTAACCCTAAACACATGTCTGGTTCCCTAGTGGATGTTAAAAGGTTAGCTGATAATCAATGGTGCTAATGATTAGTGCTTGAGCACACCCTTCTGGTTATTCATGGTCATATCAGACAGTTTATAAGAGAAAGACATGACGCTCACATAAACCTCAGCAGAGGTCTATGGACCAGTTCTGTAATGGAAAAGATTGTTGCTGTTCCATCTGGACTCAAAGAGCCAAAGATGCTGTTGCTCTGATATCTGACACAGTTTCCCCTGTGTGGTGTTTGAAGCAAGTAGATGTTATTCATTTTATTTCCAGTTATGTAGGCGATCCATTACATTACATAACCCAAAATGGCTTTTTTATAGTTGTTTTTCAGATGAGCCAGAAGCCGCATTGAGGTTGGCACGCCACACTGAGTCATTAATGAAGCTGTACAAATTGTTACATAAAAGAAACAAATTTGTATGTTCAATAAGAAGCTCTGCAATCACTCATCTGCCTGCTTTGCTGTGTGTTTAGTCTTCTAGTCTGTTCTTTACATCACTTCCTCTTTTCCACGCTGTCAAACTCAATACTGACATCATTACTCAAGTCCAATCATTTTCTTGCCTGTGTTCTGTGAGCCAATCAGCCTCTGCTCAGTATGCTTTAATGTGAGCGCTCTCTTCTCATTCTGCCTTTCAGACTCTAATTCTCTCCCCATCTCTGCCTCATCCTGGTCACTGGAGTCCCATTCAAGCCTCCACCTTCATCATCATCACCAACATCAGCACCTAGACTCGGGGGGTCCTGTCCTTATTCCTCTCACTGCTGGGATAGGAATTAGACTCCATTGTGCTATGATGGTTCTTTAAAGTTTTACCTCCTAACAGCTTATCAGCTGAATTCTGCATCCCAATAAATCATTTTCCAAATTACCTCTCCTTATTCAATAACGAACATCTGTAGTAATATGTAACCAGCAGTTTAACTAATAAGCTAACTTTGCTTTACTTGACAACCATCCCGATGTTTGTAAAAGGATTTCATTTGAAAAAAAATCATCATTCCTTTCATAAAGCTTAGCGAGTAATTTTATTGCCTAAACTTACACAAAGAGTGAATGAAAATTAAATTTAAAAGTGGTCCCACACCTGTGGACTTCATGATGGATGAGCAGAGGATGGAGGATATAACAGTTTAGAGCCAGGACTTGTTGCTTATGAGTGCGAAGAAAATTATACGTATATGTAGCATATAAAAACTCATATTATAATTGTGTACGTGACTAAAAACTAACTGGACTGCAAAGTGAGCCTGTTTTAAAGCGCTCCTCTTTCCGTGCAGAGGTTATGCTCTGATAGCTGATCTAATTGCAGGCTTCTGCAGTTGGAGCTTTACCATGTATTTCTCTGCAGTTGACTGATGTAGCTAAAAAAAAGCTGAGACTCGATGAGCATTGCTTGAAACCCGCTGTCTACTGTGAGTCTTGTTGGCTCGACTACATCCGGATCCACTATTTATCTCTTGTGTTCAGTTTCAGACTTAGAGTGGTGCAAACATGAGTGGGTTGGATAATAAATATACTGTAGGTTCAACTGACGCAGCGTTTTGTCTCAGTATACGTCAGAAAAACCTACGAAAAGAAATATGCTTTTAAGGAACCGTGGAGCCTTACGTCCTAAATTGAATCTAAAGTTTTGATTCATTTAGCAGCCAAACAACATGTGGCATTCGGTCTACAATGGAAATGAATCATTGTTTGGAAAGTTCTTTACAACACTATTGCAGATGCTGCCACAAATGTGTTGCACTTGTTGGATGCTTTGTTTTCACCCTTCTGTTCAGTTCATCTTAGAATACAATTTAAGCCTGAAGACTGTGTGGCTATCTACCATAACCTTCTCCAGTCATTTGCTCCCTTTTTGTTAACGTTTTGATATCCCTATAGACTGCTACATCCCACAGTACAGTGTTTCCTAGTAGTGGACCATAGTTGCAGTTAGTGTAGTTACTGTCTTTAACTTCCATTGCTGCAGGAAGACTGTAAGTTCAACTCTTGCATATTCCCTGAAAAAGGCCTGTTTTCTATTACATCTTAATGTCTTTTCACTTATTGGTGACCTTTGGTTTATAATTGCACTTCCATTTTCTGCAGTAAGTGCACACTCCTGTGGTTTTTCTATCTTCCACAGATATTTTAAGAGGTTTTGCTTAAACACTCCTGTCTAGATGCACTGTTATGATCAACCACTAATACCCAATTCTTCTTGTGCGTGCGGATGAAATACAAGCTCATCATTTGGAGGGTTGGCAATGTTCCACTGTAAGCTTTTCATGTAAGCTTCTAAGACTAATATGAATATGTCTTGAAGTGTGGTGTGGTATAAGATATGGCATGGCATACATGTTACAGATTTAGCATGATAACCATTGGCATCCTTATTTTTGGAGGCAGAAGTGAACATGTCAGAACAAATGGAGTCAGCTAATGTTAGAAATGGCCTGTATTTGTATAGCGCTTTACTAGTCCCTAAGGACCCCAAAGCGCTTTACACATCCAGTCACCCACCCATTCACACACACATTCACACACTGGTGATGGCAAGCTACATTGAAAGAAAAGCTGGATCCATAAAGTGCATGGGTGCACACACTGCTAATCACTGAAGTATATACTTATTTGCCACTCTGTACCACAAAGCTGGCAGATTATTCATTTTAAAATGTTTTACTGACAGGAAAAAGTGTCATGGTCCTGGGCCATGGTGGCCCAGTATTCTTAGTTTTCATGTATTTGTGTATTGTTCCTTATTTAGGCCATGCTTCCTGGGTTTCTCTGTTACGTTGTTCCTTATGTGTTTTCCCCTTGTGACTCTTACCCCCTGTGTGCCCCTCTGTGTATCTGTGAGCCCTCGTCTCTCCTTGTGTTTTATTCCATGTTTTCCCCAGCCCGTTATGTCTGTGTTCTCCCCATGCTCTCTCTCCTCCTGTCTGAACCTCTGTGTACTTCCTGTTTTACTTTGACAGTCTCCCGTCAGTGTTGCATTTACTCCTGCCGTGTCTTGTTATGATTATCAGTGTCACCTGTGTTCCCCGTGTGTTCCCACTTCCCTCGTTAACCCTCTGTGTATTTATGTCTGCGTCTCCCTCAGTTCGGTGTCGCGTTCTCCCTCATCCATGGCCGTGCGTTTCTCTGTGTGTTACGTTATAGTTTCCTGGTTTAATTTGCATGGTTCTGCTCTCCAGCAATAAAGCTGTGAATTTTGAGTTCATTCCTGCCTCTGTGAGTTTGCGATTGGGTCCTCATCCAGCCTGCACACAGCCGAATCATGACAAAAAGTGGCTCAAATTAGCAAACATATGTTATTGGCTCCACCATTTTATCCAGTAAGTCTTAAAACAATTCTGAGAGGCATTTTAAATTCTGAATGCTCTATAAAACTCAACAACTACAGCAGTTCAGACCCCAACTCTAATTATGATCCTAATGGTAACCTTAGGCAATTAGAAAATGCAACGTCTACCTTTGAGGAACACCTGTTGATCAAAAGAGGAAGGAGAGAACCGAGGCTATAAATACACAACGGCTAATTGAGGGAATGTGGAACAGGTGGGTAAACAAACAGATGCAAGCATTTAAAAGATAACAAGATAAAGGAAGCAAAACTAAATGGAAGGCACTGATAGCTGGAAGGATATAGGGAACACTGCAGGGTCAAATGAAACTTAAGAACTGAGACAACCGGAAAGTAACCGACCCACAATAATTCAACAACAACTCAAAACACCATGAATACAATTGAACTAAAAATAAATGCAAAATTCAAAACCCAGGGCCCCAACAGGAGAATCTGCAAACTCCACCTGGAATGTCCTCAGGCTAGGCTAACCCCTAACCCAGGACCTTCTTGCTGTCAGGCGATAGTAACCTCGGCAACACTGTATCACAAACTTTATCTTGATGCATTATCTAAATATTAGGAAATTAGGAAATAAGCAACAAACTTGGTGCTATTCTATATTTGAAAAGGTTTTTGCCCTCCCCCACCGCAGCAACAGCAGTCCTGACATTGTGCAGTATTATGAATGGTCTGTCATGTCCCAGGAGGGTAAAAGATTTATTATCAGAAGGAAAAACACATCAGCTATTGATCACTGTAAACAAATGAGAAGATGGAGACACCAGACGTCTTCACTTTTACAGAAAATAATATTTTTTGTCACTATTACAAGTTTCCGTACGGTGTTACAGGCACAGAGTCTAACATTTTCCACTTGGGTTGGGGTTACGTTAGAGCATTTTCATCAAAATAATCAAGCACAACTACGAGTGAGCGATGTTCTGTTCAAGAGGTAGGCTTATTCGATCAATGTGAAGCCTAAAACAGTGCTGAGGATATTATTTTTTCAGCATGTGCTTCATACATATTTTACTACTTCTTACATCAATTTCTCCATTCCTGAAGCATGAGACAGGGAGCAGAGCAGCAATAACAAAAGCCCACTTGAGATTTAATAAGACACCTTTAACATCAGTGTTGAAGGAGTCCTCCAGCAGCACAGAAACGAGGCACGGAGCGAGGTGGACGCTGGCAGCTCTGAAGAGTTGGTGGGTGGATGCAGACTGATGAGGAGGAGGATGAATAAAGGGTTGCAGAGAAGGAGGATGGTGATTGTGAGGTGGTTAGTTTGAAGTGGGAATGAATATGGGTGGAGTAGATCTATAACAAGGCAAACACCCCTGCTAGAGACCAGATAAGAGGTAGTCCAAGGCTGGAGTGGAACATAAATCGTTCTCCAGCCTCAGAATTATATTTATAGCACTGCTTGTTAGTATACAACTTAGATTAAACAGCCATACACAATGTAGTTATTTTTATTACTATTTATAGATATAAACTAACATGACAGTTGTCACATAACAGTGAATCAGCATGCTGTTAATAACAGCTTCTACTTTGGCCCTTCTAAAAGCTCACTGTCTGGCTCAGTTTTCATTGGAATAATCCAGAGAAATGATACTTTCACCACTCAGTTATTTATGTACTTATTTCCTTTTGAACTTGGTATCCTGTCACTGCGCCTGCATTGGACGTCTGTTTTGCTTCCAAGCAGTCCAGCAGGGTTTGGGAGTGTGCTGGGTTCCTTCAGGTGACCCAGTCCATGTGACCTTAAATAAGGTTGTATGATCTGGTAAATGCAGGTTATCAAAACTACAAAGAAGTGATGACTGTCAAGCTTCCAGCTTGTTGCTAATTAACCTTTTCTGCCTTTTTGATCACATGTTGTGTTCGTGTATTTTGAGCTATTCTAATGTTGACCCTTCACCTTTTGAGTTCGATGTCGTCGTCGGTGACGACCCCAGCACTAACTGTAATCGGCTGGGCCACAGTTATCAATAGGCTATCAGAAAATGTCATTTCTGCTGTTAGTAAAGTTTCACTGTGTGACTGCAACAATTTTAGCAACTTTCAGTTTTTATACAATGAATGCCTGTCCACAGTATAATCATTAAAACATAAATACAGTGTTTATACATCAGAACTCATCATAAAAGGTTGTACAGATAAAAACAGGAACTATAAAGGAACAAAGTAAGATAAATGTCTCTCTCTAGTATGACTTAAACACCCCGTTAGATGCTTCTGATATTTTTACTCCTGGACTCAAAAACAAAACTGCTACATGACCTTTCCTTCAACTAAGATGTGTGTTGTTTATATGAAATCATCCTGTAATCCGGAAAGAAAAAAAGATTTTCCCCTGTGCCAAATAAACAGCGTTAGAGCACCCAACCAAGGAGCGACAGACTAGAATGGATATGAACAGCCAATAAAGTGATGGCTGTTTTGGCTCGGTATCCGTGCAGAGCCAATAATAAGACATTCTAAAAGCCACAATAAAGCATTAGGCTGATTAGCCCGACTTTAATACCAAACTCAAAGCTCACGTTGTAGGCTGAAATACAGTAAATACACTTCACAGCAAGGGCCATAGATTTCCCTGTGAATATTCGAGGGACTAATTGAATTACTCTTAATGGAATGAGTGTTTTGAGGGAGAGTTAGAGAAACAGAAAAGACTGGTCCAAGTTTACAAAATGCACTATCTGATGGTACATTAACTTTTCTAATAATGTTGCATAAGCTGTGCATCAGTGAACATTTGGGAGGTTGTATTGGTTTTCTAAGGACTACCAGCTGATCCAGGAATGCACCTGAAATCCAATTTGCAAATTTTTCCTCTTTTTGCTAATTTAGTGATCTTCAGTTAAAGGCGATAGTTCAACAGCTTTAGGTTTTTCTTGACATTTAATTTGGATGATTGATATCCCTCATATTAGTCTGCTAACATAACTCGCTTTAGTCCAGCTGAGGTTAATGTAAACTTAACGTACAGTCATGTGACAAATTAAGCAAGCTCCTACTACTTTCATAACAATTAAATCAGTAATTAGCAGCCAGATGCTGCTAATTACTCGCGCAAGTGTGCAAGTATGAGCACCTGTATGAGAGCAGATGTTTTGGCAGTTTGCTGATTGAGTGCGTTCAGGTGTTTGTTAATGCCAAGAAGGAAAGACAGCCACAATCTTAATGAAGACACTGCTAGAAAGGAAAGGTTGCCAGGAGAAAGCCTGTTCTCTCTACAAAGGACATGGCAGTGCGGTTTAGGTTTTCAAAGTTGCGTCTGAACAAATCACAGAACTTCTGGAATAAAGTTTTTTGGACCGATGAAACCAACTGGGTCACATCAGCATATCTACTACAGAATGTGTGAAAAAGAAAAGAATCAAAGTGTTGCAAAGGCCCGCTCAAAGCCAAGATCGCAGTCTGATGACTGAGTATTAAATACTGTGGTAGGACCTTAAGAGAGCTGTGCATAAACCCTTGCACACAAACCTCAATGGAGTGAAGAAATGCTGCAAAGGAGAGTGGGTCCAAATTCCTCCACAACAATGTGAGAGACTGATAGAGTCATACAGGAAGCCATTATTTCAAGTTATTATTGTTAAAAGTGCTTCTACAAGCTACTGATTAATGGGATGGACGGGATATACCACATCCGGGCTTGTAATACACATCTGCCACTGACATTTTACTCAGTGTGCCCTAACAGGTTGCTATAAAAATAACAGTTCTGTTGTTACTAATGTGTTACTAATGCAATTACATGATTAAAAAAAACCTACTTTTTATTAATTAACACAATTACTTGCTTTGCAGGTTTTACCTATCCTCACATCTGTCAGAAATTCAAAAAAACCTTTTTTTTTTAAATAGAAAAAAGATTTAATATCTGATTGCTGATATCTTAATACCACATTATTGCTCTCAAAACTGCCTTAAAAGTAAGTGTGTGTATGTGAGGGGAGGTCTTATTATTGCCCATGAAATCAAGCTTTCATGTCAGTAGAAGCTCATTTGGGATCTTGTTAATTTGTAAAAACTGGGCAGTTTCATTAATGGAACATTTCTCAATCTTCCAAAATAAATTACCTTTAAATTTAGAAAATGAGAAAAGGATTCTAGATACTCAGAAAAACGTTTTAGCAATCACCAAGCCACCAGCGACCTCAGAGTATTCTTCTGCTGAAAGCTTTTTTAGATGCTTCTAAGCAGGAGAACAGTCTATAAACAGGAGGTGTAAATAAACTGAACCCAAAGCACACCCCCATATAAGTCTGCTATGAACCTGAATTATAGCTCCAAAAATCACACAACAGAGCTACAGAGCATCAACTTGTTCTGTATGTAAATTCTCCAAAAGATGAAATTGGAGCAGACGTAATGACCACAGCACATCTGTAATGTTCAACTCAGACAGTAGCTTAAATATGTTAATATGCTATATAATCCTGCCAGCTTTGACATTTTAAACTCAGTTTTTAATGCAGAATATCTCCAAAAAGCAGTCAATGAATTGTGATATTTATTTTAATATTATATTATAACAACCAGTGCAGCAACTGCATGTATATAGTGGTTCTATAAACGAAAGGCAAAAATCCGCAAATGACCACTTCTAAATGGTAAATGGCCTGTATTTGTATAGCGCTTTACTAGTCCCAAAGGACCCCAAAGCGCTTTACACATCCAGTCATCCACACATTCACACACTGGTGATGGCAAGCTACTTCTAAGGTTCATTAATCATGTTTCTAATCTGCACACATACTTCAAGTTCTTTTAATGGAGCCCATAACTTCTTAAGAAGCACATAAAAGCAGAACTTACTATATTTGCACTTTTTTTTTGCCATAGCAGGGTTGTTCACAAATGAGAACTTCATTAGCAACTGAACAACAATATATTTTTAGCAGTTATTTCACATTTTGAATCACTTGAGTTTCCTATTATGACATTATTGCCTTCATTAACAAATGAAAATAAAAGCAATTTAGTGAAAAAAGGACCTGTGATTTTCCATGCAAATAAAAAAAAAGAAATGATCTTGTTCTGCTGTAGCATACATCCACGTCTTACCACAGACCCAAAGGTACCTGCTATAATAAACAAATAAATGTTAATAACTGCAATCTAATCAGCTTAATCCACCGTATTAACATTTGTAAAAGTGAGACTAATTATTTTTGCTACTATTACATTTTTGTTGCTCGAATGAATTTTACCACCGGGATCAATAAACTTTTAATCCAGACAGCTCTTTCTTTCTTTTGTGTCACCTGCCTCACTCTGTCCTCCTTTCTTTTATTTGTGTCTCCTTCTGTCTTCCACTCTGCTCTATCTCAGTGCCACACTGTGTATTAATATTTCAGGGGCTTATGTATGCTTGAATAGGTGTGTGCACACCCTGAAACTGACAGGAGACCTTAGGGGAGTCTAGTGTATGTGTGCACACTCGTGCATATAAGAAAGAGTGGACTTTTAACATGTTTCCACAGACCTCAGATGATGCCAGCACAAACTGGAGTCTCTGCAGAGATGCAGGAAAACCTTGAGTAGAAGCAAATTTTTTTGCCCCCCCCCCCCCCCCCCCCCCCCGGTGCGCTGTGTGAATAAAAATAACATGTAATGAAATTAACTGCGTTTCTTTTAAAATTAAAAAACAAATGAGTCAGAACATGCAGGATATGAGATGCTAAAACTTCCCAGGACTTCCCCTCATTACAGAGCATTGAGACGAAACAGAGCGGAAATTGAAACGAGCTGCGAGAGACGATTTCACACTGGGAGCCAACCGAACCAGGCTCGTCTCATTATGAAGGCTCTGAGGCTGCTGTATCTAATTGTCCTAACTTTAAAATCAGATGAGGAGCCCACATTTCATCTTGCATTACTCGCATGAGTTTGATCGCTTCACTCAAAGACAACAACAAAGAAAGCAGAAAGCTGTGGTCTTCTTCCATTTGCCTTACCAGATGAACCAAAACATGCACATTGTTTCATATCAGGGTCTTTTAATTACAAGTCTGGATGCTTGATGCTCTTTTTAGGAAATATTGTGTGTTTTGTTACTGTTTCAATTTGTGCAACATATTAAAACCAATCAGTCATACATAAACCTTGAAATCAAACAATATAAAAAAATATGTGATCCATTTGGACTTTGCTATGTCATGCACTACCTGGGTGTACAACCTTTCCACAATGCAATAATGCCTACAGTGCAGTGTTGCCTTTACTCATGCATGATAGTATCAAGTGACAAGTTGACCGTTAGACACAACAGACCCTTTGATCTGAGGTATTTTATAGCTATAGAAGAATTATAAAAAAAGAAAGTCTAATAACATATAACAACTTTTATAACACAATACTTTTTTTTCCCTTTAGCTGGTATCTGGGAATTTATAGTCAGTATATTCCTTTGTAGTTAAATGTGCATATGATTAAGAACATCATGCTTCATGCTTGAAGTTCCAGTTAAACTCCCCCACTGTCTCTTGTGTGTTTTCACATGTACCCATTTCTGAATCAAGCAAAAAAGACAAGGTTTTAGGCAGCTGAGATAAGACCAGGTGAAGACTAAAGTCATCCTGAATGTCTTACTCATATCTCAAAGGAGAAGAGTCACAAATCAATTGAGAGTCAAGCTGTGAGTTTATCAATATCAGCTTAAGCTAATTCAGCAGTCAGATTAGTCTTTACAAGTCTACATCACGTCTTGAATTGAGATGTGATGTTGAGGAGTTCAGACAGAGAGAAGTCAGGTAATGATAGCTATCTGGAGTTAAGATCAAACCAATTCTTGATTGAAACTGCTAATCAAGAGACTTGGGTGTGTTATTTCTTAAATGGCTAATAAATAAAACACCCACAGGTAAAGTGATGTCTTGAGACAGTTAAAGTCAAGTCTCAAACATTTAAGTCAAGTTCAAGCCAACTTTCAATTCAGCTATGACAAATAAGAGTCAAACCAGGGCCCTATTTCAGGAAGCCGGTTTAGTGCAAACTCTGAGTAAGTATACCCTGAGTTAACGAAAACTCTGGGTTTTCGGTTTCACAAAGCGAGTTCAGCTGAAGCCTGAGTGAGTCACTATGACGACACACTCCGTGAAGCTAACCTGCCCCCTAGCAGGTTTACTTCAACTAACCCTGACTGTCCCCGCCTCTTTGTCGGAAACCTGACAGTAGGAAGTGTCAGACATGGCGTGTCCCTTCCTTGAAGAGCCAGTAGATCTTGAAGCCCAAATTCTCCGCAGAGCTCTCCACCGGGAGAGAGTGATCAGAGCGCGTATGGACATTTTATCATTACCTGATGATTTCCTGTGCGAACGTTACCGTTTCTCAGCACAATCAATAAGTTATTTGAATAACATCCTCAGGCCTAATATTGCTCATGTGACACATCGCGGACATGCTCTCAGTTCTGTACATATTATTTGTATTGCACTTCGGTTTTTTGCAAACGGGAGCTTTCTGTATAATATTGGTGACGCTGAGCACGTTTCCAAGGCTACCGTCTGTCGGGCAGTCAGGAATGTTACAGTTGCACTGAAACGTCTCCTGTACTCGTCTGTGGTGTTCCCCGGTCATAGACCCACAAGATTTATCAAAGAGGGATGCCACAAAATTGCAGGTAGCAGGATGAACAAAACTTAATACATGATGTGGTGATACTTGAACTACTACTTAAATTTTACATTTATTTTCAGGGTTCCCAGGCGTGATTGGCTGTATAGATGGCACTCACATTCCAATCATTGCTCCTTCAGTAAATGAAGGAGACTATGTGAACAGGAAGTCTTTCCACAGCATTAATGTACAGGTACATAGTTCCCTGTAGCATTTCAAACTAACAAATTATTTCATTATAGTAATGGATGCTAATTTGTGTTCTCTGCACTGTGAAGATCATATGTGATGCTGCCAACATTATCACAAATGTGGAAGCCAACTGCTCAGCCTCTGTGAGTGGTGGTGGAGGAGGACCCCCACCTGTTTTTCGGGCCTCCGCTTTTTTTCTAGTGGCCATAATGGGTCACATTTGAGCATACAGAGTAAGCAAATATGTACTTATAATGTGCTCAGATAATTTCAAAAAGTGCTTACAGAGGGGAAATTAATGTAGCCTCTAACTGCAATTGATTTACATAGGACAAACAGACCAAGCACTATGGCTCATAATACAATTACACCTTACCTGTTTGGACTATATTTTTATATTTCATTTTTACTTGCTGCCAGGAACGTTGGGGGCCTGTTGGGTTGCACCTGCGCTCAAATCACATCACAAAATAAAAGGTATAAAATACAAAATAAAATATAATAAAATAACGTGTTAAATGGGTGGAAATCCCTAGATCAATGTTTAAATTAACACTCACGCATTGACTCTGTCGGCTTTGTTTTGCCATGCATGCTCTCTTTCTTTTGCAGCTGAGGCTGTGTTACTTTTTTTCTGCAAAATTTGCATGTTATCAGCATATGCTGCCATCAGAATTTCGGCCTCAAGCGCTGTAAAATACATTGACCGCGCCTTCTTTCCCTCCTTCTCCATGGTAATTCGCTTAATCTGTGCTCCACTAATCAGGGCTTTATGTATCCTCGTGCGCGCGCTTAACTTGGGGTTAAAGCAACTCCGCGTTGATTGAACTACTTGTTATCAGCCTTTCTGAAACCGAATATTCCGAGTTGGACAGTTCGGGGTTACTCAACCCTGAGTATCGTTTTTCACTCTGAGTTTTCTAAACCGGCTTCCTGAAATAGGGCCCAGACGTTAAGAGAGTTTAGGTCAAGTTACAAACAAATTTCTATCACATAACATCTTGTCTGAAGTCAGGTGACTTCACTGTGCTGCTAAGTACAAGGTTTTATTGAATCTGGGCAGGTTTCAGTCCTGCTTCCAGTTAATTGTCATAGTTCCTGTAGACTGGACTGCCATTTATACAAAACACAAAACCCTTTATTACATGCACTTTGTGTGTCTCATATTCATACCTATTCATATTTATTTATCACTGATTAATCAAACATCAAATTTTAGATTGTGGAAGTAAGCTGGAGTACCCAAACAACCTCTCGCAGTCACAGGAAGAACATGGAGACTGCATGTAGAAAGGCCCCAGCTGAGCTAAGATTACAACCAAGCTTCGAGGTGCTAAGACATTAGCACCTGCATAAATCAAGATATACCGACTTCAGTTCTTACAAACTAGAACATTCAGGTCAAGTTTAAAAACACTGAGCGAGTCCATTTTGGGCTCTGAGTTCATCAAAACAGATCCATTCTTGCTCTCATGGAGAAATCTACATTCAGATTCTTGGAAACTGAAATCACGGGTCTTAAAAGTGGAACACTTGCAGCTGAGCACTGCATTTAAATGATCTCCCATCAATTATGTTAATCTCAAAAATCATCAGCAAGTTTGTCAAATTGGCTCAAGTCTAAGGCTGTGCAATCTAACTAATCTGCTAACTATTGGACAAGTCTATCAATTACAAGCCCACCGTTAAAGAAATGTGTGAATAAAATAAATACAAGCTATATTTTGTGAATCTCGGTCAATTAACACAGGGGCATTGATTGAAATACGAATAATACAAATGTCTGGCAAAAATGAGATGAGCTGAGACCTCTGTCACCTTCTGTTTGGCATGTAGAGATGGGATGAAATCCCTTTGACCTGGATAGGAAATCAGTTTATGTCAGTGAATTGGTTGACCTTCATAGTGACGAGGTTTCCTTTTGGTCATTACAGATCAGGGATGGATTTGAGGAATTCTCCCATTGATCTTCATTCTATTCAATCCAGATTTGAGCAGGTTCCTATTTTAAAGCCTAATCCGTAGTAATGCATTCAGACTGCGTATCTGCACACTCACAAACACACACACACTCACAAACACACACGCAGACACATGACTTTTCAACCATGCACTTAGCAGCTTGAAATAATTGTAAGAGGGGATAAATGTTGAGACTGAAAAGCTTTAATTATGGAGCCAGCCCTGGCTCTCTCTTTAGGGAAACATTTTTAATTAATATTCTGTCTCTTCCTCTCTTCCTCTCTCCCTGCCTTTCTCTTCCGAGTGCGTCACTTCTCCACAAGGGATAATTCAGATTTATGTTGCTGACCTGCCGCGGTTTTCCAGGTAAGTATCCATTGGGAAATAACGAGAATAAGTGTGTTCTTCGAGGTACATTTGTCTGAGTCTAAATTTATACAAGAAATAATTGATAATTAATAATCGATGTAATTGAAATGAACGCGTCTGGAAACAATAGCAGATGATGGCTGGGGATAGATTACTGATATAATGGCCTCATTTTGTACGGTGCAAAAAACCCCTCATAAATCACGGGCTTGACAGTTTCACCCAAAGTCAATGGAATTGAAATGATAATATGACCCAGTCACTGTAATATGTTGGCAGAAAAATGAGACCAACCTGATTGCCAGACCAAAATGCCAAAACTAATTATGCAAAATCATGAATAATGTTAACTCCGAATTAAAAATTTCCACCTCCTCCACATCTATGAATGTTATGAAAATGCTAGGCTATGGTAGGCATTAGTGGTAATGTCGCCTACCTTTAACATCTCTACACGTTTAAATGTAGGTATGCCTGTTACCTGTTACCTACAACGCGAGTCTCGCCACTGGCGATATGAGCGCCTACAAAGCGGCCTCATGCGGTGCGCGGTGAGAGATGCCAAACGCCGGTACCGGGAACGTGTGGAGTCCCGCTTCCACCAGGGCGACACACGGAGTATGTGGCACGGACTACGCACCATTACGGACTACAACGCCAGGGACACTGCGCCGATCAATGCCGACTCTGCATTCACCAACGAGCTGAATCGGTTCTACGCCCGTTTCGAGGTTAGCCAGGCGGCTAATGCTATCTACCGCCTGACTACCGAGGACAGTGACGTCATCAGCGAGAGACCGGTGACCAGCATCGTGGAGCATGACGTCCGAGCGGCACTGAGGAGAGTGAACACAAGGAAAGCGGCGGGGCCAGACGGCATCACCGGCCGTCTGCTGCGCTGCTGTGCTGACCAGCTAGCAGGTGTGTTCACTTACATCTTCAACGAGTCCCTGGCGAAGTCTGTGGTCCCCACATCAAAAGATCCACCATCATCCCTGTGCCCAAGAACAGCAAACCCTCATCCCTGAACGATTACCGGCCAGTTGCACTGACCTCGGTAGTAATGAAGGTGTTTGAGAGGCTGCTGAAGAACATCATCTCCTCCTCCATCCCAGACACCACAGATCCGCTGCAGTTCGCCTACAGATCCAACAGATCCACAGAGGATGCCATCGCCCACGTCCTACACACCACTCTCAGCCACGTGGACAAGAAACAGAGTAACTATGTGCGAATGCTGCTTGTTGATTACAGTTCAGCGTTTAACACAATAGTGCCCTGCAGACTGTTCACAAAGCTGAGGGATCTGGGACTTAACAGCCGTCTGTGTGCATGGGTGTTGGACTTCCTCACTGGCAGAACTCAGGTGGTGAGGGTGGGCAGGTGCTTCTCCAACAGCATCACCATCAACACAGGAGCACCTCAGGGATGTGTCCTCTCGCCACTGCTCTACTCCCTCTACACTTCAGACTGTGTGGTCACCCATGGCTCCAACACCATTGTGAAGTTTGCTGACGACACAGTGGTGTTGGGTGCCATCTCCAACAACGATGAGGCGGCCTACATGGATGAAGTGAAGAATCTGGCATCGTGGTGCCAGGACAACCACCTCCAGCTGAACGTCAGCAAGACCAAGGAGCTGGTGGTGGACTTCAGAAGGAGTCAGCACAGACACTACAAGCCCATTATCATCAATGGAGCTCCAGTGGAGAGGGTGCAGTCCTTCAAGTATCTTGGTGTCCACATCTCCTCAGACCTGACATGGGCTGCCCACATTCAGGTCCAGACCAAAAAGGCTAGGCAGCGCCTGTATCACCTACGACAACTGAGGAAGTTCAGGGTCTCTCCAAAGATCCTCAGGATTTTCTATACAGGCGCTGTGGAGAGCATCCTCACACAGAACATGACATCGTGGTTTGGGAACAGCTGTGTGAAGGACCAAAAAGCTCTCCAGAGAGTGATCCGTACAGCAGAACGCTGCTGCAGGATTGCTCTCCCCCCGCTTCAGGACACCTACACCAGGAGATGCCAGACTAGAGCAGCGCAGATACTGAAGGACCCGTCCCATCCTGGCAACAAACTGTTCCAACTTCTGCAATCTGGTAGAAGGTTCCGCATCTTCCGGGCAAGGACAGAGATGTCGTGTCCAAATTCATGGGCTGCATTCTCCTGAGGCCGCATTTGTAGACCGATTACGTCACAGCGACGCGCCGAAGGCTGTCCAAATTCGTAGACCCCTCCGAATGCAGCCGACAAATGCGTGCTCCTTTTTCCGAATTTGAAGGATGGGTCGGGTGTGTCCTTCGTGGCCCACCATATCCCAGAATTCATAGCGCGGCCCAGCCAAGCTCCAGTTTCCAGCTAATGGCGGCCGCTACTAAGTTTTGGGTCTAGCCAGCACGCCACACGGGCACGCCGAATTACTGTGTGTAACCCGCCCGGCCGTGACAAACGTAATATATAAGTCACTTAGACAACCTAAAAATGTTATTGTTGGGCTTTTTTCAGTGTTTTGTTTGTTCGTGAGTAAATCGGTTTGGCTGAGATTAAAGTTATTAGATTAGATAAAATAAAACTTTATTAATCCCCCGGGTGGGTTCCTCCTTGGTTTTTACACAGCTGACTAAACGTCAAACAGAAAACTGATTAAACAGAAGTGTGAGATGGCCGAGAGTTTACTCCAGTGTCCTGTTATATTTTAGACAGCAAGGAGCAGACGGCTGAGTTTATTAAACTCCACCGAGACAGCGGTGACGCTAATCAGAAGGCTAGACCGTCCAATTTCACGGCCGTTTACTTCCGGCCTACCCGATCTTCTGAGGACCCGGCCCACGTAGACCGCGAAGGCCGGGTCCTCAGGAGAATGCAGCCCATGAATTTGGACACGACCAGAGACTCAAGAGGAGCTTCTATCCCCAAGCCATCCGTGCCCTAAACACACACACCCGCCCTCTCACATCATCTATAATTGACTGAGACAGGACTCTCTTCCAGACACTAAACCAAGGCACAATGTACATTTCAATTCCTTTAATTTTAAATATGTTTATATTGTCTATCCTGTAAAATAGTCAGATGTCTATTCATATTAATGTACAGAATTCACCTGCTTGCTGCTACTACTGCACATTCACCCAGTGTATATATATATATATAAGGTTCTTCCTCTACACCCCCCCCCCAATTTTTGCACATGTCGAGGAGCGTGTCAGGCTACATTTCACTGTGTGTTATACTTGTATAACTATGCATGTGACAAATAATAAAGAACCTTGAACCTTAAAATCTAAGTTAAGAGAATTTAGATTTAGTAATTAGTCTGAAGTGTGATGGCATGCTTTGTAAATATATTATTGAATTAAGCTTACTGACGCTGAGAAATTACATTAATTCCACTTTTGATTCTAAAATAATTTGAATAAACTGTTTAATCAGCTACTGCTTTTAAAATTTTTATGCAAAGAGTTGGTGTTTTTACAGTATTTTCACAAACATAGTATGAGAAAGCTCCTGCAAACCAATTATTCGCAATACTTTCTTATTTATCAGCTTTACTAAAAATAAAACCATTAAAAATATTTAAAACATATTATTTAACCTGTAACAACTTGCATGCAGAACAAAAACGATATCAGGTTGCTTAAAAGTCAATGTTTGAAACAATCAAAAGGACTTTAACCTCCTAAGACCCAAACTCTTTCATGCATTTTTAATTTCTCTTTGCTATTTGAGCTGATTGGGACCTGATGAATGTAAAAACAAAGAATTACAATTAAGATTAAGATTAAGATTTTTTTTAATTTTTAATTGATTTGATTTGATACTGTACTTTTGTTTCTGAGAAAAATTAGATCCACATATGAGGACATTTGTTTTAAATTTGGTAGGACAGTGGCAGAATAACATCCCCTTAAGTGGATATCAAGCATTTGTAGAGCAAAATTTAGTATTTTGGTCTAGGCAACCCAAAATGTGATGTCCACATAGGTCCTAGGAGGTTAAAGTAAACACAGTATTTAGCAGCTGAATGTCTTATATTGAGGGTTATTTATATAGTCTTTCTATTGCACTGTCTTGTGTCTGTATCGTTCTGTTCTGTCTGGTGTTGCGTTGTCTTTGTTTTGTTTTGTTGCAGTTTTTGCACATTACACTTTCGTTGATAGTCTGTTATGTGTAGCACCATGGTCTTGGAGGAAGATTGTCTCATTTCACTGTGTACTGTACGACTGCACATGGTAGAATAACAATAAAACCATTTGACTTGGCAAGGATGAGCTGACTGGAAGGTTTCACATGTTCAGACATATAGAAGACAGAAAAACTGATGTGCTTATCTGGCAGCCAGTGACATGATGAAAAATAAAGACCGCCCGGCTGCAAGCAAAGTAGCTCTAGGAAATGCAACACCTATAAATGAAAAATAGGGAAACCCGAGCTCTGGATATTAGTGATGGGATTTCCGGCTACTTTTAGAGAGCCGGCTCTTTCGGCTCTGAACCGGCTCTTCAGGTTGTTTTGTTGCTTTAATTAATTTATTATTAACAATAATATAAAATTAAGCACAAAAGGAATTACTAATGTAAAAAAAGTGGTTTTATTTATATATGTTTATATATAAATATATGCGGTGGCCCCTAGAGACAAAGCACGTCCAAACTCCAAAACACATCTAGCATGAACTGAACTTCCAAAACAGAGCTACCTAGATCACTTAAATTACACAATTGAAAGCATATGTGTATTGTTTGTGTATTTATACACAATCACTCATATATATTCAAATAATTTAAAAAAAAAGTTCATTTACCTGTTACTACCACACACCAAATCCGGTCGTTGGTGCTTCCTGGCTTGTGTAGCCACTAGGTAACAAAAGCTCAACACTGCGCCTGCATCCTGGAGCACTTCTGTTGTCTTTTGTACGTGTTTTGGAGTTTTTACGTGTTTTGGAGTTTTTACGTGCTTTGTCTCTAGGGGTCACCGTAAATATACTTTTATTTATTCACTCCACATAAAATGTAATAAATAAATCATATAATACAAACACCAACTATTAACATTTCAACTTTTAACTATTTAAATTTTCAGCTTTTTCCTTTTACAAATTTAAAGTGAAACAACACAAAACACTGCAAACCACAACACAATTAAATATAAATTAAAATATGAAAACAAAAAGAAGATGCACAGTCTCTGTCATATGGACCTGCATGAATAAACTTTCTGAATCCTTTATCATCTGCAACTGAAAATAGTTGTGGATGATTACTATACCTTTCTAATGTGGCGTTGTTGTCCCTGGCTCTCTTTCTCTCTCTCTCCCGCTTTGTTCCTGTGCTACTGCGACTGCAACTACCGCCCCTCCCCCCTCTTCCCAGCGCAAAGGACAAGGCTCACGTGCGGAGTGAAGCGGAAAAAAGTGCGAGAGAGAGGGTGAGAGAAGGAAAAAAAATAAGGATTCGGCTCGCGTCGTTCACGTCAAAGAGCCGGATCTAAGAGCCGTTTCGTTCGCAACCGACACATCACTACTGGATATTTATGGTAGATGGTGTTACTGCACTGCCCACAATGTTTTGTCTGACAGAAAATGTGAGGAAATTAAAGTGTAGAAGCCCAAGAATAACAAGAGTTTAGTATCAAGCCTCACAAAATGCAAAAAGCAGAGATGCTAAGAATCACCTGTTTAAGAAAGACTTCAGACTTAGCATCCTGCTTTTTGTTGGATATGAAAGAAACACGATAATGTGTTTGGAGAAACGCAGTGTGAACATCAGGTAGATCAAATGATGTGCGCCTAATGAGATGCGTCCCAGCTGGCGGCGAAATGAGCTGCAGTGTTGAGTAGTAATGAATGAGAATGGCCAAAGGTTCGTAGAGGGGAAGCGAAGGTTGCCAACAAGATTCTGCCTTGGAAAGCTGCCAAGATGTCTGGAGGAAGGAGAAGCGCGAGGATTAAACAGCAGGCATATCAAAGCCTGCAGCAGCCTGAGAGACAGACAGGCTGCGAGGATGGGAAACAGCAAAATGTGATTTGGTTACCCAAACTGATCGTAATAACAAGTCCTAATTAGTATGTATTCTGATATAGCTGATGATAGGAGAGGTTTTAACTGGCAACATATTCTTTATCTTAATATCTACATTTTACAGTTGGAGAGGAAACAAGAAGCATCTGACTGATGGCGCTAACAACAATTACCAGGTGTAAAAAACATCTGTGAAACAGAAATGAACGAGCCTTTAAAAATGGAAAGCATCAGCAGTCCACAAGGAAGTGAGTGGACGGCCAAAGAAAGATCAAGGCGGGCGTTCACCTGTGACACACCCACTAATTATGACCATGAAATCCAGAAAAAGAAATAGGTGGACTTTGATTTGAGGTTATTCAACCCAGTGTTAGAGAAAAATGTTGATCCACTGCACAAATATGATCGAGTTTCCCAACAGAGGCTCTGAAATGGTGACGGTCAGTTTGTTTTTGTCCTGTTTTTTACTGATTAAAAAAGTATGGAAGAATACGTTTTTTGTTATATTTTAATAATTTTTTCATGCTTTTCATTTCATTCTTTGGTTGCAGTAGTTTAAATAGCCTATGTTTTGGTTTATTTTATAATTCAGTGAAAATGGTTTCCATCCATTACTCATACATCTGGGGACATATGCTTTCTAGATGCAAAAATACTGCATGCATCTATGGTCATGAATTTTAAAAATCCCACGTGACCTCGTGAAAGTTAGAGCATTCACAACATTTTCAGACACTTGACCTTTGACCTTGAGATCAAGATAACTAAGATTCAAACTCATCTGAGACTTTTAGTAGATGCACCAATTTGAAACTCCTACGTTGCTTCGTTCTCAAGTTCTCACATTTACAAACTTGGATGTTCCCAAACCCCGAACAAAAAATGAGCAAGAATATTTCTCATAGATTCAACTGTCCAAAGTTAAAGCCTGAATTCACTGGGTAAATAAAACAATAAAAAGGGTTCTCAGGTAAGGGATGTTTCCTGGTGTCTTGGGCCAATTATGAATTCACCAGGTACTCAGCAAATGTCTTTACTTTTATTCTTTTTTATTCAATATAGAAAGAGGTTACTACAAACTGTGATTGCTGTTTAAAAGTCGCATTTTGCTATTGGAGGGTGAAGCAGGGGGTGTATCACAACAATATCCATAAAACTAATCAATAATAATTAAAAAAACAAAATCCAAGGTAATTTCCCTCCATCGATGGGCTGCTTTTAGTGCAGCAGATATTTTTAGATTGTCTATTTTTTGGTACTTCAGACATGGCACAGTTCCTTAAGTGAATCCATGGGATTTACTTAAAGGGAACATTGTTGTTTATTACTGTTTGTTTTTTGTCAGCTGGGAGCGTTAGCAGCTTGCTGCCAGTACAACGCCTGCCAGCTGGCTAACAGCCAGCTTGTCATGAGACCTGGAGTGACCTCCTGTGCACTGAGGTGGTGAGACAGGAATGTGAAGGCAGCTTGTAAGCTGCAGCGACAGTCAGCAGGCAGCAGGACTAACAGGATGCGACTGTCAGTATGCAAGCTGTGACAGCATGTGTCTTTATTAGATCTTGTGGATGTAAGTGCATAGGTGGACATAAACAAATACATCCAGGTAGCATCGGGCCACATAAAGCAGACCCGGGAACTGGATCAGATCCAGATTCCTGATAGTTACAGTATGAGGCTGATTAATGAATTCACATACTCACAACACACATCATCACAAACATGCACACAAAAAATGGCACATATGCACCTGACTGTTGTACTGCATTATCTCTCCCAACATTCTGTGTGTTTGGTTATGATACAGAATAAAAAAAGACTACAGTCCAAGAAAAATTCATAACGCCAAAACAAAGGAAGAAGGACATCAGCAGCTACTATAGCAACCCGATCGCTCATCATGTGCTCGCATTAGTGCATTAGTAACCATGTCATAAACCCATACAACTTCCTGCTCTTGCATGTCTACATTAAGAGAACACATAGTCATGTAATGTCTTATTACCTGCTGCCTAATGGACTCTCCAACTTTGCACTTATGGAGTAGATGAAAGGAGTCGACAGAATCATGGGCGCTCTGTTGGGAGGTGAAACAACTCCCCATAAATAATGTGCAATGCAATAAAGTGCACTAGAGAAACAAATATTAGCAAAGGCAATGTCCCACTGCAATACAGCCCATTCAGCGCAGTGCTGACCTGTATCCCGAGCCACCGAGCAGACACCCCAACAGGCAGCTGAGCAAACCAATCAACTGCACTCGTTCTGATCATAAACAGCTGTGCCAGATATGAAGGCATTTTGCAGGCTTCCATTTGCAGCAGTGTGTTTTTTTTCCAGCTTTTTTATAAATGACTTGAGTAAAGATATTAAAGCAAAACTATGCCTTTATGCTGATGATGAAGTCATTCTAACACATACATCCTCTATAGTAATGGAGGGAAAGAACTTTGAATCCTAAATGCTCCGCTGAGTTTAAACCACAGGGCAAGCTACAGAGCTGAAAAATGAATCTTTGCAGAAGTGGCAAAAATCCCATCTGAGGGTGGCTCCAAAAGACCTTCAAGTGAGTACCAAACATGTCCAGATTTACAGCATCAGGAAGCTTGTTTGCAGCCTGGGAAAGATACAAGTTTGGCCTCTCTTGCATAGTTTTGCCCCTCATAAAAACTCTGAGTGGGGTGATTTTTTTTTAAACTGAGTTGGAGATGTGGCAGTTTGATTGACAGGTGTGCCATCACAGGAGTTGATCTCAGTGGAACTTTCTGGTAAAATAAAGTAATGGAATAAATTTCTTTTTGATGTGAGATTATTATTATTATTTTTTTTATCACAAGTCATCCTCAAAAACTTGTCCTTGTGTTTTGACATATAGATTTTTCACAGTGGAAAATTAAAACAGCCATTTTCTATATGTTATACATTCAAATGCAGGTTAATTGGAAACACATTATGCATGTTAACTGAAAATGAGCATAATAATTGCAGTCCGAACGGAATATATAATTGTAGAGTGTATTGTTGTTCTTTCTCACATTTTGGCAATAAGTAATCTCAGCAGATGAGACTTACAGGCTTTGCTGATAGCAAATCCATTATCAGGTCAAAACTAATGATATCAGCCAATAAAACAAAAAAAAAAAATAGAAGAACAAAGGTTGTATGTTTTCTTTGCTTGCTAGGATGCGGGTTTTAGCATTTGGCCAATTTTCTATTTAGAATTTTTTATATTATCCATATCTGTTTGTTACATTTTATAATTGTTTGCAATCAATACATTTTTGCTTTTTATGTTCTTGATTTCCTACTGAGTCAACTGTTTTTGATTTCATATTAAACGCCCCTTAAAAACCTATGTAAAACTATGTAAAACTATGCAAAACTATGTAAAACTATGCAAAATCAGAATCTGGAAAGACTCAGTAATTGCAAAATAATTCATACAATTATACAAGTGCAGCCCACAGTGATTGGTAATTGTATTAAATTACCAACACGTGAAAAGTGTGATTTGGCGGTGTTTAAAAAAATCGAGTTACATTTGTAAACAATGCTTTCTCTCGTTAATTACCAAAGCCATATCATTATGCTTATCGTTATCATATCTTCACTGAAAAACAAACATTATGATAATTCTTCAACAAACATTAATAAAAAAGAAAACAAAATCTCGAAAGCATTTTTTTGTCGACACTACAGTGATCGTTGAGGAAAGGCTGTGAGTGATCACTAATTACTGCGGTGCATTCACTCATCACCGTGACAGATGTGTGATGTGTGAATGAGTGTGGGTGTAAGCAAATGCATTTAGCAAGTGCTTTAATTTGTGTTTTCTACCTCAGTGCAGCATTGTTGCAAATTTGTAGAAAACGTGTGTGAGTTGCATCACACATGGGTTATGCAAAGTTTGTTACACCTGGAAGAATAACAGAAGCATTTAAAAAATGTTCCCCATACAATCGCTACGATTCCACAATACTGAGATCTATAATTAATGTACGCAGCTGACAGGTCATTTTAGATCTGATTCTCTGGCCTTCTTTCACACTCTCTTTCACAAATGTATAATAAGTTAATTTAGTTTAAATGGACTTAATGGGCAGATTCAATTACTGCCATGCCAAAGTCCCAGAGCAGCATCAGTGATGACAGGATTACAGCTGAAGTAGCGCCAAGCAGTTGTCAGAGCGGAGACACGTCTTTGCTGCGAGAAATATTAGGTCCGCAAGTGAATTTCAGTTCAGATGCAAAAGAAATGCTATGTGGGTGGGAAAATGATTCCAGGAAAAGAGGTGGAGAGATTCTAAGACTCCCAATCAGAGAAAAAGAGGATTGCTGCGGCACCGTTCAGGATAAAAATATGTATGAAGTTTATTCTTGGAGGAGTTCAGCAAGCAAAATAGACCCTGATGGAGACTTGGAGTTGATTCACTTTGGCCTATTTTGCTTGCCGAATTGCTCCAAGAATAAACATGTTACATGATTTTATCCTCAGCAATCCTCTTTTTTTTTAAATATTGAGCTTGTGTTTGCTATACTGATAGTGGATAAGCCAGTTCTGATGAACTCCCAATAATACCTTATTAGAATCAAAGACTAATTTGTAAGATAGTGACAACAAAATGGTCAGCTGGTAGGTTCTGCTTTTATCCTGATGCATTTAGCCAACTAAAAGAACTCTAAAATGCTGCTGATAATAACACCTAAAACCAAATGCTCTGCCTCCTGGAAGGAGTCTAAATGTCCTCAAAGGGAAGTGAAAAGCATTTCAAGAAAGGTCAAATACATGAAATATTAGAGGATCTCTTGAAGAGTAGACCATCCTCTCAGAAACCAAACCAGTGGTCACGACTCTGAAGCTGAAAGTCTGCTACTTCACACAGCTCAGCAGACCGACTAAAGAGAAACCTGTGCCTCATAACAGTAACAACAAAGCAGAAAAAGAGAGAGATAATGAAGTCAAACCTTGGCAAACAGCGCCCCCTTGGCCGCCAGTGCATCTTCCCCTCTGCCATTGGGGTAGCACTCGTATCGTGCATCCAGGATTGGGTAGCGGCTTGCCAGCATGAGCCCACTGTTCAGGAATTTGAACCTGGAGCAGCAGCCTTTCCAGCCATACCGCCCAACATCGCTCAGGATGTAGGGAAAATAGCGATGCAGCTGGCGCCGTAGTCTAGTAGTCGATCCATGGTCAAATACCTCCTGTAGAGCCAGGAAATCCAAGTTGGCAGGGAAAAAGGCAGAGATGTCATGGTCGAATGTTTCATCTCCGTGGCGGCGTTTTCGACCTGGGCGCTTGAATATTGATGTGCGTGGGACATGAGAGAGAGTGTTGTTGGAGGATATCCCTATCCCGCCATCACTTCCATGGTAACGAGCAAGGGACTCACGAGAAGCAGTCATGCTGCCCGTGTCTGCCCCTCCGTGCTCTCCAGGCCGGTGGTTCCCTGTCTCCGCCTCCTCTTCCTGGGGGTCCGGCTCTGGAGCACTGATGCTAATTTGAACCCCTGAGGTGTGAAGCGGACAGTCTGTTGCGGGTTTTGGCTGGGTCCCATCCCCATGCATGGGACAGTCATGATGACCAGGAGCACTCTGAGCTACTGTGGAATGCACGGGGCAGTCTGGAGCCTCCCCTGAGGTGTGAATGGGACAGTCTGAGCTGCTTTTAGTCTCCCCTTGGTGGAGAGGGCATTCTGCTGTAGTGTCTGCCCCATCAGGGTGCACAGGGCATTCAGCAGAGCCCTGGTCATTCACAGAAGGGTGAACGGGGCAGTCAGTGGCACCTGAGGGGTGAATCGGGCACTCGGTGGCAGGTTCAGTTTCGGTGTCGGCTGGGCCATTGGTTGTGTGTGTTTGGTCTGGACGTTGGTCCAACGATGAGGTACGGCGGAAACCTGTGGCAAGGCTGCTGAAGGACGCCGCACTGATAAACATAACAGAAACAATATGAACATAGAGGCATTTACTGCAGATAAGTGCAGAGGGAAGTTTGGATTGATCTCTCCATACCTGATAGAAGTGTTGGTAGGTGAGTCAATGTAGATTTTAATCTGAGGTCGGCTGGCACCATTGCGGATCCTCTTCCCTACCTCCCGTGCTCTCCGGTGGGTGTCTGACAGGTTGTTAAACCTTGCTAGGGAGTCAGGCAGAAGGCAAACATTGGCACTGCAGAAACAGAAGCTTCTGCCCTGTGGCCTCCATTCCCCAATTCCAGCACCTGCTTGACCTTGTTCAGCCTGGTGTTTGTCTGGCCTAGACAAGACAGAAAAAAAACAACCTTTAAATGCAAATATAATACCAGAAGAAAAATAGGGCAATAGGAGCAAAAGCATTTTTTTAAAAGAAGCAAGGAAATTTTTCCCAGATTTCTTTTTTTCAAAAGATATACTTAGAGAACCATTTTATTCTACCTTCATCTTGAGCCTACACTCATTGAGAGTAATATCATACTGGTCATCTAACTCTGAGCAATATTAAAGAAATCCAGATACTTCAAACACAGGGTCTTATAGCCATAAGGAAGCTAATCAAATGCAAATACTTTTTAAAGTAGAATCTCTCAAAGCAATTAGCTGCTGAGCAGTTTTGAGGTTTCTGCTTATTAACCTTATTATATCAGTAATGTAGTCTAAAGAAATGGATTACATTTCTGTCACTTAAAGAGATGTGTCTACATAGACATATGCAGTTAGGACCATTTGTATTTGGGTATTAAAACAGTTTTTTAAATTTTGTATCTGTGCACAAGCACAGTGAATTTAATAAATAAATAATAAAATAAATAATTTCAGAACCTGAACCATTTACTTTAGTTTTTTCTTCAGTTACTGTAAAGCTTCTCTGTTGAGTTCTGATCAGTTGGCTGACTTGTCATTCAAGAATATCCAATTTATTTGCCTTGAGAAACTCTTGGGTTTGTTTTGCTGTGAGGCAACATCTGATGAGTTTTGCAGCAGATAGCTGAACCTGCGCAAAGTATAGAGCTGTCTACACTTCAGACTTTGCTAAAATAAACAGTAGTGATTCTGTTCCACTTGTAGGCAGAGGCAAAGCTACAAAAATCGTCTACTGTCTAAAAACCTATGGTGTATGCCACTTAAACACCGCCTGAAGTTTTGAAATCATACACCATCTGAACTGAGCTGTAGTAGTTGACTCCATGATACTAAGTTTTATTCTAACATGATCAACATTTTAAAAGTGATCTATTCAACCCAGACCAGGTAGTTTTGGTGCCTAAAGCACAGCTGGAGTCATTAGTTTGTGAAGACCTGAACACAGATGCTAAAAGCAAACTAACTGAGCTGCAAACACAACTTTTATTAGGTTGATGTGATGTCCAGACATGTAAAGATCCACAAGGAAAGAAACAGCAGGAAAGGAGCAGACAAGAACAGAGAAGCAACAGAGACACTAAGAGAAAGACTGAGTGGAAACAGTAAGGGTAACTGGGAGGGTGGAAACCAAAGGGTAATGAGACACAGCTGAAGGAAGTCTAGACAATGGAACAAAGCGAGACAGTGTACCACACAGAGACAATTAACTGCCAAATTAAAGCAATGAAACTGAAACAAGGACACAAATGAACCTTAACTCTAATCTTGAATGTTCATGTAAGACAAAAGTGCCACAGTGCACATACAGTGGGGCAAAAAAGTATTTAGTCAGCCACCGATTGTGCAAGTTCCCCCACCTAAAATGATGACAGAGGTCAGTAATTTGCACCAGAGGTACACTTCAACTGTGAGAGACAGAATGTGAAAAAAAATCCATGAATCCACATGGTAGGATTTGTAAAGAATTTATTCGTAAATCAGGGTGGAAAATAAGTATTTGGTCAATAACAAAAATACAACTCAATACTTTGTAACATAACCTTTGTTGGCAATAACAGAGGTCAAACGTTTACTATAGGTCTTTACCAGGTTTGCACACACAGTAGCTGGTATTTTGGCCCATTCCTCCATGCAGATCTTCTCGAGAGCAGTGATGTTTTGGGGCTGTCGCCGAGCAACACGGACTTTCAACTCCCGCCACAGATTTTCTATGGGGTTGAGGTCTGGAGACTGGCTAGGCCACTCCAGGACTTTCAAATGCTTCTTACGGAGCCACTCCTTTGTTGCCCGGGCGGTGTGTTTTGGATCATTGTCATGTTGGAAGACCCGGCCTCGTTTCATCTTCAACGTTCTCACTGATGGAAAGAGGTTTTGGCTCAAAATCTCACGATACATGGCCCCATTCATTCTGTCCTTGACACAGATCAGTCGTCCTGTCCCCTTGGCAGAAAAACAGCCCCATAGCATGATGTTTCCACCCCCATGCTTCACAGTAGGTATGGTGTTCTTGGGATGCAACTCAGTATTCTTCTTCCTCCAAACACGACGAGTTGAGTTTATACCAAAAAGTTCTACTTTGGTTTCATCTGACCACATGACATTCTCCCAATCCTCTGCTGTATCATCCATGTGCTCTCTGGCAAACTTCAGACGGGCCTGGACATGCACTGGCTTCAGCAGCGGAACACGTCTGGCACTGCGGGATTTGATTCCCTGCCGTTGTAGTGTGTTACTGATGGTGACCTTTGTTACTTTGGTCCCAGCTCTCTGCAGGTCATTCACCAGGTCCCCCCGTGTGGTTCTGGGATCTTTGCTCACTGTTCTCATGATCATTTTGACCCCACGGGATGAGATCTTGCGTGGAGCCCCAGATGGAGGGAGATTATCAGTGGTCTTGTATGTCTTCCATTTTCTGATGATTGCTCCCACAGTTGATTTTTTCACACCAAGCTGCTTGCCTATTGTAGATTCACTCTTCCCAGTCTGGTGCAGGTCTACAATACTTTTCCTGGTGTCCTTAGAAAGCTCTTTGGTCTTGGCCATGGCGGAGTTTGGAGTCTGACTGTTTGAGGCTGTGGACAGGTGTCTTTTATACAGATGATGAGTTCAAACAGGTGCCATTCATACAGGTAACGAGTGGGGGACAGAAAAGCTTCTTACAGAAGACGTTACAGGTCTGTGAGAGCCAGAGATTTTCCATGTTTGAGGTGACCAAATACTTATTTTCCACCCTGATTTACAAATAAATTCTTTACAAATCCTACCATGTGAATTCATGGATTATTTTTTCACATTCTGTCTCTCACAGTTGAAGTGTACCTCTGGTGCAAATTACTGACCTCTGTCATCATTTTAAGTGGGGGAACTTGCACAATCGGTGGCTGACTAAATACTTTTTTGCCCCACTGTAAGCTCCATAAACACAATCAGTAACTTAAAATAACAAGAACTGAAGGCTCATAATCAACAATGTTGGCTACGAGTAAAACTAAGAAAACCTAAAACAACCAAACAGACCAGAAACAGATAAAAAAAAATTGGATTCACATCTTCTTCTTAAACGGTCCTTTGTTGTCAGTTTTTCAGCAGGTGTTTGTGGGGGTGTGATGAGTAGAATTATACTCATGTGCTTTTCAGCTTTTAAAAATCTTTTCTATTTGGAATTTATTTTTCCCCAATTCTCCAAAGGTCTCACCAACATCAGAGTGTGAAAGATGTTAACTTAAAATTAACATCTGCCCTTCCTGGGGGGAAAACTCATCAAATAATAGGAAATTAAGACAAAAAGTTTAGTTACTGTACATATTTCCTCACATTGTGCCAAACTGTTTATTTGTTAATTGGTAGAATAAACTTTTAGTATTCTTGATCATATCTAACTCTGTTAAGGTAGAAAAATAGTGCATCTAAGTTGGATTTAAGTAGATTCTTTTTTGTTGTTGTATTTTGAAACCCTTTGCTGGTGAGATGGGGTTATAATAATACTACTACACTACCAAAGTTTGGACACATCTGGCCACCCAAACTTGGTGCTGTATACTTTGATGCAATGAAATGTTGAATTGTAGAGCCTTGTCTTTGATGAGTGTTATGAAAATACTGTTGAGACAAACTTGTTTTCATGCAGAAATCTTTCAGGAGTTGTCAGTAGCATGAAATACAAATACATTTATTATGTGAGATGTTTTTGCAGCATATCAAGAATAACAAAGCTATACGTAAATTCAGTAAGTTCTTAGGATGTCGTGTTATCCAATTTTCTTTTTACCATCTTTCAGATAAGAACACAGTTAATTCTGTACTATCACCAAGCAGCTAGGCTGTCCTTGAGACTCTGTGGAGAAAAATAAACTGGATCAAACAGTTATGTCAGTGTACCCCACAAGGTGCAACCGGGCCTTACAACTTTTAGCCCTTCTCATAATAATAGTGCGATTTTAATTATAGAGGGTTTAGGAATAAAAACAGACATGCACACATCATAGCAGCCTGTCTGTTTTTTGTTTTTGTTTTTATCTGTTTTACTCTCAAATGATTATTATGTGATGTACACATACTATGTATTACATTTTCTATTTTCACTCTACCATTTCTACTCTACCCCCTCTTTATGCTTCTGGCCCTGAACTCTACTGCCATCGGTGCTTTTTACCTTTTTAAAGACGTTATCCATGAATATACAATAAACTGTTACTAGGTGACTGTTGAAACAATACTTAAAATACTAGAAACTCACATTTTACATTTGCCATCTCTAAACTGCTAATTATAGGAAGATCGTGCTGCTGTCCCACAGCAAACAGAGCTAAATACTGTATTTCCCATTTTGTGGTTATGGCGGGTTGCCACTTGGGTGGGTGTTTGGATAACGAAACACCCACTGAGAGCTGATGGAGTCTTGCAGCTGGAAAGCAGACCCACGAGCAAACTATTTACACAAGATAATGACTTCATTTTCTCCTTCTTGAAATAGCCAACCCCTGTGAACAACTGGCTCCATAGATGAAAAATGAAGCATGACTCTACAACTGCTCGGCCCATTTTTCACATTACATTGATCCAGGGCCTCATTTTCATTCACAGTTTAGTTGAAAGCCAGTCTAAAATGTGTAAACCGGTATAAAGTGCGTTCATCCGGTCATCTTTAAACTGAACCACTGCAAGGACAAAGAAAGGCCTACATGGTTGGCTGTAGGTCTGCCCTCCTCACCTGTAGAAACCTTAAGCAGTAAAAGATTGTGTTACCTTAAAACAGTTAGGTCACTCTACATAATACTGTCTAAAGTAAAAGACACTACATCCTTACAAAATCAGATATTATGTACAGTGCTGTGAAAAAGCATTTTTGCAGTTTTGTCACACTTACATGTTTCAGATTAAACAAATAAAATATAAAACAGAAGTAAATAAAAAAGGCGTTTTTTAAATGATGCTATGATTTATTAATGGAAAAAAACTACCCAGCCTACCTGGACCTTGGCAGCGAGAACTAGTATTAAGCATTTGTAATAAGTTCAAACAAGTCTTTCATATCTCTGTGGACCTGTTTAAGGTCATGCCAAAGCATCTCAATTTGGCCAGGCCACTATGAAACCTTCACTCTTGGAGTAGTTTTGCTAGGCCGGCCACTCCGTCACCACTATTCCAATTATTTTTTTTACATAGGGCTAGGTAAGGTTGGATAGCGTTTTTTTAATAAATGAAATCATCTAAAAACTGTACTATGTACTTGTTTGGGTAACTTTGTCTATTAGGATGTGATTAATGATCTGAAACCTTTAAATGTTTAAATCAAGTTTGGTAAAAATACTTTTTCAGAGCCCTGTAAATTCACAGAAACAGCAGCAGTGATAAATAATATAGCCATGTTGGCACTAACCTGCAGTAGGTGTACAGGTAGGGCTGGCGGATTGCCTGCAGGGGAGCCCAGATGATGAAGCCCAGCAGAGCAAAGGGCAAGGAGGCGAGGAGGAGGAGCAGGTAAAGGGGTGCGGAGATCAGCACACATAACGTGAGGAAGGAGCAGGGGTCCTGGGAGCGCTGTCGCTTCTCCAGCGAGGTGGCCACACAGGACGCCAGGAGCCGGTCCAGGAACCAGTAGCAGGGAAACACCAGGCTCCACGACAAGCCATCCAAGAAGTGCAGACAGGCACTGGAATACGGGGTGATGTGGAGGACCATCTCTTTCCTTCTTTCTCTCTCTTTCTGTCTGTCACTTTCTCCTCACCTTGCACGTCCACGCCCACATACACTATAATCAATCACAAAATCTCTTCCACTAATTACATAAGCAGAAATAAATGAAAAAAGATCAGACTCAAATGTAGACCCTCCCCCATTCCTTGGAGAAAGGAACACTACATGGTTTGGATGATTTCTATCTTCACAGGAAAGCTTATCTCAGTCTTGCTGCCCCTCCCTCAGTAATTACACCCTCCACAGGAGGGGTCAAGGAGCGCAGTCTCGAGGTAGGCAGTTGTCATGATGAAAGCTATTCCCTTGATGACGGATCTATGATTGCGAGGACTCAAACCACCTCTGCAGGGGGTATCCACTCAACATCAGCATTTCCTCCAAACCTGAAGAAAGAAGCACATCGACAGAGGAAAGGCGGGAGAGAAGGAAAAAGAAGCAGGGGATCAGTAATTGACTTTATTCCACTGGGAGTGAAACTCATACATGTCAGAATGACTGTAATTGCATAATAACAGCACATCCCCACAGAGGCTTGTAAGCTACAGGCAAAATTATTTACTGTAGTTTGTCTCGTCTTACAAGAAGAAAGAATAATGTATGACAGCGAGTACGACATACTCCTGACAACAACACATTATGGGATGTATTTTTTTTAAGCTATTTCAGAAGACAAGCAGTTGATCAGACTGTGGTCATACTACTGGGGTGTGGGTGGGTTGGAGATGAATAGTGGGCAGGCTAAAACAGGTTAAATGGCGGCAGCTGCACGAGATAGTCAGTTGGATGTGCAGAAGGAGCAATCGGCTGATGTGGGTTGGCACTAAAATCAGCTGATTTGCATGGATGGCAGCTAAACTTGACTTTGTAGCCTGCTTACACTTATGTTGCATCTACACTGGAAGTGATTTGTTTATCGGACATCACTTTGAAGCTACCGGCAGGTCGCTTACAGACATTCCAGTAACCTAGAAAACAACTTTATGTATTTACTACCACGCCATGAGCCAATCAATGGCATTTGTCATTCTCACTGGTAGCTGTTTCAGTCACTCGCCTGCAAGTTTAATAAAGTCTGGCCCACTTTCATTGCCAGCAGTGCTGCAGTAACAGGTCCACTTAAAAGTGTTGTGTTTGATTCTGAAAAGATAACACATTTATATTCCTCATGGAAAAGTAAGTATATACAAAAAAAGGAGAAAAGGTGACTTGCATTTGAATATTTCTCAGAACATAAATATTATATAAACTAAAGAGTTGAAAGATACGATGATATTAACGACTACAAAGCTCCTGAAGCTGAAACAAAGAGATTTTTTAGTGCACGAGCACACACAAATCCACTACCACAGAAATTTTTGGCCCGCAGTGTTTAAATAATTTAAAGTCTATGTTTAAATAGGAGAAGGGCTGTGGAAACAGCTCATCGTGGAATCAGTAATTGTTGTTACAAAAGGGTATCACAAAGGAAAGGACATTAACCACGTCGTTCTTCCAGCCCGCAGATGACTTAACCAGAAATTCCAACCCTAAATGCTTTTTAACCAACTTTAATATCAGCATAGGCAACAGAGGGAAGAGAATTGATCCCACCGACATGAATAAGTAATGACTAGATTAATTCATTCATGTCAACAGGCGAGTTTAGGAAGACAAAGAGAGTGCTGACCTTGGCGTAACATCATATGCCCAGCAGAGAAGGGCAGTGGAACAACCCATGCTTTTGAATGAACCTTGTCTCATTTGCTGTGCAACAAGACAACTATAAACTTGCTGTAACCGTGGAGAAATGCTGCGTGCATATTATACTCACAATCCATATTAAAGCAGAAAGTAGGTAAAGCAATTCTGACAAAGCTCACCAAATGAATGAAACTTTTCATTCTGTATTTGGACTGTATAATCACACCTCCACAGGTCCAAAGACAGCACAGGCTGTCACGTATTCATCTTTCTTTTTGTCAAGGGTCTGCTTTTTTAAATCTATTTAGGATAGAAGACTTTCCAGCAAAACATGTCTGTGGGAGCTGTTTGTCACCACTGTCTACTATTTTCTCCCCAAATGAAGCTCTTTTGTCAGACAGGCTCATTCTCTGAATAGGACATCTCTCCCAGAATTACCACCTCTTCCATCCTTGTAATCTTCTTGTGTAGGGTTGAAACCTTTGTATACTGTAATGATTCGTATTATGACAGAGGAGCTGCCTGTGCTACTACTTGCTGACTTCCTGCTGCGATGGTTGACCTGAAAAGATATAAAGAGATGACCTGCTGACTCACCAGTGGGCATAAGGGGCATATGACGGCAGTGTTTTACTGACTGTCTTTAAGTCTAACATGTGGAAGTCCACACTTCAATTCTCACTGGACATATGGAGAAAAGAGGTAGCACTTTTTGGGATTAAACTTTGCAGCACTTTTAAAAAAAAACTTTGGTCGGCCTTAAAACTGTGAGCTAACCTGTCCATAGGCTGAATGGCACCGGTGAGGCAGACAGGTGTACTGAGAAAGGCGACTCTAGCCATTATTTGCTAGGCCTCACCAAGTCACTGAACAGGACCCATCTTCCTTGGTTTTGTTTTTGATGAAATTATGTGATAAATAATGTGACCTTCAGTGCTATAGAGCATATTTTTAGTATTTTTGTATTGTGCACTCAAAAACCAGTGGGTGACATCCCTGTGGCATCTTGTATGTCTGGTTAAGTATGGTTTAAAGGGAGTTTATATGATTATATTTTGAAATAACAAGCATAATAAAAAACATTTATTATGCTCCAAATACTATATTTCCATATCTATTTTTAGTTCACTTTCTCAAAAAAGCAAGCAGACAGAAGATAGCACCCTCACCCCTTTTCATCCATCCATCTACCCATTTATTATTTATCCATCTATCATCCACTGACCCATCCTTCATTTATCCATTTTCTAGCCATTGATCCAACCATCCATGGACTGGTAAATGGTAAATGTTTCTTATAATGAGAAATGATTCTTATATAGAGCTTTTCTACTCTCGTGGAGTACTCAAAGCCCTCTATACAACACGCCGCATTCACCCATACACACAAGCACTGTTGTCTATACTTTGCAGTGCTTTCTAACTAACATTCATACACATTTATACTCCGATGGATGCATCAGAGAGCAAGTGGGGGTTAGTATCTTGCCCAAGGATATTTGGCATGCAGACTGGAGAGCCAGGGATTGAACCACCAACCTTCTGATCAGCAGCTGAGCTCCTCTACCTGAGCTACAGCCACCTAATCTCATCCATCATTCATCCATTGATCCATCCATCATGTATCCATCTCCATCCATCCTTTCATCCATCCATCCATCCATCCATCCATCCTTTCATCCATCCATCCATCCATCCATCCATCCATCCATCCATCCATCCATCCATCATTGATCCATCACCATCCATCCATCATCATTCATCTATCAGTCATCCATTGATCCATCCATCATGTATCCATCTCCATCCATCCTTTCATCCATCCATCCATCCATCCTTTCATCCATCCATCCATCCATCCATCCATCCATCCATCCATCCATCATCATTCATCTATCAGTCATCCACTGATCCATCCATCATGTATCCATCTCCATCCATCCATCATCATCCATCCATTGATCCATCCATCCTTCATTTATCATTCTCTAGCCATTGATCCATTCATCATCCATCCATGTCTCTGTCCATTTATCCATACACCCATTCATCCATCCATCCATCCATCCATCCATCCATCCATCCATCCATCCATGACCTCATCGACTCATTGAAGAGGTATGATTTTAGTCAACCAAACTTTTTAAACCTTGCAGTGTTACAGCACACATTACAACACTGTTTATTGTATTTTTAAGATATACGACAGAAGGTAATTATTTCATTGTTCTCAAATATCGATGAAACTCTGATATGCATTTAGAATAAGCAAAAGGAAGAGCAAGCAGAGAGTGAATAAACAAAAAGGAAGCAAACAGAGAGCTTACCCCCTGCACAAAAACTCTAATCCAGACAAATTCACTCATTGCACTGACTCCATGCCGCCTGGCATTTAAGCCGCAATTTGCAGCCACTGCTCATTAAAATGTGCTATTTCTGGCTGCTCGTTTTAGGTTTCAGGAAGAAAAAAAATACATGGATAATTCAAAACTCACTCATGCAAGAAAATCCTCTCACTACTTTCTGCTAGACTTGCTCGTGTTCAAATTCAGATTCATCAGCCTCTCACTGGCATAAGCAAGTCAATATTAGCAGGTTTAAGTATCATAACTCAACTCCAAACAATTCAATATTAACAGTTGCATAATAAAACTCAAGCAGCACAGCTAGGACGAGAGGTGCAAGTACGACAATCACACAGAGAAAGTTACAGTCTACAGCAGTTTATATGGAGAGATGCTGGTGTGCCAATACAACGAACACAGAAATCATAACATTCAAAAACTCCATCAGTAAATTATGATGATAGTGCTGTGTAATGATGATTAGAACAGGTATTTTCTGGCTTTAAGTTTGTATCATAATTATACCTCACACAGATAAAGACAATGTGATTTTATGTAAAAATGGTGTTATTATCACCTGTGGGGAGATTAATGCTCTTTCGATTGGATCCAACAGAGCACAGGATCTTTAAAAAAAAGGAAGAGAAAATTAGCAAATGCCAGCTAAAAACGCTCATTCATTTCAAAGAAGGACGTTTTTGTACCGCATGTTTTCATTTGTTTGTTTCTAATTTTCACATTTTCTTTTCCTGCTGCAAATTGACCTTGATGGTTGCTTGATGGTGATTAAAGCTCACAGAGTAGAAAATGATATATTATAGGCACATCTTCTTAGTGTATGCGTGTCTATACGTCTGCATGTACCCTCTCTCCTCAAACACTGTCACACATACAGCGATTATCAACATTTACTTTTTTTTTCTCAAAAACATTTATTATAAATCTCAGTCATTTTGATTTCCCTTCATATTATACTTATTTCATTCCCTGTAAATGCAATTTTAAATTCTCTGGTTGCAATTTTTTTCCTACGTCACTTAATGAGCACCCAAAATTTGAACCGGCAACACAACTTTATTCAATGAATTATATAATGACTTGAAAAAGCGCTGGAAGTCTGGCAAAAGCTTCCATAAGGTGGGCTTGAGATTGATAAGTAAAGACTTAACTGAACACCATAAGAATTAGTTTTTGTCCATAACTAAAGTATCCACACTGGCCCGATTACATCATCCTATCATCAACCTTTAACTCTGCTGAAGTCTTTACCCATTGTATTCATCTTTTTTGCCGCTTTAAGCGTTAAAATCCTCGATCCCACGGCCTTTAAAAGCTTCCACTTTCCTCAGCTTCTGTGGGGAGTTTACCTTTTGAAAGCTGCATCAACGACCACACCCAGAAAAACAAACCTCAGTCAGAGCTGAAAGATCAACGAGCACAAACCGTCACATTTGGCCTTATCAGGGGAAGCTCAGCGGTGCATAATTTATAGCCAAATACGTCGCCTTGCAGGAAGAGACAGAAATACAGCGACGGAAAAAGAACAGTGACAACGTCAGCAGACACACACATGTTGGAAACACACACACGTTAAGGTACAGGCACACAATATTTTTAAAAAAGGTATACAAGTCAGCTTGTACTGCAGATAATTCCTTTGTTAGGGGAGCTGATGTCTGCTAATTAGCACTTCTGTTTGTTTCTAAAATCCTACTGCCGCCGAGATTTCACCAGAGGATCAATGTCGACTAATGAGGACAAATATCATATCTGTATTTTTATCTCTCGCACAGGAAAGCTTGAATTTACACAACCCCCCTTGTGTTTAATGACACTGCTCAACTATCACTTAAATAAAATCTAGAAAATCGTTTTTTGCTCCATAACAGGCTGCAGAGGCAGGTGGCACAGGTCAGGTGGCCAAGCAGCTGAATCATTTTAACTGATCAGCGTTGCATGGATGGTTTAGTGCTGTGGGCCAGAACAATATGAAATAAACCAGGGATCAGTAATAAAGCCTTCAGTTCAGCTTTGTTTTAGAGGTGCTTCAAGTAAGAAGCTGTCTGTGAGGTGCAAACCAGGGAGAGCAGAAAGAGATACAAGCCAGTGATGGCAGATCATTTCCTGTTCCTCTTCAGACTCTGAATTTTAAACTGTGCTTGAAGGAACAGAAACAGCACTCAAATCATAACTTGTGTTTATATTTTCACCATACGGCTGCCTTTCACAGACCTGTACATGAGTTTCATGATACAGGCTCTGAAATTATGAGCTTGTGGCTTTTTTCTTCTGAGTCGCTCGATGGTCAGGTTTTTTCTATATGTATTTGAATAAAGCCACATTAGTAGGTGAACTGGTAAAATTGCATTTTCAACCACTATTTGGTTGGTTTCAGTAACTGTCTGGTACCATTATCTCCACAGATTATTATTTTTGCAACGTTAACTAAGTGGAGATTATTAGCGTCAGCCTGCATTCACTAAAATGCGTTTAAATTAAGATTTCTTGTTTCTCTTTAAGTATTTGGCAGTTTCAATCAGTGAGGCGAAAGTCTAGCATTATAAACTGATGGAGACTGGGAGATGTGGAAAATCTAACATGACAGGGAGTGCAGGAGTTTTCTATAGAAGAGCTGCTTCGTTATCAAATAAAATCTATTTATAAAAAGTACAAAAACCAATAAATACTGTTAAAAGTCGAGCAATCTGCATGTTAATAAACACCACTTTGTTCGTGCTGCTATTTTTTGTGCTTATTCTGTTTGCAGCGTGAGTCAAACTCAGGAATTTGATCCACAGCCAGGTGTAACCAGCAAACAAACAGCTTCTGCACAGTTGTTTTTTTTTTTTTAGACGTTATAATAGACATGTTAACATCAATAAACATGCTGCACTTTAAAAAGCTAATTCCCCATTTGGCTAGGTTACCAAAATATTTTAGTTTGATGATGTTGTTTGTAAAAATCAATCAATCATCAGTTTTGCGCTGTGGAGTTGCTCCGCTATTAAACATGTCACTGTGGCAGCGATTTGCTTTCTGTCATTCACTGTGGGGTTTATATGAGGTACACATACGCTGTTATGATGGCAGCTGAATTTGTGGGTCAGAGAACCAAAACAAGCACTAAAAAAGTCTAACAAACAGATGTTCATTACTGTTGACGTCTTTTGTGTTAAATTAACCTGCGTTTTAATATAAAAATGTGCCTTAATGCACCTTTAAAATCTGCCTGTAAAAAAAAAAGGGAAGGTACATCTTGACTCTGACCGCAATATCCAGCTGAAAACTGTCGTAGCAAACACACAACAGTTATGGTTATTTTCATAACCATAACCATTTAAAATGACTTTATTAATTTCTGTGCCAAAGGATAAACTATGTGACCTCCATTATTTTTTTTTAGTAAAGTGGCTTTTTAAACTATTTAGCGCCTCCTGCCATTAATGAATCATCGGCAATGCCCTGTTTTACATTAGAGAGATGAAAACTTGCAGCAAGAGTGCAATTTCAACACAAACGCGCTGAGTGGTGCTTTAATCAGAGAGCAGTGTGGGAGTTTATCCCTTAATGAGACAAAAACAATGACACTTCAAAATTACCTTCACTCGTTTACATACTTAATCATCAGTGCCATTAAAATAAGGCAAAATACCATTTATGACGCAATGTGGGGGATACTTGGAACAATATCAGGACTAAATTTTGATATTTTCTTTGTTGTTTTCATCTCCCTGGCTTCACGAAGCCAATATGATGCAGGAAAAGCGACACTGTATAATAATGTAGCTTTGGAGTACAGCTCAAGCTAACAATTTCTCCAGTAACACGCTCAAACAATCACCTAATAGGATGCGCACCTCGCTGTACTGTGAGCTCATTAGGACGCTCTGATTGACAGCCAGGATGTCAGTGATAAATGAATATGTCAGCTTGGGACCTGCAGTTTGCTAAAGTTCACTCAGAGACCTTCATTTCAGAGAATTCCTCCCTCAGCCCCGATCAATATCGTCTGTCTGGATAAACAGGAGAAAAACTGTGTGCGAGCGCCAGCAGTCTGCGTGGACAATATGGAAGGTCAATAATGTCGTGTTCACTCGTGATTGTTCGAACTCATCAGCAGTATGTGCGCGTGACGTGTCGGTGAGGCACAGAACACATGCATTGTTTGAGTGAATACTGATGTGTCGGATGATTACGAACTGAGTACTGAATCACAGGTTCGGGGATTCAAGGAAATATGAGCAACCAAACAACCAAAATGAGACCCATAAGAGACACAACTGTTGAAAATCAACAGGAACATTGGCAACAGGGATTCAAATCGCCAAAATAAGCCAGCAGTTCCAACACAGAATAAATAAATAAAGCAAGTAAATATTTGTAAAGGAGGTAAATAACAGATGAAAACGTGTAAAACCCCAATTAAATGACTTAAAAATCTACATGATCACAAGAAAGTGACAATAACAATTATTTGTAGTCATTTCTGCAGTGTTCGGACTGGAATACCAAATATAGTTTGGAGATTATATCCTTTGAAATTTAGGAACAATTCAAGATTCACTTCCCAATCCACTTTTATATACTGTAGCACCAATTCATTACAAAAGTCTTGTCATTTATCTTTATATTACAAGGTGATGAGAGAAAATCTTCAGCAATAAGATGACCCACAAAGCAACCACATTACCCGCCTTCACAACATTAACCCTGGGTGATGAAAAGTGATGCTTGCATTTCCAGGTGACCCTCAGTGATGAGTTGAGAGTAAAATGCACCTCGCTTTATCCTGTGCATGCCGGAGACATGACCAACCTTGATAGAACCTTGTCAGCATTTGACATCCAGGGTGAAGAAGATGCCACTTACTGCTATGGACAGTATAGATGAATGCTGTTTAGACTAAAGACTTTGATCCCAGGTTGTAAGACCAGTCTACCCTGTAGCTATAATTCTCCCTTGTGAAACATAGTATGACCAAGATTTAAATGAAACTTGGTATGAACCAAAATGAGTGACTGAGACCACTAGCTCAGCAGCAAAGTGTTTACATATTTAAAGTCAGAGAGCCACTTTCTCAAACTTCTATAGGAAATCATTTTGGAACCATAGCTGTTGCCCTTGGTGGCCATTAAATTGGATTAATTAGGTTTAACAGACTTTTCAGACCCAGAAACTACGTGCAACTTTTATTCTATCTATGATTACTGCAAAGACACAAAAAGGAGACACAAAATATTGACAAATGGGTACAATATGACCTATATTTTACCCAAAGTGACCTAAATTGACACATGAAGCATCAAAAACAGATGTAAAACACACAATCTGAACAATATGGAACGTGAGCAGCAAAAAGAAAGAAGACAAATGATAACAAACGAATAAAATGAGAAAAAAATGTGATGAAAAGATGTAAAACAGTCCAAAGTTTTGTCCTCAAACCCACTGTAATGACCTAAAATATTAAATCAAACCAAAATCTGAACGAACTGAAGAAAAACCTCTGAAAAACAAACCGTTTATGACACACACAGGTACAAACAGACATCATTGGTCTGTGTGCTGTGCTGATCTTACAATCAGGACTGTTGTTTTACACGTCTGTGCTCATTTGAGACGGTTATTTTCTAATCCACCCGTGATTGTTGGGCAGCACGGTGTGGTGCAGCAGCTGAATGGAGCCTATCAGTGATAAATGCCCTTTTGATATTTAGGAGAAAGAACAGAGCTCTGAGTGACACACAAGGACAACACACACACACACACACACATCCACTACACAAACAGCTCAGGGGCCTGTGGTGAAGAAATAGTGATAGGAGCAATAAAGCCATCTGGCAGAAACTAAAATAGTGTTGGAGTGCACATCAGAGCGATTACACCCTTCGTGCATCTACGCATCTTTTAATTTTCCTCGCTGTCACTCGTATGTCTCATCTTTGTCTTCTGTGCTCATTTCCTGCTTCTGGTTCTCACACGCAGCAGCTTGTGCAGGACCAGCTCTCGATCCAGCGAGTGCCACACGAACGCAGACACACAGGAGCATGCAAAGGCCAGTGACGTCGCTCTGCTCACAGCATGCTCCAGGGAGTGCTGTTGTCATGGTGACCTAGTCACATGCACTTAGTAACTGTACTACTGTGGCTGCCTGTCACTGTACAGGGAGCACAGATATGACACAGCTTCCACTCTCACATACATGCTGAAGCCTCTTATATAATGCAAGGGGGTTGGTGTGTCAGTTTATTTGCTCAAGTTTCATGGCCCATCAGGCGCTATAATAGATGCAAGTAATACCCAAGTCACACGTTTTGCCCTGGATGATTGTTTTCCAATCAATTAAGAACTGCGGCTTCATGTTTCCATCAACAGCAAAGCAATCTAGGTTGAAATCGGGCCTTTGGGAAGAGTTGGGCAGAACAACAACTCCCACGAGCGCCCTGACTTTTCTTCTGGACTCGATAAACCGTCAAATTATTTATAATCAGTGGGAGGAGAGCCTGCAGCTGATAACCTCAATAATTCAGAGTATAGCTGATCTCAGGAACTTCACATGTGTGCCTTTGTGTGACACATATATGTACAGAACAGTGAGAAAAGCTTTTACTTCTTGAAGTTAAGTGTTTTCAAAATAAGGGTCTGAATATAAGATTGCAATACTATGAATGTGGGACTGGTGTTGGACTTATGTTTGGACATAGTTTGGGGAAGGATTTTACAGTACTTTAAAGCTAACTTTTACCTTCTTTCTGGCAAATTTAGAACCATTTTAAAGTAGTTTGGGGTGATTTACACTGTTTTTGCCAAGTTTGGTTTTTTAAATTTGCACAGTTTGGGATTTTGCTTTCAGACAGGCTTTCAGAATGGACTTAAGTGGTTTCCAGAGTGTAGAATCAATTGGCAAAATTTCAGAATGCTTTCAGGCTGGTTTTGAACGGGTGTTAATGTGGTTTGGGACTTGATTTCAGACTGGATTTCAACTGTTTTGATTGGGTTTCGGACTTGATTTGCAAAACTTTTAGGCCGGATTTGGTTTCAGAACGGATTTAATTGATTGTCCCATCACTATTAGACTGGCTTTGGACATAAAATGTGGGCATTTCAGAAAGTTTGACTTGTTTAAGAATTACTGCACTTGATTTTGGAGAACATTTTGCACTTTTAGACTTTAGATAAAATTAAAACTGATATTAGATCAGTGGATTGATCTGAGACCTGTATTGAACCTGAACTTGCAGACTTGCCACAGTATTTTCATGGCTTTTGACTTCCTTGTTGTTTAATGTAAATCTCAGCCTGATTTCATGATCTTCAGATCAGGTCACTGTGGGAACCAGACCGCCCTTGTTCGCTAGTGGCTGATGACAGTTTTTGATGACTGTGGTTTGGACCACTGGATTTTTCGCTACCCCAGAATGAAGTCAGACGTCTCGTTGGTACTGCATGATTATGCAGTTTCATTTAAACAGCGTCCCATCACTGTTTTTCATAGTTTCACTCTTTTTCTAAAAATGTTTTCAACAATGCTTTGAGACACAGAAAAGGTGAAAAGAAAAGATCAAAGAGAGAAAGAAAAAGAACAAGAAAAGGAACCAAAAATCTGTGAAGACAAAATGCCAAGATTCCTCAGTTTATCTTGTAGCCTAACTGCCAGGTACTATCACTATCACTATCAATAACTTAATGAATAAATAAAACAGAGGCATTCTGGTCCATCTGTGTCAGTTCCATGCCATCCATTTCACATCAGAAAATTCACAGTGACACTAAAGCTCGCGTCCACCCACTGATGCTGCGTAAGGATCACATGTACATCTGGTCCAGTATTGCACTTTGTCCCTTGACTACCTGTTACACAGATATTAGTGATGAGAGTTAAAGGTTTCATTTTCCCACTTTCTGTCTTGTCAAATTGAAAACAAATCCTGCACTTCAGAAATCTATGATTATCTTAAGCTATCAAGAGATCACTCCCTCCTCTTCTCATTCCGTTGTTGCGTCTCTTTTTTCAGTGCGATTGTGCTGCTGTAACATGGTTAGTTGGAGACATATAATACCATCACTGTGAGGTACACTAGAATCAGCAGGGTAATTTGATCAGGGCCCGTTGCCACCTGCTCTTGAGCAACATTTCAGCTCTCATGATAGCAAATGAACTGGGCAAGGCTGGCTCAGATCAGGAGGTTTGTTTTTTGATTTGTAATTCTGAACATTCAGCTTCTGGCATTGGAAACGCTGCAAACATGAGATATGAGGAGGACAGAAACTGTTCAGATTCATACAAAAGCTTCTGAAAGCACCACTGCAGGCTGCCAACGGTCCACGCTTTCAACAACAGCTTGGACCAAAAATGAAAGCAAACAGAATATTCATTGTGATGGATGACAATTGCATAAAAAAGTCTGCTTTTAGAAACACTCAGCAGTAACATAAACATATATCATTTGGAGTAAATGGGTTGGAACATCACCACGATGGTCCTTCAGCAGAGTGACACTATAGCTTTTATTTTAACCCGTGACCTTTTGTTTCATGTCGCCCTCTCCTTCATGTCTGGCTCTCCCACATTTACCGTCTCTCTTTGCAGTAGATGATCTCATAAATCGCTGTGCAGAGCAGCGCACACTCACCTCTGGACTTTTACATAACACAAAGGCTGCTATTAGAGCCTCTCTGCCATTAACCTGCTTTTGATTTAGGGCCCACGTCAGTGTGTCATCAACTGTGTATGATGGCAACTGTGATTTGTAAGCACAGCATAGTACTATGCAGTGAAGTGCAGTGATATTTTTACTTGCTACAAACTGCATCCACATTGTAAAATTTGTTTTCAATGCTAAAGTTTAAAAATGCATTTTTATGAGGATTATAGAAATGGCAAAAATGTTTAATGTTAATCCCATGTTAACATTTTATGACTGTCACACTCATCGAAACTCTTTTAATGTTTTAAGCGCTGCCAAAACGAATCAGCAAACAACAAAAATGTACAGAAGGATGAAAGTTTGTAGAGCGATCATTATTCTGACTGACATCTAACACATACAGTGTAGGTAAGGTCAAATCCAGTCAGCCACAACAATGATTAACACAAATGTTTTGCTATAACATCACTGATCAGTTTCTGTGGTTTTGCAGGAATTTCCATTCCTCACAGCTCATGTACTGACAGAGTTGTTGGTCTGCCCTTTATTGAGGCATTCAGAGAATTATTGGCCCACTTTTTAATGTCCCAGCTGCCAGTGTCCATCTCTGTGCATGGCGAAAAGTTTATTTTCATTTCAGCCTCTTTTAAATTAGTTCTACTACGTCATACGCTTGACCTGATCAGGCTGCAGGGTTCCTGAACTGCAGCATCATAAACTAGCAGGTTTATTATATAAAGGTGTGCTCACATGTCATGCATTTCCATTCACACCTTTTGTATGTGGGCTTTGTTATGTAGATCACAAATCTGACTGGGGTTTGTCTTTGTTTCACCAGCTAAATGTAAAACAGGGCTGCTATCCACCAAAAAGCAGGTAAAGTGCACCTGAAACAGTTTTAACTGACATTACCAAGAACAGGAGAATCATATAGTTATAAAATCGCAATTAAATACATACAATAAATAAAATACTGACTACAATTTACTCTTCTGAACCATAATCAATTTGCCAATGATGTAATGTGCTGAAAAAATATAACCAAGTAGTCATTGGTGTCTGGCTAACTGCCGCTATCTCAGGCCTTAGCTTAAGCTAGTTTCTCTGCATATTTCCAGATTTATTATCTTTAAAGTTTTCATGACTGAAAAACTAGAAACAACTTTGTTGACGTTTTGTAAACAAATAAAAGGAGAATTAATTTGCATGAGAGATAAAAAATAGTGCTAAAAGATCGCTAGCTAAGCTTAGCAGCAAATCTTCTGGAAATATATGTGTTCATCCTTATTTAAGTTAAAATCCTTAACCCTCATAATGTCCTCCCGATTTCCATACACCTGTTGTCCTCAGGGGTCAAAAATGACCCGAGGACAATACAAGGATTAATTTAAATTGATTAAAACAATTATTTACACTGATACTTGACACGTTACCTTTAATAAATATTAATAATATAAGTTAAAAAGAAACTAATATATATTTGTTATATATGTTATATATATATATATATATATATACGAGGTCAAATACTGTAGACAATGTTCTTGGGAGCTATTTTGAACAGTTCATTTTAAAGCATATTTTAGATGCTCCTGAAATGTAATAATCATGCATGCATGTAAATATAAACACACGGTGTTTGACCAGTTTGCAGCAAGTGAAGTAAGCTAATGTTTCCTTCGGCGAAAGGAAGAAATAAGCTAGTACTATCAGCCTTCTTTCCTTGCAGGTTAACATCCACTTGCCTGTGCACAATGTATTGTTTAAATGCCAGACACAGTCAATATACAGTCATTCACTTTCTAAATCAGTTTTAAGAAGCACTGCATCATCTATTTCTACCTAGCTTTTTATGTCTTCCGTCAGAGAGAGAAGGTGCGGTGGAGCGCCACCGTCTGCATAACTAGCTGGTATTTCTGGTGCTGACCAATGTTCCCTCTAATTTTTCATGTGTCTGAGCGAACACACAAACTCCCTGAGCGGACACTTGGACCACTGTGAGCGACAGCAGACGTGTGCACTGTGGTCACGCCAGCATCGAATCCATCCAAGTTATATGGTTTATTAAAATAATCAAATTACAGCATTTATGTTAGACTACTTTTAATTAAGTGCTTTAGCCCACTTACAATGAAAATTTTAAAAAGTCTTGTTCATGACCTGTGTAGTACGTTAACACTATTGGAAGTAATTGAACTCCAATTTTGAAAACACAGCTTTCTTTATATATATGTGTGTGTATATATATATATCTGTATATATATATATATATATATATATATATATATATATATATATATATATATATATATATATATATATATATATGTGTGTGTGTGTGTATATATATAAAGAAAGCTGTGACCAATGTTGGGCAATTAATTATATAGTTACTTCTTCAAAAAAGTAACTGAGTTATGCAAACAACAAAATTTTTTGCAGCTGTTTACCTAAAAATACAGCCAAGGCGTTTTTTAAAATAAACATTTCAAACTATTTACAGAACAATCAGCTGTTCTGCATCAAATTTGATGCCACACAAATTATTTGTGCCACTCCAAAAAGTAATTACAAACTACACAAGACAACACACTAACTTTAGACTCCAAACACGCTAAACGTCGCATCTCAAAACACCAGCGTCACTACTAAAACTTCCCCCTATTCTAAACAACTAAATGGCATGTTGCCATATCATTGGTCGACATGGTACATTTTTCCACCAATAGGAAAGGGTTTTTTGGTTTTGTCTTTTCTCACAGGCGGAGAGTGCTTTCCTTATAAAATGCCATGTTTACCGTTTCTTCCCGCAGTAAATATAAACAACGATAGTATTCAGGAAGAAAACGAACAAACATATATTTTTATCATAACTCTGGTTTTACGTGGTCTATCAACGCAATTTAAAAACTGGTATAAAGTCCCCACTTTTTCCGTCAATTGTTCCATCTGTCCTGCTCACATCTCCAATGGTTGTACGCGTTGTCATTAACGTGGCTTCACTCCACATGAGCCACGCCGCTTTGCTAGCTAAAACACCGGTGTCGGCACATAAGGACCCTGTCATAGCCTGTCAACGACGTTGATTAGCTCGGTATATACGAAAGTGAATCGCATCCTTGGCTGGAGCAGCCAGTCACCGGTCACTTACTGACTCACACTGTAAAACAGAATCAATTGTTAACGTATTTATTTTAATTTCAATTCACGTTAGATTTTATTTTTGTGCGCAACGCAGATTTTCTGTGCGCAGAGAGCATGCCAGCAGTGCGCGATTGAGCACGCAAGCAGCTTAGAGGGAACATTGGTGCTGACTACAGAGGGCAGCAATGTTAATGTGTTTAGTAGTTATGTACATCCCCAAATATAACCTTAACACATGAATGAATAAATCAAAAGCTTTATGGTCCTCACACACACGCTGCTCACTCATTATAAAACAGAATTTTGCACTTCAGACTTCAGTTCATGTGAGATCTTAGATACGATCCATGTAAAAGAGGCTCCAGTTCTCACACAGATAATTTTCATGCGCTTTTTTGTTTTTATTTCCCCCAACTGTATCTTTTAGAAACAAAGTTTTTCATAAAGATATACGTGCTTGTGAGGACGAGGAGAAAAGCTCAGACAATGATTTTCTTTGCACTCTGTTCTGTTCTTTACTGACTGTTTAACACTAATTGGTGATGCAGTTGGACAAGAAGGTTTAAAAAGTAGCCTAAGTACAGTAAGATGCACAGTTAAGTCACTCAGCTGCTCTAATGACTTACTAATGTCGTCCTTTCTGCAAATCATCTCTCACCTCAGTCACAGCTGCACTTTTATCTGACAGCCATTGTAAGGCAGTTCATTCAGACCAATACACTGCGAGGGTCTATTAGCTACATTCAGATTCAGTGGATTACAGTCATGACTCGCAATTACCCAGCAGCCCTCTGGGCACTCATCCATGTGGGTTCAGGGTAGGGTTTGTAGTGGATCAATACCTCAGTCTGATGGAGGTCAGTGTAGCAGTCTACTCAGTATAACAGGAGATAAGGCAGCAATCCACACTGCAAAAACTCCCTTACTAAAAACATCCGAAAATACTATGTTAATAATATGTATATGTGTTACCTTCAAATAAAAAAACAAACAAAACAATGCTATGCTAGTAAATAAAAAACCATCCATAATCACAGCTGAACCAGGGCCAAAAACTGCAGTTCCTCTAATGGCCAATTGAGGCTGGTTCCACAAGCGTGTCATTCCCCATAGACTCCATGGTAAAATAAGTTTTGTAGCATTAAAAAGCATGTTTGATGCCTGCTGCAAAAAAAAAATCTTTACAGGTAATTTTTAAATTCAGAACTATCATACAGTGATAGAGCCAGAGCCATCACCTCTGCTAAATGAAGTCACTGAAATGGACCTCTCGACTATGTTTGCTTTATTGTTGCTTTTTAGAGCATTTTAATAGAATTATGTGACAAACAGGCTGTCCGAGCGGTTCATGCTTTACTTCTGAACCAGTGACTTGCTTATATTTTATAAGCAGGTCTGTTTTTGATGCAGATTCTTAGCCAGGCTTTCTAGTATTAGCTAATTACTCTCATCCCACAATCTCATCCTAACAAAGTAATTTTTACCTCAAAAAAACTAACCAAAATACTCACACTGAAGTCCACTGAGCCCAGAAACCAATGGGTGATGTCACCATCTTTCAGGAAAAAGAAAAAATATGTATAGAAATGAATGATACCAGCAGACGAACAGCTCCAGCCACACTCATATTTTTTAAATCTTACTCACCCTTTCTCTGCATTCACTCATCTCCTCCCTTCTCTGTTTCCTTCCACCCACATCACAGCAAACAGCATAGACTCTTTCACATAATGCTATCGCAGACATGGAGGCAGACACACAAGAGCTTTCATGTTCGGTACATTAAGTCATCAATACTTAACCGGGACACTGAGAAGCATATTAAACACTCACATGTGCATCCAAAACAAACACACACTGTGCTTTCCCCTTTGGCCCTGCTGCAGATAAAGCAGCACAGCTTACTCAGCTGTGTGCTGATCCACCATCAACACACAATCATGTAAAAAGAGTTTCACTCCCTTTAAACCACCAAAGTACATCTAATGTTAGGACTGCTGCACTCTCTCCCGAACACGTTGTGGTGTTTCTGATGATCTAAGACTTTAATTATGTTTGGGTTCCTGCCCAAAGCAGCCTGTGGTCATCTCCCCACCTCGCTCCCAGTAGCAAGGTCATATTTTCTGATTCCTCTCAAAAACCCAGTAGAGAAGATCAGCTTTGCCACGCTTTAGAAACACTGTGGGAAACTCACACAGAAAAGCACGGTCCTAACTTCTACGACAGGTTGCTGAAAACATTCACATGGACACTCAAAGCTGAAAATAAGTTTCAGCCTGGCCTTGGCTGCGCTTTGAGGGGAAATGTATGTTTGCTTAAGCCGAGCAGCTAGAAAAATGACTGTCTTTGAACTCAAATTAGAACGGCAGACAGCTTCGAATGGAACAAAAAGAGAAGAAGGGGAAATGTGCTAGCAGCCCAAAGGAGCTGATGTGTATTAGCAGGAATTCACAGTCAGTTTCCACAAGCAGATCAGATTACTGGCTCCGAAAACAGTTTAGTGTCTGTGCTTTAGTCAGTCGGTCAGTCACACTACATCCATTGTAATTTGGCTGACTCTCCTCCTAATGGACATGTGTGAAGGACATGCAAGCAAGCCAGTCACTTATAACGAGTGAAAATGAAACTGTGTGCTCTCACGTGCCATCTGAACGCACAACATTTTTAGCGAGACAAAACCTGCCAGAAGACAAAGGGTGTGTGTACACAGACACGTTTTTTCCCCCAGCTGAAAACACTGGACGCTCTTTTGTAAATGCCCAGCTGGGAGTGTTTGAGAGTGCTTCGAAAGCACAGCATTTTTTTTTCTTCAGCTGTGATGCTTTGGTTGCTATGATACAGAATATTCATGGGAAAAATGTATTGCAAGCTCAGTGGTTTTCAAACTGTGGGGTGCGCTCTACTGGTGGGACACAGACAACCAGTGGAAAAGTATGATGTGAAATCAGTGTGAATGATTGTGATTTTTAACATTAGTTGTTATTCTTAACTTAACTGGTACATCAACAGTAAACAAAATGCTTTTTCAAGCAATAAATTTCATATCGGTTTTGGTTGTTTGGGCGATTTCATTTGGTAGACACAAATGCTTGGATAGCAGCCGAATTAAACTCAGCTCTGTTGTTTTTCAGCACTTGGTTGGTCTTCCATTTGGTATCCTCTTACACTGTAATTGGATGGCTGGGTAAACAGCAGCCACACTGTTGGCATTCGTGGTAAAATTGTGGCGCTGCTACTGAAAATGACTAAAAAAATAACAGCGATGCTTTGGTCTACAAACCCACAACCTCTTTTGAAGGTGCCGGCTATACATGAGGCTAACATGCAATGGTGTGCCTGCAGTGATATACCACCAAAACCCTGGTTGGTGTGGGGTTTTTATACATGTGAACATCTGCTTACAGAATAATAGATGATCTATTTTTGCAAAAGAGAAATAAAACAAAAGTTAAGCTGTCTTTTTGTAACCGCAGGGCCACATGTGCATACACAGTAAAGGCAACGACATTGGCCGTCTTCCGATTCTCATCTATATATGTTCTCCCAGCTCTGCAAGCTGTTCTCGTTTACGTGCCCCTCCCTCCCCTTTCTAATTCTTTAACTTCTTCACTTCTATTTAGTACATGGGGATCCGCCAGGCCGGGAACCGCCACCAGTCCCCTTCGAGGCCTTCCCCAAACCGCAGCTCAATTCATGTCCCAGCTATTCACCTATCTACTAAAATGCTGTCAAACATAAAATGAGGACGTGGGCCCAGCGAGTAAACAGTCTATTAAACCCTCTTCGCCACTAAGAAACAAAAGAGCGCAGAGCAAGATTTAGACAAATCTGAAGAAAAGTAACATGAAAATTATTGGTTTGCTGAGATAAAAAGCAAGTAGCATGAATTCTGATTGAAATGAAACCATTAGAGAGAAGATAAGAAAGGAATCAGAATAATAAAAACTCTGTTAAAAAGCCTCAGCAGACATTTAAGTAACAGCAGCATATAATGACCTTTTTTCCATTTTACTTTGTTGCTTTTTTTACTTTTATTGATATGCCAACTTTTCTATCTGGATACAAAGGCTGCTCTTCGTTACTTCTCATTTGTGTTAATTATGTTTCTCTTTTCAAGCCATCCCACGCCTTTGTGGTTTTTCTGAATCTCCATGTGTGGCCTTTTCCTGACAGTCTGTGATCTTCTGCAGTTACTTGACTCGATTCACTTTTCGACAAAAGCACAGTTAGCACAGCTGCCTCAGAAAATGGGTTTGAATTCCCTCCAGGCGTATGGGGGATGTGCGGTGTGAGGTTCTCTGCATGTCTTTGTGGGTTTTATTCATATCCCAAAAAACATGCATGTATTAAGAAATATTCCTGCCTTTGCCACTGAGCTAGAACTTGAGGACGGGAACCATGTTGTAGCCTCCCTGCATGCTGATACTGCCTGTACTGGGCTTGTGCATAACTTCTGCCTAAGTCATGTTACATCATATTCTGTTTTTGTGTTTGCATCCTCGTGGAGAGCAGTGCAAAGGCATCGGCTGCAACTCTGGGTCTGAATAATCTCCCTGGTGATTTTTTCTTCTTCTCCTCAACTTTCAGGGTGAGCTTGGTGAGAACCACTAACCCGTTACAAATAAACCTGAGGTGGGTAGATGCTCTCATCCAGTCTAACTGTATAGACGCTCAGGGGGAGGACGTTGGAAAGGAAGAAGAGGCGGCGAATGCTGAAAAATGACACAAGGAAATGACCGCAGCTGGCTGTCACCATCATTAAGTGCGATGAATGTTGCTATGGAAACAGCCCAAAGTTCAGGCCCGGGCAAACACAGGTGAGCGTCTGTGTGAGGGAGAAAGAGTAAGTGACTCCAAATGAGATGACCTTTTGAATTTTCATCTTGTGCTGAACATTTGAAGAAGCTTTTTTCTTAATGAACAAAAACTGAGACTCCAATACTTTTTCTTTGAAAGCCGAGTAGATGCACTATGCTAATAACATGAAGGGTGGATCCTGTGGTGGCACGCTTATGAAGAAGGCAACCCAAATTAAGGTTTTACTTTAATGAATGACAACATGATTTTTTATTCACTTGGGTTTTTTGTCAAGTATTAAAATTTGTTTCAAGATCTCAAACGTGACAAATATGCAAAAAAAAACCAAACAAAAAAACAACAACTAGGAAATCTGGAAGGTGATGAATATTTGTTCACAGCACTAAACATAAAGTACTTTGAATACATGATAAGCATAATAGAAAGATGACATTCATTGCACTTTGTGTTCCACTGGCATTGTTTTTACCATCCACATGTTCAGTATTCTGTCAGCTTTATTTACACAGCACACATTCATAACAATTGTAATCTCAATGTACTTTCTAATGCACTTTAAGGGACTATATGATAGACAGAAACTTAGCAATCCAATAATCGGGTTCCCTGTGCTTGTATGGATGCTCTGGCTTCCTCCCACAGTCCAAAGGCAAGCATGTGAGGTTAAGAGGTGCTTCTAAATTAGCTGTAGGTGTGAATGTGAGTGTAAACGGTTCCCTGTCTCTACGTGTTAACGCTGTGATGGACCTGTGACCTGGATAAGTACATACTACACAAAGAAAGCACAGTTATTTTACAAATGTTAAAATAAGTTACTCCTCTAACACAGACACAGTAAAAAATGCAGTTTTGATTTCGAGTGTGTGACTCCACACTGTACCAATGCTGCTCAGGCACTAAAGCTGTTTAATTTTTTGTGCTTACTTTATTTCCAATACAAATTTCCCTGTTGCTCTCATAAAGTGATCTTAAGTTATGAATCTTGTGGTGCTTTGTGGTGCTTGCTTTCAAAGGAAATGTTAAAGGGGACCTATTGCCGATATTTTCTGTCATGTATGTGTGGCAGCACTGTGAGCACCGGTCAGTATTCTGTGTTTCACAGCTGGAACTCTGGGTGAGAGTTTCTTAGTAATTCAAAGCTTTATTGCTTTTTTTTATTTGTAGAGGTGATATCAGATGTAGGCTATGAGAGCACTGCACCATGGGAATAATCTGTGAGTCAGTTTTTAACAGAAAGCTGTGATTCATTAAATCATCAGTACATTTAAAATTCATCGTATCCTAAAGCACACACGTAGTACTATTACTTGTTCTGCCTGGGTCATTGTTTAATGATTGAAAGCTTGATTTAATTATGAGTGACAGATTACTATTTGGCTTCAGGTCAGGATGGAGCTCTCACTATAAATCACTGGAGGCTTTGCAATATGATCCTCTTTATGTTCGGAGGCGAAGGTAGAAAATGTAAAATGTCAACTAGAGAAAATAAAATCATTTAAATATCGTGTGTTTCTGTGTGAGTGTATGAAATGACCATTTTTGAGATCCCAGCACTTAACAGCATTTAGTTTTTGAACTGTGGCTCTTTCAGGCTTGTGCTTTAGAGAAGATGGATGTGTTACTGTGGCCTAACATGTGTTTTGGTTTTGCTGACTTGAGTTCAATGGTTTGGATAGAAGGCTGAAATTGTCAGAGTTTATGTAACATATAATCCTTTTGGTTCTGCTGGTGATTTACTGGTAGGTGCCCTGTATTTTTCCTGGTCCCGCATGATTGTTTACATATGTGTGATATTAGGTACTGTCTTAGAGCAAGGCTGGGAGATGGAGCTCAGTAGCTCTAGCAGCTTCTGCTGGTTTGTAACATAAATATTTTGAGTTTTCATGGTCTTCTGCCCCAAATTTGCCCTTGACTATTTAACCAGTAAAACCAATCCAGCAGCTATATTTTTATTTTAAATCCTAGTGAGGTTCAGTATTGGCCTGATGTTTTATAGCACCACAGTGTTGGACAAATATAGTTTAATTTGGAAGCAATTAATCAGTGGAAAAAGCTATTTAAGGGACACATTCAGTTCATTTCTAGTTCATTATTTTTATTTTATACCCTGCTAGAGTAGCTTTGCATGATATATAGTTAAACAAAATGATATATTTCTCTTGCTGAAGCTTGTTGCAGCCCCTCAGTTCATAAACTGTTTGAAACAAGCTCCCTTCCCTCTCCCTTTAAGAAAGCTGTTTCTCCATTGGAAGCCCGTCGTAAACAAACCAACCGTTTGAAGCTTGAGCTTATGACTCATAACTCTGTACTTACACAAAGAACTTCTGGTTACATTCAGCCCTTATTATCTGCCAACTCCAGACAAAATAATTGGGAATTTAATTTGATTCCACTGTTTGTTGATGACAATATCCTCTATCTTTCAGCAGACAACATAAACCTCTCCTTTCTTACAAACCGTTTAAAAAAGTGACCGTCTGCTAATTTGCACCCAGTCCTCCTTTGGTCCTTTGTCATGCTATTCAACACTAACCTTTCTTTTGAGAAATATACAAACAATGCTGCACACTCCCGCTACAACCATGCAAGGATATTTGAAAGGACATCATCAATGTTGAGTTTCAGCAACATTCAGACAATCGATCATGGTTTAATTTCCTCTTGGTTATATTATTGAAAAGTCTTTTAAACAGGTATCAGTTAGTCAACTAATATACTTTGGATGATTAAAAATCCAACAGAAAGGCTTTTTATGGGACTAGTATAATAACGTTTTTTTTAAGGCTGGAGCTGCTAACGCCAGACGGTGTGCTGGGACAGCCCCAACAACCTGCAGCTTCTTTGTCAACATCTTCACCCCCATCTAACATAAATAAATATTTAAAAGTAGCTTTAAAAGACTTATTTACCCTTACAGCGCTTATTTTTCTTATAACTTTCTTATAATTATTATTATGAAATGCTAAAACTCCCATCCAAGTTTTACAACCATCTGGCATGAACTTTCTATTGAACCCTGGTTCCTTTAAGTTCTTAATGCCTGAGGAAAGTGTAAAGTTTAAGTTCACAGCGACCTCTCCAGCATCAGCCACTTGCAGGTTGAGGACAGCAGGTCTAGCTCCCGTCCGTCTCTGCTCCTTCCGCTACAGAATCTGCTTGCAGCAACTAAATTGGTGCTGCCAGATGCACTGGATGGTCTTTAATGCTGGATTTAGAATCTACTCAGCCAAACTAACTCTTAGAATTTACCACATGGAAGGCTGAAAATAGAAGGAGAATTAGGAGGAAGTTGAAAATCAGGTTACCATGCAGCACAGAGCCACAGCCCACCCAACCTCAGTGTCATCTTTAACCTCAGGTCCTTGCTAATTACCGTACATGGCTGCCTCTCTTCCTCTCCCCACCCCACCCCTTCTGACATCACACTCACACACACACTCATCGAGGTCAGAATGTGGCCTGTAGTCCCTGCAGGTAATGAGAGGCTGTTGTGCGTAGCTGCCTCACATGCACTTGTTTGTTTGAGCTGGTTCCCTCTGTTATCAGCATGTGGTCGCTTTTTCATGAATCGCTAAAGCCACATGCTTTGACTCCACCCAAAGCACCTCTTTCCAACCTCACACAAGAAGTAGATTAAGGCCTTTAGGCACAGTGGGGCACCTCTTGGGCAGACAGAGCGGCAGCACAGCCACAGCTGCAGCTAACATGATTGCTTGTGTTTAAGAATACATAAAGCACTATCAACACAGCTAAACGTCTGAATGATGTGGGTGTGATTTTATCAGTTAACCGCTTGGATGACTGACAGCACACACTCACGTGGTTTCCAAATATAAACCTCAGACTAAAAGATTAACTGAACCAAACCCAAATCCGGCTCTGTGCTACCTCTCAGCAGAGGTAACCAGCAGTGGAAACATAATCTCTCCGTGTTCACCCAGTCTGTTCACAGTGACCTGCCAACAGCAGCAGGCAGGCAACCAACCCCCTCCTCAGCGCAAAACACACACTCACTAGTCACTGCACAGCTGTCCACTCTAAATGTTGCTTTAGAGAGATGCAAATATTCCAACCAAATGAGTGTAATCCAGAGTAAATGCTGTCCAGCCAATCTCATTCAGATGGATTACAAAGAGGAACCATTCCCTTTCCTCAATCTTTCACCTAAAAAACTTCGCTTGACCACGCTGATGCTATTTATAACCTTTTGGGAAGTTCAGTTCAGAGTGCCAAATGTCACTTACCAAAGCCTGGGTAAAGGCTGACTATAATTAAACATAAAAATTTATATAATGCAAGAAGCTCTTTATAACCATCTGTGTGACTTTCAAATAATAGTTCTGTTTTTTTGTTTCCCTGCTGAGTCAACAGACACGCAGGCTTTTCTGCATTAGCTTTGAGTTTTTGTTGTTATGATGCTCAGCGCTTTCAGATTGTGATCTGCATTCATACAGAAAACATCCACATCACATGTTTCTGGACCTGGACCTGCAAACCACGACCTCCTCCTGACCCAAAAGTACCCTCACATGGTCTCTGGTGTCAGCGTAAAAGGTTTATGCATTTGTATTTGTAGCCCAGTTCCCTAAATACTGGCTCATTGGTACAGATCTCTGTGTGGAAGAACAGGTGGTAGCTGTCAGAGGCAGGCAGCATGCATATTTAAACATTTTAAAACAGATAAAGGAAACAGTATGAGTTGGCAACCCGGTGGCAACCTCTGGTCACTATAGGGAAAAGTATGCTACTAGAGTTGTTGGCTGCTGCTCAGAGAATTCAGGTGCAAATAGGATACTGCAACAAACCCTCAATGCTGCAGCACTGAATAATAGTTCAGAATCAACTGCCAGCAACCACCAGGTAAGGGTCCCTGTAGCTCAGGAAGTAGAGCAAGCCATCTACTAATTGGACAGTTGGGGGTTTGCTCCCTGGCTGCTCAAGTCTGCAGGCAAGTTACTGAGCCCCAACTTGCTCTCTGATGCATCCATCAACATGTAAATGTTAGATAGAAAGCACTTAGGTAGAAAAAGCATAGCATCGGTGATCGAGGCATGTTGCATAAAGCTTTGTGTGCTAAGTTGGAATAGAAAAGTGCAATATAAGAACCAGCTCATTTACTTATCAACTATTGGTGAAATACCCATTTTCCCTGGTGAACGATGGTTACTCTGGGGTCACTCAACACCCTATATGAACTTGTGACCTGGGGCTTAATAAAATAGCTCAACCACTCTAGGGTTAAAGTATGGACAAATATCAGGACTGGTCCCTGATTGGTCATTTTTTATTTGTAATATATGTTGTATTCAGCTTAATTTTTTTAAATAGCATTGTCTTGTAAGCCTGTTCACAACAACAAGATAATTTCAAATCTATCTCGTTTGAAACTGATGTGTCCCCGGAGGACATCTGGACTAAGTAGCAGACAATAGATGAATGTTTCCATTCATGTAAATAGGAAACTATAGTAATTTATAGGGACCGATGTTCAACAAAAAGTAATCCATGCACATCCTCCTCATGTTGTGAGGAAGGTGCAGAGCTGAAAACCATGGGAGATGCCCAGATTCCAGATTCCCATCCTGATGTGACACCAAAGAAGAGTTATGTCTGTGGGTGAAATTGAACCAATGTCTATTTCAAATTCAAATTTTATTTGTCACACACACAACCATACACAGTATGACACGAGGTGAAATGCTTGTAGCTGTCCAATGTCCAACCATTAAATGTCAGTGGTTTTACAGTATTTACAATTTACAGGTTATTACAAAATTTACAGATTTAACTTAGAAATTTACAGTAAAAATGTGCAAATAGCAGAAAGAGATTATAAATTATAGGAAGTGTGCATGAAGAAAAACCAGAGTGCGTGTGGTGATGTGATGTGTGTGGGAGAGTCCAGTCCTACACCTGGTTCAGGCCCCGAATAGCCTGGGGGAAGAAGCTCCTCCTCATTCTCTCTGTTTTGGCCTTAAGGGAGCGGAAGCGCTTCCCAGACCTCAACAGTGAGAAGAGTCGATTGTTGGGATGGGAGAGGTCCATCATAATCTTCCTAGCTTTGGACTTGCACCGCTTGGTGTAGATGGACCGCAGGTCAGGGAGCTCTGATTGAATGATGCGTTCTCCTGAGCGCACCACTCTTTGCAGATCTCGTCTGTCCTGCTTGGTGCTGTTCCCAAACCAGGTGCAGATGTTTTATGTATTTGCATGCTAAACAAATGTGTGAACCACTACACTACTACATTACATCTTTTAATTTGTCAATAAAGACAAATCAAATCCCCTTCTTTAAGTAATACGTGAATAAAATATGAAATATAAATGGTAACACGACGAGTAATAATGTTTTTACAGTCCCTAAAATGTGCAACAACCTGTGAGACACTCAGTCACTGCTGTGGTGGATTTTACTTCTGTACAGTCAGCCCCACTGATCTGTCTTGTATTTTAATCCTGCCTCTGTTTTTTTATCAGCAAATGTTGGAAATCTTTCATAACCAGTGAACGAGAATGACGGTTGATTTACGGCTCAAACATTTTCTGTGACAATATGATCAAACCTTTTGGATATCTTCCAAAGAGCTTTCCATTCTCAGCAATCCATCAAAGAGTCGTCATGTTTCAATCAAAACATTCAGAGAAGTGTGGTGTAAAATAATGCTGAAGATACACAGGAGCAACAGGAAGAAAATTAAAAGGTAACAAGGTAACAAGGAAGGAGGGATGTTACTACAACCAGTAGTTGTAGTAACATCCCTCCTTTCCTCTCTGCTCCTCAATTACATTTCAGCTTAGGACAACAGAATGATTTATAATACAGGCTGAGGAGAAGCGAGAGCCGTGTGTGTGTGTGCTACTATTTATGACGCACAAGATGATTTATATAATCTCCTTTGTGTGTCACAGAGCACAAGTGAGGTTAATGTGTATCTGAGCTCCGAGTGTGTGCTAAGTCATCGTCCCTGCAGCCCATCTTGGGTCTGTTCTTTCTCTTTCGCTCTTCTGCGACCCTTCATGTTACCCCAAATTCTCACTGACAGTATTTCCACCTGACCTCCAAATCTGCTGTGATGATGGCCTTTTAAAATGCTTGGTAGTGTAATGCAAGTAATGCGAATATTCACATGACCTGTTTAGTGTGATGAGCTGTGTTGCAGCTACCGCCCACCGTCAAGCTGGACGTCTGTTGACCTCTGTCATGTTTATTTTCTCAAACAAGAGGGAAAGATAAGAGAGCCACAAACCAGTGATGACCTGAGCGAGATGATTCGGGTATGATGGTTCTGTGCCAGCAGCTTGAGTCACTGAAAGTATGATTTTTATACTGCAGCATGCGAAGCACCCACCGGTGATATGCATTCTAGAGTAATCAGAGCTTTTCAGTGGATATTTAAAAAATCTAGTATGTCTTTGATTTTGGGATGCTTAAAAATATTTGATTTGTCTTGGCCTGCCTGATGTACTTTAGAGTGGCTAAATCCCAGAAAACACCACAAAATGAATGTTTCTAAAAAATCTGGTTGGTGTTAAAGCTTGGAGTCTCTTTCCAGTCATTTTAATGTCTTAACCTTCTGAGGTCTAAGTAAAGGTCATCAAAATTTAACTCTTTTGGGGAAAAAAAGGTAAGTTTGGGGTTGTTGCCTGTGATGACTCAGTCAGGCCTGAGGCAAACCATGAAGGAGCAAGGTTAGGGTTCAATTTTGATTTGGCCTCATGCTAAATAGCCAAGCTTTAAAAAGCTAACGATGTTACATTTTATATGCAGTCCCATCATTTTGTCAGTAAGGGTTTTCTAAACATGTTAACCACACACGTTACATGATCACCAATGGTGTGGTGTTTCTTTAAGAGGCTAAATCCCTGCAATTGCAAGAAGTGAGGGGAGTCTCCTGATTCTCCACGATCTGCCACCATCCTGAATTCCATCCATCCATGCATCCATGCATCCATGCATCCATCCATCCATCCGTCCATCCATCCATCTTCTTCTGCTTGTCCAATACAGAGATGTCACTAGGTAAGAGGCAGGGTGCAACCTGGTCAGGATGCCAGTCTTGATAGGCAATCATTCATATTCACATTCACACATAAGGTCAATTTAGAATCACCAGTTAACCTAACATGCATGTATTTGGACTGTTGGAGGATGCTAGAGTGCCTGGAGTGAACCCACGCAGGCACACAGAACCTGCAAATTCTGCACAAAAAGGCACAGCCGGCTGATGCACTGACACCCAGGACCTTCCTGCAGTCAGGCAACACTGCTGTTCGCCACGCTCTGTGCCACTCAACATCTGTATAGATCACAGTGTTTTTAAAAAACAACACTGAGCAATTACAGAAGATGAAAGTAGCAAAGGAGTGTGCTGAACAAGTGCCACCTGACAGACTCAATTCGTTTTTCTTGAATCTCCAAGCTCTCTAACAGTGACATTTTAATTTCTTAACCGCCCACTATCCAGATGGATATTGTAAAGCCAAAGCTTATTATCATATATTATTGCATAAACAGTAGATCCTGAAATAAAGTAACTTGCTGAGTGGGGATTTTCTACGAAGAGAATGTCGTGTCTTTGTAATAGAGATGCTTTCCTGTTTCAGATTCCTGCTACAATGGACTGAAGGCTTTGCTTCAAAGCTTGCATGCGACCATGAATTTTCTGAGACACCAAATTTAAACTATCACGAGAACAGGGCTTCAAGCCGGGTTCCTTTTAGCATTATCCTTTTCCTTTTTGGACAGTGCATAACCAAAAGCAGTAGAGTTTAGCAGACATCCCACCCGTGCTGGCATGCTGGCATACAAACCTGCCAGCATGGATGTAGGGAAGGAGATAGACAGATGGAGGATACAGAGAAGACGGGAGGATGGCAGACATACAAGAGGCCACATGAAGGCAGGATGAAAACATGGAGCCCGATCAGTCTGGGCAGAAATGAAAGAGAAGAGAGTTGAGAGGGTGGAGGAAAGATTGGTGAGTGAACGTTCATACATGGTCTGGCCTCTAATCAGCTTTGCAGGGTCTAATTACTGCAGTAATCATACAGTTTACCTATACTATAAAATAGTGCCTGTTAAACACAGCCTACATCTTCTGGTTCAGGCTCCCTGACCCTCAAATCTATCTAAGTAAAGCCTTAAGGTTTAGGCTGAATTTTGAAGCTTTCACCTGAAAAAAAACCCCCCACAAACTGTAACAAATATTTGGTAGAACTTTGAAATACCGCAAACCTCCTCGTTGCATTCAACAGGTCAGAGTGAGTTTTGACAAACTCCAGCAAAAGTTGTATTTTTCTTCTGTATAAGGATTAAAGAGTAAATATTTGCCTCATAAAGCTTTGGAACAGTTTCAATAACACTGACTAACATCACCAAATATAGCTTTACAAAATTGGATACAAGAAATATGAAGCACAACAAATTCCCACATCAATTTTAATTATAGTACCATGGGTCAGGGGCACATGTTTTTTGATCCATTACAATACAAAGATAAGACATAATCCAGTATCACTAATGCATTTTCCAGTGTTTCCCATCCATTTAGATTTAGATCACTGGCTGCTGCAGATTCTGCTTGGAGTCACTAAAACAGCGAATCTGCAGAGCAGGAGACAGAGTACCATCGCTAGCTGCAGTCCTGGACCATCAGGTATGGATGTGTCCAACTGTGGACGAGGCTGAGGAAGCAGCTAATTGATATGGAGGACCACTACAACAGCAACCCGGCCTGCAAGCCAGCTGGTAGGGAAAATAGGAGAGGGACATAAGCAACTGAACTTTCACAAGAAGAGCGAGAAGATTGTCACTAGTAAATAAATGTCAGAGGGTGTCGTTCTAACACATGAAGAAGAAGAAGGTGCCGCAGATAAATACAAATAAGATGATTCGACAAAGACAAAAACATGAATTCACTGTGTAATTGTGTAACTTTATTAGCAGCGTCCAAATGAAATGCGCCAACAATATTGAGAGTAACATCCTCCTCCCTGCCCCTTAATGCCCTCTTGTCGCTATGGTAACGGAGAAATATTTCTTTCAAAATAAGACACAAAACTACAACACAGGAAAAGACCCAGGGAAACCAAGTTAACGATAAAAACCCTGAAAATCCTGAAATAAGACATCATTGTTGGGGGAATATCATTGTGAAAACCCTTCAGAGAAGTTTAATATGCCAAGACTTGAACTCAGTATTCTGAATTGTTCACTCAGTTGCACAGTAACAAAGGTCGGTGCCAATCTCTTCATCTAACTTTCAGACAGAAAACAAAAAGGGGAAAACGTTCCTCAAGCTTGACACAGTTTCGCAATCACATTTACCCAGCAGACTTACTATTTATGTCCTGCTATGAATAATGAATTATTTTAACTGCATTAGCTGGATGTTGTGCGGGTTCAAAAAGATTCAAGTAAAATTCAGCTGCTTTGTTGTTGTGAGAAAAAAAACAGGCCATAGGACTAACGGAAGTAAACAGTGGCTGTAGAGTAGCTTTGTTTGGAACTTGTCCTGACCACATAGACCTCATGTTATATAGGTTAAACAGCTTTTTTAGCACTCCTGCATAGCATCACACTGACCAGATGTGGTCTTTAAGTAGGCCAAGCTAACAAAACATTAGAGGATCAGGGTGACAATCCTGTGAAATAGCTAATCCCACAGGCTTTCAATGAGGGGCTTCCCGTCTGATCTGCTGCAGCGCACAGGCACCACATCACCAATCCATGTGTGCGGTATATTGGCAGGCGGTGAAAAATGGTCCTCTGAGAGTCTGCAACCTGAAAACCTGGCAGGGGTTTTTTAATCGTGCTCACCATAAGGTGCAAGTCTGCTGAAAAATATGTGGTACCCAGTCACACCTGCCTTCAGACACTCACACACTCGAAACTTCTGCGCCTATATATAAATAAGAGGCTCTCAGCTTGGATGTTCAAGCTAAAAGACTGCCAGTAAAACATATCTCCATTCTCCTCTGTCCCGTTCAGAAATAAAAGCGCTCGCAGTCCTTTTGTCAGAGTCATGTGTGTCTTTGTGCATCTGTGTGTGTGTTCGATTGCTGTGCTAAAGGCGCAACAATAGATAATGCTTTTAGCGCAACCTAGAATACCATAGGTTAGCTGAACAGAGCAGTGGAAAAGCTACAACGAAAGTGGCAAAAATATGTTGATTCTAAACTTATTCCAAAAAACAAAAATACCCTGAATCCTAATTAAGGATGTCTTTCTTAATTATGTGCTGCAGCCCACTCAGGCACAGGGAGAGCATGCAAGCACCACACATAAAGGCCCAGTGGATCTGAACCCAGCCACTTCCTACTGTGCAGCAACGCTAACCACTGCATCCAAAACGCTCTCTCTTATTTAGACAAATTATGATTCATTGCTGTGTTTAATAAACACACAAAAGCTAAATGAAGAAACCTGCTATACTGCAAAAACAGCAGTCTCCAATGGAGCTGCTAATGTAAAGACGTTGATCCTCTCACCTTATTTTTGCACCTTATGATCAAATCATCAACATATATTGTATTTTAAAATACAATATACTGTGCTACCAGTGCCAGTAAGGTCTGCTGTAATAAAGAGTGAGCCATGGCAGCCACGTTTCACACCACGATTCCATCCTCATGGTTTGAAATTAACAGCATAAGCCCACAGGTATCACACGTCCTACAAGGATCTCAGTGGCTAATTCAAAAGACAGCAGGCCTCCACTTGACTGTCAACAACAAGCCTCTAATCTCTGCTGCAGACCACTCACTGCTGCACACGGACAGATAAAGATTCCAGTTTTAAAATGAGATTTGGAAAGCGAAGGAAAGTGTACAAGCTACAGTCGAGGCTTCCTTCGTGTGTTTACTTTGGCTGCATGCTGGATCTGCCACCGGTGGCTGTGGGGATACGCTGTATTCAGGCTCATATGAGAGTAGCAGGTAGAGGCAGGGGAACCGACAGACGTATGAGAACTGTGAAGTCTCAGCCCAACACATTAAAAACAAAAAGGAAGGACGTCTAAAAATCACGTTTACATCTCAATTTTGATTATAATTGTGCAGGGCGCATTCAGCTCATGGAGACGTAATGGGCAGCATCTTTTGACCTGGCAAGATGAAAAAATTGGACTTGCGTGGAAAAAAAAGCAATTGCATCATCGCTAAAAATAAAGCAGCAAATCTGGCAGCCCAAAATGACCTGAATGAAAAACTCTAAAGCAAAAGCTGGTCGGGATAAATCTAGGATGGGAACAGATTAATGAGCAATGGAAGGAGGATGGAGATGTTCGACTTTTACCTCTTGTGCCACTGCAAGGTTTAATTTTAGTACATTTTTACTCTGAGCAAGAGAGAAACACTTGGCAGCACTTTATAAAATGTTGCACGTTTTAAATAAATAGAATTTCAATGTGTTCTATTTGAAATTACAATGTAATTATTTTTACATTAAAAATAGTTAAAGGTAGATAAAGTAGAATAAGGAGGTAACAAGTCAGGTTATTACAGTATGTACAATGTGTACTTGTGTAGTGTTTAAATTCTGAAAGGTTGCTGCTTCAAAACTTTTTGCACGTTTGGGCTCAAGTGAAGCTTTCGAACGTGTAACAAGCTGCTGCTGGTTCAGAGATACACTCACAAGGCATCTCTTCTTGATTCCCCCATAAAGATGACATTTGATACCCTTAATGATGAGTTTATATATTAATAAAAACGTGGTTTGGCGAGCACTAGAGCAGTTTCTGGATCGGCAGAGACCCCCTCTCTAACTTCTGATGCAAAGCCAGTGATTTTGCTCTATAAGCAGACCTGAAGCCATCCAGTTTAGAAAAGAGCTTCATGGGTTACTTCACAGAGTAAAGAGTGAACAGAGCCTGACAACCAGCTGCAGCAGATGATCAGCTCAAGTCTTAGCTTCTGTAATGACAAACATCCATCTTAGTCATGTTTTTCACCGAGATGACCTCTGACCTCCTTGAGGCAATTTAGAGCAGGTGGATTGTTCCATTCACTGTGAGAACCAAATATTATGCCACCATCTATTAACGAGTATTTATGATCTCTCTGTACCTGCCTGCAGGGAGAGAAACTGGATCCTGCACTATCAGGTATCTCTGAACTCCCATGACAGACCCCCGCACCTCCCTCTGCTATTGACCAGCCGGGTCCGCTCAATCACCTGCTTTGCCTGTCAGGAACAGATAGCCCAGACTGATGGACACCCAGGGCCATGACTAGTTGAACTACTTCCCTTCACATTTTCTGCCAGTAACAGAAAGGCCACTGGAAGAGGGGGGAGTCCTAGTTAGCTTTTTCGGGGGATTTTTGAACACGCAGCAAATTGGGCCATCAAACTGAGCGCAGATCACGCCTCCGGCCTCGTTCTGAGATGTTAATCATCAAAGCTCTCAGCATCCACTGAATTTAATAAAGACATCAGGACATTTGTTTGAAAGATTACACATCTAAAACCACAATTAGAAAAGAATAACAATAACAGGCACTCACCAAAGAGGGTTATGACTCACAGTTTTCATTTCTAAATATCAAACAGAAGGTGATGATTTAAGCAATCAAACTGGCAAACGCGGAGATGTTGTGCAAGCCAGACTGAAGATGTTAGTCTCGAGATTGTGTTTAAAGATGCAGGCATATTGTGAAGACTTCTGCTGCGCTGGCAACCACGGGCCCCATTAAATGTGTGACAGAACTGAAAGCAGACATGGTGTTTTGACTAAAGGCACAGGATTACTCTAATTCTGAGATAACCGGGGAACTACAAAAAGAGGCGGGCTATGAGAACAGATCTAAATGCAAAGAGATGCAAAGAGAGGGCTTAAACTGCTTTCTGTGTACCTATATTTACATCCACATGAATGCAGAAGCATACATTATACAGCACTCTCATATTGTCAGAAAATTCAAAGAACATTTTCCAGACTTACCTGGCTATGTAGGTCATTTCCCCCCCTAACCCTAATAACTGCTTGTGCTCCGCTTGGCAGCAAGAACTGTAATCAAGTGTTTGCAATAATTGGAAATGAATCTTTCATGTGCTGTGGAGGATTTTTGTCCTAGTCTTCTTTGCACGAAAAGCCACATTGGAGAGTTTTCTACCATGGATGGTGCCTTTAAGGTCATGCCAAAGCATCTCAATCTGATTTGAGTCCAGACTTTGACTTGGCCACTCCAAATGTAAAACATATACTTAAAAAAATGACAAAAAAAGGGCAAAAAAAAGCAGGAAGGCGGAAAAAATGCTTTTTCACAGCACTGCATGTAGAACCTCAAACATGTGCAGGTCTACAGGAAGAAGAGCAAAAACAACAATCTGTACAGTTAGAAGAAACTGTACAGATTAAACACAGAGTGCGCAATATAAAGCATCACTGCTGGAGTCAGTGTAGAAATGTGTATGTGTGTGTGCATCTAGCTATAGCACAACATCATGCTGTGTCAATGTTTGAATGTGACTTCCGGCAAAGTACTTTTGAGTAAGACTAAAAAAACGAATCCTAAAGTCTGGACGCAAAGAGAAAAGGCATCTGTTTCAGTTAACAGACCTATAAGTATCACCACGCCATCATCACGATACAGGAGGATCTAACCACATCCATCCTTAACGTAGACCTCGACAGGTCTCCACTTAAAATCAGCAGTTTACCTGAACATGCCACAGCCAGCCAGGACATTCATACCTGGGATCTGCTCCCTGTCAGCACAGCTAGCTGTTAAGAAGCTTTACTTGTTGCATTGATATAAAGTTAACAAATGCAACATTTAGGCGCCCTGTTTTACGACTATATATTCCTATTTTAAGCCTTTAAGAACAATGAAGAGGCTTTAAAATTGCCTGAGGCCAACAAATGTTAGAAAAGAACAAGAAATAAAATTGTTCCCAAGAATCTATACTTCTTGTGGGTATTCCTAAAGGAAAGACAAGGCTGTAGATGTCTGAGAGGGATCGTTGAAGATCATTGATGCTTTTTTTCCCAGGAAATTGATTGCTTCTTTTTTTCTGAAGCAGGTTAGGTCTGCAGCATAAGTTACCATGGTGATGTGCCCTGGTAAGAAGTGAACAACATTTGTAAGCATGAAAACCCAGGGTTAAACCTGCCTCATAGCACAGGCAGTACAGTAGAGTGACAGAAAAACAGATGGATGAATAAACAGCTACTGTAACCAAATGATTTTCTCACACAGCATCTGTTTCTTTACATTTCATTTTTCCAGCAGCTGCAAAGCACAAGTCCTGATACCCAGCAGTCATAAAGATTTGGGACACAGCACATCCTCACATCTGTGATGCAAGCAGTGTTTAAAATACATTTTAATGGGCTATATTTCTGTAAACATGAGGTCTTGGTGATTCCTGTGACACCACATGTGTTTATTGAAAGGGAGTGATGCAGTGTGGCAAGTCCTTAAAGGGATCTTTCCAAATTTGGATAAAAAGATGATGTCACAGTGGCGTGATCAGGGTCATTATCTTGATTTAGGAAGTAAAAATAAGCACCCCTCAGCTTCTGAACTTTCAAATTGGGCCCTTTTTAAAAATGATCTTAAAGCTTTAATGAGGAGATACAGAAAACGGGCAAATTAGATGGAAAATGAGTCCTAATGGGGAAAAAAAGGTTTCAGACTTTGATGTCTTCTACAGGGCTGCTGTCACATTGGATGGTGTTTATGCTGCAAGGAGAGCAAAATCAAAAAGACAGTAGAGCTGACTGCCGGTTGCTTTACTTTGGATGTGCATATGTGTGGAGGCTCCACTCCCTTTCACCACATCAGCAATGCCAATAAAAAACTGAGAGGAGAGGAGAAGAGTGGAAAGACCAAGCTATAGAAAAAAGATGCGAGAGACGAGGATGAAAGGAAATATGATGAGATAAGGCAAGACTAGAATAAATGTCGAGCGGGAGAAAAAGAGAAGAGGTGGCAAGAAAAGTTGCAGGACAGCAAAGGAAGAGAAGAAATGGAGAGAAAAAGAAACAATGTGGGGGTAAGCTAAGAAAAGAGGAGAAGGAAAGAAGGGCAGGGAGGAAAGTAAAATAACAGGAGAGAACCAAAAGGGGGAGATTAGAGCCAAATGGGGGTACAAGAGGGCATGATATTGATTTAACAAAAAGAAGGAAACAAAAGATAAAAGTAGGCGATAAAGCAATACTGCAGAGGAAGTGAAAGATTAAGAAAAAAGAAGGAAGGTGGGAAAGAGAAGAGGAAAGGAAACAACATGAGATAAATGAAAGAAACACATGTGAGACAAAAAAAGGAGAGGAGAAAGTGAAGGAAGGAAAGGAGAGAACAAAAAGGGTGTAGGCAAGGACAAGTAAGGCAAAAGAAGTAAATGAAGGAGGAAACAAAAGACACTAAGAGATGATAAAACAGTGAGAGATGAAAGGAAGAAATGAATAGGAAAGGATGTAGTGGAAAAGAGTGGGAAGAAAAAAGAAAGACCAGATTACAAGAAAGAGGGAGAAGGGGAGGCGCAAAAAGGGGAGGACAGAGGACGTACAAGAAAAGGATAAGATGGATGAGGAAGGAGGAAAGGAGAGGTAAAAAAGAAATAAAAAGAAGATAAGAGAGACCTGATGAGGAAGAGGAAATTAAATGTCTGACAACTTAAGACATCACAGATGGAAAAGACAAGACGAAGAAATATTAAAAGAGGGAGGGAAAAAATCCATGATGAGAAGAGTGTTGGAGAAAAGAAGAGGAAAGGAGGACGAAACAAAAGACTGAAGATAAAACAAGCTATCAGACTGATGAGGGCATAAAGAGGAAAAAAGAAAGAAGGAGAAGGAAGAAGCAGGGGCAGGAAACTGAGGGAAGGAGGTGAAAAAGAAGAACCCATAAAAGGAAATGAGGAGAGGAGAGGAGACCGGTCAGGCCACACCTAAACATATACTCTGGAATGAAAAGACACACACACACACACACACACACACACACACACACACACACACACACACACACACACACACACACCTCACTAACAGAGAGTCTGGTGCACTTTCTGCCACACTGTGATGCTGTATCAGCTATCAGAAGACACAGCAGCAGGCCTGCCCACTAAAATACCAGTCCTCCCAGTAAGATGCCTGCTGGTGTAAACCACTCAAACCACAAAGCCACTGCATCAGGCGGCAGCTTTATGAAAAAGCACAGTCAGCCAGTGAAGTGAACACCACGTTTAAGTCCAGCTGAAAACATCAGAGTTACTGTTCCTGTCGTGTAGCTCACTGAAACAGCGAGTACGAGGGGGAGACTTTCCATTCACTTGCACCGCATCTCATCCCAGACATCCAGGCAAGGAAAACAATGTGCATGTGTGAGAGAGCCACACATGCACACACACACACGCACAAACGCACACGGAGAGAGTGAGACAGAGAACGAGAGCATGTCTGACCATTGGTTCATGCAAATGTGAGTCAAATGTTTTACCCCGGGCAGGCACACAGACTAAGATTTAGGCGCGGCTGGAACACACACACACACACACACACACACACACACACACACACACACGTGCTGCTGTTACAAAAGGATCACTCGCGATTTACCAACATCTCTACCCCGGTATAAAAGTATTAGTCCCTGCTACTACTGCTGCTGCTGCTGAGGAAAGAGCCGACTTACTTGTTGGAAATCGCTCCCACATGGGCTTCTCCTCCTTCTCTGTCTTCCTGCACTGAGCGCTAATGAACGCTCTTCAAGGCGGTGAAATCCAGCGTCCCCGGACCAGCTGCTGGCCGCGGAACAACCGACCTAGAGCCGAGCGAGCGAAAGAGCGAGCGGGCGGGCGGGCGTCTGGCTGTCTGACTGAGCGGCCGGGAGAGTTGTCTTTTCAGCACCACACCACTTTGAACAGCTCCCGCTGACGTCACTGCCTGGTTACGACGCCACGCCCACTTCCCTAGCGACTGAAAGACAGAGAGAGGGAGAGAGAGAGAGAGAGAGAGTGGGTATAGGTGTTTGATTTATTGATCAATTAAGATCTATTAAAGTACAGTGAAGTTGGGTTTTGGGTTACTCCAAAAAATGTATTTTTAAAATAGAGACTTTACCTTATAAAGTAAGGTAAAGTTGTTTTATTGTTTGTTTTATTACAGGAGCAAATCACAGTCAAGGTGACGTTGGACAGTTTCTGAAGTAAAATCTATGTGAGAATTCTGCAATAGCAAAGATGGGGTACAACCGCAATATTCAGATATGTTTATATCATATTTTGGCATAAAGTCAGCAATTTTTGAAAGATTTCATTTGTTGAATTTATGCATGTGTATTTTTGCATATGTAGTCTGCACTGGTAAAAGGACTTTGTGCCTCAAACCTGATTACTGCCAGACATGCTGAGTACAAGAAATCACTTAAATACAACCTGTCGACTAAGTGAAGCAAAAAAAATCTCAAAAAGCAACAGCTCATGCCACGATCTAAGGAAATACCTGAAAAGTCAATGACATCTACCTGGAAAGGGGTACAACACTATTTCTAAGGCTTTAGGAGTTCAAAAGCCTTAAATAGGAGCCGTTATCCACAAATGGAGAAAGCTTGGAACAGTGGTGAATCTTTCCAGTCTACCAACATTCCTCAAAAAGCACACAGACGACTAATCCAGGAGGTCTCAAAAGAAGCCAGTGTCATATTTAGGAATGTAACAAAAATGAGAACCCAAATGCAGAACAACACTGGAGAGCAGACGGGCTTAAAAACTGTATGACACAACAAGGAGCACAAAGGTAAACTAAGGCCACTTATACACACAATAATGAGTGAGTGAGAAGGACAACTAAAAGAAAGAATGCATCACTAAACAGAAACTAGGTGGCAAAACTAATAAACTCAAATACAGGATTACTAAAAATAATAACCCCAAGATAAAAATAAACCCTGGAAACTTTGAGTTCATGATTCAACAATTAGTCAGAGACGGGGCTAAAATAGCATTAAATGGAGAGTTCAGGGAGAAAACCATTGCTGACAAAAATAACTCCGTGTCTCGTCTCACGTTTTCACAAAACATCTTCGTAATCCACAACTCTTTTGAGAAGATATTTTTTTTGGATGTCAAGACAAAGGTTGCACTTTTTGGAAGGTCTGATTCCTTCCACCGTAAAACTAACACAACATTTCATTACAAGAACATCAGACCAGCAGTCAAATATGATGGTGGTAGTGTGATGGTCTGGGGCTGCGTTGCTGCTTCAGGACTGGGATGATTGGCCTCAATTGGTGGAACCATTAATTTTGTTTAGGAGAATGTATGGACATCAGCTCAAGCCCTGGTGCTTAAACACACTTGGGTTATGCATCAAGAAAATGACCAGAGACACACCAGTAAGTCCATCTCTGAGTCTAAACCGATTGTCGTTCTTGCAAGTAGAGTATAGCTCGACCAGTTATTAGGATCAGGGAGCGCACAGGTAGGTGTGGATAATTTTTTTCCCCTAATAAATGAAATATCAATTTGAAATGCATTATTGTATCTTTGTGTAATATTAAAAGACTGTTACTCTGAGTAAAGATGCCTTTCTTAGCATGAAATCATGGCTGGAGGCAGTACATGCACGTCTACAGCTCTGGATTGGTTGTATCCAAAGCACAAACCTGTGCTTCAGAGACATGATTTGGACATGCAGCCTTAAAATTATATATTTATAACACAAGTCAAAAAGACTGCTTGACATCTCTCACATTTATGCATTTGGCCCTCTGTAAGTACACCGCATAGACACTTTGCATCGCCACAGGGTTTCAACTTCACTGGCACTTTAAAACATCAAGAAAGTTTGTGGAAAAGACAAAAATTGATCCAAAATCTGATGCAAATACATGCTCGAGCAAGCTGAAAACACACTTTTCCACAGTTTTTGGAAAACACTGGCATTTGTGCAAGAAATGCAGAGCTGAACATTCCCAAATTTTTGGTCTTCTAACGCAGCACACCACAGGCTTCATACACCTGCAGTAATTTATTATCACTCTAAGTCTATCAGCACTGACAGTTGGCACATTAAAGTTTCTCCAGATGTTCCAGATGAGGTTCAAATGTAGCCGACCGAGTGAACACCAGTGAGCAACACAACTGTTTGCATTTGGTCACAGGAAACCTTCATCCCAGTCTCAAGACAGTCTTTGTTCACTGACCTCTGTATTCTTCCTTTCTTTGGTTTTACTAAAAACCAAGCAATTACTTTTAAACACAGACATAAATTTTTTATTCTTGATTAACAGGGTCATATATACAGGGAGTGCAGAATTATTAGGCAAGTTGTATTTTTGAGGAATAATTTTATTATTGAACATCAACCATGTTCTCAATGAACCCAAAAAACTCATTAATATCAAAGCTGAATGTTTTTGGAAGTAGTTTTTAGTTTGTTTTTAGTTTTAGCTATTTTAGGGGGATATCTGTGTGTGCAGGTGACTATTACTGTGCATAATTATTAGGCAACTTAACAAAAAACAAATATATACCCATTTCAATTATTTCTTTTTACCAGTGAAACCAATATAACATCTCCACATTCACAAATATACATTTCTGACATTCAAAAACAAAACAAAAACAAATCAGCGACCAATATAGCCACCTTTCTTTGCAAGGACACTCAAAAGCTGCCATCCATGGATTCTGTCTGTGTTTTGATCTGTTCACCATCAACATTGCGTGCAGCAGCAACCACAGCCTCCCAGACACTGTTCAGAGAGGTGTACTGTTTTCCCTCCTTGTAAATCTCACATTTGATGATGGACCACAGGTTCTCAATGGGGTTCAGATCAGGTGAACAAGGAGGCCATGTCATTAGTTTTTCTTCTTTTATACCCTTTCTTGCCAGCCACGCTGTGGAGTACTTGGACGCGTGTGATGGAGCATTGTCCTGCATGAAAATCATGTTTTTCTTGAAGGATGCAGACTTCTTCCTGTACCACTGCTTGAAGAAGGTGTCTTCCAGAAACTGGCAGTAGGACTGGGAGTTGAGCTTGACTCCATCCTCAACCCGAAAAGGCCCCACAAGCTCATCTTTGATGATACCAGCCCAAACCAGTACTGCACCTCCACCTTGCTGGCGTCTGAGTGGGACTGGAGCTCTCTGCCCTTTACCAATCCAGCCACGGGCCCATCCATCTGGCCCATCAAGACTCACTCTCATTTCATCAGTCCATAAAACCTTAGAAAAACCAGTCTTGAGATATTTCTTGGCCCAGTCTTGACGTTTCAGCTTGTGTGTCTTGTTCAGTGGTGGTCGTCTTTCAGCCTTTCTTACCTTGGCCATGTCTCTGAGTATTGCACACCTTGTGCTTTTGGGCACTCCAGTGATGTTGCAGCTCTGAAATATGGCCAAACTGGTGGCAAGTGGCATCTTGGCAGCTGCACGCTTGACTTTTCTCAGTTCATGGGCAGTTATTTTGCGCCTTGGTTTTTCCACACGCTTCTTGCGACCCTGTTGACTATTTTGAATGAAACGCTTGATTGTTCGATGATCACGCTTCAGAAGCTTTGCAATTTTGAGACTGCTGCATCCCTCTGCAAGATATCTCACTATTTTTGACTTTTCTGAGCCTGTCAAGTCCTTCTTTTGACCCATTTTGCCAAAGGAAAGGACGTTGCCTAATAATTATGCACACCTGATATAGGGTGTTGATGTCATTAGACCACACCCCTTCTCATTACAGAGATGCACATCACCTAATATGCTTAATTGGTAGTAGGCTTTCGAGCCTATACAGCTTGGAGTAAGACAACATGCATGAAGAGGATGATGTGGACAAAATACTCATTTGCCTAATAATTCTGCACTCCCTGTATGTGAGTAGTGTTACCACATTTATACTTCATTAATGACAAATTCACTGTTTATAAATACACTATTTCACCAAGAACAAGCAAGTTATTTAGGAACTGTTCATCATCATCATCCAAGAGCTACTTACAGAAGCATATTACATGAGATATTTCACATCAAAATGCAAAACTTTATCAAATATTCTGGGTTTTTTTTTTTTATATTAAATGGTATTTTCCTATTTTAGTCAGATACATGTACAGAAACAAAATCCTCACCATGAGCTTATACATTAAATAAAAACACAGATATCAAAAATGGAGAAGCATTTCTCAGACAGAATCGTGCACTTCTGTAAAAATATCTTTGTGGAGATAGTTCACGTTTATCTGTTAGAAAAACAGCAGCAATGAGAACTGACTAATCAAAAAAAAAAAAAAAACACTCAAAACTTTCATAGAAAGTGCCTGATGGTGGGGTTTTTGTACTACAACATCAATTATGTGTTGTCTTTCATTTTGTTGTTGTTCTTCTTTGATTCACTGAACTGAATTCTGTTTTTCTCATCTCGTTCATTTTATGCCAAAAAAAGAAACCTACGAAACAAGCTGTGAGATGCAGGTGAGGATAACAGGGAAGGAGGGAAAAGCCCAAAAACAGATCTTTGTGTTGTGTTGTTTTCCACTCCAGTGGCTGTAGGAATGGTTTATCCCCAAATGAGATGCAGTTGCCGCCAGTAAAATCACTGGCCATCAGACAGCGTTAGATACTCCCACAGGTGCCTTCATTTCCCCTTACTGAAAGTTGTCACATGTTTAAAATGTCATGAATGACATTTTTTAAGGACAGAAAGACAGCATCAGGGGAAAACAAAACAAAACAAAGACATTAGTTGTTTAAAACCCTCTAGATTTCTGGACTTCCTTTTCTCAAGGACAGACTAACTGCTATAGATAACAAATGTTAGCTTCCAGGTTTAAGACATAAAAATACAACAAAAAAAAATTCAGCAGTTTTATTGTGTGCCAGGGAAAGGCTGAGTGTAGAGTCGCTGCTACTCCAATGAAAAGAGCCAGCTGAGGTGGTTCGGCATTTATTAAGGAAGCGTCCTGCAAGCTACTGAGGTAATGTGTTTCTGGTACGTCCACCTCAGAGCAGACATCCTTGGAGAGATTGAGGCTCTTGGCTGCCTTCAGCATTCCCACAGAAGAGCTGGGGAGAAGGAGGTATAGTAACGGTTGGACTGATACCTCACAGCCTTTGCTCAGATGAGGAGCCGGGGTGGATGGATAAATGGAATTTTATTGTGCTGATATGTTTTATATGAATCTTAAAAAAACAGTTTGACCCCTCTTTGTGGAAAAGTGCATTATGAATAAAGATTTGAACAAAGAGCTGACCCAAATTCTTTTGACACATTTGTTGACACCATGATCAGGACAGATCAGTTTTGAAAGAAGGCCACTGACTCCTTTCATTCACTTTGATTTTATATACTGTAGCTTACCACTTACTGTACTGGAAACATGATAAAAATGACCATATCTACTTTGTTTTCATGCTTACATCATTGCAAATTGGCACTGGAGCCAGTGACTGGTGAAGTCACTGAGTCATTTAACCTGGGAATGAACAATGACTGTACCCTTTCACTCTACTGAGGCAAAAGCCTAGCGATGTTAGCATGTGCTGGTGGCCTTTTTTTGTTGAGTATCAAAGGGGCTTAAGAGACCCTCCACAACAGCAAGCGTACCTGCACAGGGAGTAAAGCGGCATATAGGCCATATTGGAATTGGGCCTGAGTGTGTTGTGGTACTCGGCTCTTTGAGTGTCCTCAGTCCACCACCAGGCTCATCTTATTTGCACATTCATATATAACCAGGATCCACCACAAGCATGCTAACTAGATTAGCATGCACTTGTGGGTCATGAGTGGTGTGCTTAATTTAGGTTACTCAACGTGCTCATTGTGATGAGAGGATGACACCTTTTTTTCAATTAGTACTTTAGTAATGCTCAACATAACTACTGGCGCCATGCCATCCTTTCTTTTTGGTCCTTTGTACTGAACACAGACTTTGCAGGGCTGTTTGTGGGGAGTCTCCTCTCTGCCAATAATGTTACTGAAAATATCGAAGTAAGTTTAATAATAATAATCTTTCATACATTATATATAATCATTCTGTCACTGTCAGTGTTAAAAGCTTTATTATAATTATTTTAAAGGCTACATTCTCTTATTAATGTATCACAATTGCCTGTGGTTACAAGTTATGTGGTAACAAAGTAATTAAACTGAAATTCTTGACTTAAATTTTTTATTTAATGCACCAAATCTGTGCATCGGTTCATGGTTGGGAGGTCAGAGGTCACATCTTGTAACTGGAAGGTTGCCGGTTCGATCCCCAGCTCTATCTGTTGTCCTGGTTGTTGTGTCCTTGGGCAAGACGCTTCACCTACCGCCTACTGGTGTTGGCCAGAGGGGCCGATGGCGCGATATGGCAGCCTCGCTTCTGTCAGTCTGCCCCAGGGCAGCTGTGGCTACAACTGTAGCTGCCTCCACCAGTGTGTGAATGTGAGAGTGAATGAATAGTGGCATTGTAAAAAGCCCTTTGGGTTCCTTGAAAAGCGCCACATAAATGCAATCCAATATTATTATTATTAATGCTAGAAAGGAAAAAAGAAAAAAAGAGCTTACTTTTTTTGTGCTTCACATAAAATACTCTTTTTGTATGATTCACAATTTATCAACTTTGATAACATGCATATTTAAAATGCACAGTTAGTCATTGTTTATAATAATACATTCAATAATCCTGATGTGGTTTTCTTTATGCTTCAGATCCAATAGATGAAAAAAGGATAGTTAATCATGAATAAGTGTTTGATAACATGGATTTCTTAAACTCAATAAGAAATTGCGCTTGTTTTAGTGTATCTGCATCTGCAAAAGTATAACAAACTGTTAACTTGCCTACAGTTGAATCCTAATAGTAGTTAAAAGTGAAAGTATTAATAGATTTATTAACTTTAGTGAAGCATAATTAAATGTTGATAAATGAATAGATGGCTTCTAATAAAGCGTTCACCTCAATAAAGAAACAACAGAAATCTCAGTGAAGGTTTAACAACTTTAAATGTGCCACTTCTTACTTCTTATAATGGCTCACTTGCTGAATCTGCATTTCTATCAGATGAAGCACAGATGTTATTGCTCAGCTTTTTCAAGTAAGGCTCATTAATGTGAGTTCACCGTTAATGTGTAGTCAATGATATATTTAAAACTCTTTTCAGTGAATCTAATGTGGCATGAATGGGACATAATTACTTCCCCATGCGATCTGGCAATGAAAATGAACACATGTTAATCAAAATGTTCTGACTGGTTGGCTTTGCTGTACATCTCACATTTATTTCAAACCCAAACGATCTGTCTTAACTCGGGATGAAGCGTGTTCGCTTGAGAGGTTAGACGGGCCCGGCTCTGACGTCTGAATGAAGTGAGGATTTATTGGTTACATACAGAGAGGAGAAGACAGAAGCCTTAAGACTTTGTTGCTACGTGATATTTGAGCTGTGAGCTCAGAGCGTGACCTCTCGAGTCCTCAGCAGGCCTGCAGAGACAGAAGCAAGGGAGATTAGAGAAGGCTGAGGAAGAGAGCTGTAACAATAAATTTGGGACATGGGGGATTGTGGGAGCTTACATCAGGGTGGTTGGGCGATCTGTGAGTCAGATAGCATCTAAAGTGATTTGCCATGCGGTATGCGAGCCGCACCTGGCTTCAGTCAATGGCGGAGGGCACAATAATCCTTTGCAACAGAATTCATTTTGCTAGTGAAAATCATTTTGATAGAAATTACTGAGCAAGGAAAAGATGTTACACATGATCAAACATTCAATTTTTAGGACACCACAGTATTTTATTTCTTGACAGATGGAAGCACATGAAAATCATTTACATTTGTTCCAACGAAGAATTACGTTTATTTTCCTCCAAAACACGAGGTTACCATTACTTCTTGTTTGAGTACTGGTCAAAACTCTTTAAGAATAGTGTTGAGGGGTCACCAGAATGTTTTGGCCTCTAAGTGGATATAACTTGATCATTAGTCAGGATCATTAGTCAGTTTTTGGTTATATATAGGTTCCTGAACAGGGATAATAAAATATGACATTTTTAAGAGTGATTCTGAAATTTCTTAGTCTCTATCTTCATGATAGAGAGGAGACAGATTTGGTTTAATGACACACGCAGTGGAACAGGTGCAGTTATCACTTTTTAGTGTCACGTGGCTGTGTGCAGGCAGGCAGTATGGAGGACCCAAAGTTGCAGACACTCTGAGGCAAAATGTGAACTCAAAAGTAAAACTGAAAATCCAAAATCAATTTAGGCAGGCAGGCAGGCAGCCAGGCAGGCAGGCAGAACACACAGCGTAAGATGAGGGAGATCACAACACAGACCGAAGAAAACCCAGGGCTTAAATGCACAGAGGGAGTGATCAGGGAATGGGAGACAGGAGGGAAACACAGCTGGAACAAATCAGGGCTAACAAGACGAGGGAAGCAAAACCAGATACATTAACAAGAGACAGAGACTTTCAAAGTAAAAAAAGAAACATAACACAGGCATGCGGACTTGACAAGGGGATACAGCTGACAGGGGAGACAGAGCAACCATGGAACACAGAGACAAAATCAACGTTCAATAATAATGTAAAACTGAAAACTATGGGTCGACGACCCAGGCACCCTAACATTTAGATTAGCATCTGCGAGAAATCATGTCTGCAAAGTTCAAACAGCTGTTCTGACAGGTATTGTTTTAAAACGACTCACCCCACTCTCTGTTTCCATTTAACAGTAAATAAAAAGAAGAAGCCAAACGATAATGCAGTACAAAGAAGAAGAACCAGATATTTTTCTTGATCCTGCCTATTGTTTTAAAAAGTCCTGGACCCGAGTCGCTAACATGCTGCATTTCACAAATGCATTAAAACTAAATAGATTCTTTCAGTCTGTCACAGTTTCAACCAAACAGATTACTTTCTCCGATATCAGATACTTACATACTTTTGCAGAATCAATCGTGTCAATGAGTCTAATCAGAATCTTTTTTTCAGGCTAACAGTGTAACAGCATCTTCATCGCTCTGTGTCAGCCTGCTGCTGTCTTTGGCATGAGACACAACCTGCTGTGCGCAGCTTTCTGTACAGGAACATTTGCAGCAGCCAGAGATTAAAGTCTGAAAATAAACCCACTGCTAAAACAAGAAACACTATTAGATGTGACGACAAAACAAAGCTGGGGAGTCACCTGAGTGACCTGACAATGATGCATGCTGGGTACTTCATTCAGCATGCGTAGTGCAAAGTTCAAAATTATTTGTGGGGGCGGGAGGATTTGTAAATGTCAGACTATGTGCAACATGATGATGACTGGGAGCTCTTTTCTTTTATGTGTTGGGAGGTTACAGTTCAACATCAGTCACCTGCCCACTCCTGCACAGCTCTGGCCAGTGAGAGTGTAGGTATTGTCTGATGGGAAGCTCTTTACTGTTTAAAGCATCCATCTGGCTCAGAATCAAACTGACACTTCCAGTTAATTTACAAATCCTCCACCCAGCATGACGTCTAGCTCAAAACAGTATTTTGCAGCTGTGTTCATGTGGCGTTCCAACTGGGGGAGCACCACAGAGTGCTTTTAGATGACTTTATCATTGTTTTTTAAATGCAAATACTCTTTGAAGAGACCGGACAGAGGCGCAGGTGCGAGCTGAATGATGATGAACTCCAGTTACAGGCGTTCAGATGAATTACGTAAAGTAGTCCAAAAGCAGCCTCTTGTCCCGTGAGCCCATTATCCATGACAGTAATTCCTACTGCTGCCAAGACCAGCTCCTTGGTGTGTCTGAGTGGGGATAAAGTTGGCAAGCCCATATTTGCTGAGTAGGTCATATTCAGGACACCAGAAGGAGGCCTGTTACTCTCTGATTGATGATCAGAAGAAGAGCAGCGCAGAATCAAAATGAGGGATTTAAATTTAACTGCTTGGAGACTCTGCTTTGTTTTGTACGTGTGCGCGTGCACAGTCTTGTATAGCTGGCATTGTAAGAACCAGCTTGACTTTTAAAGAATGAGGAGTGCAGCTTGTCAGACTATCAACAAGGGCAAAATGGTAGAATTAGAAGTGAGGTGCTGCAGAGGCAGAAATAAAACTGGACATCAACACTGGCTGCAGCAGATGCTGTACAGAGAAGTACTGTGAATCACTCTAAATCACAGGGTTGAGCCAATGCCTCAAGTACAGCACATTTTTTACTACACCTCCAAACCACAAGAACTTTAGATACTCTTTTTAATCTATTGTTGATAGATAATAACTTTTTTGTCCAACAAAATCATCAGAGCATGTAAATGTACTCCAATGCTTACTTTTGCAGCAAGCAATGCTTGACAAGGTTTGAAAGGTTTCTGATTTGAAACAAACAAATGGATCATTTGGAAAAGACAAACCACTCGTTGCTGCAACAACTGTCATTTTTTGCAATAGAATCAGATGTTAATGTATTCAGATGAAAGGGCAGAGTGTTAAGTTACTTTCTAACGTTAGCAAACTCGGTTGTCAAACTGCAGCCGTTAAACTGTACAGGTGCAGTGCACATATACAATTACAGTGCTTCACAAATTTATTTACCATGATCCAAGGCAAGTTTTATTCCAAAGCTGCCCTAAATTAAAAGTAATAAAATTACTGGTAATGATGAAAATAACAGTTTCATGTTTCTGGTTAAACCACCAGCATGTACAAGGTCATTAACTGAAATTACAGGGAGTGCAGAATTATTAGGCAAGTTGTATTTTTGAGGAATAATTTTATTATTGAACAACAACCATGTTCTCAGTGAACCCAAAAAACTCATTAATATCAAAGCTGAATGTTTTTGGACGTAGTTTTTAGTTTGTTTTTAGTTTTAGCTATTTTAGGGGGATATCTGTGTGTGCAGGTGACTATTACTGTGCATAATTATTAGGCAGCTTAACAAAAAACAAATATATACCCATTTCAATTATTTATTTTTACCAGTGAAACCAATATAACATCTCCACATTCACAAATAGACATTTCTGACATTCAAAAACAAAACAAAAACAAATCAGCGACCAATATAGCCACCTTTCTTTGCAAGGACACTCAAAAGCCTGCCATCCATGGATTCTGTCAGTGTTTTGATCTGTTCACCATCAACATTGCGTGCAGCAGCAACCACAGCCTCCCAGACACTGTTCAGAGAGGTGTACTGTTTTCCCTCCTTGTAAATCTCACATTTGATGATGGACCACAGGTTCTCAATGGGGTTCAGATCAGGTGAACAAGGAGGCCATGTCATTAGTTTTTCTTCTTTTATACCCTTTCTTGCCAGCCACGCTGTGGAGTACTTGGACGCGTGTGATGGAGCATTGTCCTGCATGAAAATCATGTTTTTCTTGAAGGATGCAGACTTCTTCCTGTACCACTGCTTGAAGAAGGTGTCTTCCAGAAACTGGCAGTAGGACTGGGAGTTGAGCTTGACTCCATCCTCAACCCGAAAAGGCCCCACAAGCTCATCTTTGATGATACCAGCCCAAACCAGTACTCCACCTCCACCTTGCTGGCGTCTGAGTGGGACTGGAGCTCTCTGCCCTTTACCAATCCAGCCACGGGCCCATCCATCTGGCCCATCAAGACTCACTCTCATTTCATCAGTCCATAAAACCTTAGAAAAACCAGTCTTGAGATATTTCTTGGCCCAGTCTTGACGTTTCAGCTTGTGTGTCTTGTTCAGTGGTGGTCGTCTTTCAGCCTTTCTTACCTTGGCCATGTCTCTGAGTATTGCACACCTTGTGCTTTTGGGCACTCCAGTGATGTTGCAGCTCTGAAATATGGCCAAACTGGTGGCAAGTGGCATCTTGGCAGCTGCACGCTTGACTTTTCTCAGTTCATGGGCAGTTATTTTGCGCCTTGGTTTTTCCACACGCTTCTTGCGACCCTGTTGACTATTTTGAATGAAACGCTTGATTGTTCGATGATCACGCTTCAGAAGCTTTGCAATTTTGAGACTGCTGCATCCCTCTGCAAGATATCTCACTATTTTTGACTTTTCTGAGCCTGTCAAGTCCTTCTTTTGACCCATTTTGCCAAAGGAAAGGACGTTGCCTAATAATTATGCACACCTGATATAGGGTGTTGATGTCATTAGACCACACCCCTTCTCATTACAGAGATGCACATCACCTAATATGCTTAATTGGTAGTAGGCTTTCGAGCCTATACAGCTTGGAGTAAGACAACATGCATGAAGAGGATGATGTGGACAAAATACTCATTTGCCTAATAATTCTGCACTCCCTGTATATGTTTAATGCAAAAATATAATTATTGTTGTTATCCACGAATTTCCAAATGTATGGTTTTTCAAATAAGGTACATAAATATAATAAAGCACATTATAATGTTTTAAGATGACAAATTATAATTATTTACTTTTTCTGCTTATTTTCTCATTTGAATGGTATGCTTTATTAATTTGTGATTAGTCAAGGAACGGCAGTGTGCCGATCAAATACATATGAATTACTTATGAAAATGTGAATTATTTCAAACAAGTTTTTTTGTTTTTAACAGATTTTTAAAACAAGAAAAGGATCAAAACTGTGTTACTATCTTTTTTTTTAAAAGACAGGAGATTTAATAAATTTAATATGCAGTGTATATGGTAACCAGATATGAACATATTCAGATGAGAGAGCAAAGTGCTAAGTTATTTACTACTGTTAGCAGCTTGGTAGTCAAGCTGCAGCCATATTGAGATGCAGTGCAAAGATACAAATATCTGTTATATAAAGGTAAATAAGAGGAATTTTACTCATTAAAATGTTTTGTACTGCCATGTTCATATTCATCAAGACATATATGAGCTGTTACATAATTCTGTAAAAATGTTTCAAAGGTTACCAAACATAAAGGTTCGGTTCAGCTGCTTAGCAGGAGGTTCAATATAATGAACTAAAATAGCAGGTGAAATGTTTGGCTAAGAAATGGATAGCTACAATTAAAAGGCTCCTTATACAACAGCTATACCAGCCAGATAATTTGATTATATAACAGTGTTCCAGGAGTGCTTGTATTGGGTATGACCTAATTTTGCCTTCCAAATGTGCAGGTATTAATCTGCCTAACGTGTTTTCCCCAGTTGGTTGAGGAATACTCATTGTATCAACTCCAGCATTTTGTGTCTTGATGCATGCTCAATCATCCAGGTGAGAAAATCTGAAAAAGTTGAATGTTTGGGATTTCGGAAAAGTGTGCATGACATCACATGAGAAATCTCAATAAAGTATTTATTTACTAAAAGAGAAACAATGAATGACGTTAGTGGTTCTTCATAACTTTGATGTTCTCCTAAGAACATGACATGAGTCTGCGATACATGGTGATCGGTGGATGGTTCATCCAATCACCAGCCAGGTGTACTTCTTTTGAAATTTCTTGCCTTTTTCCAAACAGTTTCCAGGGCGATTTACACATGGTTCTTATGACAAACCATCTGTCATGGTAATAACCATCAGGTTATGACTAATGAGCTCTTTCACTTGGTCTTAGACTGTCATTAGTCCTTCATTGTTCATTACTGCTATGACTTTCCTGAGAGATGCAAACATGAAGACATGCTTGTGAAGAACAGATACACACAAGCTTGCACAAACAGTATCACCTTGTCTTGTCTCATGATCTATGTGAGCTGACTGGAGCCAAAACTACACTTACTGTATTGTCTATCTCACGTCACTTCTCATTACTGGCAATAGCAGTGCCTCTGGTTTCCTTTGTCTGTATCTATTTCTCTTCTTCCCCTAAACACTCAGCTTTACTTTGCTTCACTCCATCATTTGTTCTGCACTTCTTTCCATTTCCCCTTCTTCTATTGAGAAAGTTTGTCCTAACTCTTTGGGAGCTTTCATATTCTCCTCCAGTTAAGACCTAAAGCAGAAACCATGAGTCCTCACTAGCTCCTGTTCAAATGCCTTCTGTAAGCCAATGTAATATTTCATCATCTCAAGATCTCTTTCATTACAAGTATTCAAATGTTTTAGAGTGTTTAGAAACCTGCAGTCGAAATACAGTTTGATGGCAAGACCGATAATAAACTCCGATGTCACGTTTTCCCACCGTTACAATGCTTCAGCTTAAGCTAAAAGTCAATTGGGCTGGCATGAAATTCTGACTCTGTGTCGAGAGTAAGAGGATTTGATGGATGATTTCAGAATTTTCGAGCAACAGGTCAATAAAAATGTGATGCTCCTTTGCACCTCTCAGCATACTAAGCTCCAACTCAGCAGGAATGAAAGGCAGTTATCCCCTCAGCACCATTTCAGCAGTTCAGACTTACATCAGCTCTCAGCTGTTAAGAACAGAAGTGTGTTTGTCGGCAGAAAAGACTGAGCTGCAGTTACGCAGGAGTTTGTCTCTGTGAAGTCTGTCTACCTGATGTGCTCTTATCTCTCCAGGCAGTCATTTGGTCCACAAAGCTGCTGTCAGTGCCCGGCTGCTGGCTGCTCTCCTTAATGAGGCCCGTTGATCCTCTTATACACAAACTTGACTACACATACAAGCAGCTATTTTTCCTTCACTTCAGAGGACACTACAAAGGTTTACATACATACATACAGAGACGTTTAAAATTTGAGGTGCTCAAACACACACTTTCATTAGGAAATTTTATATTTAGGCTGTGGCCTGCACTACAAAGCAAGTTCAACATACTCAGGTAATCGTTTCCAGATCTGGCTTCTCTGAACCTAACATCAGCAATCAGACTGAGCGATCGCACAAAGGTGGTTATCAACTCAGTAAGTCAACAAAGACTTTCCCAATGGCCAGTTCACATGAAAGCGGCAGAGTCTGCGGCATAAAAACAATCCACAAGCACGTCTGCTAGCAGAAAAGTGGTATAATTTATATCAGATTAAACTATATTATTAGAAAAATATGAAAAGATTTACACGTAACAAGGTTCAGTAATACAGGTTTTTCATTCCTTGCACCAGGGAGGAGACGGGTGAATGAAGCTACTGTAATGTTTTTTAAATGATGCATAAAAGTGAACTTTATGCACTTTGACTGGACATGCATTGTATTTATTTACATAGTGCTTTTCTAGTCTTAATGATCAGTCAAAGGACTTCAATGACTTGTGATATTTTAACTGCACATTCATGCACCACTGCAATCTAAACAGTGCAAAGTGCTACACTAAGCTGTGCAAGATAATAGAGTTGTCAGTTCTATGAGGACAGTTCGTGAGTACTCAGTCCAATTAACTTACATGTGTTCATGGTGTGTAAGACAGTTTCAGCCACTTTGTTTTAGGTCCAGTCCTGTTGGTTCTCTTTCGGTCTGAGATTAAGAGAGACAATAATATATAAAATAAGATATATAGTGTTTCAGACCAGTAAATAGGCATACTGGCAAATGTCATAAAAAGTCAACAAACACAAGGCTTTGGTTTAACTTTAAAAGTTTTTAAGTTGCTCAAACCCATAATGGAGAAAAAAAAAGGAAGAAGTACAATTGTTGGGTTTCTCTAAAAACTACAGGAATGCTTTAACCAGAAACTAAGTAAGTGGTGGTTTTGTTAATACCTTATCTAGAACATCACCTGCTCTGGAACAGGTTACTTCTGTAGTACAGGTTACCATGGTGATGTATTTAGTTAAGAATCGAACCACCTTTGTAATTGTGAAAACCCACAGGCTGACCTGAAGTTACTTCTCTCAGTAGCTCTAATCTTTACACATTGCCCAGCCCTACACCATTGCGCTTCCTGCTTACTTTAATTCAATCAGGTCTTCACTTCACATATTGTCTTATCATATGTATAAACTGGGGGTTCAAACAGTTAGAAAAGTGCAGTTAAAGACTGCAAAAGCTTGTCTAAGATTATGTAATTTGAGAATGAATGGAATAAAAAACTAAAATTGAATTGATTTAAAGATTTAGTGCTACACATAGGAAAACAAAAGAAAGTGGCATGTGCTCTTCATCCATAATAATACTGTTGCTATTACCATGAATAATAATAATAATAATAATAATAATAATAATAATAATAATAATAATAATAATAATAATAATGAACATACAGTCTGTCTCACTCAGACTAAATCTGTGAATGAACAATGGGTCTGTGGTAATCATCTTCACCGATTACCACAGACTAGCTATTGGCTGATAGATGTCCTCATCAATGAGAGCAATGATATGCCGCTGACCTCGGGGGTGCTGCAGACTTCTAATAGGACCAAATGGTGACTGTAATTTGATTGGATAGGATTGGATTGTGTTTAACTGTTTTCTTATTAGAAAGCAGAGCCGGGGATTGACGGTCATGAGACACGACAGAAACAAGAGAAACATGTTCTCTGCGTTAGTCGCCTAAATGGTTTAATTAAGTCCAACACAATTCATTTTTGATGAGGAATCCAGCTGGAGGTTGTTGGCTGATATTTGGCTTTTTCTGTCAGCCTAGCGCATCATTTTGTGTAAAGTGCACATGTGTGATCACTGCTGTCAACTAACTGTCGATGCATGTTGGAGTGATTGTAATAGGCAGAAAGGAGCAGGGGCAGCGTGGCGTTTTCCTCTAGGGCTAAAACCAGCTAACAAGAGCTACTCTATTAAAGATTATAAGATTAAAGAGGCTTTGAGCTGATCCACTCCCTAAGTGCTTTCACTCTTCTGCCTGCTTTAGCTTATCATGCATAACTGACCCTCGCTGGTTTGAAAAGCCTTTGGCAATGGATGCTGACAGTATTTTGAATGCTGATTATACTGCATATTTACTACATTGTTAATGGTTTCTCATCTGCCTAATTATCTATGCTTTATACACTGCTTTTTGCATCACACAGTGCTATCAAACTGTCTGTCAGCCATTCCCAGTTTTGGAAATGGTGTGACCTTTAAATGCCCACTTCCAGCCCACCAGACAACCACAAATTACTGCAATATGGTTTTGTTATAATAAGATACTAAATGATTACATACCATGACATAATACTGTATATTATTGTATATTATCTAATACCAATAATATGGTGATTAATATGTTTCCTGGAGCCACTCTTCCAGCTTCAGGGTTTTAGCTCCTCTGTTGTTTACCACTGTGGACTTTACATTCTGCTCCAGTTGTCCTTCAGCCTCTGGTATGTCTCGATTGTCTTGTGCTTCTGATGTTTCTTTTTTCTGGGATTGCTACATCTATAAAACTGCCCTCTTCTGCATTTTGTCAACCACCAAAAAGCTTGTGTGGTTTCTTCAGCAGGTGCTTGTCTGTTTTAACCTTGGAGTGCTGCAGGAACTTAGCCTGTAGCCTTTGTTGGTGTCTCCCATCAGGACTTGGGGACTTCTAGTCTGTGTGTGGCAGAGATGTTCCTGTACACTGTGCCAGGCACTTGGATGAGCTTTTCAGTATACAGTATGTGGTCCCAACTTTATTCTTATATCCTGTTACTATGTGCTGGACTTCTTTCACCTTTACACAGATTTACTGATCTGGTCTTGTGATCTTATGCTGCCATGATCAGCTCCTCCAGCTGGCCTTTTCTAGCCACTGGTCGGATTCAGTATTTGATATCTTACATTAATTCATATAAACACTCACGCTCCAATGGATACATTGGGGGCAGCTGGTTTGGTATCTTTCCCAAGCATACAGGGACAGGAGATCAGTCCACTGACCTGCTGATGAGTAACACATGATACAGCCCATGCAGGGGCTTGGTCCTCCATGACAGTTCCTCCTTCTTTCTCCTGCTGGAGCGCCGCAGTTAATGAGTCAGCAGAGCGTTCACAACTCTTGTGCACTGTGTGCCTCAGCACCTCGGTCTGTAACTTTGCGTGGCCTGCCACTTAGTGTTTGAATGGCTGTGGTTTCTAAACATTTTCATTTTGAAATATCACTACTTACATATGATCATGGAATATTTCACAAACTAACATTGTACCAGTGACATCCTATTACCAAACTCGACTTCAGTGAGCTCTCTATAATGATCTATTCTTTCACAATTTTTTGTAAAAGCAGACTGAATGGAGAGGAGCTTAAGTTTATATATAACTGTCACAGTGGGACTGAAAATACCTGAATACAACGATTAAGAGGATTTTAATTACTAGCACAGGTGCTACATGTATTACCCTCAAGCAGTCTGTGCCAGGAACTCTAATAACATTAATAATAATACTTAATTTTGATATCTCAAAATTAGATATCAAAAGGCTGGTGTAGGCTTTTCTAGGTATCAAAATAACTGCCCAAATAATCACCCAGCATGGCTGGTCTCCTCGCGGGCTATTTGGATTCGCTAGTGCTAGGAATGTTACTAGCTAGCTAACCACTTTGAGTTAATCATCACAAGGAACAGTCTCAGGGACATCTGTGAAATAGTTCCCAACTTTTCTCTGCTCATTCATGTTCCTGGTCCTTTTTATTTATTTATTTTTTGAACGACCTGGGTGATCCAAACAAATCACAAGACATCTGGAAGAATGTAAAACTGGACAGACAAGAACGATCCATAGCACCACATTTACAGAGTGTAGAGAACCTTCGGTGAAGCAAAATCAGAAGTACCTTAAACTCACCAAATATGGTCACATCTGGTTAAAACAAACAGATGTCAAAGCGATGCCACTGTTGGTTTAATCAACAGTCTGTGAACAGTATTCTAGCTTTGATTCATTTAAACCTTACTTAAGAGTTTAATAATTTGTATTTTAGTTGCCTTTTGTATAAGACATCTTTATAAATGATGATCATCCTGAATTCCTGAATAACGCGTGTAGATTTCTGTTACTTTTTAAACCTCGAACAGCTGAAATAGCTATTCATGCTGCAGAAATCCTCTGGAGTAGGAGAAGGCCACTAGCAATGATGCAAATGGTAAATGACCTGTACTTGTATAGCGCTTTACTCAGTCCCTATGGACCCCAAAGCGTTTTACACTACATTCAGTCATCCACACATTCACACACTGGTTATGGCAAGCTATATTGTAGCCACAGCTGCCCTGGCGCACTGACAGAGGCGAGGCTGCCGGACACTGGCGCCACCGGGCCCTCTGACCACCACCAGTAGGCAACGGGTGAAGTGTCTTTCCCAAGGACACAACGACCAAGACTGTTGGAACCGGGGCTCGAACCGGCAACCTTCCGATTACAAGATGAACTGTCAACTCTTGAGCCACGATCGTCCCCTCACTGTAATTGGTAGAAATTGTGTCATTGTGGATAACAAATGTCAAAACTACAAATGTTAAAACTACAAATAGAAATGCTAATGTGAATCTGCTAAATGTCATCATTGCAGTACGATGCTTACCTTCAGCATCACTGAGACAGTTTCAAGATAACGTAAGTCTGAAGTCTAGAGGAAAATCAAGAGAAGCAGACCGAAAGCAGGGGTGAATGTGACCATACAAAATGAACAGAAATATTTGTGCCAACAGGCAAATAGTTTCTGGTAAAGAGTGAAAAAGACTGCACATTTATGAATCTGCAAAATTCAAGAATATAAACACAAAAAAAGATGTTTGCTGAAGGAAGTTCTGTCACACCAAGGTAAATAAATAAATAAATGGGAAGTCTTGTGACTCAGTAAAACGGCTCCTCTGTCTAAATGTGGTGTATGTTATTTTACTAATTTACTGCGAGCCCTGCCCAGTCTTGTGTCAACATAAGACCAACATCAGGGGCCAACATTTGGTCAGCAGAAATGCTGGCTTTGACTTATGGGCTAAACTCAGTGTTTAAGACTACTGTAGCTCCTTACAAGACATGTAAGACAACACATTCTGAACATAAATCAAGTGCAATTATACAGTATGGGATCGTGTGTGTGTTTAATGGGTGTTCAACATGAGAAACATCTGTGACACAGTAGTACAATGTGGAGCAAAGAACAAGTTCAACAGTAAAACTGTCCACCGAGTGTGTGAATTAACTGGCTCTGAAACACACAAACACACACTCCCACTCACACTCCCTTTCCATCCACCCTGTCATTTCAGGACAGGGTGGTGGACTGAACAGCTCTTTAAGAAACGTATTTATATCTTCAAACTCTCGGATGCCTTGTCATTAGACCGCTTTATATAGCTGCGAGGATGGTTCCACCCATCGCAGCTCTACTCCCACACCACTTTTTTATATCTCCATTTCTCATCAAGGCCGGCACCTTTGTGGTTTTAGTTTAACAGGACGAGCACAAAAGTCTCAGAACATTTTTAGCAGGAGCAAACATCTGGCTGTGCCACTGTAAGATAATAGGTGGCCAACTTTTCCACTGAGTTCCTGCTTTCTCCTTTTTGATTCCCCTCAGGGAGTCTTAGCTTCTGAACATGCACCATGTAACTGGTTAACCGGTTTAAGATTAGGGTTGTTTGTTGTTTTTTCACAATAGTCTAAATTTAAGCTTCGAAGTAATGTCAAAATTGACATAAGCGATATAATAACGTGATTTAAAACAACAACAACAACAAAAAACACCCTAAACTTGGAGTTTGAGTCTTTATATTTAATATTTCTTTATATTTAATTTTGCTATCTCAAAGCCTAGATATCTAGGCTTTTCTAGGTACCAAAATAACAAATAATTGCCCAGCATGGTTGGTCTCTTTGTGGGCTATTTTGATTCACTAGTGCTAGGAATGTTACTAGCTGGCTACCCACTTTGAGGTAATCATTAGAAAGAACTCAGTGTTACAAGAAGCAGTCTCAGGAACATTTTAATGGTAAATGGTCTGCATTTGTATAGCGCTTTACTCAGTCCCTAAGGACCCCAAAGCGCTTTACACTACATTCAGTCATTCACCCATTCACACACTGGTGATGGCAAGCTACATTGTAGCCACAGACTGATGAACTCGGATTCTTTTACCTCATTTGAACTTCAGATGATCAAGGTCGGCTCTTTGCACACCTTTTATTGTATTTTAATCTACCGACCTCCTGGCCCTGCCGGAGTCTTCTTAACTGAATTTAACGACCTCCTATCATCCATTATTAAATTAGAGAAGGTGGTAATGTTGGGAGATTTTAACTTTCATATTGATGATGCATCCTGTAATATGGCTGCTGACTTCATGACTATCACAGAGTCTTTTAATTTTATGCAGCATGTTTCTGGCCCTACACATGTAAAGGGTCACACATTGGACCTTGTTTTCTCCTTGGGTTTAAATATAAATGACATTCGTGTGGAAAATGTCCATGTGAGTGACCATAGCTGCATATATTTTAACTTGTCGTTTTATTTGGATCCCCCGGCTCCCAAAATAACGATTGAAAGGCGAATCATAAACCTGAACGCCGGCAAAAGGTTCTCTGCCATGTTTGACGCTGAAATGACTTACAATGACTTGGACTCTCTTGTCTCATCCTTTAATAACCAGTGTACTTCTATTTTAGACATAGTGGCACCTCTGAAAAAAAGTACTGTCCTACGTTTGAAATCTCATCCTTGGTTAAATGAAAACATTCGTAATTTCAGGAGATATTGTCGCAAGCTAGAACGTTTGTGGAAGGCTTCCAAACTTGAGGTTTATAAGTTACACCTTAAAGAATCTATCCTCTTGCTAAATGACATGTGGAAAAATGCCAGAACAGAGTATTTTTCACACCTCATAGCTTCAAAAAAGAAAGATCCTAAATTCTTGTTTAAAACAATTAAGAGTATTGTTTCTCCTGATGCTCCTTGTGCACCAGTTCACTCAACGTCCGACTGCAATGAGTTTATGAACTATTTCAGAAATAAGGTCATTGCAACCAGGTCTAATATCTCTCCATCATCTTCTCAATATCAAACTTTTAACTTGCTCTCCTCTGATACTTGGTCGTCTTTTACTCCTGTTACATTACAAGACATCAGAGGCCTGCTTTGTCATATAAAACAGACTTCAAGCCCCCTTGATGTCCTTCCATCTTCATTTTTCACTAGTGTGTTTGATTCAATTGGCCCCTGTATTGTGGAAATGATAAATACTTCTCTTCATATTGGCTCAGTCCCCAGCTTCTTTAAACAAGCTATCGTCGAGCCAATATTAAAGAAACCCCAGCTGGATCCATCTCTTCCTAACAGTTATAGGCCAATATCCAAATTGCCTTTTATATCGAAAATTTTAGAAAAAGTAGTACTAGAACAACTTAACTATTTCCTGGATAAAAATGCTGTTATGGACACTTTCCAGTCTGGTTTTCGTAAATTGCATTCCACTGAAACGGCCTTACTTAGAGTATCTAGTGATATCTTGATGGCAGCAGACTCTGGAGAATACACAGTGCTGGTCCTGCTGGACCTCAGCTCTGCTTTTGACACTGTAGATCACAGTATCATGATAAACAGACTCGAGAACTTGTTTGGGATTACTGGTGTTGTTTTAAAATGGTTTATATCATATCTGTCTGAGAGATCTTTTACTGTTTGCATGAATCATGTCACATCAGAATCAACAGTTTTGCCGTGTGGGGTACCTCAGGGATCTGTCCTGGGTCCAATTCTCTTTTTACTTTATGTATTTCCCCTAGGCCAAATTATTAAGCGCTATAAATATATCTCCTATCATCTCTATGCTGACGACATCCAACTATACTGTTCCTTCAAAATGTCTGAGTTTTATAAATTGTCTAATTTAAGTAATTGTCTGACAGAAATCAACAAATGGTTATATGACAATTTTCTCCAACTAAACTCTGATAAAACAGAAACTCTAATTATTGCTCCAGACCACATGGTCCCAGAAATTAGACAGCATATCAGCTTCTTAGACCCTTACGTAAAATCAAGCCTTAGAAATCTCGGTGTCTTATTTGACAGCTCGATGTCACTCGAGCAGCATTCTAAGCAGCTGGTCCGAAACTGTTTTTATCATTTACGGAATATTTCTAAACTCAGACTAATGGTATCAAAGCTTGAACTTGAGATGATTATTCATGCTTTTATTTCTTCTCGTTTAGACTATTGTAATGGCCTTTTTACTTGTTTTAACAAATCAGCCTTAAATCGTCTTCAGACTGTGCAGAATGCTGCAGCACGTCTCTTAACAGGCACCAAGAGAAGATCGCATATCACTCCAGTCTTGGCCTCCCTTCACTGGTTGCCTGTAAATTTTAGGTTTCAGTTTAAAATTTTAGTTCTAACCTTTAGGGCCCTGCATGGTCAGGCTCCTCAATATTTATCTGACCTGCTGAAATCACATACATCTTCTCGGGCTTTAAGGTCATTAGATCAGAGACTGCTGGTGGTACCACGCACTCGTTTTAAAACTCGTGGTGATCGGGCCTTTCAGACTGTGGCACCACAGTTGTGGAATTCTCTCCCACTGTCTCTTCGCTGCACGGACTCCATTGATTCTTTTAAGAAACAGCTGAAGACATTTTTATTTAGAAAAGCATTTGATTAATTTCTTCTTATGCTGTTTTTATAGTTTTATTGTTTTACATTGTTTTATTTACTGTTATATTGTTTTTATATTCCCATTTTCTGTGTTGTAAAGCACTTTGTGATTTTTATCTGTGAAAAGCGCTATATAAATAAATTTTACTTACTTACTTACAGCTGCCCTGGGGCACACTGACAGAGGCGAGGCTGCCGGACACTGGCCACTACCAGTAGGCAAACATGGGGTTAGTATCTTGCCCAAGGACATGAACCACCGACCTTCTGATTAGTGGCTGACCTGCTCTGCCACCTGAGCTACAGCCACAGCGAAATAGTCACAAAATTTTCTCCACTCATTCATGTTCCTGGTCTTGTTTTTGTTTGACCACCCGGGTGATCTGAACATATCACAAGACTTCTGGAACAATGCCAAATTGGACCAACAAGACCGATGCATAGCACCACATGTAGTGAAAGCTAAACATAACATATCAGTTCATACACTTCATGCTAACTGTCAGCAGGCTAATATAGACCTACTGGTTTGGTCCTGTTTTGCAGCCACAGGACCTGGGCAGCTTGCAGTCAGTGACGCGACCATGAATTCCTCTATATCTGGAAGTATTCAAGAATCAAATGTGAGGCCATTTGTACAACAGCTAAAGAATCAAGGTGTTGAAATTTCAGAGCCGTAGTCCAGATTTCCATCATACTGAAGTGCTGTGGTTGAAAGCTATTCATAAACAATGCCCACAAATCTCAATGAACTGAAGCAATGTTGTAAGGAATAGTGGGACACAATTCCCCCACTATGATGTGAAGAACTGAAAAAGTCAAACAGAAAACATTTACTTCAGGTTATTGCTGCTAAAGGTGCTAGCATGCACTTAGGTTTTCACAGGACTGTACAGGGTCCTGTGAAAACTTTATTTTCACATGACTGTATCTATCTTTGATATACAGGAAGGTACAGTGTGGGTAAGGAGGCAATATGAGAAGGATAGGGATGGGCTGGGGTGAAGGGAAGAAGGCAGAAGAGGGAGGCTGGGAGGAGTTGAATGCATTGAGGGAGGAGGTAGAGGTAAAATTGGTGTGTAATTACTCTCCTACCCTCTGAAATTAGAGGGGAGGACATTTCTACTGACCTTCTACTGGTGCCTGATGTCTGCACTGGCGCTGCTTCTCCGCTTCTTTCATTTTTATTCCTCAGTTCCACCCATCTGGAGAATCAGAAGGAGTTTGCTCTCAGCATATCATATTACTATGGGAATGAATCCATAAACTGCCAGTCATTATGCACAAACGGGTTATGTACTCAAGTGATTCACAACTGTATCTCAAAGAAAATAAAGTCTCTGATACCAACAGGATGAGGGAATAAAGTGGAATTGATTTTTATGAATGTATTTTATTAGTAAACTTTCGGGCAGAGATTTAAAATTTAAATTTCTTTACAGGTTCACAAACTCCTACATGACAAAACACTGGGCTAAACTCAGGGGTTATAATGGAATTTGGCGAAACCTCAAGAACTGGGTTATTCTAGTGCAGCAGATTGTAATTATTATTTTATAAATGGAGCGACAAAATTTGGGGTAATGCAGTAAGATATAAACATTATTTTGATGTATTTATCACCTAACCTGGCAGCTATGGGTGCCCAATGGCCAGTGTTGGGGAGTAACAGAATACATGTACCGCCGTTACATATTTAAAATACAAAATATGAGTAACTGTATTCCGTTACAGTTACCGTTTAAAAAGGTGGTATTCAGAATACAGTTACTTTGTTGAAATAAATGGATTACACTGCGGTACTTTCCTGTTTCATTTTGTCGCGGGTCCTGGGTGAGAGAGCGCCTTTTCGTTGTTGTTGTTGTTGTTGTGCTAAGCTAACAGGCAGAATGCTACAAGCATAGCTCTAAAGAATGTAGCATCATGGGTAGTGTAGTCCGTGCTGCAGGGAGAATGGACTGCCATACGCGTTATGGGTCTGTGAGCGCGAGGAGGGAGAAAAAGGGGAGTGGAAAGGTACGAGTTGTCATCGAGGAAAAACGGGAGCTGGAAGCATGTAAATATAATAATAACCACTTCAGCCAAGAAGAGTGCCTGACGAGCCCAGTTGTAAGTAAGCTATTAGGACTCGACTGTACACCGTGTTCGTGTTTTCCTCCGAAAACAATAAGTTCCGTTGGAGCAGTCTTTCAACGCCTCTCTCTGTCTCCCGCAAGAAAAGTTGACCCACACAACAAAGTAAAGCTATTTTTCGGCTATGAGCCGACAGGGACTCCGCCGTATTAGTCAGAGGTCCCTTTACTACAGCTCGGAGTTGCGGACCTTCAGTAATAGTAATAAATCACACAGCAATAGTACATTCACGTTGTTGTAAAAAGCATGATAATATATTAAGTAATCCAAAGTATTCAGTATACGTTACTGTCATTGAGTAACGTAACGGAATACATTACAGAATACATTTTGGGGCATGTATTCTGTATTCTGTAATGGAATACATTTTAAAAGTAATCTTCCCAACACTGCCAATGGCAGCTGTGATAGCCTCCAGCCCCCTGAATTGGATAAGCAGAAGAAAATGGATGGATGACCTTATGCACAAGCAAAAACAAATGTGGAACAGCATTTTCTTGTGTTTTTGGCTAACAATTTAAATCAAGACCAGTTCACTGTTTTGAGCTCCGCTTTGGTTCTTAACAGCTTTAGATAAATCTACCTGCTCTGTCACCTTTAATCTTTTAGCTATTCGTGTTATTCACTACCATTCTAAGTTATGGACTACTAAGTTTTTCTTTCTGGGATTCAAGTCCAAAGGACCAAGTCTAAAGCAAAAAAAAGTAAAAGGGGCTGTTAGTGGTCACATGCACCACCAACAGCCCCTTTTACACATCACATCATTATCTTATTAATATAATATATAATATGGAGCAATGCAGCTCTAGATGCTTCCATCATTGGTGTTGGAACAAACCAGTGTTACTCTGTCTGCAAATAAGCTTGACAAATAGTGCAGAACAGCACAAATCTGAAGTGATTCATTGTGATTTGTCCAACACATGGAAGCAATACATTTCTCTTTCCTCCCTCATGTATTGTCCACTGCTTCTTCACACATCACGCACTCCTCACGTTGGAGTGTCTAGTGTTTCTCACATTTCAATCACATCCACAGTTATTACTACAGATGACTGCCTCCACGTTATATAGTATATGTAAGCATATAAAAGCTTGCAAAGCTAACATCTAGTCTTGGTCAGTTTGTTTCTTGCGGGGAAATTTGTTAAGATTACACATTTCTTTCAGAATATTTTACTGTGCAAACACAGCAACAATGGCAAAGGCAGGATGTTGAGCTAGTGAAGAGGAAAACTCATTTTCGTGATCCTCTTTTGGTACAGTGTGTGCAGCTCTGTTTTCACTCCCCAGCTTCTGGCAGACTGGATATTTTTGCTTCACAAATAATACTTGAAGGCAGAGTCTCTTTTGAGGCAGAAGAAATATCTTTTTGGTTAATTAAAGTTTCACACAGCAGAAGGGCCCCATCTTACATTTGGCTGACAAAACCACTGGATGGGAAGAAACTGTCACTGATGAAATATGTGTATTTGAAGAACTACTAGATAAGATTTTGCACTATAAAGTTTGCTATCAGTGCAACCTGAACAAGTCAGAGCAGAGCTCAGATTTAAGTTGGGTTTGTTTGTTTTTTTACTGGTATTGGAGAAGCAACAAACTGCTTTGCTGTGAGTAGCCATTAAAATGATCAAACAAATGATGCCTTCACAACTAGATTGGACTGCTTGATACTGAAGTTTGCTATTCATGCTTGTTTGCCCATTAAGAGCAAATTTGCTTATAAGGGGGGGAAGTAGCTATATAGTGCACATCCTCTCAGATCACAAAATATTGTGATTCTGAAAACCGTCTTTTGTACCAGGCTCAAAAAAATACTTGAAGTTGAACATTTGGAACTTCCCTTTTCCTTTACCATCAACCACTTGTAGCAGATGGCTTCCCCTCCCTGAGCTTCCTTCTCCTGCGCGTCTCTCCCTGTTAAAAAAAAACAGTTCTTCCTTCCTACCATTGCCAAGTGTTAAAGGTATGATAAAGGATCCTCTGCTCTTTGGGGGTCTGTCTCTAATATTGCAGAGTCTTTATCATACAAAAGGCCCTGTTGTTGTCGTTGTTGTTGTGAATTGAACTGGAATGCACTCACAGTTGTGGGCATACACACTACAGCAGTCTTCATTCACACAATAATCCAGTGCAGTGCTACCATAATCTGATTAACTTCTCATAGTCTTACTGTACTCCACCTGTCTATTCTGAAGCTCCATACTCTTCATTAATAACATTTCACCATTGTTACTTATTCAACTTTTTAAAGTTTAGTATTAGGACTAGAGTATCATCTAGTCCTACTACAGTCCCTATTAACAACAATAATGGAGACAGCGTTTGCTGATCACAGGATGGAAGCAGAACCTTGGTACTAATGCTGATGGGGGGGGGGGGGGGGGGGGGGGGGGGGGGGGTGCTGGAGGGATTAATACTCCTGAGACATCATGTATGTGCTGTAATACAGACCTGCCTGTGGAAAACTCTGCTCAGCATTCTTTCAAAAGCTACTCCATAAGTGATGGCATTTCCTTACACTTAAGCTAAGACATGGAAACTTCCAGGGACAGGAACGGTCAGATTTTATGCCAAGTGTTTGCATTTCTAAACCTTGTAAGATAAAAAAAAATGTAATAATTAGTGAAAAATATTACTACTTTTTAATTTATGTGAACAATGCATGTTGTTTCATAAATCATAAAGTGCTTTGCACAATGTAGAAAATATTTATATATTTGTCATTCTTTGTAATATCAGTAGTAGTAGCAGCAGTAGATAAGAGGCCATAAGTTTGTTAAAATTCAAATACGTATTACGCTCAAGTCTTTGCTTTACAATATAAAGCACCTTGGGGAAACTGGTTTTGTGTTTTGGTGTCATATAAATTAATTAACTAATGACAAGACAAAAAAATAACATAACTGGCCCAAAAAAATTAAAAGTCAAACAGTTCAAGGGTGAAAACAGGAGCCATAAATTCACAGCAAACACACCGAAAGGGCAATAACTCTTTGGCACTTATTTCATTGTCCTGTTGAAAGACCAATTTGGGCTTTGGTTGTCAGACAGATGGCTTCACATTTGACTCTAGAATTTACTGGTATACAAAAGATTTCATGGTCAACTCGGTAACTGAAAGACGGCTGGGTCGTGTGGCTGCAAAAGAAACTCAATTCATCAGCCCTCCACTGCCATGCTGTCAGTTACTAAGTTAGTAGGTTGTTTTTGTGTTTTTTGCTGATATGCTGTGTTTGGGTTTCTCTAAATGCGGGGCCATTGATTATAGTCAAACATCTCCACTTTGGTCTCGTCTGTCAAAAAAAGCATTGTTCCAGAAGTGTTGTGGTTTGTCCAGATGCAACTTTGCAAAACTAAGCCATGTTCCTTTTAGAGAGAAGTTTTTTTGATTGTTGTTTTATATTCTGGCAATCCTTCCAGACAAGCCACACTTGTTCAGTCATTTTCTAATTATGAACTTTAGCATTTAACATGTTAACTGAGGTCTGAGAGTCCGAGGATTGGCAACACGTCTGACCCTGGGATGAATTTTCAGGAACAAGCAAACTGCACAATGTCTGCTTTTATATGTCTGCTGACGATCACTAAATCAGATGCATTGGATTAACAGTACCTTAGTGGCTCTTACCTTCATATTTCCTATGTAAGTAGTAAACACGTTCTCAGTTTTTAATACAACTTTTTAATGCAGTTTGTAACACAGATGTTTCTAATTAATCTCCATTATGTGCTTATGTGACCTATGCATGATCACAAAAGGGCTCTCTAGGGTTTGCAAATTTATCAGCAATTTGCAAGTAAAAACAATCACTTGTGAAACGTGATACTGGCACCACAGTGCCTTTGTGGCCAGTGTTTGTTTGAAACAGAAACTGTTGAGTCGTGTCTACACACTTTTGAAAAGCTTTGTTGTGGCAGACTCAAGTAACAAAAGGTTAACATATTTCAAACCCAGTACCTCAAAGTTCTCCCAGACTCTGCCAGCAAACAGGACACAGCTCATGTTCACTAACCCAGTCTGTCTGCAAAGGAAGTCCAAAGGAAACCAAAAGGTGAAAAAGCAGCCATGCGTGGGCTGTATTTTGTACCAGCCTGTGATTTAAGCTGAAAACATTGCCTGGTGGTGCTGTAAGGAAGATCATCCGGTAGCTCAGGATCAGCCAAGGCAAGGCAAGGCAAGGCAAGGCAAGTTTATTTGTATAGCACAATTCAACAACAAGGTGATTCAAAGTGCTTTACAGAGACATTAGAAACAAGAACAAATAAAAAGCATGATTTAAAATTGATTAAAACAAGCAAATAAACTAACTAACTAATTAACAAACAAACAAACAAACAAAACAGTATATAAAATCAAAACAGATAAAATCAGAACAGTAGATAAAATCAGTAGTTAAATGTAAGTTTTGAAATTTAAGCTTAAAGTGTGGATTTGGTGCTTTATTCAAATGCAGCTGAGAACAGGTGAGTCTTCAACCTGGATTTAAATAAACTGAGTGTTTCAGCTGATCTGAGGCTTTCTGGGAGTTTGTTCCAGATATAAGGAGCATAAAAGCTGAATGCAGCTTCTCCGTGTCTGGTTCTGACTCTGGGAACTGATAAAAGACCGGATCCAGATGACCTGAGGGATCTGGAAGGTTCATACTGGGTCAGGAGGTCATTGATGTATTTTGGTCCTAAACCATTCAGAGCTTTATAGGCCAGCATCAGAACTTTAAAGTCTATCCTCTGACGGACAGGCAGCCAGTGTAAAGACCTCAGAGCTGGACTGATGTGGTCCACTTTTTTGGTCTTAGTGAGGACTCGAGCAGCAGAGTTCTGAATGAGCTGTAGTTGTCTGACTGATTTTTTAGGTAGACCTGTAAAGATGCTGTTACAGTAATCAAGCCTACTAAAGATGAATGCATGGACTAGTTTTTCCAGGTCCTGTTGAGACATCAGATCTTTTATCCTTGATATATTCTTGAGGTGATAGTAAGCTGACTTTGTTATTGTCTTAATGTGTTTTTCTAAGTTTAGGTCTGCATCCATCACTACACCCAAATTTCTCGCCTGGTTTGTGGTTTTTAGATGTATAGATTGAAGTTCTCTGGTGACCTGTAATCGTTTTTCTTTGGCGCCAAAGACTATTACCTCAGTTTTGTTTTTGTTTAGCTGGAGAAAATTGTGGCACAACCAGTCATTGATTTCCTCAATGCATTTACCAAGAGCCTGTACAGGGCCTCGGTCTCCTGGTGACATTGTGATATATATTTGTGTGTCATCTGCATAGCTGTGATAGTTTATTTTGTTGTTGTTTATAATCTGTGCCAGTGGGAGCATGTAGATGTTAAACAGAAGGGGTCCCAAGATGGAACCTTGGGGAACTCCACATGTGATACTTGTCTGCTCAGATGTGAAGTTACCTATTGATACAAAGTATTTCCTGTTTTCTAAGTATGTTTTGAACCAGTTTAGTACAGTTCCTGAAAGACCTGTCCAGTTCTCCAGTCGTTTGAGTAATATGTTGTGGTCAACTGTATCAAATGCTGCACTGAGATCCAGTAAAACTAGGACTGACATTTTTCCACTGTCTGTATTCAGACATATGTCATTAAACACTTTGGTCAGAGCAGTTTCAGTGCTGTGGTTCTGTCTAAAACCTGACTGGAAGGCATCGTAGCAATTATTCTGTTTTAAGAAGTAACTGAGTGTTGTCAGTGCCAATGTCAGTGTTTGCTGGTAATCATCTGTACTTGATACCGGTAGCAAGTTATAATGGCTGTGCACATCAGATGGACTCTTTAATGCAACATTACATATTTATGAGTAATAATGCGATGATGACTTAAGGTGAAACTGACAGGCAATCATCGTGCCTTGTGGACACAATGAGAACTTCCTGGCATATAGATGAGCACGCTCTGTAAGTGATCAATTAAGCCTCAGCCCAAAACAATTAGTGACAATGTAATGAAACCAGGATTCAAGAACTTCAGCTTCACTTCCTGCTTCCACAAGATCTTCACCTTATTTGCTGGAATCGATTGAGTCAGTGTTTGCCTTTCTACAGGAAAAGCTGTGGTATGAATAGCCAAGCTGAAGGTAGTGACATTGGTGTATTCATGCAATCTGCAATGCTCATGCGACTGTTTCTCCAATTGGATTCTGCAGCTCTAAAGCCATGCCTGTTGCTCTGTGTTCAGAGGATTATAAGCGCCAATGTAAATGGTAACACGCTCATGTTTAGCATGGTAATTCGCAAAACTGAATCAAAAAGCTGTGAAAAAGGAGCAATGATTCATGACAGTTTGCTGTCTTTCAAATAAGAGACTGAGAGTAAAACTTTTAGCTTTATTTTAAGGTTGGTTTGGCTAAAGGTGTCTTAAAATATGCCTGTAAATTCTTATTAATACAATATCTGAAAGATGCTGTGTTATAGCTTTCGAATCTCTCTACTTCAGTTATCATTTTATAACAAGATCATTAAAGTAATATAACAAGAGAGGATTGTTTTTTACTGATTCACAAGTAACACTTACACTTTGCCTTAACAATAAAGTTAGTTTTAATGAAAACGTGGTCACCTGATTCTGGCAACAAATGGAAAACAAAATAATTTCATTTATATTTAAAACAACAACAAAAACAACCGCAACGGCAAAAAACACAGGCGTTAAAAAGCATAAAAATATACCAGCTTTAATGCCCACAGAAACTCAGAGGGCATCAAATAGCAAATTAAACAGTTGTGCCTGGACGCTTGGCTCCTGCATTCATTTGTAATTTTGAAAAATTATGCTTCACCACCTCAATTTCATTTTGATATTAATTATTATTAAGAACACTACTAGAACAAGGTAGTGTGAAATTGCTGTGCACTCCTACGCAAAATTGTAATTTTTATCTGATGCAGCGATTTTCCACAGATATACAAAAAAGGGAAAATTGTTGAAAGGGTTGGAGGCCTCCACTGTGATATATAGATATTAGCATTATGTGTGCAATTAGATCGTTTTTAGTCATTTATTATTTCCCATATGTGTGTGACAGTGTTAGTAGACCAACAATGAAAGGGTGGATTTCAGAAAGAAACACAAACTTAATCTGTAAAGGTTACCAAAATGTTCAGGATCCAGCATGTCATTACAGAACATGTAGATTCTGCCCAGCCTATTTTAACTGCACAGAAACATGAGCTCGGTCCCACCGCATACATGGTAAAAAGCAGACCGCAGAGTTTCGTCTTGAGCCAGCAGGCTGCTGTTTGGCTTCTGTCATTATGGGAGCAGAGCTTTGGGTGTGTCTAAGAGGCAGCCAGCCAGAAACTGGAAACCGTGGCTCAGCAGTGGAAACATCTGTCCTCATCCACTCCAGAGTGGGATCACACTGCCACCTACTGTAGACACCTGGTACAACTGCAATTTGTTCCCTTACTATGAGCCAATTTTTTTAAAATGATACATTTTCTTAGTTTAAGCTGTTGATTTGTTTTCTATGTTGTATTGGCAATCAAACCTGGGTTTATTTACATTTTACATAGTAACAGCACTCTAAGGGAATTTTTAAGATTTGGAAATGTTAACATGTCTTTTTGTCACCTGCTAAACATTAATACATTAACTAGCTGGTCACAGTCAACAAGAAAAATGTGCGTGTCTGTCTCTGTGTGTGTGTCTATGTGTGTGTGTTTTTTTGTGTGTTTTAAAAAAATACTAGTAAAGAGAGCAAAAAAGGGCATAAAGAGTTTTCATCTCATTGTTACTTAACTCTTTATTATGGTTGTTCTTTTGTACATCATACATGATTTATCTTCAGCATTTGCAAGACCGAATAAAATTGCTGCTGCACAAAACAGCCATTGCCTTTTTTGTTTTGTTTTGCTTGGTCATGTGACAATAACTAGCTACAAAGCTTCAGATCAGAAGTAAACCTGGTAGGCCAGCAAGTATCCATCGTTGTACATGTAGATCTGCTTGTTGGTGGGATTGTAGCTCAGACTAGCCACTGCTTTAGCTACCTTCTCCAGTGGTATTGCTAGTGAGTTGTCTTCTTTGCCTGTGGCTGTGTCGAAGGCGTAGAACACCTCCTCCCGGTACTCATTAACGTAACGAGTCGCGTACATCACACCGCACACCATGAAGGCGTTACTTACTGCCTTCTTGAACAGCCTCGTTTCCCACGTCTGTGTCACGTTGAGACTCTTCACCTCGCTGTCCCAAACTAAGCGGCTGATCACGAGGTTACCATGGTTACCTAGAGTGGCATAGAGAGCCCACAGTCCTGTTTCATCTGCCTCTACATCAATATCACTATTGAGCTGGCAATCGTAGTAACAATAGGGGAACTTGTTGTTGAAACCCACACCGGTGCCTGGAAGAGTCACCCGTTTGACCTCGTTGGTCTCCAGGTCGTACCGGCAAACGTCTGCAGAGCGGTAGCAGTTATAGTACAGAGCCTTACCGTACAGCACAGCACTGGGACCCTCAATGGCATTGGGATGGCTGTACGATGAGGCAAATGTAAAGTCCCTGTGGTTTGTTGAGGCCATGAGGTCTTCATAGGTTTGGTAAAGGCGCGCAGTGTTGCCCCAGATGTAGCTGCTGAGCAGAGGTTGAACCCAGTAACTGTTCTTCTGCCCATCGCTCTCTTTCTGGGCTTGTTTTCCCCACGAACCAGAGACACAGCTCTTACCAAAAGGGCTGACTTTAGCTGTGATAGGGTCACTGATGTTGGTGATCAGACCTTTGAGACAGTGCCTGTCCTGACCTGGAAAGACAGAAAGATCAGAAGATTTCTGAAGCATATTATAAGATACAGTCAGTCATTTATCAACATCAGCTGTTAATCATCCCCTGAGGGTGTGTGTTTGCTTTGAAAAGGGGAAGGAGCTCAAATCTGATTTCAGTCACGATCAGTGAAAATAAGCTTTTATTTCTAGAGTGGCATGGCTCTGTATTGGGTTCTCTCCACCCCTCCATGCGTAGTTAGAGCCAAAAATCCAAATCTGAATTCTGTGAGGATCGGTGAAAACATATTATTTATTCCACATGTTGAAAACCCAAGGCAGGTTCAGCAGAACAACATCAAGGCTCAGCACAGAACAGAACAGGAATAACTCATGACAGATATGACAATGATTAAACTCCTAGGACCTGGTGTCCACATATGTGGACATCACATTTTGGCTTGTCTAGACCACAATACAAAATTTTACACACATACAGTAGGTGTAAACATGTTTGAAGTAGCAGTTTGGGAGAGAAATGTTTTGTTTTTCATTCAGTGCTCAGAAATCTTTTACTTTTTTTGCTTTGTTACAGAAATTTTGCTAAAAGGGGCACAGTTGTTGTTTCTCATTTTGTTTTTGTACTGAGGAAAAATACTGCTGTGTTCAGACACCAAATAAAGAGTTCGGGTCTTAGGAGGTTAAATCAGATAAGGTGGAGTTGCCATGGACGTATGTGGCAAAGGGTCTTGTAGATGCTATTCATGTTAAGGTACTTTGAAAAGTACCCCATTTATTTAACAACTGGGAGCATAAAAGGACATCAGTTGACTTATCAACTTAAGTTGGCTGGTACTGCCGTCATCTGAATGCAACTCAATTTGACTGAAAAACATTATGCTTCTTTTGGAATGTGGATATAACCTGACCATCAGCTCTTAATTGTTTTCTTTTCTGCCACAGAATTTTCTAAACTCCGTTTTTCTAACTGATGAATGCACACATAAATCTTAAAAACAAAAATTGTGTTTCTCATTAGTTTCAGTTTGTTAGAGCCAAAATACAAATACACTCCTGCCATCTCATTTAAGAATCACTGTCACAAGGGATCATTGATTGCAACATATTAACTGATAACTGATTTATTCCCTTGTCTCTCTATGTCACACACACACACACACACACACACACACACACACACACACACACACACACACACACACACACACACACACACACACACACACATACCTCTGAAGTCTTTGGGGATTGACTTGCAGGTCTCCAACTTATTCTTTAGGTAGCGCAGTTTCTCCTTCACAGTCTTCATGTTAACCGTGTCTATTGTTTGCATCTTGTTTACATGTTTATGTAGTTTCTCAGCCTTTCAAAGACAGATATAATATTATTCTATTGATAATTCTGTTACATCACAACAGTTCACTTGTGACCTGACATAGTATAACATCAACTTATTTCTTTCTGTTGTATTTCGCTGCCATTTGCTATTTTAGCTCTACCTCTTTGGAGAGTTTCTGTGTCTCGGAGTTGTTAAGCTGGCTGTGGACCACATCGATGTCCACCTGTAACTGGCTGAGCACCTGGCCCAGCTGGTGCAGGGACAGTTCTGTATACAGGCCCTGGGAGTGCAGGTAGTTGTAGGGCTCCAGCCGGACTGTAAATTTGGTAAACTGATCCTGGATCAGAGGAAGACGTTGGCTGGAGAACGTCAGCTGCAAGAAATGCAGACAAAAAAAATCTTTGTTCAAAGACATGGCTTTTTTTTTCCATAGGAACAATGTAAAAATAAACCCAAATTTTAAAAAGTTATTGTTTCGAGGGGAAAGAAAAAGTGGTTGGAGAAATGATATAAAAAATAAAGTAACTTTGATAAACTGTTCATCTTTAAATATTGAAACATTGATTGATTGATTCATCATCATCATCATTTATTTATTTAAAAACACACCTGGTAGACCAAAGTGCTGTACAATACTAATATGCACATAGTAATAAAACTAGACATAGCAATAAAATAAAAATAAAAAAAACAAATTGATTAATTGATTATACCCATACTCAGTATTCATTATGGTAATAATAATTAATGAATTATTAAATAATGTTTTATTGATTATTGATTGATTGCTTTTTAATTGTATTACAGTTTTTTTTATAATACAATGTTAGTTCCTGAGAGCTTACTTCAGTACAATAAAGCATATAGATGAGTTCTTACCTCTTCTTGTAGGTTATTCAGAGATTCTTCACAGGTGTGAACTTCCTCCAACACGTACTTAAACTTCTGAGCAGGGAACAGCCACATGGTGGAGTTTAGCTGGCACACACATGCATTTGCCTTCTTGTAGCCCGACACTTGCTGACTCTGGCTGTCAGCCTGATTTTGCAAATAGGAGCATAAATTCTTAAGACTTATATACATGGTAAACAAACAATAACAGAACAATACTACATATAATACTGTGTGACTTACTGTGGATGACAGCAGCAGCAATAGAAGCAGCTGCAGCATTTTTAGAGAAACTGAGACTGGACCAACACTGACACACGGTCTTCTTCTGTTTTCTTTAGAAAAACTCACTCACAACAAACACAGAATTTGCCGGTTTGCTTCCTGTCACTGATAAGTTGCTCCACAGCCTTAAAACCACTTGGACAAATGACACAACTAAGAACATCAAACTGGTGGTTTGTAAGACCCCGCCCACTTTCTTTATGCATTGTTAGTTTATTGGCTCTCATTTTCACTTTTTTGTTCTAGAGGAGTATTGCATTTTTTAAAAATGTTGTTGTTTATTTCTCATTTATTTATCTATTTTTAACTATGTAAAGCAAGTCTAATGAACTGCTCACTGATTTTAAAGCTAAATTCACATGAAAAAAAAAACTATATCCAATAGCAATTGAGTTTTTATCATATGTTAGTATGAAAATCAGATTCCTGAAAAAGCTGCTTGCAGAAGAAAATGATTCAAACAATTTACCTTGTAGTGTTGACGTTTGTAGTCATTAGCTGTTTTATGGTCAACATTTTTTATGATTAATAAATAAAGTTAAGCTTTAAAAAATGGGCATCTGCAGAGAGGTATTACTTTGTATTGGTAGATGTTAAAGCTTATGTTTGTAAATAAAGTGATATATATATATGTATATATATATGTATACATACACATACACACACACATCTCACAATACAGAGCTTAGAATGCACAGTAAGGATGTAGTATTATTGCATTATCCAGCTCTGAAACATCACCAGCAGATTGTAGATGGCTGTAGCTTGTAATTACAACAGGTTTAGACTGCTATCGATAAACAAAATATAATAAAGAAACATCTAAGACATGTATTTATCAACATAATTAAAAAAAAACTTTTGAAATAGACGGTACCAATTATTTTGAGTCACCTTTTTCACTAACTATGTATTTATACACCTCTCTGTATTTAATTATTAGTTATTATTGATATCTGGCTCTCCACAGCGTTTCTTCGTCCTGTCTTCCTCCCCTAACCCAAGCCGGTCACGGCAGAGGCCTCCCCTCCCCACCATGAGAATGGTTCTGCTGGAGGTTTCTTCCTGTTAAAAGGGAGTTTTTGTTCCCATCGTTGCCAAAGCTGGACTGTGTGCACTAGGCAGGAATGGAGGACCCAATGTGCAGACACCAGGAGGTAAAAAGTGCACTCAAAACAGTTTTATTGCTCAACACGAACGTAACTAAACTGAAAAGAAAGGGAGATCATGACACAGACCAAGGAAAACATAAGGCTTCAATACACAGAGGGATAACGAAGGAATGACACACAAGAGGAGAGCACAGCTGGGAGTCATCAGACATAACATGGACAGCTGTGGACAGCTACAGGTACCTTGGTGTTCATCTGAACAACAGACTGGACTGGACTCATAACTCAGACGCCCTCTACAGGAAAGGGCAGAGCAGGCTGTACCTGCTGCGGAGACTCAGGTCGTTTGGGGTGGAGGGCCCACTCCTGAAGACCTTCTATGACTCTGTGGTGGCTTCTGCTATCTTTTATGGTGTGGTCTGCTGGGGCGGCAGCATCTCTGCTGGGGACAGGAAGAGACTGAACAGGGTGATCCGAAGGGCCAGCTCTGTTCTAGGATGCCCTCTGGACCCAGTGGAGGTGGTGAGTGACAGGAGAACGGCGGCTAAGCTGTCATCCCTGTTGGACAACGTCTCCCACCCCATGCAGCAGACTGTGACAGCACTGAGCAGCTCCTTCAGTGGGAGACTGCGGCACCCACGGTGTGGGACGGAGAGATTTCGCAGGTCTTTCCTCCCCACTGCTGTCAGACTCCATAATAAAGACTTTAACTGATCAAGCACACACATCCATACATATGCAATAATACTAAGTGCAATAATCTTTTCTGTCATCGTTGTATTTTTACTCAGTTGTATATAGTATTTGTATTTGTATTCTATTTTTATCTTATTGTATATTTTTATTCTATTTTATTCTACTGTATATAGTATATTATTTTATTCTATTCTGTACAGCTGTGTACTGTATTTATTCTTATTGTATTCTAATTTTTGCATCATAACTTTTGCACTGTCCACTTCCTGCTGTGACAAAACAAATTTCCCACGTGTGGGACTAATAAAGGTTATCTTATCTTATCTTATCTTATCTTATCTTATCTTATCTTATCTTATCTTATCTTAACGAGACCGAGGGGGAGCAAACCTGAAAACATTAACATGGGACACAGACTGTCAACGTAAAACAGGAAATATAACGCAGTAACGTGGACATGACACTGAGACAGACATGACAAAAGCATAACACTGAACACAGGGAAGGCATATAAACAAAACCTAAGACTGGAAATAAGGAGACACTAAAGAACTTGGGGAGCAAGAAATAAACAGAATATAACAGAATATAGATGAACAAAATCAAAACCACTGGATCACCAGACCCAGGTACCCTAACAAAAGCACTTTGCTCGTGGGGGTCCTATGATTGTAGGGTTTTCTCTATTATCTTTTCAATGTTGTAGGATCTTTACCTTACAATATTTAGTGCAAAAGTGATTTATAAATGAATGTGCTGTATAAATAAAATTGAATTGAAGTGAATGTAGTCTTGGTTAATATCACACATTATCCAATATTACCATTAGTATGTACTGTAAACTTAACATTTTTTAAAGTCATGAAGCTGTTTTTGAAGTGGTAGCAGAAAATGATTGGACTGCTTTTGTTGGAGAACAAAGAATCAACAGTTTTGTTTTAGTAACTGAAATTTGGCCTATGGTTAGTTTGTGATTTTTTTCATTTAATTTATTTTTCAACTGTCTAATTATTTGTTTGTCACTCAGGTGACAAACAAATAATTATTTGGAAACATCTAAAAACTTTTTACATTTTTTCCTATAAGGTCTTTTTTTGCTTATCAGAGCCAGGGTTTGGGTTGATGACAACTCAGGCCTCACAAGGTTAACTGCTTACTAATTCATGTTCAGTAGGAGGCTGGAGTTAAGCTAAGAGATGAGGTACTACTAGAGAAATAGACCCACATGCATATTTTTGGACTGTGGGAGGATGCTGGGTGTCCAGACAAAACCCACTCAGCATCTGCAGCATGTAAACCCAACAGAGAAAGACCCCAGCTGGGTGGCAGATTTCATATATACAATCATGTAATATATGTGTATTTAAACCAGAAAAAAATGCCTGTCAGTCTAGTTGAAGAAATTTTAGATGTAACTGTACAGAGCGATAGCAATATCGGAAAGAAGGAACACAGTTCCTCTTCTGTTGGGTTTCGTAGTTGTTGATTTCTAGTTGTTTTTCTCGGCTTCTCTGTATTTCTTAATTTTTGCCAATAATTAAGAAAGAGAATATGATAAAGGATATCCAATTTAGTACAGTTAATCAATCAATAAAAAAGTACAAATAAATTAAATAGCTTGAACCTTTTGGGGAACATATCAGTTTGTGTGGACAAGTAGATGTGAAGACTGCATTATTTTAACAAATCTTTACACATTATGAAAGTCACAAAGCTTACCATGCACAAAAATGTGGTAGTAGCTAACACACTGCACAGGTAGAAAACCCCAGAAATTAAAATCTATTTCAAATGGTTCAGTTGTACCACGTGGCTATTTTACACTCTCAGTGCAGAATGTTCACTTTCTGTTCCCAAAACCTGCATCGATTACTCTTAGAGTGATGAAAAACAATCAAATAAACATGTTTTTTTTCTTCTGGTGAAGATGTGGGTATTACTTTTTCTTTTTATTGCACAAGAAAACAAGAGCATGATGGGAAAGTGCAAACGGTGTCCAGGAAAGAAACAAAACTCTATTAACTAAGTTCCTTGTTCCTTTTCAAGCATCTGCACAAAGTTGTTTGTGTTGGCTGACCCGATCCAAGCTGTCGGAGCCTGATCTTCGACATGTAACCAAAGACATTCAGTATTGTAGTCTTGTAGTTCGATCTTGTAGTGGGATTTCTACCTGGACCAGGAATTTTTCTTCAACAAAAGAATTCCCGTAGCAAGTGGTTTAAAATGTCTTTCGGCTGGTTTACAGCTCTTTTTTTGTCTTATTGTCTTCATATACAAACACAAACACTAAAAGATAGGTCTTATCTATGTTCTCATTAGAACAAGAACTGTGTGAGTGTGTGGGACTGTCTGAGACAAAGATAAAGTCTGCACTGGACTATACATCTACATGTGATATGGTCAAAGAGCATGGTGTGTACCAAAATGTGATAACAAAAGCCAGATTTAAATATAAAATTCAAATGGTGCAATTGGTCACACTGTGGCTGTTTTGTGGCAATTCGTTGCATTCAGTGTACAAGAGTCACTTTTTGTTCCTGAAGGAATTTCATGATTTTTTTTAAATGAAAAAAGTAGATGTATTAGTCACTGTTCCCAGCTTTTGGATTGGTTTTGCATCTTCCGGTCACCACACACAGACCGTGGGTTTCACAGCCTAAAAAGCAACATTATGACATTATATCACATAGCATAAACTTTACAACATGTAGGATGTAATATCTTATATAAAGTGTATTCTTTTGTTGTCATCCAAATAGGCGGCACCATATGCAGCGTGTGGACACAGCACCTGGTCCATGAGGCGCTGGAAAGTATCAGGGGCTCAGAACAAGCCAAACGAAAGTGTGACAATTATTTTATAGTCAATTATTTTGAACAATTTGCCTCTTATGCTCAGGTAACCCCTAGGGCCGTCAATGCGCCATCACGCCAGGCCGCATATCAAAATGGTGCTCACCAGAGAAGTGGTTTCTGTCATGATCCAAGTGAGTGGTGGGTGTATCTTTGGGGCTTCCAGTGTTTTTTCCTGGGTCACCCTGGGTCTCCCAGCGGACATGTCCCAGTCACTCGCACCTCCAACATGCCTGCACTGGCGCTCGTGCGGGTCTCGGCTAGTAAGGCACAATGTCTGCAGTCGCCGAGACCTGTGGAGAAATGCAAATGGAAATGGGTTAATGTCTGCTCATGCCCTGGAGTCTCCCTCTCGTAGCTGGAACGGGCCAGCCCCCGAGCCTTGGCAAGCTGGCTGGAAGGTGCACTGGACCCACACTTGGGTCTGTGGGAAGCCACGCGATGATCTGCTCCAACCAACAACAGAAGAGAATTGTCTTCTGCAAACATAATAGGGAGTACATTTTTACAGACATTTTTTAAAGTCATTAATTTAAATTAAAAATAAGAGAGGGTCCAAAATGGAACCTTGGGGAACCCCACATACAAGTTTAAGTCTATTGGAATTCTGGTTATTAATAGAGACATATTGTTCTCTTTTAAAAAGGTAACTATGAAACCATTCAAGAACAATATTCCAATGTTATTAAATTTTATTAAGAGAATTTAAAAATTAACTGTGTCAAACGCCTTTGGCACATCTAGGAATATACCCAGAAAATATTTTTCGTCATCTAAATCTGTTGTAATTTTAACTACTGTAGACCTGTAGAAGAGCCATAGGCATTTTTTTCTCTGAATCCATACTGGTGATTATACAATATATTACTATCAGACAGATGTTTTGAAATTCTTGTGTGAACTAATTTTTCAAGTACTTTGAAGAGAACAGGTAACACAGAAATAGGCCGATAGTTACTAAAGAAACTAGTATATTCCAAGTTTGAATAAAGGAATTACTTTAACTACTTTTAAATCCCTTGGTACAATACCTATTTTTAAGAACAAAGAAAGAACGTGTGTAAAGGGTTCAACAATAAGAGGATCTACTTTCTTAATAAGACTAGCTCTTATCTTGATGTGGCCTGGAGCAACGTCTTTCATTTTAGTATTATTTGCAAAATCTTTTTAGGAGTTGGACGGTCAAACACACCTAAACAAGAATAGGTGTCATTGTCATGTGTCTGCAACCCAGTGTTTTGTGTTTCTAGTTTGAGTTTCATTCTGGGAATTGTGGTTTTCTGTCTTGTATTTCCTGTTTTACTTTGGAGAGTCCCACGTTCAGCTGTGTCTCCCTCCTGTGTGCCATTTTCTTCTTACCTTGTGTGTCTATTTAGTGCGTTGTTTCCTCTGTTCTTCGTCGGAGTGTCTGTGTATAATTCTGTGTATCATGCCTGTCTGTCATCCCCAGTGTTTCATGTGCCACATTCCCGGTTGTAAGGTTCTGTTTTCTATGTTCCCCATGTTGTTATACTTAGCTTTACCCAGTTCAGGTTTAGTTTGCTTCCTTCAGTTTTCCTCTGCTTTTGTTTCTGTAGTGTTTCATCAGGCAAAGTAAAGGCTTGTTTTCCGTTTGAGACACTCTCTCCTGCATCATTGTCTGCGCTTGGGTCCACACCTCTCATCTCCAAACCTTTACAATAATTGTGCTAAACTTTTTTGTAAATGGCATTGCGTGATATTACAATGTTTTTAGCTAATGAAGGGTCAACATTACCAAAAAAGTATCAAGCAAAATACTGAAATTCTTAATGCCATTGGATAGTTCAGATGGAATACTTCCAGAGTGTTCTTTATTTAGCATTTCATTAATGACATTCCATGTGTTTTGAACATTTTTACATGATTCCCCTGACTTTTCAGAACAAAAATTTTCTTGGCTAGTTTTAATCTTTTAGTAAACTGATTTTTATATTTTTTATAATATGAAATACTAAAGGAAGACATTTTAGAGTAAGGTGAATAGTAACATCCTTATTATCAACAAAATCAACGTTGTTATGAATAGAAATCGAAACACCTTCCACATTTTGTTTTCTCTACATAGATGTACATTATATTGAAGTAATGAGAAAAACTGTGCAATGTCATCTTTAAGCCAAGTTTCATTCAGTTAAACTTTGCATAAAGTTATTCACTTTCTGTTCCTAAAATCTGCACCTTCCATTACTCCTAGAGTGATGCAAAACAAACAAAAAAACAAACAAACAAACAAAAATGTTTTTTTCTTCTTGCACATCAGCTGATTTCAGTTTGTATGCTGAGAGGAATAAAATAGCACTGCTTTATTGCACAAGAAAACAAGAGCATGATAGGAAAGTACAAACTGTGTCCAGGAAAGAAACAAAACTCTTCTATATTGCTAACACAACTTTGTTTCTTTTTCAGATCTGCACAAAGCTATTTGTGTTAGCTGACCCCAGCAAAGCTGCCAGAGCCTTACCTTCAACATGTAACCATAGACATTCAGCATTGTAGTCTTGTAGTCTGATCTTCCAGCCTAATTTCTAAATGGACCAGTTTTGACAGGAGAATGGCGCTGGCAGGTGGTTAAAAATGTCTTTGGGCTTGTTTCCAGCTCTTCTTAGAGCTCTTGTGTTATTGGCTTTATGTTCAAACACATGCACTAAAAGATATATCTTATCCGTGTCCTCATTAGGACAGTGACCGTGTCAGTGTCTGGGACTGTCTGAGACGAGAAGAAAGTCTGCACAAGACTGTACATTTATATGTGATACAGTTAAAAGAGCTTAGTGTGCACCAAAATGTGGTAGTGGCTAACACACTGTATGAATAACAAAACCCAGAATTAACTATAAAATTCAAATAGTTCATTTAGTGTATGACCATGACTTTCTTTTCCTGATAGAATTTCATGAAAAAATAACAAAAAAAAAAAAAAAAATGAATAAAATACATCCATTAGTCACTGTTCACAGCTTTTGGATTGGTTTGCATCTTCCTCTCATCACACATAGACCATAGGTTTAACAGTGACTCAGAGTTTGAATCCTTTAGCTGTTATTTGGTACTTTATTAAATGTGAGATATTTATTTTGTATAGCTGAAGATGCTTTTACTGTCATTTCCCATGCTTAAGTGCAAATTCTCGGTGTTGCTGTAATCCAAATCAGAAAATAGAGAAAACAAAGCGATGGATAAAAATGCAAACACACCCACATCCACTTCCTCATATCCACAGGATAGTGGGAGTGTTTGCAAGTTAGAAGGTGCTGCTGCAGTCCCAGTGCCACAATCAAACACTTTAGAGAGGGTTTTGTTCAGCTCTGCTCTCTGATTCACCATGAAGCTGTACATGATCATTCCACTGTGGGCTCTGCTCACATTCACCCAACAGGTAAGAAATACTGAAGACTTCATTTCAATGAAAAAATATCTATTTTCTATTAAGTAAAAAATGTAAAATACCACTAAATGTGATGTTCTGCTTATTTCACTTGCCAGTTAATCTATCTTTCAGGTGTCTCCACTAGAAACATGTGCATGTGAGCTGAATAACTCAGAGAAGGCATTCCCTCATGAAAAACTCAGGATAGTTGAAACCAATGTATCAGACTGCAACAGCAACATCACCCCAGAGAAGGTAACTAGTCTTTTAAAGCTCTCATACTGTTTGTCTCCATTCCTGGTTAATCACTGCTGCCTCTGCAGACTGTGGAGCTGGAGAGTCTGCTGCTGGGGTTGGAGCATCGCCTCTCCCAGCTGAACAAAGATGTGCTGATCCTGGAGAAGGAGGATGACGGAGAGCTGTATGGAGTTCTCAGCTTGTATGTTATAGAGAATGAAATGACTGAGATCAAGCAGCTGATTGACAAGCTCAACAGCACCACCCAGAAACACCAGATCCTCACTGCTAACGCCACTAAACAGGTAGATTCACAACCACATGCTGCAAAATGCTGACATCATTCTAAAGATTACTACATCACTGTATCTTTGTCCCAGCTGAGTGTTTTCATGAGAAAAGTGAAAAACACTCATATTATACGTTTTCACAATTTATTATTAGACGGTTGCAATTTCAAATTTGGCTTACATGGCACCATGGACCTGTGGCTCAAAGAGAAAAGCAGTAAACACTTTTATTGAATCTGGTAAAAAAAAATGCAGTAAAAACAATGTGGTAGTGCAGCTCCCTTCTCTTCTAAAACTCCACATCTGTCCACCATGAGTGAGGCTTGCATGGGTGGTTGCTCAAGAATTGTGCCTTGATATGGTGGAGGTGAGCTTGTCGGCAAAGGTGGACCAGAGTGGAGCCATCTAGAGCTGCTTTTCTGGCCTCAGTTACCTTGAGAATGAGGAATGTTCTTTGTTTGAGAGTGTTTGGGGAGGTATAAAATAGTTCAGGGCGGTGTCCTTCCTAAAAAACGTTTTCTGCAGTGTTTTTCTTTTTCTTTTGATAAATCTCACTTCAAAAGACGAGCTCAGCTGGTGGTTGCAATTTTATTTAAGATTTTACACAACACAATGTCTGTGAAGGTTCTCAGTCATCCAGGTCATCGTAGTCTAAGGAGCTTAGCTTCCCTTTAATCATCGTTTGACACATTGTTGTTATTGTCACCAGAAGATTCCAAGATTCTGCAGACCCCCCCTCCTTCCACCAGATGGAGCCAGATAGCACTTGAGCTCAGTCCTGCCACTAGTTGGCACTAATTTTTTTTACCTGTAGTATCCTCTTTGCACAAACGGTGTCGCACTCTAATGAATAGACCATTTCTTACTACTTTGTCTTCACTTTTCCTCTGCGCTGTTCACTTCCAGTTTACCGGAGGTGTGCAATTCTCAGACAAAGACTTAAGGAGGAAAATCAGAAAGAAAGTGCAAGAACAACAATGAACAAAGACATACATTTAACCCAGGTTATTGTTTTTATGGGTAGTACAATATCTCAAACAGCTTTAAACACATGGGCTATCAAAGAATTATTCAAGATTTAAGAAGTTTATTGTCATATACACTGCAAAACACAAATGCTTACGCTGAGCAATGAAATTGTCATTTTGCAAGTTCCCTACAAACAACTAAATAAAAAAATAACTGAAATAAGTTAGAATAAACCCCAACTGACTCTAAGCATGGCAAGGGTACTCCGCAGATGAATTGCGCCATTTTAGAGACACGCTGGAGAGCCTTCCTTTCCTGAATGGTGTTATTTCCATTCCCGGAGTTTGTCAGAATACTCTCCACTGTGCATCTGTAAAAGTTGCTGAGCAGTTTGGAGGGTAATCCAAATTTTTTCAGCTTTCTTAGATAAAAGAGTTGTTGTTGAACCTTCTTGATGATCTGCTGTGTGTTATGGGTCCAGGTGAGATCCTCACTGATGTGGGTACAAAGAGATTTGAATGTCTTCACCGTCTCCACCTGAGTCCCGTTGATGTATAGTGAGGCGTGCTGGTCTCTCCTCATCCTCGGGTCAACAATCATCTCCTTAGTCATCATGATGATCATCTCCCATCAACAAAATTAATGATGGAGGTGTTGTACTGGGAAGAGACACAGTTCTGGGTGAAAAGGGTGTCCAGGAGTGGATTGACCACATAGCCTTGGGGGATCCCTGTGCTCACTATCTTTACACCATTGAGTATCTTAGTGAGGAAGTCCAGGACCCAGCAACAGAGGGAGGGTGTCAGTCCAAGAGTGGAGAGCTTTCCCAACGGTCTGTTTGGAATGATGGTGTTGAATGCAAAACTCTAGTCTGTAAACAGCATTTGAATGTAGGTGTCCTTATTTTGGAGGTCTGAAAGGGCTGTTTGGATGGTTGCATTAACGGCGTCTTCGGTAGAAAGGTTCTTACCATATGCAGAGGATTGCAGAGGATCTAGTGTGTCCGGGATGGTATCTTTGATATGGGACTATCCTCTCAAAACACTTCATTACAGGTTCATACAGGTTATGTTGTTTTTCTTGGGGAGGTGGTTGACTTGAAGCATGTGGGCACAGCTGACTGGATGAGGGATAAATTAAAAATGTCTGTAAACACCTCACCGAAGAGCAGACCCTCAAAGCATGGCTTAGGATGTTGTCACGACCGGCTGCTTTTCGGGGGTTAGTCCTCCTCAGAACCTTGCATACTTCAGTCAAAGTCACAGTGAGTGAAGAGCTGCCTCTACTGGTAGAATCCCTCTGTGTTGGTTGGTGTTTAGGGTATTGAAACAAGCGTAGAACTCATTCAGCTCATCTGGTAGTGCATTGTGTTGTGTGGGGAGAACACCCTGTATCACATCAAGAACTCCACCGATTACACCGACAAGGTCCAGAAATTTACCCTGGATCCAGATGAAACCATGGTGTTCTTTGATGTAGTCTCTCGCTTCACATGCATACCCACCACGGAGGCAGTGGAGACTGTAGCCTCAGTAACCGCAATTGTGACTACCTTTCAATTAGGGCCACCAGTCCAGGTAGACCATCGCCCTCACACATTCCTCAGAAAAGAAGGCTTCACTCTGTTTATGTCTTAGTATCTGAGTGTAGCAGTCTAAATCCCAAATTACTCTGCAATGCATATCGGTTTGCGATGAAGGATACAACATAAATGCATGATACAAATTATGAGGTAATTGTGTAATATAAGATAATGGGTGTACATGAGCCTTAAAGATAAAACATTAATTCTACACCCCACAAATCTATATCTGATACATTTAAAATTTTTGGGATTAAATGCAAGCTAAACAGACATTCATTTGTTGTTGCATTTAGTAATTGTTTAAATAAATTGTACAAAAAAATTGTAAAATAGATATAGAAATAGATTTTTAACTGATGCCTGTTGCTCTTTTCATGATTTTGTAAACAATCCAAAATTGTCTCAGCTGGAGAACTTGAAAACAGAGATGCAAGAGCTGGAGAAGTTCGACACCATGCAGGTGATAAAGGGACAACAAGCCATTGCTGCTCTGAAGGTTGATCTACGCAAGTGCAGCGAAAAACTGAACACTACTGTCGCACCCACTGAGCCTCCACAGGGTGAGTCAATCAAGCAGTTTTTAAAAAAAAAAAAAAAAGATTGTTTATTTGTTTCTCTTTTCCTGGTGGGGGTGGGAACCAATTATTGAGGGTTGGAGCAATTAATAATCTTTTCTTGTAAATTCATATTGCCTAGTAGCATGAAATCATTTGTGTCCATACCAACTTGACTGATCTTTACATTAAGCCAAGGTAAGCTTAACTAAGCTAATGTAAGATAAGATAAATATGGAGAAGATCACTGAAGAAAATAACTTCTAAAGATGTCTGTGAAGGTTCTCAGTCATCCAGGTCATCGTAGTCTAAGGAGCTTGGAAAGAAAAGCGTCTGGACTTCTTTGAGTTGCTTGAACACCCACTCCCCAGTCTGAATCTACACAACTCAGAGAAGAACACACACCTGAGGACAGTCAGGAAAAATGGGAGAAGAACTTTTCAGACCGGAATCTCACTGAACCTGAAAACAAAGTATTAGCCAAAGGACTCAATTTTGCCATTGTTCCGCAACAGTTGCCCATAGTGGACCTCATCACAGCCACAGAAACTGCCATACGGATTAACAAATCATCACAGACAGAAGCAGAGCAAATCAGAATGAAAGTCTCCGCCACCCTCTCCAGTGCCAAAGTCCCTCCGTCTAACCTCACATTACAAGAAAAGAAGGCCGTTGCTTTCCTGAGCAAAGACCACAACATCACTATATCAGTGACAACAATACCTACGAAGCCTTAAAGCGAGACCCCACAAGCAGCTACAAAAAGAAAGTTTTCAAGACCTTGAAAGGGACAAAATCACTGACCGCGTTACATATCACCGCCTTTACCCGCCTTTTCTGGTTTTCCTGACCCCATGGATCCATCATCTTCGTCGAATAGGCCGCTGTTTGTGCTGGCCTCATCCAGTTCTGAGTCTAGGTGATGTCTGATGAAGTGGAGACCCGTGGAAAGATGTAACGTTTGCAAAAGAATTAGGTCGGGGCTTATTGTGCTGCCAAGCTGCAGATGTTTGTTTGGAGCTAGCCTCCAAAAGCTGGCCATACACTGTGCAATTCTTGGCCCATTTTGAACCGATTTTTCAGTCGCGCAACCGTTTTGGGGATCGGCCCGTGTTTTGCCTTTATCGTGTGTGCATCATGTAGTATACATGGGGTAACGATAAGCAGTTAACACCTCACAACCAGCTCCCAATCATCAATCGTACGGTCGCATGATAATCAAACCTGTTTGAAATCCTGTCGCCCCTCAACACAGTCTGTCACACTGCGCACGCACAAACACAGAAATGAAAGAGAAAAGGTGGAGCAGCACGGCAGTGCAGCATGTGATCTGGACACAAGAGATGGAGGCACAACTTGTAGGATGAGGCAAGCTCATCCGAGTACCTAAGCGTAGAGCTGCCACCCAGGCAAAAGAAAAATAGAGCTATATCACGTTATAACGTGAAAAGTATATTGTTAGAACAATAAACTTTTCACGTTATAGCGTGATATAGCTCTATTGAACAATATAATATCACATTCATATTATATCTGAACAATATAATATCACATAATATCACATTGGTTGTGAGGTTGTTAGAACAATATACTTTTCACGTTATAACGTGATATAGCTCTATTTTTCTTTTGCCTGGGTGGCAGCTCTACGCTTACGTATCTGAGGCTTTTCAATGTAGCCTCACAAAATTATCACGACTACAACAACCATGAAAAGAGTTGGATGGACATTGCTGCTCAATCACAGCTGCCTTGTCAATGTTTTTCATTAGTAATTTAGCAAAGTTGATGGTGTGTGTGTGTGTGTCTGTGTGAGTAAAAGACAGAGAGAGGGAGAGCGAGTGACAGGTTTTGTATGATAAGCTTCATGTTATGGACGCACAGTTTGAGCACTCAGGTCGCATCAGAGTGTCAGGCCCTGCATCGTGACCTATGAACTTCTAACCCCTGAGATTCAATTGTACAGTTTGAGCAGGAGCTGAATAACGTGACTGAAAAAAATCGCACAGTGTTTGCCCAGCTTAATGTAGACCGTTTAAACTAAACAAGCTGCTGTTTCACATATTAAACCTTGTCAGCCGCAGTATTGCCTTCTGTTTTAACAGTTAAAGCAGTAGAGACGAGCTGTTTGCATGCGCGTTGAACTCTAGCATCATTAACCAGGCTAGCTGTTAGCTTATAGGTCATGTTAGCTAACCAGCGAGCAGTTAACAGGACAGCCGAAGCTGCACAAAACACCCACAAACTTATCTCACTACAACATAGCGCCGAAAATATGACAGCTGCTGTAACATAAGACTGACGTCCAGCTAACCAGAGCTAAAAAGATATTTAGAGAAAACTTACCGTTTCCTCAGGTTACACGAGTTGAGTTGTTTCACGCTGAAAAGTTGGTTTGTTTTGGCTCTCACTGAAGACACCGACACTGAAGACATAGCTGTTCCTTTGTTCTGCTTTTAAGCAAAACATTCTTTGTATATGAGGCCAAGGGTGTTCTCTTCAGCTCTAGCGTAGACTCTGCCATGTTTTCATGTTTCTTCTTTCCGTGTGTCCGCTACTTTGAAACGCTTGGGCCGCTCTGCCCGCCACAGTTTCAAACTGGTCATGTGACTGCATGGCCACATCTCATTGGTAAAAACTCCACTGGCAGCATGTTATCTAATGTGTTAAACAAATTTTTATTTTTGTTTTAAAGTAACGACTCGAATTGTGCAAATGTACCGTTAATGTACCGAGTAAAAGTACCGTTTCTTCTTCACAAATGTACTCAAGTAAAAGTAAAAAGTACCGTGCAAAAAAGGTACTTTAAAAGTACATTTTTTTCAAAAACGTACTCAAGTAAATGTAACGGAGTAAATGTAACTCGTTACTACCCACCTCTGGAGAGTACCCAGCCTCTGGTACAGATATGTAGACGACACCTGCGTCAAAATCAAAAGACAAGTGGAATCCTTCACTGCGCACATTAACGCCGTGGATAAAAACATCAAGTTCACCAGGGAAGACACAAAGGATAACTGTTTGCCTTTCCTGGACTGCGCTGTGCACATTGAAGAGAATGGCAACCTCAACATTGAAGTTTACCGGAAGCTCACACACACGGACCAGTACTTCCTCTTTGACTCCCATCACCCTCTGCAACACAAACTTGGGGTAATCAGGACCCTACACCATCGGGCAGAACATGTTCCCTCTAAGCCTGAAGAGAAAAAGAAGGAACACACACATGTAAAGGAAGCACTTAAAACATGCGGTTATCCTAATTGGGCGTTTATAAAGTCAGCAAAGAGGCACAGGAAAGAAGATCAGACACCAGGGAGGGAGGATAAGAAAGACAGACGCAACAACATTGTCATCCCCTATGTAGCCGGTGTATCAGAGAAACTCAGGAGAGTTTTCTCCAAGCATGACATCCCAGTGTATTTCAGACCCAGCAACACACACAGACAGAAACTGGTTCACCTGAAAGACAAAACTCCTAAACAAAAACTTAACAATGTGGTGTTTGCTGTACAGTGCAGCGAGGAATACCCAGAGCTCTACATCGGAGAGACCAAACAGCCACTTCACAAGCTCATGGCACAACATAGAAGAGCCACCTCCACGGGACAAGACGCAGCAGTTCATCTGCATCTTAAGTACAAAGGTCACTCTTTTGAGGATGCCAATGTTCACATTTTGGACAGAGAGGACAGATGGTCTGAAAGAGGAGTGAAAGAAGCCATTTACGTCCACTGTGAACGACCATCTTTGAACAGAGGCGGTGGTTTACGACACCAACTCTCTGCCATCTATAATCCAGTTTTGAGATCCCTTCCCAGACGCCTTAACGCCCACTCACATCCTGGGCCATCTGACCTCAGGAAATCACATGATCAGGTGGGGCCAGGTTTCACAATGAGCTCACCCGAAACCCTGGCTGATTGTGACCCACACCTGCTTTCACACCTTGGCTCATGTGATTAAGTAGAGGATCATCAGGGGGTCCTTTGCCCCTCTGTGGGGGGAAACTCCCACTGGGTTTAAATCTGGGACTCTCCACCATTTAACCCTTAGAACTGAAGAAGCTTCTCGGATGAGAGGTGAAACGTCTTCAAGCAACTCAAAGAAGTCCAGACGCTTTTCTTTCCAAGCTCCTTAAACTTCTAAAGATGACAAAAATTAAGGACTCAGTTGAATTGAAAATACAAAATAGGTGAAGTTCTTAATAAGACCAAATCTTGATCTGTCATTGAGTCAGAAAAGCTGAAACAAATGTGAGAAAAAGTGCTCAGCTGCATGTGGTGAGGATCCATTAATTATCCATTGCCTTTCACTAGAGTAATCAATCATCTCGATCGCCTGTGTCAGCTGATGAAAGAATCCAATCAGTGCATTGAAATTGGATTCAAATAGCAACAAGGAATCACTTGCACTGATAAACATGGCTATCAATAAGCTTTAAAATTAGGTAAATACAACCTCAAATAAAAATATGTGAAGTAAAAGGCTAGGTCCCAACCTCAACCGAACTTAGATGCTTGGCTGGGTCCTTCAGAGAGCTTTGCAACATTGCAAAGAAGAAGTCGACAAGATGAAAGAAACACATAATGTCATACAGAAAATCATTAATTCAAGTTATTTGTTCAAAAGGTAGTTACACAAGCTATCATGAATTGAACCGAATTCATTTAATAAATAATATAATAATAACAATTATTACTTTAAAGTAGTTGCAGTAAAAGAAAGCTCAATCGTTATATGATGAATAAACCCCAGCATGCATTGATAAAAGAATTTCTAGTTTGTCATATAAATAAATTTAAAAGGCCTGTTATAATATGCATTTCCTCCATAAAAGTAGCCTCACGGAGAACAGCTAACACACACTATACATTTCCCCTCAGGTACCTGTGCACGCAGCCGGCTTGTTAATGTTACTGAGCCAAAGGTCTACACAAAAGGAGAATATCCTGGCTCGTATGCTTACGGAGCCTGGGGTCGTGATCCCAGACCAGAGAAAGGCAAAGAGAGCTGGTATTGGCTGGTCATGTTGACTTCCAGTAATATATATGCCCACTATGTTCGTCTTTACAGCAGTCTGAGTTCTCTCATCATTGGAGTGAGCGTCCCAGGTAAGGAACTGCTCGCTTCTCTTTGTTTATTCCCCTACGAAATGTAAAAAACCCTTACTGTTTATACTGGGATCACACTGAAGTTGGTAAATTAGTAGTTTATTGAATCATTTGAATTTCCAAGAAAGAAAGAAATTAACCTGGAGGTTTGTTGTACGTTGGGTTACTGAATGTGTATGGAAAGGACCGTTTAAAGTTTGCTAGGTAACTACAATACCCAACTGTACCTAAAATTGAATTATGCAGACCACAATAAAAGTGACTTTACTCTTTAATATTATAAGAGAACACTGACATTTTCCTTACTTAAAGTGGAATAAAGTAAAGTGCACGATTGTTTTAATTACTGGCACATTTCTGTGAAGCAAATTATAGTTTTAAACTATTAACATACGTTTATTCCTCCTTTTTCTTCTTCAGGTAACGTCCAGATCCACTCCTCAAACCCAACTACCAACACTATCCAGGGTCCAAATAATGTTCTGTATGGAGGGGCTTTGTACTACAACTGTTACAACCAAGATTATGTTTGTCGATTTAATCTCACCACTAAAAGTGTCACAACCTTACAACTACCAAAAGGCACCAGGTTTGTTACTCAACTTTGAAAATGTTAGTTTAAAGAATAACTATGACAGAAACTTTCACTGCTATCCTCTGTTAACCAGGTACAACTCAAAAGGTAACTTCTGCCATCTTGAGGAATGCTACCCATACACTGACCTGGACCTGGCAACAGATGAGTCTGGTGTCTGGGTGGTCTACACCACCACTCAGGACTTTGGCAACTTGGTTCTCTCCAAGCTAGAGGAGGGTGAAACACCAACACTTAGGCGTACCTGGCGCACTTCAGTCTACAAGCGGGCAGTGACCAACACCTTCATGGCGTGTGGCGTTCTCTATGCGACACGTTACATTAACAAGGAGGTCGAGGAGATCTTTTACTCATTCAACACCGTGACGGGACAGGAGAAGTTCAACATTGGCATCTTCATGAACAAGATGTCTACCAACATTCAAAGCCTAAATTACAGCCCTGTGGACCAGATGCTGCATGCTTACTGTGACTCCAACATGGTTTCCTACAAGGTGTTGTTTGGGTAAATTGATGTTGTTTCATTTCTGCAAAATTGATTGATCTCTATAAAAGTCTGAATTCAAAACAGTTTTTTCTCAAGATGTTTCATGTTTAATGCATCACATTTCATAAACAATGTATTTCTCCATTAATCTAATTCTACCAGTGTAAATAAATAGTTCATTGTTGCCTTGTACTCTCTTTATTCAATAAAATCAATATTTCCAGTGTAGTGGTTTTAATGTTCAGAGTCAGTCTAACTATGTTATTATATTTTTTTTTATGTAAACATACAAATGTCATATTCTCATAAAAGTTACACGATTGTTGTTCTGACATTTGTGGAGAAATCCTTGCAGTGACATTAGCGTAGCAGTTATCTAAATAACTAAATTAAATTCAAACTGATTATCAACTCGTTAGTTGTTGTACCAGTGTATTACTCTAAGTACTGGCTCTTTCCATGCGTGACATAAAAATCCTCTTTTTTCTGAATGCAGAAAACTAATCTATGATTAATTTTACAGACAATTTTTTTTTAAATGGCCACATGAATAAAAACATTCCTACTTTCTAATGGTATCTACCATTTACATTGTTTATGGAGATATTTGTGAAATATTCTCCAGCATTTACACTGACTAACCTTAACATTGTGTAACATTTAAAAATTATTCTTCAAGTATCTGATATTACACATTTTATAGTTCATAATTCAAGCGCAGACCACCAAGGTGCAATGGCCTACACTCAACTGATACGCTGTTGTGTTTATATTGTAAAGTAAAAACCCTATAATAATATAAAAAAACCCCAGAGAAACCCCAACAATCATATCGCTCCCATGAGCAGGTGATTTGGCGACAGTGGAAAGGAAAAACTCCTTTTTAACAGGAAGGAACTTCCAGCAGAACCAGGACAGGAGAAGGATGTCCATGTGCAGCAATGGAAGCAGATATGGAAGGTAAAATCCAAAGTGGTCCCAATGGTATAGGGCAATGTATTTTGATTTCCACCAGTGATTCGATTCAATTTTGACACAGTCAATATTCACGGAAATATTATAATTCTGATCATTTATCTACAGGAAAGGGCAGAGCAGGCTGTACCTACTGGGGAGACTCAGGTCTTTTGGAGTGAAGGGCCCACTCCTGAAGACCTATGACTCTGTGGTGGCCTCAGCCATCTTTTACTGTGAGGTCTGCCGAGGCGGCAGCATCTCTGCTGGAAGAGAAGAGACTGAACAGGGTGATCCGGAGAGCCAGCTCTGTTCTAGGATGCCCTCTGGACCCAGTGGCGGTGGTGAGTGACAGGAGAATGGTGGTTAAGCTGTCGTCCCTGTCAGACAACATTTCCCACCCCATTCAAGAGACTCTGACAGCATTGAGCAGCTCCTTCAGTGGCAGGCTGCGGCACCCAGGCTGGGATGGAGAGATTTTGCAGGACTTTCCTCCCAACTTAATGTCAGACTCTACAACATGGTCTCTGAAGATGGCCACACACGTGCAGACAGACACACACACATCCCATACACAACTGTAACTGTCTCCCTGATGTGCAGTATTACCTGCTCTTAAATTTGTACTTTCTGCCGTGACCCAAATATTTCCCATTTGTGGGACTAATAAAGGTTTATCTTATCTTATCTTATCTTATCTTATCTTATCTTATCTTATCTTATCAGTACAAATCCATTATTTTATATCTATGTATATCTATATATATATAAAAATAAATCTAACACTTGTGAGACCTTAGAGGTCACATCTTGTAACTGGAAGGTTGCCGGTCCGATCCCCAGCTCTATCTGTCCTGGTCGTTGTGTCCTTGGGCAAGACGCTTCACCTACCGCCTACTGGTGTTGGCCAGAGGGGCCTGAGTGTCTAGAAAAGTGCTATATAAATGCAATCCATTATTGTACCTAAGAATAAAACACAAACAAATATGAAGGAGATTTTTCTGGCTGGCTTTTTATAGCAGATAAACACCTTAAAAATATTTTGCAGTACATCAAAAACTGAAGAAAACCATGAATCAGCATATAAACATTACCTAATGCTGAAGTGAAGCAGAGCAAAGTTAAGGAGGTTTTATTAGCGACTACAGCTAAGCGTTTTATAATTTGGCATAATTATTAAAGTTTAATTTTTTTTGGTATTGAACAGCAGAAATTGGCCCTTCTTTTCGGAAGTCTGTTTTGGAGAAAAAAGTAGCGGGCAGCAGCACTTTACACAACGGTAGACTGGTGCGTAATAAGCAAGTGAATAATGCAAAAAACAGAAATTTTAGTACATTCAGAGAGAGAAAGCTGTGCATGAAGTGTGATTTTCTCATGGTGGAAGCAAAACAGCAAGAGGAAGATAGAATTCGTGACAATCCTTTTCAAACGTGAAGCGTAGTCTTGATCTTCTTTTGCTGCTGGTTCAGTGAATTTTGGTCGGAGAGTGATGAAACCTGCAGCTTCAGAATCTGTGAGATGTTGCCTTTCAGCACCCAGTGGCATGTCCCCGTTGGGTGAATGGGGGGGGGGCATGCTTTGCATTTACATCTTTTTGCAAAATCCGTTTACATCATTATCTGTTTGATGATTGAAACAGTTTTGTGAGCTTTAACCTCAGACTCTGCCGTTTCTAGCAAAATACATTTACATTTAAAAATCGATTTTGGGTATCAATATCACATTATTCAAACTAAAATCAATTTCTATGATAAAATCAATTTTTTAAACCTACCCCTACAGTGTTAGCAGTAATGTTAGAAGCTGTAAACCCAAAATAGTTAAAATCTTGATGTTTTTGGTACTGAAGACTTTATTATGGTTCTAACCGGTGTTTGCATTCAGTTTAACCAAATGACATTATTAGTATAAGAACAGTTTTTACAGCATACATGACATATCTGTGGTATTTGTAGCTAACATCACTGTTGCATAAAATAGTCCTTAAACTGCACTTTTTAAATCATTGCTTTTTTTTCTTGCAGCATGCATGTAGCATACATGATATATCTTCAGCATTTGCAACATCTGCTAAGATTGCTGTTGCACAGAAAAAGCCATTGCGTTTTTTTTTGGAGGGGGGGGGGCTTGGTCATGTGACAATAACTAGCTACAAAGCTTCAGATCTGAAGTGGGCCTGGTAGGCCAGCAAGTATCCATCGTTGTACATGTAGATCTGCTTGTTGGTGGGATTGTAGCTCAGACTAGCCACTGCTTTAGCTACCTTCTCCAGTGGTATTGCTAGTGAGTTGTCTTCTTTGCCTGTGGCTGTGTCGAAGGCGTAGAACACCTCCTCCCGGTACTCATTAACGTAACGAGTTGCGTACATCACACCGCACACCATGAAGGCGTTGCTCGTTGCCTTCTTGAACAGCCTCGTTTCCCACGTCTGTGTCACGTTGAGACTCTTCACCTCGCTGTCCCAAACTAAGCGGCTGATCACAAGGTTACCATGGTTACCTATAGTGGCATAGAGAGCCCACAGTCCTGTTTCATCTGCCTCTACATCAACATCACTATTGAGCCGGCAATCGTAATAACAATAGGGGAACTTGTTGTTGAAACCCACACCGGTGCCTGGAAGAGTCACCCGTTTGACCTCGTTGGCCTCAAGGTCGTACCGGCAAATGTCTGCAGAGCGGTAGCAGTGATAATACAGAGCCTCGCCATACAGGACGGCGTTCGGACCTTCATTTGTGCTGGGATGACTGTAAGATGAAGCAAAGGTAAATTCTCTGTGGTTTGTTGAGGCCATGAAGTCTTCGTAGGTTTGGTAAAGGCGCACAGTGTTACCCCAGATGTGGCTGCTGAGCAGAGGTTGAACCCAGTAACTGTTCTTCTGCCCCTCGCTCTCGTTCTGGGCTTGTTTTCCCCACGAACCAGAGATATAGCTCTTACCATGAGGACTGACTTTGGTCGTGATAGGGTCACTGATGTTGGTGATCAGACCTCTGACGCAGTGCTTGTCCTGAACTGGAAAGATAGAAAGATCAGAAGGTTTTTGAAGCAGATGATGATATAGATACAGTCAATTGTTGTCATTTATCATCATTACTTATCATCCCCTTAAGGTGTATCCTTGCTTTGAAAAGGGGAAGCTTTTTATTTCTAGACTGGGATGGCTCTGCACTGGGTCTGACAGAGGGCTGGGTCGGTGACCCAGCATTTTGAGTTATTTTGTATTTTTTCTTATTTATGAAATAATATAAAGTTCTCGGGTTATTATTAGTTGGTATTAGTTGAAGTTGAGTCTAGTATATTAGACTCGTTATCGTCCATGTCTCCTTGCTTATAAGCCTTTTTCTGTTTAAAATGTGTAATCTCCTTGTCTGTGTAGGTTCCCCTTGTGTCTTTGTCCTCTCTCACTTTCTGGGAATTCTGTTATTATAGACAATGTAGAGACTGGATTTTCAGCTCTAATGCCAGCTAGAACTGTTTGTTGTGAGACAGGTTGCTGTGAGACCAAACTAGACTCCTGTGGGTCTAAAATATGGGCCGGGTCGGATCCAGAGGCAGAGTCGAAGGACTCAGTGTGCTCTGGGTCCCCAGAAGTACTTGTTTCTACTCCCACTTGGGGGCTCAGCAGAGGTTGCCCAGGTCCGCTGTGCCAGCTGGAGGGTCAGACAGGGCTAGTCAGCAACTTCATGTTTGAGCTGGGGGTACATGAGAGCCCAGCCTCCAACTTTATGCTCCAGCTGGGGGTTCAGGAGACCCTAGCCAGCAGCCTCTTGTGCCAGCTGTATGCTCAGCCGAGCATATATGGTCCAGCCACGATTCAGCCAGAGGTTGACGTCTCATCTAGTCTCATCTCAAAGTAGCCTGGTCTCGCCTGTCAATGCCCTGCGCGGCCTGCCAGTCCACAACCACCTTCCAAGCCCCAACCAGCGCATCAGGTGCCTGCCAAGCCAGCCCGTCCATGGAAATCAACCAAGCCACCAAAGGGCCCTCACTCACGTTCACCCTAAGCCATAGCCTAAACTGGGGGTATGGAACTCCAGGCCTCAAGTGCCGGTGTCCTGCAGGTTTTAGATGTGTCCTTGATCCAACACAGCTGAGTCAAATGGCTAAATTACCTCCTCAACCAGAGGCCTGGTAATTAACTAATCATTTGATTCAGGTGTGTGGACCCAGAGTGTGAACTGTAACCCTGATACTAAAATCACATTTTGCACCTCAAAAATGCCAAACAGGCATTCTGTTCCCATAAGTGACTGTTGGTCCTCACAAATATAGTAGCATGCCAATTTCCTGTCATCACAAAGATATCTAAACATGTGCACGCACACACACACACACACACACACACACACACACACACACACACACACACACACACACACACACACACACACCTCACATACCTCTGAAGTCTTTGGGGATTGACTTGCAGGTCTCCACATTATTCTTTAGGTAGCGCAGTTTCTCCTTCACAGTCTTCATGTTAAGCGTGTCTATTGTTTGCATCTTGTTTACATGTTTATGTAGTCTATCAGCCTATCAGAAATGGATATAATATTATTCTATTGATAATTCTGTTACATCACAACAGGTCACATGTGACCTGACATAGTATAACATTAAATCTTTTCTTTCTGTTGTTTTTTGCTGCCATTTGCTATTTTAGCTCTACCTCTTTGGAGAGTTTCTGTGTCTCGGAGTTGTTAAGCTGGCTGTGGACCACATCGATGTCCACCTGTAACTGGCTGAGCTCCTGGCCCAGCTGGCGCAGGGACAGTTCTGTATACAGGCCCTGGGAGTGCAGGTAGTTGTAGGGCTCCAGCCGAGCCGTAAAGTTGGTAAACTGATCCTGGATCAGAGGGAGACGTTGGCTAGAGAACGTCAGCTGCAAGAAATGCAGACAAAAAAAATCCTTTGTTCAAAGACATGGCTTTTTTTCCTATACGAGCTATGTAAAAAATACATCCAAATTTTAAAAAGTTAATATTTTGAGGGGAAAGAAAAAGTGGTTACCCTATATTATAAAATACTGTACATATTTTCTATTATAGATAGATATCCATCTGTTGAAAGATAAGAGATCATGGACCTCAGCTGCACTCTAATAAATAAAACATTGGTTCAAATAAAAAAAGCATGTTAACGTTTTCCACTAGAATTTTTGAGTTAAGCCAACTTCTGGCAGAATAGCATTAATTCAAAGCAATATTTTTGAGTATGGTGAAGTAGCTTTTTTGGCCACAATTAAAAACATTCTTAAGTAAAATTAACTTAATAATTTTCGACTAGAACACAAAAATTTAAGTTGATCCAACGTGAATTTTATGTATAGTGAAGTTACTTTTTGGCCACAAAAAAAAACACATTCTGAGTAACATGAACTTAATAATTGTCAACAAATACACAGGAATTTAAGTTGATCCAAGATTATATTTATGTATGGTGAAGTAACTTTTTGATCAAAATAAAACACATTTATAATTAAAATGAACTTAACTGTCGGCATAAATAGTATTTATGTTGGTCAAATATGATATTTTGGTTACAGTGTAGTAATTTTTTGGTCCTACAGGAGATTCTATAAGGGCATTTACCTGTTTCCCAGCAGGCTAAGTCGCTCCAAAATACAACCTTGATCAAAAGCTGTGTCTTATAACCATGACTACCGCGTGGGCAGGCTCATGCATGGTGGTGCCTGCCCACAAAGAAGTCAAGGTTCTAAGACCTTAGAAACTTGTCGATCACTTTTTTCCCCAAACGAAGGTCAGCCTTAACATGCGCTGTGTGTGCTCTTGTGTCATGACCTTCAGAAAAAGAAATGGATGTTGTGTGTATTTGTTTGAATGCGGCAGATGTGATGCCAAATACCTGGACATCAGCTAAGGGACTCGTACCTGGTGCGCAGAAAGAATAGAAATTCAGACAGATGTATTCAAATGAGTTAGACCCATTTAATTACAATAACAAACATCACAATTCTTTAACGTGCGTGTGAAGTGCAAGATTTGTGGGCTTCCGTTTCCTAGAACACAAATTGCCCGCTGAAACTTAAGGAACTGTGTATTAAAATTGTAATACAAGCTACTACTTGAATCCTCTTTTTTTTTTTTACTTTAACATGTGACAGTGAATCAAAACAAAAGATGACAGGCAGACATTAAATGCACTAATTTAAACATAAAATGAGCAAAGCTTCTTTCATTCAACTTTGTCAGCACTCTTACAAAGTATTCTTGATTCTCTTCTATATTTGACTTTTCACCCTCAAGATTAAGGCCAGCTAAAGAGGGCATTACACAAACTTTAAAACACACCAGTACCCTCAGAACACAGGTCATGGGAGAAATTAAACGCATTCCTTAAAAATGTGCAAATAACAGCATTTAAGACACGGCAAAACATTAACTCAGAAGACTTAAGAACAGCGCTTTAAAATTTAGTAAAACACATTGATGTAGTGCCAGAAATGCAGGAATAAGGTTTTTGTGAAACTCACTCACGAATGGTCTATCAAGTCTGCCTTAGAAAATACCAAACTTAAGATTCATTACTTTAGAGCTGGCTTTTTGTCCATCAAGCTCAAGGCATAGCTTTTGAAATACCTCAAAGGTAAATTTCAGCTGCTTGGGATAGGTAAGGTTCAGAGCGTAGATTACGCCCATCATCAAAGCACAGGATCTGGCAACATCAATCCTCTCCAGGATCTTGGATCCCTCAACGATGATGGTTGCAGGCCCATCACCAATGATAGCAATCTTCATGATTTGCATTGCAAGGTCTGCGTTGAGCTCCTCCTCATCCTTGTAGGAGAAATAAAATGTTAGGATGTATAAAATACATAGCTCAAGCACTTCAGGATGACGTGCATAAGGGAATGAACTACTACAGGTAGGAAAATAAGCTAAAACAGGTTGTCTTTTGTGTTTTTCAGTGATTTTACTTTGTCATTCTGTAATTTTTAAAAGCTAAATTAAACCATAATCCAACGTTTAAAATAAAAAATGTCTTGTTTTTCACAGTTTTGTTTTTCCACTTTGAAAAGAAAATCTAATAAATCATTTTTAAGGGTTATTCCACTTCTAAGTGAAATTTTATCTATTGCCATATTGTCACAGTTAGAAAGTGAGAAACAAGCCTTTTGTAAACAGCACACTAATTCTCCTGATCCGGAAGCAATCCATTTGCTTTAGCAGAGCATAAACAATGTAAGTGAATAGCAGGTGCTAGCATGTTGTGTGCAAAAGTGATTAAAATGACTCAGTAATGAAAACAAATATTTCTTGGGAGCTCAGTAATCATGTTCACAGCAAATGAAAAGTGCAAAAGTAACACGGAAGATTTGCAGAAGCTGATTTAGACTTGAGACTACATTGCAGTTACGACAAACACCGCTGTAAACATCCACTGCATGGTGCATGGATATAACGCAACAGTTGAAAAAGCCTCCAGCTTCCATAAACAAACACACACAGCCACTACTATACAAGCATAGTAAGCTGCAGTAACAATGGATGGGTCTTTGATTTGTTGAAGAAATATTGCACAAATAGCATGTTGGTTTATAGACACTGGTCGGCAGTGGCTTCAACTGCTGTGTTATAACCATGTGGAGGCTTACAGCAGTGCTTTGTCGTAATGTAGTCCCAAGTCTAAATCGGCTCCTGAAAATCCTTCATGTCAATTCATACTTTTCATTTGCAGTCAGCATGATTCATGATTCTGAATTACTCAATTCAAGCTTACTTGTTAAAGCTTACTTCAGAAGGTCCCTTGGTATTCGATACCAGGAAAAGATGATGGTTTGAGCCTTTGTCCTGGCAAGAAACACAGCAAAGTAACTGAATATTTCGGTGAGATTCCCACTTTCTTTAGAAGGCTGACCACGTCTTAACTGGAACCCCTAGATCTGCAACGCCAGGACAGTGTATAACACCAGAAAGTCGTGCCTGCACAAAAATACAAAAGATGGTATTTTCAACTTCACCTGTGAGTCTTCAATACAGTGAATAAGTTTCACCTGTCAAAGCTGTGTGAGCTAGAACCAAACATTCAAAACTACATAGACCTGAATACACTGGGTGCTGGAAAACTAACTACCCTACCATATGCGGCACAGTGCACTTAAGTCTGGTCTTTTACCTGTGAAAATAGGCCGAGCAGCCGGTGAAGAACCGCTCTTAGCGGTCAACAGACACACCGGACTAATGGCGACCGCACTTCCTGCGCAGAAGCCAATGGGGTTGAACTTCACCCCGTAACGTTACGAAAATTTAGAAGCGTTTCTTAACAATTACTAACATAAAATGCTTCCCTTCAAAAAATAAATTTCACATTTCAAAAATAAAATCACAGTGAACACAACTTAGCTTGGCTAGCTACGTTAGCATAGTAGTTTGCGCCGGGGCTAACAACGTCCGCTATCTTTTAATAATTATAAGACAATTACAGTGGTCTGCATTAGAGTAACGTCAGTGTTACATTTTCCAAAAAGAGCCCAACAATTTATGCTATCGTGGAATTAGCTGCTGTGTGTATATTAAAACACACAAACGCGGGGGCAAGCTAAGATGTATGTTATGTATGTTACGTCGTTGTTTTAAAGTAAACTAACAAAATCCAGAGCGACTGCAAATATGTGTAATTTCGCATAAAATTACTCACCGTTCGCGACGAACACAGCTCTTGATAAACCTTGAACACGTGCTGTTGAATATGTCCGCTTGAGTAGAAGAAGGGAACTGTGAGCTGTTTACACATCATCAAGTTGTATTTTACATCGACAGAACTTAAAATTATATTGTTTTTTGATTAAAAGAAGATTTTAAATTCAGACAAATCACGATTATATATTGAGTAAAGAGGCATAATTTATGTGTCACCCGAACTCAATAAAATAAAAATTTTAATTAGGAAGTCTAACAGTATTTATGAACTTGATTTTTCATTTCACAACAACATATATATGTAAGTAATGACTAAAGGTCACATTAATTACTTTTTAGAGTGTGTGTAGTCTCATATTATTAAGAATAACAACAATAATTTTAAACATTTGAATCCCCAACTGATAAGATATATGTAAGAAAGGCCAGTGAAGCCAAGCTTTTTATTTTATTTTCAAAGACAAGTCTTTTGCAAGCAGCATCTAAAATAATATATGAATGTTATGAAAAAACTTTGATACAGTGTTTATCTTTAAATAATGAAATATCAATTGATTGATTATACCCATACTTAGTATTCATTATGATAATAATAATTAATGAATTATTAAATAATGTTTTCTTGATTATTGATTCATTTTTACTTGTATTTTAGTTGTTTAATAGTACAACGTTAGTTCCTGAGAGCTTACTTCAGTACAATAAAGCATATAGATGAGTTCTTACCTCTTCTTGTAGGTTATTCAGAGATTCTTCACAGGTGTGAACTTCCTCCAACACGTACTTAAACTTCTGAGCAGGAAACACCCACATGGTGGAGTTTAGCTGGCACACACATGCATTTGCCTTCTTGTAGCCCGACACTCGCTGACTCTGGCTGTCAGCCTGATTTTGCAAATAGGAGCACAAATTCTTAAAGTCTATTTACATGGTAAACAAACAACAAAAAATACTACGTATAATACTTTTTTAAATTTATCGACTAGAAGTGTGACTTACTGTGGCTGACAGCAGCAGCAATAGAAGCAGCTGCAGCATTTTTAGAGAAACTGAGACTGGACCAACACTGACACACGGTCTTCTTCTGTTTTCTTTAGAAAAACTCACTCACAACAAACTCAGAATTTGCCAGTTTGCTTCCTGTCACTGATAAGTTGCTCCACAGCCTTAAAACCACTTGGACAAATGACACAACTAAGAACATCAAACTGGCGTTTTGTACGACCCCTCCCGCTTTCTATATGCATTGTTAGTTTACTGGCTCTCATTTCCCCTTTTCAGTCTTCCTTAGACGATTATTTCGTTTTTTTCATTCAACTGTTGATTTCTCATTCATTTATTTATTTTTAACTATATAATAAAAGTGGAATGAACTGCCCACTGATTTTAAAGCTAAATTCATGTTTAAAACAACAAATCCAGTAGAAATTAAGTTTTCATCATATGTTAGTATGAAAATCTAATTTTGAAACGCTGCTTAAAAAAGACACTCAAAAATAATATATACCTTTGCAGGTTGTAGTCGTTAGCTTTTTTTTTATAGTGAACATTTTTATGACTAATGAAAAAAGTTAAACTTTAAAAAGTGGGCATTTACAGTGATGTATTACTATGATATAATGCCATGCTTGTTCAGAAATCCAGCTGTTAATTCCATTGCATTAACAGCTGATGTAGTCTACAGTATAGAGTAAAGCTCAGGGAAGCACAGGCTTCTCTGTGTAATGAGGCTACAACCTGTATTGAGTCAACATCTCTGTGCTGAAGAGGATACTAATGGGATTAAAGAATCCCATTAATAAATTAAACTGGAACTGAAGCCTGGAATTGCCAAAATTGCAAATAACCATGAGCTGCTAATCTTAATTCTCAATTATTTTTGCTTACTTTTTATTTATTTTACATTAAAAAAAAACCCCTGACAAACTATGATTTCTGCTACATCTGCTTTCACCTTGCTTACTACTGCAGTTTAACCTATCAAGGTCAGTGACAATCCGATCAGTATATTTTTATTTATTTATTATTATTATTATTATTATTATTATTATTATTATTATTAATATGTTTTATTCTTTAATCTCATTATATATTCACAACCAGGGAGAGGGTATACAATGCAATATTATAACACTTTCAGTTTCTTCAAAAAGAAAAAAAAGGTCACTATTCTCTGAAAATATAGTATATGACTTAGTAATCATATTGGTTTTTGGGCTCATCAACAATGATGGAAGACCTCATAGGGTTAATAACAATCTTTTCAGAATATTACAAAATATACTATCATTTAATTAATTTGATGAAAGACTGCAGTGTTAAGACATGCAATCAATTAAGAGCACCTGATATTTCTAAGGTAAGCTTTTTCAGTTCTCACACTACAGTTAACTTTTTAACATCCACTGCCATTGGCCCACTTATTTTTACAGGTATAGTTTTGGAATTTTGCTGATTTCGAATGCCCAAATGGGAACACTTATGTCATGGTCGCTGCGTATATGACACATCACATAAAAAATAGGAACTTCTACTTTCTAAAAATGTGCTTCATGTTGGTAAAACTATATATTTGCCAAAAATGTATATTTGGAAACTTGGCAGATTTAGGGAAGTTAAAAGAGCTTAGAATGCAAAATGAATCATCGGTGGTGAGACATGGTGTGCATAACAAAACCACAGAATAAAAAAAGAATTAAAAAAATAAAATATCAGTCTGACTCAAAGTGGACACTTTCTGTTCCTGAAATTTCCCCATTCCAGGCTCTGCAACCACAACATCCTTGTAAAGCTTCAAAATAGTGCACGTATTAGTCATTTATATGGGTTACTATTGGAATATCCATCTCTGAAACATGACCAGCAGATTGTAGCAGACTATAGCTTGTTATCACAATAGGTTAAGACTGTTAGTGCTGGACAAAAATTAATAAAGACACATGTAAGACATGTATTTATCAACATAATTAAAAATAATAATAATTTTGGTATAGACCAGGGGTATCAAACTCATTTTAGTTCAGGGGCCTGTAAAAAAAAAAAACAATTCTTTGATCTTCAGGCTGAAGGAAGAACAACGGTGTTTAATGCTCAGTCAATAATCACTGTAATCAATACAATTCTCTTTGTTCCATACAAACACTTTGAGCAATACAAATGTCCAGGAGATATACACGGGAGGGGGTCCGACAGATCTCGAAGTGTCTGACCATTTCACACATTCTTATAGCTTCCCATCCACCCCCAAAGTCATAAAACTTAAACATTCATATTCTTTCTCTCCCTCTCAGTGAGCTTCAGTTACGACCTTGGTTTCCTGTGCAGTATAGTTTTGTTCTCCCTAATGACAGAAATAAGGCCACGATTCTACACAGACAGCATTTCTTATAAATCAGCAGTATAATGCATCATAAAACACTATAATGATTCCGCAATCTTTAATCAGAGGTATAATGTGACATAAAACAGCTTAATGATTTTACAACATAGACATCAACAACCTTTGTCTCTCAAAACTAGATGCCTGCTAACCCCCTCTCTATCTCCTGCCTCCCAATCTCGTGACCTTGCAGCCCACTTCTTTGCACAATATGTTCTCCTTGCTCTGGCTTACCAACTCCTTATCCTACTAACGGCAACTTAATGTCGCCTCTGCCCTTCAAATCCGGGTCACACTGCAAGTCTATTATTTCAAGGTGGATGCTGACAGGCAGATCAGAGGGATTCAAGGTGGACGGCGAGCAAAACACTTTGAAGTCTTACTCCAGTTCACCAAAAATCTGAAATCATAGCTCAAATTCTCGTAACAATTCTGCTATTTTATCTTTGAACCGCTTCATGTGTGCCTCACGTTGGATCGCGCACACATTTTGGCTGATTGATGGGATGTGGGGTGTTCCCGATAAGAGATGCTAGGATGGTAGCCGGTGTATCAGAAAAACTCAGGAGAGTAGCATGACATCCCAGTGTACTTCAGACACAGCAACACACACAGACAAAAACTGGTCCATCCCAAAGAAAAGACTCCTAAACACAAAATTAACAATGTGTATTCTGTACAGTGTAGTGAGGAATGCCCAGACCTCTACATTGGAGAGACCAAACAGCCACTTCATAAACGTATTGCACAACATAGAAGAGCCACCTCCATGGTACATGACTCGGCAGTCAATCTGCATTGACTCACATCCTGGGCCATCTGACCTCAGGAAATCATTGTATGTATTCTCTCTACACCCACGACTGAAGTTCGACCCACAACAACACTCTCATCATCAAGTTTGCTGATGACACCACGGTAGTCGGACTCATCTCAAAGGGAGACGAGGCAGACTACAGAGAGGAAGTCCTGAAGCTGACACCCGGAATGGCTAACCGAAGGTCGGACGGTCCTGATCCCCTATTCGATTCTATTCTATTCTTTTTTTTGTTGTTTTTTTTGCCTGTCCCATTTGGTTCTTTAGCCATCAGAATTGTTGTCTGAAGACCAACAAGGATACCCAATGGATTTACTTTGCCAAATGGATCATTGTGGCATTGCCGTATTGGTCCATTTGGTCGATCTTTGTTTTTATTATTTATTATATTTTATTTTCAGATGTTACAGATGGGACAGACATGAGTGAGGGATAGGAAAGGGAGAAAGAAAGAGGAAGGAAAGGAAAAACAGAAGGGGAGAGGGACAGTGAGAAAGGGGGGGAGAAAAAAAAATAAAGATCTCCTGGATCACCTGTTGAGAGAAAAATAGAAAACAAGCAAAAAAAAACAAAGCAACATACTAAACACAACACCATCGCATTAATCTAGCTAAGTGTAAACAGCAGTAAATACTAAATATTCAATGTTGTTGTGCAGCACGCAGGACAGATGTGCTTCGAAGTAGCGGCCAAGAAAGGTGTAATTTGGGTCTACGAGCAGTGAACACCCGTGTGCATACCTGTGTGGATCAGCGCGCTTGTATTCCAAAGGTTTCTCCATGTAACGATCTGCTAGGGAGTGTGGGGGGGCCACAGCCCCGTCCTCCGGGGTGTGAAGCGGGTATGGAGGAGATCAAAACTCCAGACATCCAGAGGCCCCCAGAACACAAGAGACCATGGAAGACCAACAGAGGGGCAGCCGCGCCACTGTTCCAGTAAGAGCTGAGGAGAGTCCCAGATGAGGGTTCACTCAGCAGCTGCGGAGCAGAAGCCAGGGGGAGTTGCAGTGACGCGCCCATGAGCTCCGCCGGCCCCCAGCTGTGCCTGAGTGACCGAGCCCCAGGCCGAGAGGCCGGGGGCACCCCACCTCCGAAGGGGCCCGAGCGAGCCCCAGGCTCCAGGCCCCGATAAGCGGCCGCCAAGGAGTGAGCCGGTGTGTACCTGGACGCCCACCCCCAGACACAAAGAACCACCAACGCACCGACACCTGAGGGAGTCCGCCACCGGCAGGGGAAGTGGTGGTGGGTGGAGATAGGCCTCCAAACCTTGGAGGGCCTGAGGTGTCCCCAGAGAGGTGGTGTCTGATACCCAACCTGACATATAGACACAGACATACAGGCACACACAGACACAAACATTCATTCCCACCCTCATGCTCTCATGTGCACTTACTCCACACTCAACCAACGTGGAGACAGACATAAAGAGACGCTGTACACACGATCACACTCCCCAAGCGTACTCTACAAACCGGGTCTAGGTACCCTTGCCCCTGGAGGGGGGAACTGCACCCAGACCCAGGTGGTGTTACCCTTTTCCCTGCGGTGGGGAGAGGCAGACCACCCCGACTCCGTAGCAGCAGGGAGGCCCCACACCCCAGACCGCAGTCTGACGGCCAACTCCTCCTAGCCCTCCCGCTCCAGCAGGCCGCAGAGAACGGGGGTGGGAGAAGACTCCAAACCTCCCTCCACCCGCTCATTGTAGTGTTGATGCATGTGTGTTCTAAGGTGCAATTAAAACCCAGGAGGGCATGGAGCTACCTGCCAAGGAGCAGCAGGTAAGCGCATGGTCCCTCCTGATAGCCCTTAATGTCTAAGTGTATTTAAAATTGAGAGGTGGGCAACGACGCCAGGGGTGAGGTGTACACCCTGATGGTAATTTGGACTCCGTGATTGTGCCCACCCCCAAGATCCTATATGTATGTGTAATGAGAGTGTGAATAATGTGAATGTCTAAGTTGTGGGATAAAATTGAGGCAGAGGCAGCCAGAAGGGGACAGGGGGGGGGGGGGGGGGTAGCCTCCTCTGCACATACCCCTACTCCAAGGCCCTGCATGTGTGGGTGGTTGTGGTGGAGCGGGAAGAGGGAGGCAGCTGGAGATGGGGAGGGAAGGAAGGGAGGGGCAGGTAACCCCTCCCTGGGGCCAGCTCCCCCGCTGACCCCAGTAGGCACTCCCATACTCCGCGACCCGCCAGGGAAAGGGGGCCCAGGCCCATCCAGACCGGGGCCCAGTGCAGCAGCGCCCCCCGGCCCCACAGAGCCCGGGACAGTCCACCCAACCCCACCACAGAGAAAACTGCACCCACCCCACCATCCACTCATCTTCCAGACTACATAAGACAGTAAACGCCCAGGCTGAGATCTTCCTCCACCTCTCCTGTATCTCCCCCTCCTGCAGAGAGAGTTCCTGAAGAGAGGAGAGCTCCTGCAAGATGTGACCATCTCCCCCACCAGTTGAAGAGCCCCCCAGGTGGCTCGACGCACCGGCGGCACCCTGCTCCAGGGCTGGGCCCCCATGCACCCACCCGCCCACAACCCCGGCAACACACCAACCAGGACCCAAGCCCCCAAGGCCCGGCCCGGGCCCCAGCCCAGAGACGGAGCACCCCCAGAACCTCACGCCCATCCCGGACCCACCCAGGGCCAGCCAGGCTACCAGGTCAGTAACCCACGTCCATCAGCACAGACCCTCCCCTAGCCCCGCTGCACGCAGCCGCGAGGAAACAGTCACCTGAGAGCCAACAGAGCCCCCAACCGGACATGACCGCTACCCTGGGTTGAGCCCCCCAAGGAAGATGCCTCCGGGGAACCCCCCGACGTCCTAAGCCTGTCCCTACCCCCACACCAATCACAACAGTGAAGGCGGGACCAAACTATGACCCCCCACCCCCACTAGGTGATGGAGCTGATAAAAGGAACCCAGAGCAATTGATCTGATGTGGTGGCAGAGGCTGTGTCAAGACTAATGTAATCTAATAGATAATTTCTATATTGGTTAGAATTAAGATTATTTTTATTTTTCCAGTTCATGAGGACTGTTTTCTTGGCTATGCATAGGGCAGTGAAAATCATATGGGCTATATTCTTTTCTGAAGTGACATTATCTAAACTGCCCAGTAAACACACTAAGGGGGAAGTTGGAATGTTACATTTCAGACACTTTGATAAGTCTTCACATATCTCGCGCCAAAACTTTTGCACTGGTGGACAGAACCGAAGAGCGTGAATGTAATTGTCTGGTGTATTGCCTTGACAGTGTGAGCATTTGTTGGAAGATGTAAAGCCCATCTTGAACATCCGATGACCTGTATAGTGCACTCTATGTAGTATTTTGTATTGTATTAATTGCAGACTGGGATTTTTAATTAATTTAAAGGTTTTTGAGCAAATCTGAGACCAGAAGTTTTGGTCTAAGCTGACTGATAAATCTGCTTCCCACTTTGCAATAGGAAGGGATATTGATATTCTATTCTATTCTATTCTATTCTATTCTATTCTATTCTATTCTAATTAAATAGCTTGAACTTTTTGGGAAAACATATCAGTTATTTTTTTCAACTATAGGACAAGTAGCTCTGAAGACTGTATTATTTTAACATAGTGAAGTTAAAAAAAGCTTACTGTGCACAAAAATGTGGTAGCAGCTAACACATTGCACAAGTACAAAACCTCAGAATTAAAAATCTGTTCCAAGTGGTTCAATTAGACATATGTTTTTTTCCCCTGTGGCTATTTTACGCGCACAGTGCAGAATTTTTACTTTCTGTTCCCAAAACCTGCATCTTCCATTACTCCTATAGTGATAAAAAACAATTTAAAAAACATGCTTTTTTCTTCTTGCACACCTGCCCTGCTATCAGCTGATTTCAGTTTGTATGCAGAGAGGAATAACATAACGGCGAAATCTGCAGCTTTAACCTCCCGAAATCTTTCATGGCATGGATTTTTAATTTCTCTTTGCTATTTGGGCTGATTTGGACCTGATCAATGAAAAAGCAAAGAATTACCAATTATTTATTTTTACCTGATTTTTCTTTCTGTGAAAAATTTGATCCACATGCGGACATTCGTTTTAAATTTTGATAGAACAGTGGCAGTACAAGTCCTCATAGGTGGATATCAGGCCATTGTAGAGCAAAATTTAGTATTTTGGTCTAGACAACCCAAAATGTGATGTCCACAAAGGAGTAAAGATGCGGACATTACTTTTTCTTTTTATTGCACAAGAGAACAAGAGCATGATAGTAAAGTGCAAACTGTGTGAAAAGAAACAACTTTATTGTATGGCTCTTGTCAAGCATCTGCACAGACAAAATGCTAATACAAAGCTGTTTGTGTTGGCTGACCCCAGCAAAGCTGCCAGAGCCTGATCTTCATCATGTAACATGGTAGACATATCAGTATTGTAGTCTTGTAGCCCAATTTTTACCTGGACCTGTTTCTAATAAAACTCTAAGAATTGCTGTGGCAGGTGGTTTGAAATGTCTTTGGACTCGTTTCCATCTCTTCTTCGTGTTAATGGTTTTATGTTCAAACACAAGCACTAAAAGAGAGATCTTATGTGTCCTAAATAGGACTGGGATTGTCCCAGTATGTGGGCCTGTCTGGGACGAGAAGAAAGTCTGCACTAGACTGTACATTTACATGTGATACGGTTAAAAGAGCTTACTGTGCACCAAAATGCGGTAGTGGCTAACACACTGCATGAATAACAGAGCCCAAAATTAAATATTAAATTTCAAATAGTGCAATTGGACACATTGTGGCTGCTTTGTGGCTATTTTTTGCATTTCATGCAAAAGGGTCACTTTCTGTTCCTGAATCAATTTCATGAAAAAAAAAATTAAAATAGATGTATTAGTCACTGTTCTCAGCTTCACAACATAGACCATGGGTTTAGCAGTGATTCAGAGGCAACATTATGACATTGTATTATTTAGCATAAACTTTACCACATGTAGGATATAATATCACATATACAGTGTATTTTTGTGTGGTAGTTTCCAAATTTTTACTTTCACAGCCTTTGATAATCCACATTATTGATTAAATTGATATATGATAAAATGTGCATGCCCTCCAACTGCTAGTGCTGATGAGTTGAAATAATTAAAAAAAAAAAGAGAGAGAAAACATTTCTTTTAAAAAGAGTTTGTAGTTTAAAAAATTGTAAAAACAGTGACAGAAGTCTGTGTTCCAGATTTTTTTTAACAGAGTTTTAGGTTTCAGTACTTTAATTCTTATTTGGTACTTTATTAAATGTGAGATAGTTATTTTGTACAGCCGAAGATGCTTTTACTGTCATTTCCCATGCTTAAGTGCAAATTCTCTGTGTTGCTGTAATCCAAATCAGAAAATAGAGAAAACAAAGTGATACATAATCTACAAACACACCCACATCCACTTCCTCACATCCACAGGATAATGGGAGTGTTCGCAAATTAGAGGGTGCTGCTGCAGTCCCAGTGCCACAATCAAACACTTTAGAGAGAGTTTTGTTCAGCTCTGCTCTCTGATTCACCATGAAGCTGTACGTGATTATTTCACTGTGTGCTCTGCTCACATTCACCCAGCAGGTAAGAAATACTGAAGACTTCATTTCAATGGGTAAATATCCTTTTTGAATAAAGCGACAAATACCAAATACCACTAAATGCTGCTGCTTATTTCACTTGAAAATACATTTAAATTTCAGGCTCCTCCACGAGAAAAGTGTGCATGCGAGCTGAATAACTCAGAGAAGGCATTCCCTCATGAAAAACTCAGGATAGTTGAAACCAACGTATCAGACTGCAACAGCAACATCACCCCGCAGAAGGTAACTAGTCTTTTAAAGCTCTCATGCTGTGTGTCTCCATTCCTGCTTAATCACTGCTGCCTCTGCAGACTGTGGAGCTGGAGAGTCTGCTGCTGGGGTTGGAGCGTCGTCTTTCCCAGCTGAACAAAGACGTGCTGATCCTGGAGAAGGAGGATGACGGAGAGCTGTATGGAGTTCTCAGCTTGTATGTTATAGAGAATGAAATGACTGAGATTAAGCAGCTGATTGACAAGCTCAACAGCACCACCCAGCAACACCAGATCCTCACTGCTAACGCCACTGAACAGGTAGATTCACAACCACATGCTGCAAAACACTGACATCTGTATCTTTGTCCCTCACTCTGTTTATGATCTTGTAAACAATCAAAATTTGTCTCAGCTGGGGAACTTTAAAGCAGAGATGCAAGAGCTGGAGAAGTTCGACACCATGCAGGTGATAAAGGGACAACAATTCAACTCTGCTCTGAAGGCAGATCTATTCAAGTGCAACAAAAAAATGAACACTACCGTCACACCCACCGAGCCCCCACAGGGTGAGTTTGTTCTTTTTTTTTATGTGTTTGTTTGTTTATTTCTCTTCTGGTGGCAGTGGGAGTCTTAGGGGATTGGAGCAGTTAATAATCCTTTTTATTTTTATCCCCTCAGGTACCTGTCAACGCAGCCGGCTTCTGAATGTCACTGGACCAAGGGTCTACACAGCAGGAGAATATCCTGGCTCGCACGCTTACGGAGCCTGGGGTCGTGATCCCAGACCAGAGGAAGGCAAAGAGAGCTGGTACTGGCTGGTGATGATGACTTCGAGTAACAGATACTCCAACTATGTTCGTTTTTACAGCAGTCTGAGTTCTCTCATCATTGGAGTGAGCGTCCCAGGTAAGGAACTCCTCTCTTCTTGTTGTTTTTTTCCCTCCCACATAATGCAAAAAAACCCTTACTGTTTTTACTGGGATCACTCTGAAGTTGGTAATAAAGTAGCTTATTAAATTGTTTGAATTTTCAAAGATGAAATAATTAACCCTAGAGGTTTGCTGTACTTTGGGTTACTGAAGGTGTTTGGAAAGGACCATGTACAGTGAGTTTGTTAGGTAACTACCTAACTGTACCTAAAATCGAGTTATGCAACCCTTTATAAAAGTGGCTTTAACATTTGGTAGCAAGTTATACTGATACTGTCACGGATTGCCGAGGCAAGCCGTGTGGGATTGTAGGAAAGGACCAAAAAGGCAGCAGCTCTGGCGCAGGTGAGTGTTTATTTACAGTGGTGGGTAAGTACAAACAGCGGTGGCGACAAAACATGAAACTAGAGACCTAAACTGGGTAAACTAAGAAGACAAACCAGAATGAGGATGCAGGGAGGTCCGGAGAAATACATACGGGAAGACGCAGGGAGACCAAGGGGAAACAACACAGAATGGCGGCGAGGAAAATAACGCAGACGAACCAGCAACTACCATGACAGAAGACACAACTTAAATACACTCAGAGAACACAGGGAGATTACACACAGGTGGGGAACACAGCTGGGAGTGATTACGTGACGAGAGTAGGGAGACAAACTGAAAACACACACATAAGACGCAGACCTTCACAATAAAACCGGAAACACATACACGCAATGACATAACACACCAACTTAACACAGACTGGGGGACACAGAACATATGAACATGAACCATGATAAACACCCCAAGGTGACCAAAACCACAGAATACTAATAAACTAAACATAAACACGGAGTCACAGACTCCGGATCATGACAGATACCAAGTATCAGTATTACGTTTTTTCAACAAGCAGCCCTTGTTCCAGTGCTGGTCCTGTACAGGTGCATAGACAGTTCTGCATTGGTTCCCAGCCCATGTTATCCTGGAGTGTTTTTACTAAATAATACTCACCTGCCATTGTTCTTAAGAACAATGTTTTGCAGTTTGTCTTAATTACTGATACATTTTTGTGAAGCAAATTATAGTTTTAAACTATTAACATATGTTTATTCCTTCTTTTTCATCTTCAGGTAACGTCCAGATCCACTCTTCAAACCCAACTACCAACACCATCCAGGGTCCAAATAATGTTCTGTATGGAGGGGCTTTGTACTACAACTGTTACAACCAAGATTATGTTTGTCGATTTAATCTCACCACTAAAAGTGTCACAACCTTACAACTACCAAAAGGCACCAGGTTTGTTACTCAACTTTGAAAATGTTAGTTTAAAGAATAACTATGACAGAAACTTTCACTGCTATCCTCTGTTAACCAGGTACAACTCAAAAGGTAACTTCTGCCATCTTGAGGAATGCTACCCATACACTGACCTGGACCTGGCAACAGATGAGTCTGGTGTCTGGGTGGTCTACACCACCACTCAGGACTTTGGCAACTTGGTTCTCTCCAAGCTAGAGGAGGGTGAAACACCAGTGCTTGGAAAGACCTGGCGCACTTCAGTCTACAAACAGTCAGTGACCAACACCTTCATAGCGTGTGGCGTTCTCTATGCAACACGTTACATTAACAGGGAGGTCGAGGAGATCTTTTACTCATTCAACACCGTGACGGGACAGGAGAGGTTTAACATTGGCATCTTCATGAACAAGATGTCTACCAACATTCAAAGCCTAAATTACAGCCCTGTGGACCAGATGCTGCATGCTTACTGTGACTCCAACATGGTTTCCTACAAGGTGTTGTTTGGGTAAATTGATGTTGTTGTTTCATTTCTGCAAAATTGATTGATTTCTATAAAAGTCTGAAATTCAAATAGGTGGTCGAGTAAAACATGGTATAGCCAACACCGTTTTTCCTCAAGATGTTTCATGTTTAATGCATCACATTTCATAAACAATGTATTTCTCCATTAAGCTAATTCAACCAGTGCAAATAAAAGGTTCATCTTTGCCTTGTACTCTCTTTATTTAATAAAATCAATAATTTCCAGTGTAGTGGTTTTAATGTTCAGAGTCAGTCTAACTATGTTATTATATCTTTTTTTATGTAAACATACAAATGTCATATTCTCATAAAAGTCACAAGATTGTTGTTTTGAGATTTGTGGAGAAATCCTTGCAGTGACATTAGAGTAGCAGTTATCTAAATAAGTAAATTAAATTCAAACAGATTGTCAACTTGTTAGTACAACGTATTTACTGAAAGAAATCTCCGTCTGTGGATCGGGTTTCCTCCGAGGCGTGAGCACCTATCAGCAGAGATTGTCCATAACCTATAGAACTCAAAGAAATATTCTCAAGTAACAGTCAAATATGCCATTCAGCGTGTTAGTTACGACGTCGGGAGCAACTGGGAGAACAAAACGACACAGAAACTGTACGGTTTATTCGTACAAAGGTTTATTCATCTTACAACAGTATATATAGAGGAAAAAGGTTCGTGTGTCAACAGATTCTCAGTTCAAACCGGTACAGACCAAATAAGGGAACGTCTTCCTGCCTTGTGAGCAAAGAAGTATCCTTTGTGTAGTTTATCAGTTCAGCTACAATTTATGATTATCCCAGCAAAATACACTCCTAGACATAGAATACAGAGTTCTTTCATTAGTGAATTCTGAAACGAACCACCTGGCCTTTAACAAGCTCCTTTCTAAGAGATAAGGAAGGGAGGATGGGAGTAAGGAAGTGATCTCTGTGGTGTTTTCAACCTTGAGGTACCATCCTGTGATTCTTACACATTAATTCTTAGGTTACAGAGAAAGAGAAAAACAACTAGTAAATGGGCCTTATTGAGTAACAGTTTTCCTGTATAATATCACTATAAAACAATATCCTGTAAATGCTACCATGGTATCAAAATATCACAACAGTTCCCTCCTTTTATCATGAAATGATAACATAGTATAAAGACAGAATGTAATAACATAATCTAAAGACAAATCATAAATGTGAAATAACCTAAATATATAAGAAAAAACACAGTTCTTCAGTCGTCTCCTGGCCTGGTCCCAGGTTCGAGAGACATAGAATAAGCGCTGTATGATGACAATGGGCATTTCATTTTCTCCATTATCAGGATGGAATGAGTCTAGCTTTATCAGATTAGACATCATGTGGTACTCTCGGCTTTCTGTTCCTGCTGGATGTTCGAGTACCTTGTTGTGGCTCTTTCAGGCGTTGTGTGTTAATCAGTGATTGCGTGTGTGTAGGTGTATTAGATCCGGGCGCTGGCTCGCCGGAGACGTCGTCTGCTTGATCCGACGCCTGAGATGGTCTGGTTGGGCTGGTCTTAACCCTGCTGGCATGAATCCACTGAGGTTGTCCGTCTGTGAGGATGCTGGTTCTCATCACTGCCAGTACAGTCTGGGGGCTGGAAAACGCGGCCTCCCCGAGTGTCCTTGGTTTTAGCGACTTCACCAACACCGCGTCTCCTGGCCTCCACTGATGAGTTGGAGCTGTGGAGGGGAGAGGCTGAGAGAGACAAACTTTCTGATAGTTATTATTCAGTGTTTCTACCAGATTGTGAACATAGTCGGACAATGCAGTGTCTATGTCCCCTTCCAATAGCGGTGCCCCTCTGGAAGCTGACCATGGTGTTGGAAACGGTCTTCCCATGATTATTTCAAATGGAGATAATTTGGTTGCTGCGGATGGAGTCATTCTAATTTTACAGAGGACTTGAGGAAGTAATTTGACCCAGGTCATTCCTGTTTCTATCATTGCTTTAGTCAGGCGATTTTTTATGGTCCTATTCATTCTTTCTACAACTCCTGAACTCTGAGGGTGGTATGGCACATGATATTTCCAGTCTATTCCTAGAGTTTTAGCACACTTTTGAATTACTTCTGATGTGAATGAAGGTCCTCTATCACTGTTAATTTGGTGAGGTATCCCGAATCTGGGTATTATTTCATTGCTCAACTTTTGACAGACTACTTCTGCAGTTTCTTTTGATGTTGGATAAGCTTCTACCCATTTACTAAATTGATCCACTATTACCAGTAAGTACTTGATGCTTCCTTGTGCTGGCATGTGTGTAAAATCAATTTGTAATGTATGAAATGGAAAATCTGGTTGTGGTAAATGCTGATGTTTTGCTTTTGGTCTCCCTACATTAGTTCGTGCACATGTTAGGCAGGTTGCTAATATGCTTTTTACTGCATGCAATGTTTTTTTCAATTACAAATCTTGATTTTATTGCATCTATTACCCCACTTTGTCCGACATGACTCACACCGTGAAAATGTCGGATAAGGACTGGCAGCAGGGAAGATGGGAGGGCAATCAAACCCTCAAGATTTTTGTATAAGCCATCTCTGTCATCTAAGGTACAGTCATTATTCTCCCAATAGGTGTAATCAGATGCAGAGGCCTGCTCTTGTATGAATTTTAAATCAACATTTGTGTCTAAATAGTCTGGGAGTGTAACAAGTGGCAGCTGTAGGGGCACAGATAATACTTCCTGCGGAGGTGGGAGCTGCAATGCAGCTGCAGCCTTGGCTGTCACGTCTGCTAGGGCATTATCTGTTGCTTCGTCTGTGTCAGCTGTACTGTGTCCTCTCGTTTTCACAACTGCAACGGCCGATGGTAGTTGTATAGCCTGCAAAAGTCTTTGCACAAGATCAGAATTAGCGATCGGTTTTCCGTCAGCCGATCTAAATCCTCTTTGTCTCCACAATGTGCCAAAGTCGTGTACGACGCCAAACGCATAGCGGCTGTCTGTGTAAATTGTCACACGCTTATCCACATGTAGCTCACAGGCGCGTATTAAAGCCATGAGCTCTACTTTTTGTGCTGAGTGAAATGGTAATGAGTGAGCCTCTAGTATGATGTCAGGCAATGTCACCACTGAATAGCCACAAAGAAATGAGTTGTCATTCGGCCTTGAACAGGACCCGTCCACATAAACCGTGGCTGAGTCTGGGATAGGTGTTTGCTCTAGATCTGGACGTGGTGCTGTGGATTCCTGTATGCGTGTCATGCAGTCATGAACGTCAAGCCTGTCTGAGCCATCCTGGTAGTGGCATCTGTACACGTGTTTGACACAGTGTGTGACGTGGAGTACCGGACAAAAAGATGTTGATTTCATTCTCTGCTGAGGCGTCCAGCTGACACAGAGGCTGTTCCTTCTCCATGATGTCGGTGCATAGGGCCGAAAAAACATAAGCTGTTATCAGTGTCAGCAAACATTTCACCCTTTGTGTTAAATGAAATACACAAATTCATTTTTGCTCTGGGTGTCTGCGGCTGCTGGAAAACGGAGCCAAATTTGCACCTCTAGCTTGTCTACCTTGTGGATTAAAATTCACTGGCCTTCAGTTTTACAAGCTTTAAGAAAGCATCTTTACTCAGTTCGTAGAGATTATCAGTAGCTGTCACTTTTAGCAACTGAGAGCATTCAGGGTGGATATTGTTCAAAAAGGTAGTAATGAAAATCTGATCATTTCCATCCTCTGGCATGCATGCCTCATTAGCCCAACAGTGCATAAAGCGTTTTATGAATACTAGGATAGATTCATCAGGCTTCTGTTTACACATTGTTACTGCATTTAAGTCAATTTTGTCTCTGGACATTGTTAACAGGAATCTCTTTAGATTCCTGAAGAAACCGGTGATTTTGTCATCATCTACCCACAAGAACTCTGCAGTTGTGGATGCTTTATCATGCTTTGGATCTAATTCACCTATCTCTCCTATGAGTTGTGACTCGGTTACTCCAGGAATGCATTGACACAATATGTACCTGTAATCCGGACCACCCAAGTGGTGATACCTGGTACTTCTCTGTAATGCAAAGACAAAGGCTGTAGGATTTTTAAGAGGATCAGGAAGCTCTTTAATAGTTACCACTAATTCTGAGATTTTAGGGGGCTGAATACAACACTGATCTCCTATTATCATAAAGGGGTAAGTGTCATTGACGTCACTAGATTTTAATTCTGATTGTTTGCGAGTGTTGGTGTAAGGACCTTTGTCATTCTGGCTTTGTTTTTCCTTTTTTCCTTTTAGATAAGTCTTTATTAAAGTTCTGGTAATAGGTATTTCTTTAGCTACCTCTAAACCTCTAGCCACGATATCGTGGCGTTTCATGTGGGTGTCAATTATGGACACTGCCTGATGCAAAAGTTTTTCTTCACAGTCGTCTAAATTGCTTTTCATAAGTTCCTCACATTCTTCTTTCAAAAGTTTTTCTCTTTTCCTATGTTCTGCTAATTCTTCCTCGCGGCGTATATATTGATTTTCCTGGTCCTGTTCAAGGAGATGGCTAAGATTCGTTGCATCTGATTCAGGTTTTTTGTCACTTTCTTTTAAGCTGGTTAGATCAGAATGTTGACGTTGTGTGCGTGCAGCTGCTACAGCGACTATTAATTTGGTCTCATCTTCGTAAGGGGGTGGGGCCGTAGGCAGAACGGCTGGACATGCAAGACTAGCTTTTCCTGTGGTAGATTTATTTTCTATGCTAGAGCCTGCACTAGTTTTATTTGATGTTAAAGCATCTATACCTGGTTCCGGTCCCTTTTTCCATAGTGGTAATATTCGATGTATCACGTCACGACATTCTATCATATATTTTCTACAGGATTTTTTAAGCAGACTACTTATCGCAAATGATATTCAACATTTTCTACTGACCTGTTTTCTGGCGATAATCGTTCGGGATAGGGCTCTGGAAATAAATTAGAATGCATTGAACTTACAGTTCTTAAGTTGTAGACAAAGTCAGTCACGTAAGCACTTCCACATGTTCTGGATACGTAATCATGAAAGTCTTCACCGATTCACGGACGTGGATTACACGTGACCGGAAGTGGGAGTCGTACTGAGCCGTTATTTGTGACTTTATATTTTATTTTATTTTGTTTTGCAGTTAATTTCGATTTTTTTTTTCGGACCTGTCTGAGGTCTTTGAATTATTCTGACCCATGTTCAGTGATTTCCAGAGGGGTTTACACGCTTGAAGGATTTATGTTAGTATTTTTGCTGAGGCAAAGTTGAGGTTACTTTCGATTTTATTGCTAGCAATTTTCGTTTTCAAAACAACAGGCAACCTCCTGTATCTCTCTGCTTTTAATTTACTTTAATCGGGGCTAAGGAAGTCGTCAGTGTACCCCATTTATCTGGGCCACTAAGGAAAACTTCGTCAGTATATCCCGTTTCTCTATGAATCACTGAGAAAGGTATAATACAGTCTTATAAATAAAAAAAAGACACGTATTTACCTTCGTCAGCAAATCCCACTTCTGACACCAAATTGAAAGAAATCTCCGTCCCGGGTTTCTCCGTGGATCGGGTTTCCTCCGAGGCGTGAGCACCTATCAGCAGAGATTGTCCATAACCTATAGAACTCAAAGAAATATTCTCAAGTAACAGTCAAATATGCCATTCAGCGTGTTAGTTACGACGTCGGGAGCAACTGGGAGAACAAAACGACACAGAAACTGTACGGTTTATTCGTACAAAGGTTTATTCATCTTACAACAGTATATATAGAGGAAAAAGGTTCGTGTGTCAACAGATTCTCAGTTCAAACCGGTACAGACCAAATAAGGGAACGTCTTCCTGCCTTGTGAGCAAAGAAGTATCCTTTGTGTAGTTTATCAGTTCAGCTACAATTTATGATTATCCCAGCAAAATACACTCCTAGACATAGAATACAGAGTTCTTTCATTAGTGAATTCTGAAACGAACCACCTGGCCTTTAACAAGCTCCTTTCTAAGAGATAAGGAAGGGAGGATGGGAGTAAGGAAGTGATCTCTGTGGTGTTTTCAACCTTGAGGTACCATCCTGTGATTCTTACACATTAATTCTTAGGTTACAGAGAAAGAGAAAAACAACTAGTAAATGGGCCTTATTGAGTAACAGTTTTCCTGTATAATATCACTATAAAACAATATCCTGTTAATGCTACCATGGTATCAAAATATCACAACATTTACTAGCTTTTTTTTAATATGCAGTGTTGGGCAAGTTACTTTAAGTAATTAATTATAGTTACTTCTTCAAAAAGTAACTGAGTTAGTAACTGAGTTACAAGATTCTAAAAGTAATTAATTACTTGAAAAGTAACTATTGCCTTACTGGGCCTGGACCCCAGAGGGTTAAACATTTTTTTAACCCTCTGGGGTCCAGGGTATAATTGGACATTTTTAACTACTTTTGATGTTTCCTCTACATTTCACCTTTAAAAACTATTTTTGTTTGGTATCATTGTTTTCAGCACGACCTCACGTGTCTGAATTTATAGTTATGTTTTCATTTTGACATACTGTATTAACAAAAAACATAAAATGTGAGTAGAAAAAGTTTTTTTAATTTAATTTAATTTTTTGCAGTGCATTTACAATGACTGAAATTTACAATGGATAACATTTTCGTTTCTCCTTCAAGTATCAGATAAAATGTTACACATTTATGGTTCATAATACAAGTGCACAAATCAATGCCTGAGAACCTTAATCGAATGAACAATTTTTGTAAAGAAAAGAGAGTCAAAATGTGTCAATAATAATCTGACTGACTGATAAAGTTTCTCAAAAAGATTATACACGTGTCTCTACAATTTACTGAATCATAGAGTACACTGCACTTAATTTTTCACATTGATTATATATTTTGTTAAATAAGTGACATGATGAAATATGTCATGTTTTCATCTGAGTTTGTATTTAAATAATTTTCTTTTAAGGTTCCAATGATTTTTGTTAATATTTGCTAATATGCAAAACCCTAAATTTGAAATAGTGTTTACTTTCTCATTTACATTACATAGTTTCTGCAACACCAAAACCCTAAATTTGAATTCAGTTCAGTTTTATTTATATAGCACTAAGTCACAACAACACTTCCCTCAAGGCATTTTATATTGTAAAAACCCTATAATAATATAAAAAAACGGAGAAAACCCAACAATCATATCACTCCAATGAGCAAGTGATTTGACGACAGTGGTAAGGAAAAACTCCTTTTTAACAGGAAGGAACCTCCAGCAGAACCAGGACAGGAGAGGGACGTCCATGTGCAGCAATGGAAGCAGATATGGAAGATAAAGTCCAAAGCAGCCCCCATGGTAGAGGAAGCATCAAGAGTTGTAGCCCCATAACAGCTAAAATATTAACGTGTACCCTCAAGCTAGGCCTAGATAGATAGATAGATGGATAGATGGATAGATAGATAGATAGATAGATAGATAGATAGATAGATTTTTTTAATTTTTTACAGCATACATGACATATTTGTGATATTTGTATTGCTTGCATAAAATAGTCCTCAAACTGAACTTTAAATCATTGCTTTTTTCTAACTGTTTAACAAGCTTTAGATCAGAAGTAAACCTGGTAGGCCAGCAAGTATCCATCGTTGTACATGTAGATCTGCTTGTTGGTGGGATTGTAGCTTAGACTAGCCACTGCTTTAGCTACCTTCTCCAGTGGTATTGCTAGTGAGTTGTCTTCTTTGCCTGTGGCTGTGTCGAAGGCGTAGAACACCTCCTCCCGGTACTCATTAACGTAACGAGTCGCATACATCACACCGCACACCATGAAGGCGTTACTTACTGCCTTCTTGAACAACCTCGTTTCCCACGTCTGTGTCACGTTGAGACTCTTCACCTCGCTGTCCCAAACTAAGCGGCTGATCACGAGGTTACCATGGTTACCTATAGTGGCATAGAGAGCCCACAGTCCTGTTTCATCTGCCTCTACATCAACATCACTATTGAGCCGGCAATCGTAGTAACAATAGGGGAACTTGTTGTTGAAACCCACACCGGTGCCTGGAAGAGTCACCCGTTTGACCTCGTTGGTCTCCAGGTCATACCGGCAAATGTCTGCAGAGCGGTAGCAGTGATAATACAGAGCCTCGCCATACAGGACGGCGTTCGGACCTTCATTTGTGCTGGGATGACTGTAAGATGAAGCAAAGGTAAATTCTCTGTGGTTTGTTGAGGCCATGAGGTCTTCATAGGTTTGGTAAAGGCGCACAGTGTTGCCCCAGATGTGGCTGCTTAGCAGAGGTTGAACCCAGTAACTGTTCTTCTGCCCCTCGCTCTCTTTCTGGGCTTGTTTTCCCCACGAACCAGAGATATAGCTCTTACCATGAGGACTGACTTTAGCTGTGATAGGGTCACTGATGTTGGTGATCAGACCTCTGAGGCAGTGCCTGTCATGACCTGGAAAGGCAGAAAGATCAGGAGGTTTCTGAAGGCGATAATAAGATACAGTCAATCATTGTCACCTATCGGGATCATTTATTTATGATCCCGTGAGAGTGTCTGTTTGGCTCAAATATTATTTTCAGACAGGATCAGGGAAAATAAGCTAGTTCTTGTAGTTCTTGAGTGACACAGCTTTGTACTGGGTCTTCTCCACCATTCCTTGTGCATAGGTAGAATCAAAATACAAAGAAAGTCCAATACCCCAATCACTGAGAAATACTGTGTTCAGGAATAATTGATTATTACAAATTAATTGATAATTGTCTCTCACTGACAATCCCACACACCCACAATTTTTTCATATCATAGTGAGGACATCTAATTGACATAATGCTTTCCCCAGCCACCTAGTCTAAACCTAACCATCAAAAATAATGCCTAACCCTAACCCTGTTGTAACCCTGACACTAAAATCACATTTTGAGCCTCAAACTCGTGTGAACGGGCATTTCGTCCGCATAAGTATAGCAGCATGTTAATTTTCTGTCCTCACAAAGATATCTAAACATGTACACCACACACACACACACACACACACATACACACACACACACACACATACCTCTGAAGTCTTTGGGGATTGACTTGCAGGTCTCCACATTATTCTTTAGGTAGCGCAGTTTCTCCTTCACAGTCTTCATGTTAAGCGTGTCTATTGTTTGCATCTTGTTTACATGTTTATGTAGTCTATCAGCCTATCAGAAATGGATATAATATTATTCTATTGATAATTCTGTTACATCACAACAGGTCACATGTGACCTGACATAGTATAACATTAAATCTTTTCTTTCTGTTGTTTTTTGCTGCCATTTGCTATTTTAGCTCTACCTCTTTGGAGAGTTTCTGTGTCTCGGAGTTGTTAAGCTGGCTGTGGACCACATCGATGTCCACCTGTAACTGGCTGAGCTCCTGGCCCAGCTGGCGCAGGGACAGTTCTGTATACAGGCCCCTGAAATGCAGGTAGTTGTAGGGTTCCAGCCGAGCCGTAAAGTTGGAAAACTGATCCTGGATCAGTGGAAGACGTTGGCTGGAGAACGTCAGCTGCAAGAAATGCAGACAAAAAAATCCTGTGATATTCTGATCCCAGACTGAAGTTGAAATATTATCTGGCAGACAATAACATAAAATTAATGGTAACAGGAAATCAATTCTGTGGGTATTTCAGTGTTTTTGCTTTTTAAACTTTTTTAAAGTATTTAATATCAAACATTGAAATGGTTATGAAAAGTGATTATTTTACATTATATTATTTTACAAATTTTACTGTGCATACTTTCTCATATCATATCAAATTTCAGTATAAGAGTATAATAAACGAGGAGGTACTTATAGAATAGAGATTCCAAAAGGCCAATGTGGAATATAACTGAAAAATAAAACACCGTGGACGCCGGCTGTGTATTTAAATCCCAACTGACAATGTAAGTTTAACAAGAACAAAAACAAGCCATAGGTTTTCTAGTTTTCAATATGAATCCTACAAATCTTTTTGTTGTTCAAAAATAAATCTGTTGAAGGTGGCAGAGGAATGATATGAAAATATAAACTTCAGTAACACATACATTTAAAAATTACATACCAATATATAGTATATGTGATAATAAAAAAATTATAAATAATGAAGCAATAATATTGCAATTGGTACTTATGCTTAAGTAGCAGAGGTGAGTAAAATAATGCTACATGAGTTCTTACCTCTTCTTGTAGGTTATTCAGAGATCCTTCACAGGTGTGAACTTCCTCCAACACGTACTTAAACTTCTGAGCAGGGAACAGCCACATGGTGGAGTTTAGCTGGCACACACATGCATTTGCCTTCTTGTAGCCCGACACTCGCTGACTCCGGCTGTCAGCCTGATTGTGGGTACAGCAGGTTAAATCCTGAGGAACTGTTCACGGGCTACTCAAATAACTTTTTCTCCTAAAATACTATATTAAATCATTAGCTTTGAAGTGTAACTTACCGTGGATGACAGCAGTAGCAATAGAAGTATCTGCAGCATGTTTAGCTGGAAAAACTGAGACTGGACCAACAAAGATGCACACACACAAACACACACAGTGCTCCTCTGTTTTCTCTAATAAACTCACTGACAACAAACACACAGCCTGCTGGCCTGTTTCCTGTCACTGATGGGTTGCGTCACAGACTTAAAAGCAATTGGATGACACAACTAAAAGCATCAAGCTGGACTTCTGTAGGACCCCTCCCACTTCCTTCATGTATTGTTAATTTATCAGCTCTCATTTCCAAATGTTTTCATTCCTTCCTAACAGGATTATTTCCTACTTTATTAATTTTTTAAATTTTTTTAATTATTATAGATTACTACTGGCAGATGTTATACATTTACTTTAACGTTAAAATGTTAAAACCTGTAACCAATGGAAACGGCCCTTTTAGCATATTGTAACAAATTAATCTGATTTTTACAAGGGTGAACTTAGATAAAAGTGATACACTCTTAGAAACTAAATAACAAGAGACACTTTTTAAATTCTATCACCTTTTTTATGTTAAACTATTTTTATCAGTTCTGAATAAAAAAGTAAAAAATTAAGCCCTTCTAATCTCTGTTACGTACCCTAAAAGGTAGGCATTTACATTGACATATTAATATGTAATGAAAAGTAGCAACTTCTAAACATGTACTTGCTTAGCAACGAAACCTTATACGTTATCATAAATTATCATTGGAAACTTGGAGACTGTTAAAAGAGCACAATAAATGATTTACTGTAAGATGTTGCATGCATAACACAAACCACAGAATTAAAAAAAAATCTAATTATTATTGCAGTCTGACTCAAAGTGGACACTTTCAGTTCCTGAAACTTTACCATTACAGGATCTACAACTAAGATTCAGCATGTATGTCTCAAAATAGATGCACGTATTAGTCACTGTCTGCCTTTATGTGCACTGTTAAAAAAAACATCTTAAAAAATTGGTAATATTCCAGCAGCTGGGGCGCCAAAATACTACCGTAAAATAACAGAAAATAACTTTCTCATAAAAATACAGTTATTTTCAGTAATGAAAATAGAGTTTGTTGCGCCAATTTTACTTGGGATTCTGCCTTTTCCAAGTGCTTTTAGACATTAAATTAGGAACATTTTGACGTGATCAAACAATGAAATCACCTATAAACAAGGTCAATGAATGTGGCAATAAGAATCATAATACGTAAATATACAGAAATATACAGTTAGCAGTTTGCTTAAATAATAATGATTGCATGCCCTGGGACAGACTGACAGAGGAGAGGCTGCCATATCAGCCCTTCTGGCCATTACCAGTAGGTGAAGAGTCTTGACCACGGACACAATACCGAGAGTGTCCGAGCCGGTGCTCGAATCGGCAACCTTTTGATCACAAGGCGAACTGCCAACTCTTGAGCCACGATTGCCCTAAATAGCAATGATAATAATACTTATGTGACGTAACACAAGCTTATAGGAATCATGTTATATACTTTTCCATAGCATTACATTTGAATTCAACAATTCAATCTTTCAAATAACGGACAGATATTTGTGAAATCATTAACTCAAAAGTGGATTATAGATGGCAGACAGTTGGTGTCGTAAACCCCCGCCTCTGTTCAAAGATGGTCGCTCACAGTGGACATAGATGGCTTCTTTCACTCCTCTTTCAAAACATCTGTCCTCTCTGTCCAAAATGTGAACATTGGCATCACATTACAGTGATTTAACGTTAATTTACATTTGAAATGTGAAATCACAGTCTATTTACGTAACTTTAATGATATTCTACAAGAACAGAACAAAACTGTAAAATGCACAGTAAAATACTTTTATATTAGGATTTTCCTACAGTACACCCATACCCGCGACCTTGTGGTTGTTAGTTCACATTCATTGGCCGATACCTAGCGTCATGTTATTATGTGTCCCAACATCCAATGGCATGTCACATTGTTTTCATGGCCACACCCTCACCCCAGGTGCAGAGGCCTATTTCTGTTCAGAAATGTTGTGAATACTTTGAGATTTATATTAATTGCAATTCCTACCTCTACATTTATTTTTTAAAATATATAATTAGCACAGCGTGGTCGTGCAATGTTTTATATGTTTTTTTTTGTTTTTATTCCTATTAATTATATTTTCACTTGTTACCTCTGAATTATTGAAATTACTCCTTTAATTATTGATTATTCTCATTCCTTTTTGATCATTTTATATATTTTTCCATAGTATTACATTTGAATTTAACAGATCATTCTCTCACATAACAGACAAATATTTGGGAAATTATGATACATTTCTGAATGTATTTTTACAATCGAAATATGCATATTTACAAAAAATATATTTAAAAAACAAGTAAATTGTGTTTTACTATATTTTCAGTACACTGTTACATTCTTGTCTGAAAAGATCTTAAAGGTTTATTTTGTCACACAGAAAGTAGTAATAAGAGTAATATTAAAAGTAAGGAGCTGCCACGATTGTTGGAAACTGGAATTGGCTGGGCCGCGCTATGAGTTCTGGGATAGGTTGGGCCACGAAGGATACACCCGAAATGAGGGACACATCTGTCGGCCGCATTTGTAGTATCCTTCGAATTGGGACAGCCTTTGTCCCCTGGCTGTGCCTTAATCGGTCTACAAATGCAGCAGGATGCAGCCTAGGAATTGAGACACGGCGATAGCGTCGGTATGTTACGTTTTGGGAAGAGAATGTGTTGCTTTAAAATCTTTCAGTCTTTCTCCAGTTGACTCATTTCTGTTTGCTGGTTTTTGTCAATAATTATAAAAGACAACATATGAGAATGGAGACCTCAAACGTTTACCAGATATGTTTATCGATATTTCATATATAAAAAAGGAAAAACATGATAAATTTTTTCAAAACTATACAAATTGTTTTCCTCACATCCTAAATGTTATTGGGTGGTGAGTTAATCAACCCATAAAAATACATTACAATTCAAATCAGTTAAATTAAACTGAACTGTACAGGATATCACCAATTCCAGTTGTGTAGCACGAGTAACGATAACAACTGCACAATTTGAACACTTAACAGGCACAAAAACATAGCATGGATAGCAACCTCTAGAGTTAAAAATTAATTGTGAATGGTATAATTGGACATGACATGATTTTTCTTTCCGTGGTATTTTTTGCACTCATGTAGAATTTTCACTTCCTGTTCCTGAAACCTGTTACTACATCTTCCATTGAGAGAAGCTGCATATGAAATGTCCTTAAAATCCTCAAAAAAAGGTGCATGAATCAGTTGTTTGGATTATCTTTGTATATTCCACGTATTCCAAGTTTTATTATCAGATGCACAGGAATGTGCTTATTCAGTTAAGGTGTAATAGTTTTCTGCATTTTTTTATTGTTGCTTTTATTTCACTGTGTTGCAGTATCTGTAGTAACAGTGTGTTTTTCTTTTTTCCTCTTTGTGGCTATTGTTTCTTGTTGTTCTCTTTCTCTCTTTGTGTCGTGCTTTCTCTCGCTTTCGTTCTGTGTCTGTGATTGTCAACATTTTTTATTTCTTCTCTAGACGTTCGCACGATTCCTCACAAGTTTGATGTTGCTGCTTCAGTCAGACACAAAATTTTCTCTCTGGTCCAACATGAGGCTGTATGTGATCATTCCACTGTGTGCTCTGCTCACCGTCACCAAGCAGGTAAGAAACACTGAAGCCTCAGGTCACATAGAAATCTTTTTAAAACTTTAGTACAATTCATAATACACCACCCTTACATTTTCAGGAGCATACAGAGTGTACATGCGAGCTGAATAACTCAGAGAGAATATTCCCCCATGAAAAACTCAGAAAAGTTGAAAGCAGTACATCAGACTGCAAAAGCAACATCATCCCACAGAAGGTAAGTTACCCTGCGACTCATAGTGTCATACTGTTTGTTTGTTTAACCACTGCTGTCTCTGCAGTCTGTGGAGCTGAAGAGTCTACTGCAGGGGTTGGAGCAACGTCTTACCCAGCTCAGCAAAGATGTGCTGATCCTGGAAAAGGAGGATGACAGAGGGCTGTATGGCATTCTCAGCCTGTATCTTATAGAGAATGAAATGAATGAGATCAAGCAGCTGATTGACAAGCTCAACAGCACCACCCAGGAACACCAGATCCTCACTGCTAGCGCCACTCGCCAGGTACATTCACAACCACATGCTGCAAAACGCTGACATCACCCTGAAGTGTACATCTACTATTGTGTTTTCACTATTCGATATTATAGATGGTGTTAACAGAACAGTGACATTTAATTCTGTTAAACATATTCTGTATATTCATTGTTTTGAGTGCCCTTTTGTTGATTTGTGGAGTATCAAGCCATGTTAAGAAATACATTTTTCTCTGTTTGGCTCCACATTTGAATGTCTTCTTTCTCTCAGCTGGAGATCATGAAAACAGAAATGAAAGCGCTGGAGAAGTTCGACACCATGCAGGCGATAAAGGGACGACAAACCATCGAGGTTCTGAGGACAGACCTGGACAGTTGCAAAAAGGAAGTGAAGGCACTCACCCAGCTTCCACAGCTTCCACAGGGTGAGTTATGCCTCACTTGCGATTGTTAAGAGGTTGAAACCTCTATAGGACTAGTATGGCTCACAGTTAATACACACTTTAATTTTCCTTCAGGTACTTGTCCTCGCAGCCGGCTTGTTAGTGTTACCGGGCCAGTGTTCTACACAGAAGGAGAGTATCCTGGCTTGTATTCTTATGGAGCCTGGGGCTGTGATCCCAAACCAGAGAAAGGGAAAGAAAACTGGTATTGGTTGGTGATGATGACTTCCAACAACAGATACTCCAACTACATTCGTTTTTACTCCAGCCTGAACTCTCTCATTAGGGGGGTGAGTGCCCCAGGTAAGGAACTGCTGTGTAGTGTCAAACGTGCCAGTTGTCCCTTTGAAGTGGCCGATGACAGGATCGAATTCCTTTGAGATTTTTTAAAGACAATGAAGACCTGTTTTCCTTTAACTTGTGTTACTGAAAATAAATGAGAATGACAGTGACTGCAGAGCTTCACAAATGTTGAAGTCCGGTGATACAGATCATTAGAAAGTTAACATGCACTGAAATTTTACAACAACAACAACAAAAAAAAACTGACTAAAGTAGCATCGGGTGCAGATTCTAGCAAATATTACGTTTAAATAAACTGTGACTATTCTTTGAAATAAATTGTAAAATGTTTGCAAGAAAGAAATAACTTCACCTGCACTGGAAGACTTCCTAGGAGATATTCTAGTAAATAGTTCTCATAAGAGAATAATATAAGTCATTACCTGATAAAGTTCTATTAAAGAATGTTATGTATTGATGCTTTACTAACTGTGCATATTTTAATGTGTCATACTGTGTAGATCTAAATTGCTTATTCGTTCTCTAAAAACACAACCAATGATACTTAAATTTGAGTTTCCCCATCACACTGCTTCTTCTCCTTTCACTTCTTTTTCTGCCAGGAAATGTCTACATCCACACCTCTAACCCAACTACCAACACCATCCAGGGTCCAAATAATGTTCTGTATGGAGGGGCTTTGTATTACAACTGTTACAACCGAGATGCTGTTTGTCATTTCAACCTCACCACCAAACACGTTACTACCTTAGAACTACACCAAGGCACTAGGTTTTTTTCCACAACTTTTTTTTGAGCTCATGAATATGAGACATAACTATGATGGAAACATTCATTTATGAATAAGAGTTGCTTTTTAAGTGTAAAACATTCACTGTTGTCCTCTGTTAACCAGATATAACTCAAAGGCTAACTTCTGCCACCTTGAGGAGTGTTACCCATACACTGATCTGGATCTTGCAACAGATGAATCTGGTGTCTGGGTGGTCTTCACCACCTCCCTGGACTTTGGCAACATGATCCTGTCCAAGGTGGAGGAGGGTGAACCACCTGCACTTGGAAAGACCTGGCAAACGTCAGTGTACAAGCAGGCGGTGACCAACACCTTCATGGCCTGCGGTGTTCTCTACGCCACACGTTACGTCAACCAAGAGCTCGAGGAGATCTTTTACTCCTTCAATACCGTGACGGGGAAGGAGCGGTTCAACCTAGGCATCTTCATCAGCAAGATTTCTCCCAACATTCAAGCCCTGAACTACAGCCCTGTGGACCAGACACTACATGTCTACTCTGACTCCAACATGGTTTACTATAAAGTGATTTTTGAGTAAATTCATAAAAGATTCGATTCAAATAACTGCACCAGTAAAATAAATATTTCTGAAGGTCAGAAAAAAGGGCTGAAAAACCTTCATATATGGGGTAACTTTTAAGGTTAATTTTCATAGTAATGGTCAGTGTTTAATAATTTGCTAATTTTATTAGTTAGTTTGCTAATTTTTTTGTTTTTGTCTTTTACTGACTTAAGAGATTTTTTATTGACATCTTTAACTGACTTTATATAAAAGTTAAAAAAAAATTCTAATGAGAGTCAATATTTTTGTGTTTGAGGTGACAAATACTTTTGTGTTTTTGCCCCCTAACATTCTAATGAATTACATTAAACCATTTGCTGAAATGCAATATTGCCAAATTTATCTAAGCTGTATTTGATTTAAACCAGGGGTCTCGTAACCCCAGGCCTTGAGGGCCGGTGTCCTGCAGGTTGTAGATCTCACCGTGGATCAACACACCTTAAATAGTTCATTACCAGGCCTCTGGAGAGCTTCAAGACATGCTGAGGAGGTAATTTAGCCATTTAAATCAGCTTTGTTGGATCAAGGACACATCTAAAATCTGAGTTGTGAAGTCCGAGACCCCTGCTTTAAACTACTTATTTTGTTACAGCTGTTACAAAATGAATAACTGATCCTTTACCCTCTAAAGTCTAAATCATCTTTGGCGCTGACCACAACAATGGCCCCAAGGCCTAAGAAAAGAGCACTTCTTTGGAAAACATGTTATGAGCTGTGCAGTAGATGTTAGTTTAAATGACCATTTGTGTTGTCCTCTAATTGCCAAGACCTAAGTGAACTACTTTTGAACCAGAACACAAATTAAATCTTCTAATGCACATCTGCACAGCAAATTAATCAAATTTAACATTTCCAATTCAAAATGAAAATATGAACAAAGCATATTGATTATCAAGTCTAAGCATAACTAAGTTTAAGCCCATTCTTTTCTTTTAGTGCTTATATTCCACTAAAGTATATCAGTGACCAACTCAGACTTCATTTGAAAATCTAAAAGAAACCTTTTAATTTCTAAAAATGTGTTTGCAATACTTTAAAACATAATCAAACTCTGTGCTAAAGGTATTACCGGAAACTTGGTGTATGTAAAGCAGTTAAAGAGCTTAGAACACAATAAATTCAACCATTGCTAAGACATTGCATGCATAACACAAACCACAATATAAAAATAAAAAATTATTATTGCAGTCTGAGTGCAAAGTGGGCACTTTCTGTTCCTAAAACTTCACTGTTACAGGATCTACAACAAAAATTCTGCATGTAAATGCAGAATTTACATGCAGAAGGGTACATATTAGTCACCGTCTGCGTTTATGCAGGGTCTTATTGCATCATCCAGCCACAGCACTGAGTTATGAATGCTTATTGACTAGCAGACTGTAATAGTGTTAACAGAGTGTTATTACAACAGGTTTAGACTGCTGCCTGTACACAAAACTTTATCTCTGGTGATTATTCAATAAATAAAGGTTTAAGAGATGTCTGTATCAAAACAGACAATTATCTTTGTGTTGTCAGATAGACTGTACTTGGTTCTTGACATCCACTGCCTAACATTACTGTTGCTATGTTTACTTAACCTTGTGTTTATCTGATGTCTTTAATATGGTGGCAAAAAATAGATGGACTGCTTCCAGTTGGAGACCTCAGTCTTGTATAAGTGACAATTTCAAATGGCCGTGAAATACCCATCTTGGAATCTGGATTCATGTTCTTTGTCCACTCTTGTTTGATTCATTTCATTGTGGTTTTCCACCTGTTGTCTTTGTGGTCTCTAGTTTTTGTCAGAGAAGTCGGGAGCTGTGTCTAGCACCTGAGAGCTGTCTTTATCATACTCCACAGAACAAAACTGTGGTATGAACACATTTTTAATTTCTTTAGTAAATTCATGACAGCTTCCTTTGATACATTTTTTAGGGAAGGTCCAAATCACATATGTTACATCATAAATTGTCTACAGCATATTGTGAAAAAGTCCTGGTGTTAAACTGACCTGCCTGCAGTTCGTAATATTATTCAACACGTTCTCATCTCAACACGTAACATACCACAATTTGTCATAGTCGTCGGCATGAGAGCAGGTTGAATCTATAAATGTGTTTTATGTGTGACATGAAGATCAAATCTGTTCACTTTCAGATCCTGAATCACTTTGGAAAACACTATGTGTATGGTTAAGGTTAGGGTTAGGGCTGGAATGGATGGCTGGAGCCTGTGCTTCAAGTGTGTCTTACCACTGTGTCTTAAGTGGCTTTCTGTTCAGAGCGTTTCATAAGGACAAAAGGGTACCTTTTACGTTACTATGAGACGCTTAGGGGAGTGACAAATGTTATGTGTTGGGAAAATTAAATAGATAAAAATAATAAAATAATTTACATTTCTTGAATTTCTTGGACAAATATGTATTGCTAATCCAAGTCTGGTATTGTATGAGGCATAAATAAATTATGCATTATTTTAGCACAGACTGCTCACGTGATACGGTTAAAAGAGCTTAGCGTGCACCAAAATGAGGTAGTGGCTAACACACTGCACGAATAACAAAGACCAGAACGAAATATAAAATTCAAATGGTGCAATTGGACACATTGTGATTTTAGTCTCTGGCTATTTTACGACTTGTCTCATTTTCAAGTCACCGCAGGTTTAGCTGTGACTCATACACATTATAAAACAAAAAATGTTCCCAGCATAAACTTTACTGTATGTAGCAAATACAGTAAAATTATAGTAAGTAAATATATTGTATAAAGTTTATTTTGTATTATGTTTTTTGTTGTGTGTTCTAATAGTGTTTAAGAGTGCATTTGAGCAAACTGTTGCAAAGACTCAGATTGCACTGACAGTTTTAAATCTGCAAAGAAACTTGCTGATGCAGTGGGTTTGCTAAAATATGTGCATGTCAGTAAACACAGAAAACTCATATCTTGAAGAATGCAGTGTTGTGTTTCGTAAGTCATTACTGCCATTGGCTCTGAGAATCCATATTGATTAAATTCGTAGATGATTAAATGTCCTGTGCTGAACAGCAGTGAAAAGGGGAAAACAACTTCAAAAAGTTTTTGTAATTAACAAAAAATGTCATGAAAAACAGTGACAAATGTCACTGAGATGCATGATGCATGAAATACAAACACACCCACATCCACTTCCTCACATACGGAGGTTAGCGGGAATGTTCACAAGCTGCTGCAGCAGTTTACAGATGGTTTTGTTCAGCTCTGCTCTCTGTGATTCACCATGAAGCTGTACGTGATCATTTCACTGTGGGCTCTGCTCACATTCACCCATCAGGTAAGAAATACTGAAGACTTCCTTTAAATGATAAAATATCCATTTTGAATGAAGTGACAAATACCAAATACCACTAAATGCTGCTGCTTATTTCACTTAAAAATACATTTAAATTTCAGGCTCCTCCACGAGAAAAGTGTGCATGCGAGCTGAATAACTCAGAGAAGGCATTCCCTCATGAAAAACTCAGGATAGTTGAAACCAACGTATCAGACTGCAACAGCAACATCACCCCGCAGAAGGTAACTAGTCTTTTAAAGCTCTCATGCTGTGTGTCTCCATTCCTGGTTAATCACTGCTGCCTCTGCAGACTGTGGAGCTGGAGAGTCTGCTGCTGGGGTTGGAGCGTCGTCTTTCCCAGCTGAACAAAGATGTGCTGATCCTGGAGGAGGAGGAGGAGGATGACGGAGAGTTCAGTTCAGTTCAGTTCATTTTTATTTCAAACATTTCAAACATGTGCCTTCACAATCATTACAAAATATCATTCCATTATTTGTTTGAAAAGGAGTAGGCTGAAGTATTTACTTATTTGTCCCTACCCCCTCAAGTTGGATGACGGAGAGCTGTATGGAGTTCTCAGCTTGTATGTTATAGAGAATGAAATGACTGAGATCAAGCAGCTGATTGACAAGCTCAACAGCACCACCCAGCAACACCAGATCCTCACTGCTAACGCCACTGAACAGGTAGATTCACAACCACATGCTGCAAAACACTGACATCACTCTAAAGAGCATATTTACTATTGTTTTTACACTGTCTTGTAAAATCATCATCACTGTTATGTTAGGTTATGTTATGTTATGTTATGTTATGTTATGTTATGTTATGTTATGTTATGTTATATTATGTTATGGAAACAAAAAGTCTTGAAATTAGGTCAAAAGAGCATTTTGAAAAGTATTTGATATTGATAAGTGTGTTGTATTCATTTTTCTATTTCGCTTGATCTTTTAACATCTGCTGTCTCCAAGCTGGATAACCTGAAAGCAGAGATGCAAGAGCTGGAGAGGTTTGACACCATGCAGGTGATAAAGGGACAGCAAGTCAACTCTGCTCTGAAGGCAGATCTATTCAAGTGCAACAAAAAAATTAACACTACCGTCACGCCAACCGAGCCCCCACAGGGTGAGTCTAACAACCAGGTGGGGTTGGGGGTTGGATGGCTGCTACTGAGGCCCTGAAGGGGTTAATAAACCGTTTTACAGAAGACCAAACATGAACTAAACTGAGCTCAATACAATGAAACTAAAAACCATCAAACAAAGACGAGTTATGAAGGCATTACCAAACTATTTGAAGGCCATTATTGTATAATGTGAAGTATTATTGGCATTTGGTCAACATTTGCCTTATTTACCAAAAACGTATTAAGTACTTTCCAGGATCCTTACTTGTCAGAATCTATTATACATGTAAATGTGTTAATAATGTCTGTTTAAACCTTTTCCAGTGATTATCTTGATGTTGGCTTGAAAATAAATATCTCCCTCTACTGTTACTGCAGCTTATTGCAACTTCTGCATGTGTGTACATTTCACATTTTGGAGAGGCAAAGCATGAAATGAACCGGCATGTCTACTCCATGCTTCGTTGTGATATCGGGTTGCCTCGGTATACAAAGTATTCTAGAGACAAGTAGGAGGCCATTTGTCTGACAGCTGGTTGTACTATGCACTGCATCCATAAAAGTAGCAGCAGAAAGAACAACTGTTACACACTTCTCCCCTCAGGTACCTGTCCACGCAGCCGGCTTCTTAATGTCACTGGACCAAGGGTCTACACAGCAGGAGAATATCCTGGCTCGTACGCTTACGGAGCCTGGGGTCGTGATCCCAGACCAGAGGAAGGCAAAGAAAGCTGGTACTGGCTGGTCATGTTGACTTCCAGTAATATATATGCCCACTATGTTCGTCTTTACAGCAGTCTGAGTTCTCTCATCATTGGAGTGAGCGTCCCAGGTAAGGAACTGCTCTCTTCTTGTGGTTAATTGTCAGAGGTACAATTTATGTATAAAGCATTTTGGGTTTTATTGCAATCACTTTGAAGTGGTTTGTTGATTTTATGTAAAAAAATCATTCACCCTGCAGGTTTACCAGATTTTGTGGTAAAACTTGAAGGAAAGCATAGAGAATATAAAGTTTATTCGGCATATCCACAATACCTAACTATTTGAGGCATTCAGCTCAACAGTTGTGCAGATCTTTACAAAGATTAATGTGCACTTTAATTTGTAAATGAAGACTGAGAGAGACTGATAAGCATTTGGTGGACTAGCAACTACTGTACTTGTTGGCGCAGGATAGTATCTTTCTTTTTCACCAATGAGTGCTGGTCCTGCACACGTGCATAGTCAGCTCTGCCTTGGTTCCTTCTGAGACCTACATTTAGAAAGTCCTTATGAACAATTTTTTGCAGTTCTTTTTTATTAATGACACATTTTTTTACATACTAGGAATTGTTAAACTATTTTCTCACATTTATTCTTCCATATCGTTTGTCTTCTTCTTTTTCAGGTAACGTCCAGATCCACTCCTCAAACCCAACTACCAACACCATCCAGGGTCCAAATAATGTTCTGTATGGAGGGGCTTTGTACTACAACTGTTACAACCAAGATTATGTTTGTCGATTCAATCTCACCACTAAAAGTGTCACAACCTTACAACTACCAAAAGGCACCAGGTTTGTCTTGGACCTCATTACTGGATGAAATGCTGAATAACTATGACAGAAACTTTCACTGCTATCCTCTGTTAACCAGGTACAACTCAAAAGGTAACTTCTGCCATCTTGAGGAATGCTACCCATACACTGACCTGGACCTGGCAACAGATGAGTCTGGTGTCTGGGTGGTCTACACCACCACTCAGGACTTTGGCAATTTGGTTCTCTCCAAGCTAGAGGAGGGTGAAACACCGGTGCTTGGAAAGACCTGGCGCACTTCAATCTACAAGCGGGCAGTGACCAACACCTTCATGGCGTGTGGCGTTCTCTATGCAACACGTTACATTAACAAGGAGGTCGAGGAGATCTTTTACTCATTCAACACCGTGACGGGACAGGAGAAGTTCAACATTGGCATCTTCATGAACAAGATGTCTACCAACATTCAAAGCCTAAATTACAGCCCTGTGGACCAGATGCTGCATGCTTACTGTGACTCCAACATGGTTTCCTACAAGGTGTTGTTTGGGTAAATTGTTATGTTGATGCTTAAAGCCAATTTTCACATAAATGAAATAAACATTAAAACCTCCCTACTTCCTCCTTGTGATATTTGCCATTTAGGTAAATGGCCTGTATTTGTATAGCGCTTTACACTACACACAGTCATCCACCCATTCACACACACATTCACACACAGGTGATGGCAAGCTACTTTGTAGCCACAGCTGCCCTGGGACGCACTGACAGAGGCGAGGCTGCAGGAAACTGGCGCCACCGGGCCCTCTGACCACCACCAGTAGGCAACAGGTGAAATGTCTTGCCCTAGGACACAATGACCGAGACTGTCAGAGCTGGGGCTCGAACCAGCAACCTTCCAATTACAAGACAAACTGCCAACTCTTGAGCCATGATCACATTTAGGTGGCTGATTCTACAGGAGATATCTGCGAAGCTTTCTCCGATGCATTTACAGTTAAATTTAATTTGTGCAACATTTTAAATTCTCCTTCAAGCATCATAGAAAATCTTCCACATTTTAAAGCTCACAATTTAAGTGCAGACCACTGAAAGTGGAAGAGCTCTTGCAAAGAAGTTGCAGTCTTTGCATCAACCGTAAACTCCTCTGTACACCAAAGTATTCTGGAGTTAATAGTGAATCCAATTGTCTGACAGCTGGTGCCCAAATGGGGTCATTCAATGGGAAAATGATGCCACACAGCAGCAAATCTACAACTGAATTATTAAAAAAGCAAAGAAAAAATCAGGGTGTTGCAATGGCACAGTCAGTCCAGCTCTCAACCCAGCTGAGATCCCGTGAGAGCTGTGCATAATAAAAACCTCCATAGCTTAATGAACCAAAGCAATGTTGTAAAGGAGACAAAATTCCTCCATAATGATTTCAGAGACCAGTAAAGTCATACAGAAAGATTACTGCAAGTTATTGCAAGATGGTTCTACAGATTATAAAATTATGGGCTTTATATCTTTTTACACACTGCTTCTACATTTGGCTTAGTTTTTCTTAAATAAATTATATGTCATGTGTTGTTGTTCATCTGAGGTTGTATTTAAATTATTTCCCGGTAAGGAGCAGATGGTTTTGTTATTATTATTTTCTGACATACGAAACCCTGGAATTGCAATAGGGTTTATGTAGCTACCGCAAGGATTGACGTAAGCACCATGTAGAGTTATTAAACAGGGTTTATTCTGGTCTTGACAACCCGTGAGAACTGCTCACGTTCGAAACAATTAAAAAAAACATCACATCAGAATGCATTCTTGTGCTTTGTTTCAATCAATCAAAAGTCATTAATCACAGAAACAAACATTTCAAATACACAAACCTCGTGAGTTGGCATCCAGGAGGGGGTAACTAGCCTTTTATGGCCTTAATATATTCTTTTCTATCTTTTTTCTCACTTATTTCTTGTCTTTATCTAACTCTGAACATTACTTTATTCATATGTGGAGCTAACCGAGAGCTGCAGCGTCCAGACACTAGCTGTGTCCCAAAAGGTCGGCTGCATCCTTCAGAGGACCCGGCCTTCACAGTCTACGTGGGCCAGGTCCTTCGAAGACCGAGAAGGCCGGAAGTGCGAGACTGTGAAATGAAACAGACGTCTCCGAAAACGTCGGTACACTTTTGCAAATATGCGATGTCTTGATAAACTAAGCAGATATTTGTAATTTACACAGCTACTTTCTCACCTGAACATATGCTAAAAGTTTATTTTGTGACCCAGAAAGATTAATAAGACTACTTTTAAAACTCAGTAGCGGCCGCCATTGTTGGCAACAGAAATTTGGCTGGGCCGCGCTATGATTTCTGGGATATGGTGGGCCACGAAGGACACACCCAACCCATCCTTCAAATTTGGGGAAATGAAGGACGCATTTGTCGGCCGCATTTGAAGGAGTCGACGAATTGGGACAGCCTTCGACGCCTGGCTGTGACGTAATCGGCCTTCAAATGCGGCCTCCGAAGGATGCAGCCAACGTTTTGGGACACAGCTACTATGTGCGCTAGCAAAAAGGTCACTGGGTGGAGACCCAAACTGCAAAGAACTGTACCCTCCATAGTTCACCACCAGATGGTACAAAAGAGCAAAATCTGGACATAAAGCTCAACAAACCATCATATGCAAAAGACCGTTACAATTTACTCTCTCTTTCCCATGACTACATTCGGAGTTGCTGCAGCACCATAACCCTTTCCTATGTCTAATATAAAAAGGAGAAACAATAAGTGAGGCACAAAAGTAGCAACTATGACCTGTGAATACTAGATGACTACTATATGAATGTTCTGTTGAAGTGTGGCTTGAACTTATGAAATGGACACATGAAGTTTTTTTGGTAAGTACATTTTCTTATCCTCTAAGGTCTGTGTCATCACTAGTGACACTAGCACTCACCCACCCTCACAAAACAAAACAAAAAAACGATTAAGTATTATAAAACTGGGATGACGAGGTCAATAAGACGATGTTAAGAAACAAAAGGATGATGCTAAGGGTGCCAGGGGGTCAAGGAGTCACATGGGAGGGTGTGAGTTTGTTATGTGAGTGTGTTCATGGAATCCCAGCATAATGTCACCATCTACAGGTGGCTTCTTAGGAACAATGACACTTCTGCAAATGTCACCTGACAATCGTGTTTCCACAGCAGAAATAGTATAGCAGTAAGAGCACAGAGGCCTTATGTGCATTTCTTAAAAATGAAAGGAAGACGCTATAAGGGGAAAGGAAAACAGCATCCAGTGCACCAGCGAAGGGTCTGAGAGTCGGTCCTAATGGTATGGCATGAAAATAGTGCCTAGCCTATAGTGGTCTTGAAAACTCTCTATAAATATGCCTACCGGACCATAGTTGACCCACCACCAAACCGGTCATGCTGAACAATGTTACAGGCAGCATAACATTCTCCACGGCTTCTCCAGACCTTTTCACATTTGTTATATGTGCTCAGGGTGAACATGCAGGGCCCCTATGGTGGACCATGGTGCAGGGCAGTGATCACAGGGCCTACCAGAGGATGTCAGCCTGTTCTAAATGTTCTAAAAATTGTGCTTATTTCAGAGGAATGACCAAATTTCTTATTCAAATATTATGATCTTATAAATGAAGGAGCCCTATCATCTTTACCTAAAGCTCCATATTATCATTATCATTATCAAGTCTATCTTTTCACGAGTCTCAGGTCTAAATAAGGTTGCTTTTTTTTGTTTGTTTTATACTGCACCTTGATTCAGATCATTTATGCCAATTTTCTACTGACTGTCTACACAACTTAAGGTTTTGAAGAGCACATACATGAGACATCTGCCCGTTTGCCTTCTCCAATCATACATAGTGGTAGTTGAAAAGAAGCAGAAAACAACAGTTGAGGTGTATATAGCAATCCCACAGGACAACAACATGAGAGAAAAAAAGGAGCATGGGAAAAATGAGAATTACGAGAGGCTGAAGGAACAACAGGAACAGATGTGAAAGGTAAAGTCCAAAATGGTCCCATTGGTAGTAGGAACATTATGAGCTGTAACTCTTAAACTAGAAGAATGGCTCTACAGCACTGTAGGTCTCTGTCCAGAGTGCACTCCTAGGAACAACTAAGATAATGTGCAGAACCCTCAAAATCCCAGGAATCTGTTCGAGGACCGAAGCTTGAGGAACACAGACACAGAGAATAATAACAGAGAGTGAACAAAGCATTATGCAGACGAACAAGACTTTGATCTGTTTATCACCCTTTAAGTTGTTGCTGGAACCAAGCTTTTTTTGAAGTTTGTTGTTAATGATCAAAGAAGAAAGCAAAACTCACTATTCAAACGATGCAAGCTGTCAAGTAAAATCAATATATATGTGATTGTGTCACAAATAACAACAAAAACATTTTTTTGTGTGAAATAAGGCCAGCAAAAGATCAATCTAAGTTTATTGTTACCAAAGACTTTATTATGATCTCAGCTGATGTTTCCATTCAGTGTTACTAAAGTACATTATGTTAGAAGAACAATCTTAATAGTCTATATGATATAACTTTAGCATTTGCATCATAAATCATTGCTTTTTTGTTGCTGTATCATATTTCATTAACTGTTTGATCAGAAGATCAGAAGTGGGCCTGGTAGGCCAGCAAGTATCCATCGTTGTACATGTAGATCTGCTTGTTGGTGGGATTGTAGCTCAGACTAGCCACTCCTTTAGCTACCTTCTCCAGTCGTTTTGCTAGTGAGTTGTCTTCTTTGCCTGTGGCTGTGTCGAAGGCGTAGAATACCTCCTCCTGGTACTCATTAACATAACGAGTCGCGTACATAACACCGCACACCATGAAGGCGTTGCTCACTGCCTTCTTGAACAGCCTTGTTTCCCACGTCTGTGTCACGTTGAGAGTCTTGGTCTCACCATCCCAAACTAACCGGCTGATCACAAGGTTTCCATGGTTACCCAGAGTGGCATAGAGAGCCCACAGTCCTGTTTCATCTGCCTCTACATCAATATCACTATTGAGCCGGCAATCGTAGTAACAATAGGGGAACTTGTTGTTGAAACCCACACCGGTGCCTGGAAGAGTCACCCGTTTGACCTCGTTGGTCTCCAGGTCGTACCGGCAAACGTCTGCAGAGCGGTAGCAGTTATAGTACAGAGCCTTACCGTACAGCACAGCACTGGGACCCTCAATGGCGTTGGGATGGCTGTACGATGAGGCAAATGTAAAGTCTTTGTGGTTTGTTGAGGCCATGAAATCTTCATAATTTTGGTAAACACGTAGAGTGGTGCCCCAGATGTGGTTAGTTGCCAGAGGCTGAACCCAGTAGCTGTATTTCTGGTCCTCGTTCTCCATCTGGGCTTGTTTGCCCCATGAACCAGAGATGTAGCTCTTACCAAAAGGACTGAGCTTGGTTGTTACAGGGTCACTGATGCTGGTGATCAAGCCCTTAAGGCAGTTTCTGTCCTGGCCTGGAAACAGAGAAATCAGAAGGAATGCCAAGTGATGACATCAGAAATTTAAAAAAAGAAACATCCTCTATATAGACTGAATTATTTACTGGAAAACCAAATGCTTGGATGTCAATACATTTTTAGTATGTGTAAAACAGATAAAGAGGTGAATCACTCTATTAGGATTTTTTATTTCCACACAGTGTCAGATTGTTATCAAAAGGCTGGGTACATGCTTTGGAAACTTTTTTCTTCTCCCTCTACACAAGCATTGCAATATATTTGCAAAAAACACTGGAAAAACTGTCAGACTGAAAAACATATTTTTAATATCATCAGTTTTAAACCTGCATTCTCTTTAATGACCAGCAGGGGGTGTCTTCTGGTTGCAAAATGACTTGTAGGAACTCTGTGGTTGACAAGCTGGTGATGAGTGTGTGGTTTCATTCAACATTTAAACACAATATACAAAACAGTTAAGTTTGTATTCAATATGATTCAAAATTGGTGACTGAGCCCATAAACAGTAAAGTGTTAACAGAGGTTAAATAAGTTAAATAAAGTAGAACACCTTTTGGAGCCACAGCCTCACGATCTGGTGGCCTTCAGATAGAATCCAGGTTTTTCTGATATTTATATATACTGCTGTATTTGAGCAGTCACAGTGCTTTCTTATTACAAACCTCATTCAGCCATTCACACACATTCAACAAGTGATTTTTTTCTGTCCTTTATTAGAGACGATAGCTAACCACAGTATGCTTACAGTTGGTGTACGCACACACATACCTCTGAAGTCTTTGGGGATTGATTTGCAGGACTCCACATTATTCTTTAGGTAGCGCAGTTTCTCCTTTACAGCCTTCATGTTAACTAAGTCAGCTGTTTCTAACCTGTCCACATGTGTCCGCAGTTTAACCACCTGCCACACGGTCAGAAGGTTAATTCATGGGAACACCCATTACATTTCATTTTTAAACAGACTTACTTATTTTCATTTTATCATGACTAATCGAATGTAATATATTTTTTCTCATTCTTCATATTTTTTCTTGTTCTAGCTTGTGACTGATATATTGTAGCATATTTCTTGTATTACAGATTTGTTTTTGTTTTTTTAATGCATTGTGTTGCCACTTGCAGTTTCACAATACCTCTTTGGAGAGCTTCTTTGTCTGTGCATTGTTCAGCTGGCTGTGGACAACACCAACATCTGTCTCTAGCTGGCTGAGCTGCTGGCCCAGAAGGCGCAGAGACAGAGCAGAGTACAGGCCCTGGTTGTGCAGGTACTTGTAAGGCCCCAGCCTGGCTGTCAAGGAGGTAACCTGAGCCTGGATCTGAGGGAGACGCTGGCTGGATATCTTCAGCTGCAAGGAACAAAGAAGCATAAAAAAAACTTCTGTGTCACATCTTGATAACTGAATGACCAGAAAGACCGTGTGAGAGGCTTAACTCAAGCAATTTTGTGCGATCTCATAACTAGTGAAATAAAAATACAATTTGTTTTCACAACCTGCCTGGAAACTTTGGTTGACTTGTTTATTGAGATTACAGATGTGTACCTTGAAAAGTGTTTAAGAAGTGCTGTTTGTGTTTTATCTGTTCTGAACATGTGAAAAATATCTTCCTGAATAAATTATATTTAATTAGCTAAATTAGCTAGGGTAAAAAAAAAAATAGCATATTGTACAACTAAAAAAAAAAAAAACTGTGAAGCACAACAATGATAAAACCATTTTCACAGTAATAGTTACTTCATGCAGCAAATTTCAGGGTTAAAACTGAGGCCAGTGCTTAAGTGCCTAACTGCAGTTCCTCTAATGACCACTTGAGGCTGACCATTAGAAAAAGATTGAACTAGCACGACTTGTTTGAAAGGGATGCCAGGAGAAAGCCTCTTCTCTCTAAAAATAACATGGCAGTGTGGCTTAGATTTACAAAGTTAAATCCAAATAATCTACAAGATTTCTGGAACATTTTCCATTTGACAGACCACAGTCCACAGCACCACAGTTAGAGAAAAACAAACACAGCATTGCGGTGTCAACCATGAACTTCTCTGTATAGCAGAGTAGTCTAAAGTCAGATGTGAGGACATTTGTCCAGCAGCTAAAGCTTGGCCCAAACTGGGGCATACAATGATCCTAAGCACAGCAGGAAACTATGCCTGGTTTGCTGCTTCGAGTTGCTGAAAGAGAAAAGAATCAATGTCTTGTAATCCACCAAAGTCCTGTCTTCAGCCTGATTGAAATGTTGTGGTGGGACCTCAAGAGATCTGTGCAGAAATAAATGTCTGAACTGAAGTAACGTTGTAGACAGAGTGGGACAAAATTCCTCCGCAATGAAGCTGATAAAGTCAAGGCATGTGCTTAGTTTTTGCGTTTTGACTTTGTTTTTGTTAAATAAATAATAAAATGATGTAATGTGACATGTTGCAGTTCATTTGATTTTTGTCTTAAAATAATTGGTTGAGGACCAGATTTCTTTTTTATTATGACAGAGGTTGTACTTTTTTTTTTGAGACATGAGTCTCAGCAGTACACTCATACATTTTCTTGCTAATACAGCTTACTAGCATAAGCTATTAACATTCACAACTGTCATCCAAACAGAGTCACTTGTGGTTCCAAAAGTTAACATACCTGTGGCCAAAACGCTAACACTCAGGCTTCTTCCAAAGCCTGTCGAAGGCATCACGCTACTCACTTCCAACGTTTATGTACATTATTCCCTTAACTCCCCGCAATTCCTTGTCAATCAATCCTCCATGCACCACAGATACCGCAAAATGACACCTCTACACACACATACATGTATATATATACTTAGACATTCTATGCTATCCAGAAATACTCCCCTGCTCCTTCACACTCTCTTTCCACACTTTGATGCATTTACCTCCTCCTCTGTCCTGCCTTCCAGTGTCATATGTTTTTTATTACACTTTATTATTTTAATAAATAATAGAGGAAAGAATAAAGACAAAATATATATTATAAAGAATGCATCACTGATGTATATGGAAACTCTTGACATTGAACAGAATGGGGTCATTTTATTTATATTTTTGTTAGTCAGGGTGGAATAGATTGACATTTTCAGTCTGACATTCAAGAAATGTACCGACAACAATAATCTGAAATGGAAGTAGAAATGATGACACTAAAATAAACGAATTCCTACCTGTTCCGCCAGGCTGTTCATAGATCCTTCACAGGTATGAACCTGCTGTAACACAGTCTCATACTTCACAACAGGGAAAGACCACACGGTGGAGTTTACCTCACACACACATGAGTCGTCCTTCTTCAGGCCGAGCACCCGCTGAGCCTGGCCATCACTCTGCAGTCACACACAGTAACACTGATGTAATATACAATAGATATTCATAAAATAGTATACATTCCAACTTTATGTTCTGTTTTCAAGTGTAGGATGTCAGGTACAACTCACTGTGACCGTGAACAGCAGCAGAATCAGCAGCACCATGTTTACAGTTGGAGGAATGAAGCCAGAACTGATACCAGCAACTTTCTGCTTCTCTTTTCGCTAAAACACCAGATCTGAATGGACACACCTACCAAGTTTGGTTTTCGTCACTACTTCAGAGCCTTCAAAACATCTGCACAGATGTGAAACTCTAAAGAGGCCAAACTCTAGAATTTCACAACAGCTATCGTCAACTCAGGAGTTTTACACTTCCTCACTTCTTTTATGCAATATCTTTTTTTTTTATTTTGCAATATCCTCTGCTTATACCTCTGTTTACAAACTCATTTATGAAACTTCTCACGCAGTTCTCAATAACGCCAGAAAAAACTCAACACCTGGGCAAACAAACCCAAACATGTTTTATACTTTAGATTAGGTTGTTATTTGAACCTTCTGAGGTCTACTTGATGATTGGTGGTGACCCCTAACCCTAAGCATATGTTTTCCAGCAGCGACAGAGTGAAAATGCAAATATTTTTTGTTGCATGTAGGAAAAAATAAAAAAAAAATTGTCAAGATTTGGGAGAACAATTTTGATAAAGAACAAAATTCATGTCTTCTGACTACATAGATTTTGGTCATCAGTAATGATGACGTCAGGGGTGACAGCGTGGCAGGTGAGCTTGTCAAAGCTAGGAGGTAGAATTTCTTGTTTTCTTAGTGTATCGTGTTAAATTAGTGTTGATATGTAGCAAACTGTGATCTATATTACAGCAAGAGCTCTTCGACCAAACTAAAAGAAAATCCAGCATTACTTTAAGACATGAACATCATAAATTAGGCTCATCTCATCTGGGACCCAACTGTTGACTCTATCCATCATTAAATTTCCAGTTAAAGATGTGCAAAATACTCCAAATACTGTAAGCATGGGAAACTAACTGTAACACTAAGTGTAGGGGTACCACAGTTAGAGAAGTTAAGCATCTATTTGTATTTAACAATGAACACTTTTGAGTGAAACTGGATGGCTGGACAAAGCAGTTAAGGTCAGTTCAAAGCAAAGACCAGAGCAGAGCAGATGGTGACGGTCCTGGAGCAAATGGTACATTCTCTAACGTCCAGGATGACGTGAAGATGGAAACCAGGTAGCAACAATGACCACCTGAAAGCCAGAATAACAGAGGAGCAGTAGATTTTAAAAAATGGGGAACAGACACTGATTGGAGTGGGGAAGTTGTGGTAATGAACAAAGTAGTAGGAAAAGTCCATACATCCATGAATGCAGATGTGAGAGCAAAGATTTCCAAGGCATCATGCCATCAAATGTCAAATGTTGCCAGCACAATAAAAAGGCAAGTCTAGTTTTGGGTCTGTGACCCAGTGTTTTGTGTTGTTTATTATTAATAGTCTTTGCTTTTGTTATATTTAGAATTGCTAGTCTTTGGTTTCAGTGTTATTTAGAGGTCTTAGTCTTTTGGTTACTGTCTCTGTCTCAATGTCTAGTCTACGTCTTTGTGATTGTCTCGTGCTTCCTGTTTTACTTTGATAGTCCCTGTCTTATAGCTGTATATTCAGCTTTGTCTCTTCCCTGTCTTGTAATGTCTGAATAGCCCCAGTTGTTTTTCCTTCATGTTTCCCATTCCCTCGTCATCCCTCTGTAGATAGCCCTGTGTCTTTTTCTGCTTGTTGCTGGTTCGTCTACGTGTTCTCATGCATTTCTCCCGTGTATCACCTGCTGAGTTCTTCATGTTCCCCGGTCCCGTGTCTCTCATCGTTGGTCTGCACGTTTCCCCATTTTAAGGTTTTTATGTTTCATTTCTAGGTTTCTAGTTCGAGGCTTTTTGTAGGTGCTTTCAGTTTAGGTTTTTGTGTTAGTCTAGTCGCTGCCAGCTGCCGTTTGTATTTCGCTTGGCCACTGTAAATAAAGCTCACTCTCAGTAAAGTCAGTGCCTGCACTTTGGGCCTTCTCGCATCTCTCCACACGTCTAACACCGTGGCCGTGACAAGTTTCCTTTGCAAGAGTTACCTGTCTGAGAAATTATAATTTAAAGCACCCATATCATGTCACTGGAGCCCATATGACTGTTTCTCTGACTGTGCAATCAGCAGTCATAGCTGTCTGAAGAAGACTGTGAATGTGGTCTTCATGGTGAAAAATCCATGACTCTGCAATGTTGTGTTTGCCCAAACAGCAGAGCAGTGGAGTACTGCAACAGATCATCAACCATTACAATCAGTGACCTAAACACAGCTGAGATGGTTTGGGATGAGCTAGAGCAGCGGTTCCCAAACTGTTTTTGCTAGGCCCCCCTTTTGTTTTACAAGACAAATCGTCACGGTGTGATTATTTTACATTTAGTTGTTTTTTTCCTGTGTAATAATATTCAGCATTGCTATCAATACATTTTTCAAAAATACCTCTCTGGGCAAAATGGGTTCAAAATATAAACGACTGTGGGATACTGTTTGTCCGTGATTTAAACCGAGGGAACAAATCGTGACAGGACTCGTGACTCTCGTCAGTAATTAAGATTTAAGCCCAGGGAAAGGTGAGCTCTGGGCCAGAGTGCCATTAGTGTGCTTACAGCTAGTGAGCTGAGTGTTTGCGGTGTTTGCAGCTAGTAAGCTGTGTTTTTGTGGTTTACAACTAGTGAGCTGCGTGTCTGTGTTTGCAGCTAGAGAGCTACACTCTTTTTGACTTACTTTGTACTTTATTGACTAACACTTGAGTTTTGTTTGTTTCTTTAAACGGTGATAGCGGCTTGTCCGTCTCTTTTAGTTAGTATTAATAGAAACTTCAATAAAACTCTTTGATTTAACCATTTTGCCTCTGTCTCCTTTTCCTGACCCGGACACCTTTTGTTACTCTCCCCCCCCCCCCCCATCGCCTGGACCCCTTTAGGGGAACGTAACAAGTGGGGGCTCATCCGGGATTGTTGAAAAGGGAGTTTCGAGTTTGAATTGGTTTTTGATCATCTTGCTTTTTTTCACCTTTAGAGATTCAACTTCCCCAACTACCAAGTTAAGTTAGGTGAGTGTCCAGCTGAGCTTATTAAGTTCTTCCTTCTGGCACTCTTTTGTTGTTTTGCCTTTCTTATTTTCAGAGTAATCCTGGGTGGGGATAAGTTCCCTGTTGGGGGTAGGCAATTCAGGGCTCCGGTCGCTGAAGCTTTGCCTTTCAAGTTGCCTCGAGCCCAGCACGCTCCAGAAGATAGGTAGGTATAGTTTGGTGTGCTTAGGAACTGGGTAAGTTGTATTTGTTAACGTGTGTGCAGAAAGAGGTAAATTGGTCAGTTAAAGTAAGTTATGTAGTTCTCCATTAATTGGTTAATTGTTCGGTAGTTTCTGAGTGAGTTGGCAGAGAGGTGTGGTGGTGTCCTAATTAGGGTTTTTGAGTTTATTATATTATTTATAATTTCTAGTCTTTGGGTTTTTGTTAGAGTCAGGTCTTATGGTTTGTCTCTGTGTAATCCTTAGTTGCTGTCTCCCCTGTCCGGTATATCCCCGTGTCCAGCTAAGCTAAGCCTTCTCCGCCCCCTAAATGGATGATACAGCTATTAGTGCACAGGTGTTTAGAAGCTCGTTTGTAAGTAATAACATCCACCTGGTTCCCGTTTTCTGTGAATCCAGTGTTGAGAGCTTCTTCAGGGAAGCTCACGAGACCTCTCGTTGAGAATCAGGGAGGAGAGCGGGATGGATGGCAGCGGCGTCTGCTGGCAAAACTGGTTGGCGCGATGCCGAAAATTCAAACCTGGTTGGCAGTCCACCCGTGGCGGCGGTTGAGCACGACTGTTCCGTGAGCGCCAGGTGAGCAGAGGAGGGAAAAGCGTAAAAGAGGTGGGAGCGGTAGTGGTAGGGATGATTCTTTAGAAGCTAGAGAGAGAACAAGAATGTTTGTTGTTCTGAGATTCAATGAAAGAACACAAGTACATGTTAAAAAACTGAGTCCGTTTGTGTTGACAGCTGAACTTAACAGTAAAGTGGGAGATATAGTTTCTGTTAAGGTACTCTCAGATGGAAATCTTCTTGTGCAATGTGTGAATGAAGAGCAGCTCAACAAGGCTTTGACCTTAAAACAATTGGGGAAGTTTAAAGTAGAAAATGCCGGGCAAGTGGGTGCACAGACGGGAGGTGGGTGCAAGGGGGTAATTTCTGGGGTGCCCATTAGTGTGAAAATGGATGATCTGAAAAGCAAAATCAAAGGAGGGAATGTGATTTCTGTGGTCAGATTGAAAGCAACAAAAGATGGACTTAAGGTGGATATGTTAGTATGCCTGGGTCGTTGACCCAGGGTTTTTGAGTTTATTATATTATTTATAATTTCTAGTCTTTGGGTTTTTGTTAGAGTCAGGTCTTATGGTTTGTCTCTGTGTAATCCTTAGTTGCTGTCTCCCCTGTCCGGTATATCCCCGTGTCCAGTCAGTGTCTGTGTCTGCCCTGGTCCCACGTCTCTGTTCCCTCTGTTGTAGTGCCTGCATGTGAGTCTGTGTCTTTGTTCAGTCTGTGCTATGTGTTTTCTGTTTTACTTTGAAGGTCTCTGTCTTATCTCAGTGTGTGCAGTTTACGCTTCCTTGTCTCGTCAGTTCTGATTTGCCCCAGCTGTGTTTCCCTCCTGTTGTCCATTCCCTGATTGCTCCCTCTATGTATTTAAGACCTGTGTTTCAGTTTGTCATTGTCGCGATCCACCTTTATCTTGCTGTGTGTTTTGTCTGCGTAGGTGTATTTTGTATTCTTAGTTTTTGTTACCTTTTTGAGTTCAGCATTAAAGCCGTTTTGAGTTACTTTCTGTGTCCGGAGTCTGCACTTTGGGTTCTTCTCCTGCCTGCACACAGCCGTCACATAACAGGATAGTGAAAGTATCCTGGTACACTTTGAAGAAGGAAACCTGCCAAGGAAAGTGTTTTTGGGTTTCATTAGTTATCCAGTTCGAGCCTATGTTCCCAGAACTCTGAGGTGCTTTAACTGTCAAAGGTTTGGACACCTAGCGAAAAAATGTAAGGAAAAGAGGAGATGTGCTCGGTGTGGTGGAGATCACGAATATGGGAAATGTGGAGATGGAGTTCAACCCAAGTGTTGTAGTTTTGGTGGGAGTCACAGTGTTGCGTATGCTGGATGTGAGAGAATGAAACAAGAAACTCGTATTCAAAAAGTGAGGGTGGAGAAGAAGATCTCCTATGCTGAAGCAGTGAGGGTGATGAGAGTGAGTGAAAAGGTCAACGTCAACCCAGGACGGGGTGCATCTCGGGATCAAGAAGTTACTCGGATCAACACGAATGGTGTGGTTATTGATAAGATGGCGTTGGTTACATTCATTGCAGGAGTGATAAACACCACAGCTGATGTGAGATCTAAGCAGGAGAAAATTCAGCTCATTGTTAAGGCGGCGATTAACCATTGGGGGTTAGTAGGACTGACATGGGAAGAAGTGAGGGACAACCTCAATTTTCAGTCAAGTCAGGAAACATGATGTTCCTTTCTGTACGCATGGTACTTATTCTTCAATGGAATGCAAGGAGTCTGTTGGTCAATGGCCAAGAGTTGAAGCATTTCATCAAACTACTTGGTGTCAAACCGGATGTCATTTGTGTACAGGAATCTTGGCTTAAGTCTAATTTGGATTTTGTGTTGTATGGGTACAAAATAATAAGAAATGACAGGGACCGTGGTGGAGGGGGAGGGTGTGCAACGTTTGTCAAACAAGACATTCCATATAGACTCCTGGGTAAAGGCGATGATTTGGAGTATATTGCTATTGAGGTTTCGGACAGGAATGAACCAAATGTTATTGTGAATTTCTACAGTCCTTGCGCCAGACGGGAGCTGCCGCGTCTCCGTTCAATTGAAGGCAGTGACTGTCGTAGAGTTATTTGGTGTGGGGATTTTAATGCCCATGGCAGAGTGTGGGGAGGCACGCACACAGATAAAAATGGTAAGGTAATTGAGGAATTGATGGATACATGCAATTTGGTGTGCCTGAATGATGGTAGGGGGACCAGATGTAATGTTGTTAATGGAACAGAGTCCGTTTTGGATTAAACTCTAGTCTCAACTGTCCTTGCAGGCATAAGTCAGTGGACCATCAGAACAGACACTACTATAGGTAGTGACCATTATCCTGTTTTCTGTGATGTTGGAGGGAAGATACGAGTATCTCTAGGAGAGGTGCATAGGAAGTGGAGTTTTCATAGGGCGGACTGGACAAAATTCCAAAAATTATGTGAGGAAACGATTGACAAGGTTGATGAGTCTGGTAGCGTTGATCAAATGAATAATCAGTTTGCTGAAGTACTTGTGGTAGCCGACCAAAGCCTCAATCCCGACCAGTAAAGGCAATGTCAGTAGGACTTTGGTGCCGTGGTGGACAGAGGGATGTCGAATTGCTGTAAAGGAAAGAAACAAGGCGTTTAAATTTCTCCAAAGAACCCTTACTGTACAAGCTCTGATTGCATACAGAAAAGCAGTGGCAGTGGTCAGGAGGACAGTGAGACAAGCAAAGCGGAGCAGTTCAAATCAAATCAAATCAAATCAAATCACTTTTTTATTGTCACATCACATGTGCAGGCACACTGGCACAGCACATGCGAGTGAAATTCTTGTGTGCGAGCCCCACAAGCAACAGAGATGTGCAAACACAACAACACAAACGAGCAAAATACAAGAATGGCCAACCTGAAACTAATAAATATATGTACAATATATAATAGTGTATGCATTTCTGGATGTGTATACTAAATATTTTCCTACGTGTGTGTGTGTGTGTGTGTGTGTGTGTGTGTATACACATTTTTACAAATTAAATAGTAAAAAAATAAAATAAAATAATAATAATAATAATAATAATAAAATATATAAAATATACAGAGTTGAATATGTGCAAAACAAGTGGCATTTATATACAGTGTGGAGTGCATAATGTTGAAGTTCCAGTAGTGAAGCTGAGGTGTCTATGACGTGTTCAGCAGTCTGATGGCCTGATGGAAAAAGCTGTCTCTCAGTCTGCTGGTACGGGACCGGATGCTGCAGAACCTCCTTCCTGATGGAAGCAGTCTGAACAGTTTATGGCTGGGGTGACTGGAGTCCTTGATGATCCTCCCCGCTTTCCTCAGGCACCGCTTCCTGTAGATGTCTTGGAGGGAGGGAAGCTCACCTCCAATTATCCGTTCAGAGCACCGCACTACTCGCTGGAGAGCTTTGCAGTTGTAGGCGGTGCTGTTGCCATACCAGGTGGTTAGAGGTTAGAGGTTAGAGGTTGTTCTGTTCTAAAATAGGAAGAACCACTCCAGTGGGGGAGGTCTGGGGCATGGTCAGAAGAATGGGAGGTGACCGGCGGGAATGGGATTACCCAGTTCTATCTTCAGGCCAACTGAACTTTGTAACAGCTCAGGAAAAAGTGGAGGTTATGGTGAAAACTTTTGCTAAGATTCATAGTTCTGATAACATATCAGTGTTGGGAAAACACAGAATGTGCCGCACTAAAACACAGTATTCGGAGGCTCTAGTACGAAAGGCGCATATAGGTAGTAGTTTGGATGTGGTGTTTTCTTGGGAAGAAATGGTGAGAGCACTTCAAAAAACAAAGCCCACAGCCCCGGGAAAGGATCAAATTTGTTATTTAATGTTGAAGAACCTTGGTACGAAAGCGCTTAATAAACTGCTGTGTTTGGTTAACACAGTTTAGATTAAGGGTGAGCTCCCAAGTACTTGGAAGGAGGCTGTTATTGTGCCAATACAAAAACCCGGGAAGGATCCATCTAAACCAGTTAGCTACAGACCAATTGCTCTTACATCAAATGTGTGCAAGTTAATGGAACATATGATAATGGCAAGACTGTCTTTTGAGCTGGAAAGAAAAGGGGCTTTAGCCGATTACCAAAGTGGTTTCAGGACAGCTCGGAACACAACTGATGCTATTATTAGACTTGAGAATGTTGTTAGGAAAGCGCAGGCCACTAAAGAGTCTGTTTTGGCAGTGTTTTTTGACATAGAAAAGGCATATGATATGTTGTGGAGGGATGGGCTTTTAATCAAGTTGCATAAGTTGGGTATTGGTGGCAGGACATTCAATTGGGTCCAAGACTTTTTATCTGGTAGGAAGATCCAAGTGCGAATTGGGTCTACAATTTCTAGTCAGTGCATAGTTGAGAATGGAACGCCACAGGGCAGTGCGATTAGTACCCTGCTTTTTGTTATAATGATCAATGATGTTTTTTCTGATGTTCCTGAGGGAATTGGGAGGTCTTTGTTCGCTGATGATGGTGTGTTATGGAAAAAAGGAAGAAATATTGAGCACCTAGTGGGCAAGGTTCAGGAGGCTGTAAATATGGTGGTTGAGTGGGGATTTGACTGGGGATTCAGGTTTTCGGTGGAAAAAACAAAAATGATGTTCTTTACCAAAAGAAAAGTGAGTGAGACTTTGACATTGAAACTGTATGAAAAGGTAATTGGGAAAGTGAGCTCTTTTAAGTACTTAGGTGTTGTGTTTGATTCGAGACTGACATGGAGGGAGCATATTGACCGGATTGAAACCAAATGCAAAAAAGTTATTAATGTTATGAGGTGTGTAGCTGGGAGGGGTTGGGGAGCGAGCTCTTCTGCTTTGAAAAGACTTTACCAGGCATTAATTAGGTCGGTCTTTGATTATGGGTGTGTGGCATATGGTTCAGCAGCTCCTTCTGTGTTGAGACGTTTGGATGTTCTGCAATCGGAAGCCCTTAGAGTGTGCTGTGGAGTTTTTAAAACGTTTCCAGTCAGTCCCCTACAGGTGGAGATGGGAGAAATGCCCCTAGATCTTAGGAGGAAGCAAGTGTCGGTGAATTACTGGGTTCATCTTGGTGGTCATAGTGACGCACATCCCACAAAGGAGGTACTTCTGGAATGCTGGGAGTATGGAAGAAGTCAGAAGGATCATTTTGGAAAGGTGGGGAATCAGTGGGCTAAGGAATGTCAGGTGTATGAACTTAAAATATGTCCTGCAGTGGTGTTCTCTGTGGTTCCCCCATGGTTATTGGAGACCCCTCCTGTGGACTGGTACTTGCTGGATCTGAAGAGAAAATTGAAAGGCAGAGTCAATCTTGTTTCAGCATTTCATTTTCACAGCTTGACTGAATACCCTGAATGTGTTCATGTGTTCACGAATGGTGCCAAAAGTCCAGTTACTGGAAGTACAGGGTTTGGAATAGCAGTCCCATCAAAAAATATTGGAATAAACGGACGCAGTTCGGATGGACTGGCAGTGTAAACGGTTGAAATGGTAGCAATTTTGGTAGCATTGAAATGGGTAGAGTGTTCAAAAATCAGGCAGGTGGTAGTGTGTTCTGACTCGGCAGCTGTTCTTTCAAGTCTACAATCATTTTGTTCGAAGACAAGGCAGGGCATGCTGTATGCTATTCTGGAGACTATAAGCAGGATAAGGTGTTGTGGTGGCAATATTCACTTTCTTTGGGTGCCAGCTCATGTAGGGATCAGTGGAAATGAAAAGGTGGATAGGTTGGCAAAAAGAGCGTTGACTAAAAATAGGACTGAGATGGCAATTACAAGCAGTGGATCTGAAGCAAAAGGTATTGTTTGGAGGCAGGTTGTTCAGGAGTGGCAGAAGCGGTGGGATTCAGGGAGTAAGGGCAGACAATTGTATCATCTTAAGAAGGAGGTGGCAGAGAGTAGGTTGTATAGGGGTAATAGGAGAGATGAGGTGGTCATTACCAGGCTTAGACTCGGACATTGTGCATTAAATAAAACACTAGAGATGATAGGAGAACATGAGACGGGGCTTTGTGGAGTGTGCCAGGAGGAGGTGGAGACAGTAGAGCATGTAATACTGCGGTGCAAGGGTTATGATGTGGAGAGGACAGTTCTGCAGAATAGGTTGACGGAGCGGGGAATTGGGGAATTTAATCTGAAGAGTGTGTTGGAGGGTAGTAGGGCACAGGTGAGGGAACTGGTGGGGTTTCTGAAGGATATAGGTGTTTATGAAAGAGTGTAGGTTTTTTTTTTGTTTTTTTTGTTTTTTTTTTATCCAAATTGTAAACTCACTGTCTGGCCCATACTCCGGAACAGTAGGAGGCGGTAATGCTCCTTTATGTTGGTTGCCAACCGCCGTTAAACACAAAAAAGAAGAAGAAGAAGAAGAAGAAGAAGAAGAAGAAGAAGAAGAAGAAGAAGAAGAAGAAGAAGAAGAAGAAGAAGAAGAAGAAGAAGAAGAAGAAGAAGAAGAAGAAGAAGAAGAAGAGCTTCTTCAGTGTGTTTGAAAGCATAGCAACTGCATCACAGTGGCCTGAAGACGTGTGGGGGGTGGTGTTGCTGTGTAAATTCACAGGTAGGGCTCAGGAAGCTTGTTCTGGTCTGTCTAGGGAGACTGCCTAGTTTATGAAAAGATTAAAAGTGCCGTCCTCCTAGCCTATGAACTTGTACCTGAGGCCTATAGGCAGCATTTTCGAGGTTTGGAGTTGGCACAGGGTCAGTCCTACCTTGACTTCGCTTGGGAGAAGGCAAAGCTTTTTGATAGGTGGTGCTCTGCAAGCCAGGTTAACAATTTGGGGTCGTTACGTGAGCGCATGCTTGTGGAGGATTTTAAAAACTCTGTTCCTGAGTGTATTGCTCTTTATTTAAGTGAACAAAGGGTTTCCACATTACAGCAGGCTGCCACACTGGCAGATGAGTTCACCCTAAGTCATAAAATAAATGCTATTTAATGTGATACCCCTCTATGCCATAGTACATCTTGGAGAGGTAAGAGTGGGCCAGCTAACAAGGGTGAAAAAGTTGGTGGTTTCAAGACCCAAAAGGAAGCTTTGTTTCTTCTGCCACAAACCTGGACACCTTGTTGCTAACTGTTTGAAGCTGAAACTCAAACAGAAAGCACACTCAAAGCAAAAAGTGACTGCTTTGATAAAAGTCAGTCGTGGTTCTCAAACTGACAAGGTTGCCAGGCCTACTAAAAGGCTAAACCTGGAGCACAATTGCTCAGTAGCACCCTGTAATCAGTGTAAGAGGTCAACTAGCCCTGAGGTGCTGCTGGTTGACAGTGTCCCAGTTCCTCAAGATTACCTGAAGGTGGACAGATCATGTATAACACCACCACTCAGACCTGCACCCCTTGCTAGCAAACATGTCTGTGTTTCAGTAAAACCTGCTAGCTGCCTGCTGGGTTCTCCACATGTGATGGTTCGAAGCCCTGGCTATCACATGGGACACTGTTTCGAGGGTCTGGGGCCACTCTCAGTCAATGTTGTGAACCCACTGAGGTGGGGTTGGCAGCTTCCGCAGGAAATGCCTAACCGTTGCTATGGGGTTTGGTAGGTGGAAAGCCTACTGTTTTGGTGTTGAAACAGTTATGGATTTGATTAATTGTTTTGTTTATCATAATCATTTGACAAACCACAGGTTTGTATTTATGGGAAGGGGTGTTACGGCCTTGTTACTTGCAAAGCAATTCATAGAAATATGTAAATGTGACAAATATACAAAAACTATAAACTCATCACTGCAAAATCTCCAGTGTTAAATTAACAATTTCGACACTGTTTTATTAACACTTTTGACAGCGTTATATTTCTACCAGTAACCTAGTCAGTGTTAAAGATTAACAATGACTAACATTAGCAGTGTTGTTTGTCTAACACTGAAATATTACTAGCATCTTTAGTTATTTTCCAGTGATAGAAAATCAGCACTGCTCAGTGACTAGCTTACTGTTGGAAATATAACACTGGCAAAAGTGTTAATTTAACACTCAAAAGAGCGGACACATATAGACACTTTCTAGTGTCAATTTAACACTGGAGATTTTGCAGTGCATGAAGGGGGAAAATACTCAGAATAGTTCTTCCACTGCATTGCCTAAATCAGGTTTGCCTGTTCATTAATAACGTTTATATAATTGACAATAAAATGAAACTAGAGTTCTGTGTAATTGACATGTATTCTCACGTTATCTGGATTATTTGGAAATTTAAGCTACCGAAATTAAATGTTGTCAGCACTCTTAATGGGTGTGATATTTCCTGAGTTCAGTGCCAAGTGGTCACTTTCTGTTCCTAACTTTTGTAACATGTTAAATACAGAAGCTGTTTGCACATCTCAGGAAATCTGAAAGGTTCAAATACATGTTAATCACACTTCCCTCACAGGATTTCCCAACAACATGCCACAGAACTGCATGTTGAAGGACCTCTGTCCTTTTGAGTGTATAAGTTGTGTTGCTATTAACCCTCTGAGGTCTGACCTTAACCAACAACAAGTGTTTGTGAACTAAAAATAAGGAATGTGGGATACTGTTTGTCCGTGATTTGAACAGCCCAGTGTGTGCTCCCGACGAAGGGAAAACCAATTCTGCAGGGGAGACCTACCTCGGCACTTGTGCAGGTGAAACCAAAGGGCAGATATGCTTCACCATATTTTCTAGTGTTTGGCTTAGAATGAAGTTGGCTTGGAAACATATTCAGCGATGCTTCATCTCCTGCTTTGCGTTTGTGGAGGCGCCCCATGCTACCAGTGTCCAAGCGTTGGTTTTTTTTGGTTTTTTCCCTTTACATACCGCGCCCTCCCTGCAATGGCTCTGCGCCCCCCCTAGGGGGTGGGCCCCACACTTTGGGAAGGTCTGAGCTAGAGTACAAAGTCAAGGGAAAACAGCTGTCAAGCAAGCTCCAGGTGAAACCATGAAGATATTTAAAGTATGCAATGCTGTTAACATCGGTCCAGTCAACAGTGACCTGTTTAGGGTTAGGTTCACATTTACCTCTTTATTGGGAATTGTTAACCATCTCGCACCACTGAAAGGGAAATCTTTTAACAGGACTGCAACCTATTTTAACCACATTTTTGTTTGGCATCCGAATCAGAATACTTTATTAATCCCGAAGGAAATTAGGGTTACAGCTGGCAGCACGCTAATGGCGCATACGCACTTACAAAGGAACCTTCTGACCAAACTTTACACAAACAACACATTGGGGAGACATGTCAGAAAAGTAGGCTGATAGGAAAAAAACAACGAAAATACATAACATGAGGTAAGAGGAGGAGAAAAAAACTCCACTCAGACTAAGCTCCTAGTGGGAGAACAGTTTGATAACAGAAAAAACACCTCAGCACAAAAAGCACATGACTATCAATACACCATAGAAACACAAGACAAGCAACAGGGGCGGGTAAAGGGTAAGAGAGAGCCGGTGTAGACAGCGCATCCGGTCCTGCAGCGTGTCTGCGCTGGTCCAGTCGACCCGCCATCTTCCCCGGTAGGGCACAAGCATCGAAGGCGTTTGGAAAGGGAGGGGGGATCAGTGTGTGCATATCAGTGTATGTGTGTGTCCAGAGTTCAGCTGAGACAGTGTCCTTCGCCCTGCCAGGCTAAGTAAACAGTCTTCCAGCCAACCCAGGTGGCCTTGCTCCATGCAAGGCCCATTCCATATGGGGGGAACAGTCTAAACACAGTTGTTATCAGGGTGTTTTGTTCAGCTCCAGCCTTGAGGCTGCAGCTGGCGCCGAAGGGGTCTGCGCATGAAGTGATGATGGTTTTTACTTCAGAGCGAACAACTCATATGAATTTCAAAGCTGTTCTAACAGTCCAACACTGGTCTCTCAATCTCCTGTTGGAGAGCCGTGAGCTTTCTATGATGTTATCCAAACTTACGTTCCGTGATGTTGTCATTCTTTTTGCTCAAAGAGCAGGTTCTGAGAACTCACGACCGCAGTGCACTTCCCCAAGATGTGATTGAATTAGCGCTCAAAGGTGTTATTGGAGCTAGCCCCTCCAGATATAATCCAGTTTTTCACTCAGAGGTCTTGTTCTTAGTATTCACGGCAGCCGTGTGTTCTCCAAGATCTTCTCCGTGCTGCACACAATGAGCCCATTTTGAGAAACTCACGCCTCGTCCCATCATTTCAATCCCAGCGGGCAGCCTTGTGGGGGTTTGAACAGTCGGTTCCATTTCCTTAATTCTTCGATAAGTCAGGGCCAAGCCAGCTCCGATCAGCAAGAACCCTGTTATCATGGTTCCAAATAGGTAGATATCTTCAGCAGTCAGGCTCACCCAAGCCCAGACTTCTCGTTGAGAAGGGGTGTCAATTGCATTTAGGGACCAGTTGATCAAATCCATAATTCCTCTTTTAGGTTTTAGAGAACAGACTGTGAGAGTGTTCCAGGGAAAAGTAAGTAAAAACACAAGACAAGACAAGGACATAAGCAGCTAAGCAGGAAAGATAAGGGCAGGAGAGGAGAAAAGTGCGACCGCCTTCGCTGAGAGCCAAAAGAGAAAAAGAGAAAAAAATGGCATGTGGCTAAAGTGCAACCTAACCCTAACCAGTGTTGGGTAAGTTACTTTAAATTAGCAACTTAGTTACATTACTAGTTACTTCTATCAAAAGTAACTCCGTTACTCGTTACTTTCAAAGTAACGAGTAACTAGGGAAAGTAACTTTGGTTTTACTCAGAATTCTCTTGTTAATGTGTTGCTTCCATAACTTTGTCAGTCTTCTAGCTTGCTTACTTGCCACAAGTGCACTGTGCCACCTACCAATAGAAAGAAAAAGATAATGTGCATATTTCCACGAGAGAAACCCCACGCCTGGACCGTTGTTGACCGCCGCCATGATTCTAGCCTACGTCACAGAGTCATGTGCGCTTTTTACATCTAACACAAAAACTGCAGTCGTGGTGCTTTCGATTGTACTCAGAACTCGGAAATTCTGCCTTCTGAATAGGAAGATGTAGGTAACACCAGACTGCAGATGAGCTGCATACAGGGCTGGACTGGGACAAAAAATCGGCCCGGGCATTTTGACTAGAGACCGGCCGCCATTATAGTAAAAATCATAAAGCCTTTGAATGAAAACAAACGCTGTTCTGACAGTGATGTTCATTGTTCTGATGGTATATATGCATCAATCTATCAATTGTTTGTAAGATTCAGATAATTATTTTTTAAAAGCGAGACATTTTAAATGAGAATAAGAAAGAAAAGTATTTCTTTGTGCCCCCCTTTCCCTGTTAATGCCCTACCTGGCCCCCTGGCAACACTTTGCTAGACCCGCCCCTGCACAGTTACCAGCTGTCAGCTGCTTAGAAAAGGATCCTGGTGTTATTTGTCTCTCAGAAACAGTTCATAACTTCCCTTCAACTCATTCATGTCACCTAAAAGGTAAACCTGTTTCTCCATCACCTGTTCAGCTCTGATGCTTCAGTAAGGACATCTCCTGGTTTCATCTTCATGTTTCCCTCTCACCAGATATACAAACCGATATCATGACCAGCAGCTTTTACAGCTGTGGCTCCAGCAAACATCAGCTGATACTAGAGAATAATATTAAATAAATTCTAACAACAGCTGATCAAGCTTAAACGTGCCGCTGTTGTTTAGCGCGACATCTGCTGGTTTCTTCTTTCTGGGGCAAAGTGGGTGATAAACAAACAAGAGAGAAAAGCTGATCAGCTGATCAGTTTCATGATTGAAGTAGAAACAGGAGAGGGAGGGGGAGAATGAGAGAAGAGGAGGCAGCTGTGCAGCAAAGACACAGAATAACTCCAGCTTTGTGTCTTTTTTATTGTAGCTGAAGTTCGGGACAAACTGTTCCTTTTCAGCTCAATAAGAAACGTATAATATTTTCTCTGAATACCAGACGATTCCGTTTTTTTACAGGACGGTTGGCAACTCTACTAACCAACCTTATGAACAAAATAAATTTCAACATCAGTAACATCATAGCACCCACCCAGATGTATAGAAACTCCGTCATGCTAGCTAGTACACAGTACGAAAAAGTCAGCATAACGAAAATAAACTCCACCTAAACTTGGTTTATATCTGACCCAGATAGACTGCAGGGCCCTATTTCAGGAAGCCGGTTTAGTGCAAACTCTGAGTAAGTATACCCTGAGTTAAAGAAAACTCTGGGTTTTCGGTTTCACAAAGCGAGTTTAGATTAATTCTGAGTGAGTTACTATGACGACACACTCCGTGAAGCTAAAATGCCCCCTAGCAGGTTTACTTCAACTAACCCTGACCTTCTCCGCCTCTTTGTCAGAAACCTGACTGTAGGAAGTGTCAGACATGGCGTGCTCCTTCCTTGAAGAGCCAGTAGATGTTGAAGCCCAAATTCGCATGTTATCGGCATATGCTGCCATCAGAATTTCGGCCTCAAGCGCTGTAAAATACATTGACCGCGCCTTCTTTCCCTCCGTCTCCATGGTGACTCGCTTAATCTGTGCTCCACTAATCAGGGCTTTATGTATCCTCGTGTGCGCGCTTAACTTGGGGTTAAAGCAACTCCGCGTTGACTGAACTAATTGTTATCAGCCTTTGTGAAACCGAATATTCCGAGTTGGACAGTTCGGGGTTACTCAACCCTGTGTATCATTTTTCACTCTGAGTTTTCTAAACCGGCTTCCTGAAATAGGGCCCAGGTCATAACTTCTTACCTGAAGTTCAGCTCACCTGACACTCGGACCGGCGGCTGCCTCGGGTCTCTACTCCTCCTCCGTCCCCTTTCCCTCCTCCACCTGCTGGCCTCCACCACTTGCTAATGCTACTAAATCTGTGGAAGCTCCGTGATAGGCACCTCAAAAAGTAACGAATAATGACCCTAAATCCCAGTAACGATTAACGCGTTCCTGATTTTGGCATAACTAGTTACCGTGCTCGTTACCACAATAATAACGTAGTTACTGTAACGCGTTACTTAATAACGCGTTAGTCCCAACACTGACCCTAACCCTAAGTGGTTTGCTTGTGACCAAGTGGCTGTTAGTATGTAACAAGATGGCTATCACAGATTTGCTATAAAAAACATCTTGATGATCCTCGAAGCATTTGGGAAAATATTTTGTGGACTCATGAAACATAAGCTTCACTTTTTGGAAGGCTTTGGAGTCACATCAGAGCTGGTATCAAACTTGCAAAGCAATTCATAGAAATATGTAAATGTGACAAATATCCAAAAACTATGAACTCATCACTGCAAAATCTCCAGTGTTAAATTAACAATTTCGACACTGTTTTATTAACACTTTTGACAGCGTTATATTTCTGCAGTAACCTAGTCAGTGTTAAAGATTAACAATGACTAACATTAGCAGTGTTGTTTGTCTAACACTGAAATATTACTAGCATCTTTAGTTATTTCCCAGTGATAGAAAGTCAGCACTGCTCAGTGACTAGCTTACTGTTAGAAATATAACACTGTCAAAAGTGTTAATTTAACACTCAAAAGAGCGGACACATAGAGACACTTTCTAGTGTCAATTTAACACTGGAGATTTTGCAGTGCACGAAGGGGGAAAATACTCAGAATAGTTCTTCCACTGCATTGCCTAAATCAGGTTTGCCTGTTAATTAATAACGTTTATATGATTGACAATAAAATGACACTAGAGTTCTGTGTAATTGACATGTATTCTCAGGTCATCTGGATTATTTGGAAATTTAAGCTACCGAAATTAAATGTTGTCAGCACTCTTAATGGGTGTGATATTTCCTAAGTTCAGTGGTTCAATACAGAAGCTGTTTGCACATCTCAGGAAATCTGAAAGGTTCAAATACATGTTAATCACACTTCCCTCACAGGATTTCCCAACAACATGCCACAGAACTGCATTTTGAAGGACCTCTGTCCTTTTGAGTGTATAAGTTGTGTTGCTATTAACCCCCTGAGGTCTGACCTTAACCCACCCTAACCCTGTATTTTGGAGAAGAGCAAAGCAGACGTTTTTTTTTTCCTTTTTGGGGGGGTAAAATTTGTTTTCCATGTGTTGCAGTTAGAATGGTTATTTTCTGTGTTGCCCAATTGCAAGTCTTGGAGAAAAATTTAATAAAAACAAAAATGATATATTCTGATTGCAGAGGTTCAGAGTTCAGAGGGTTATGGTTGGGGTCATCACCGACAATGGCTTAGACCTCAGATGGTTTAGTCTGCCTAAAGCTAATGTGTTTAAAAGGCAAAGTACTACATAACTCCAATCCCGTGCTACGTGATATTTTTGGCTTTTGAGAATTTTTCAGGTGTTAAAAAAAAAATCGACATTGTAATTTTTACACATTTTTACACATAAACCATAAACCAGAACAAATATTTTTTTGTTTTTTTCTGTAGTGTGTTTAGCTTGCAATAAAAAGTGCCTTGATGCAACTGTTGTTGTGATCTGGTGCTGTATAAATTAAACTGTATTGAAGTGAAGAGCCCCAGGAGGAAAACGTGTCACAGAGCATGATAATATTTTAGGGATGTCATAAAAGTGTTACTCTGACAAAGTAGCTCTACCAGGATCTCCAACTCAGTATCTGGAGGATGTGCAGGAGGTCCAACCTCTCTATGTGAAATGCATAACTGGAAATGTGTGCAAGGTCCGTAAGACCAAGTACAAAAGATAAGAGTTCATTTTGAAATCAACATCTTCTAGTTTCTGAAAATATGCTTGTTCAGCATGTAGCTCAAATGCAACCCAACCCTAGCAGTATTCCTAAGCCACTGGCTGATTCCTGGTGGATGCTGAAGTTAAAGGATCTGATGCTAACATTTTGGTGTTTTGGGAATATGAGTAATAACTGTTTGGTGGATGACAGACCTTTTCCAAAAAGTCATTTTTGTGCTTCTCCAAACAAAGTGTTTGTTCTCCTCATCAGTAATGGAGCAGCAGGACCCCCATCTGTCACTCGTTCAATTTTTCCTCATCAGGTAGAAAATTTCATGTGTTGCTGCAATCCCAACCACAAGAGGGGAAGTGAAACTCAACACACGCTCACAGTAGAGCTTAATGGGAGTGTACACAAGTTAGCTGCTGCAGTCACACACATGCCAAAATCACACTAAGACACTTTCATGCAGTTCTGCCGAGCGATCCAACATGAAGCTGTATGTGATTGTTCCACTGTGTGTGCTGTTTACCATCACCCAGCAGGTAAGAAAACACAGAAGACATTGTGATATTTTAATTAAATTAACTGCTTTTTATTAACTGATTTTTGCTTTGTTTAACATTTTAAATTTCAGATATCTTTGTCTGAGAATTGTGTCTGTGAATTTGCACAATCTGAGAAAAGTTTCCCTCATGACAAACTGGAAAGAGTTCAAGGTGCTGCCTTAGACTGCAACAGCAACCTTATGCCACAGAAGGTATATGTGTGTGTGTGTGTGTGTGTGTATGTATGTGTGCATTCATGCTAAGTACTTTATAGCCACTGCTCTGCCTGCAGATTATAAAGCTGGAGAGTTTGCTCCTTGGTTTGGATCGCCGTCTGCCTGTACTGGAGAAGGATGTATCGATGCTGGAGAAAGAAGATGATGGAGAGCTCTACGGTGTTCTCAGCCTCTACGTCATAGAGAACGAAATGACTGAGATCAATGAGCTGATTGATAAGCTCAACAGCACCAGTCTGGAACAGGAGCGTGTTACTGCTGCGACAACTCAACAGGTAAATTCACAAACAGATGAGGCATTATATTAAGAACTTGCTTTTCAAGTCTCGATCGCGTTTTAACGTAGAATGCTTTTTTCACTTGATCTCTGAAGTCTTGGTACTTGGCAGACAAAGCAAATGGTCACTCTGACTTACACACATCTAAAATAATTTACATTCCCATTAGAACCTTTTCAAAATGAGTTACTGAAATTGATGTTTTTGAAGCTACTGAATTCTATAAATTCTGCAATGACAGAAATACATCATAACAACACTATAGTCTGCTTAGTCACAGTACTGCTATGACTTGGCCTTCTCACTGTATGTGCCGAGCCTGGCAGCCTTCCCAAAAAGTAGTCTGCTTCTCTAATTCACAGACTGCTCAGTGGTTGCTCTTGTTTTCCTCAAAGACTGCTCCTAATTAAAGGCTCAACACAAAGCATTGTTTCTACCTGTAGAATAAATGCTTTGTCTAATTTTTATCCATGGCAAGGTCTTCAGTCAGGCATAAACCCAGCCTTACTTAATGCACCATTTTCATGTGTCAGCTTGTATTTTGAGTAAATGCTCATTCAAAACTCTTACCATATTTTACGTGCAAATAAAATGAGATTTTGATCAGATATCTGTGCTGATGTCAGCTTCAGGACCTGAGAGAAGAGATGCAGGAGCTAGAGACATTTGACACAATGCAAGTGGTGAAAAGACAACAAGCCAACCAACGCCTGAAGAGGGACCTGCAACAATGCAAGAACGGGCTTCATCCCACCCACCAACCCACTGAGCCTCCACATGGTAATCCCCAAAAGCTTCCTTTATGCAGCTCAAAGCGATCTGACTATAGCATAGCATTTGCATATCTCCACACCTGCACAGATACCCAACATTAATTTGGCAGATATCAAAAAGTGTGCTATTTAAGCTGCTTTAGCATGTCCACATTTCTGCAAGCCACTTTAAATTCAATTCAATTTTAGTTTTAGTTATATAGCGCCAAATCACAACAACAGTCGCATCAAGGTGCTTTATATTGTAAGGTAGACCCTACAATAATACATACAAAGAAAAACCCAACAATCAAATGACCCCCTATGAGCAGCACTTTGGCGACAGTGGGAAGGAAAAACTCCCTTTTAACAGGAAGAAACCTCCAACAGAACCAGGTTCAGGGAGGGGCGGGGCCATCTGCTGCAACCAGTTGGGGTGAGATAAGGAAACAGGATAAAGACATGCTGTGGAAGAGAGACAGAAATTAATAATAAGTATGATTTAATGCAGAGAGGTCTATTAACACATAACGACTGAGCAAGGTGACTGAAGAAGAAATACTCAATGCATCATGGGAATCCCCCAATAGTGTACACCTATTGCAGCATAACTAAGGGAGGATTCAGGGTCACCTGGTCCAGCCCTAACTATATGCTTTAGCAAAAAGGAAAGTTTCAAGCCTAATCTTAAAAGTAGAGATAGTGTCTGTCTCCCGAATCCAAACTGGAAGCTGGTTCCAGTTCAGTTCAGTTCAGTTCAGTTCATTTTTATTTCAAACATTTCAAACATGTGCCTTCACAATCATTACAAAATATCATTCCATTATTTGTTTGAAAAGGAGTAGGCTGAAGTATTTACTTATTTGTCCCTACCCCCTCAAGTTTTACCTCTCATTCATTTAATTTTTTTTTCTTAAATTAAACAAACAACATATGAAACATATAAACATATGAAGTAAAACAAAACATCATGGAAGCTGGTTCCACAGAAGAGGGGCCTGAAAACTGAAGGCTCTGCCTCCCATTCTACTTTTACTCTAGGAACAACAAGTAAGCCTGCAGAGTGAGAGCGAAGTGCTCTAATAGGGTGATATGGTACTACAAGGTCATTAAAATATGATGGGGCCTGATTTTTTAAGACCTTGTATGTGAGGAGCAGGATTTTGAAATCTGGATTTAACAGGAAGCCAATGAAGGGAAGCCAAAACAGGAGAAATCTGCTCTCTCTTTCTAGTCCCTGTCAGGACTCTTGCTGCAGCATTTTGGATTAACTGAAGGTTTTTCAGGGAGGTTTTTGGACATCCTGATAATAATGAATTACAGTCGTCCAGCCTGGAAGTAATAAATGCATGAACTAGTTTTTCAGCATCACTCTGAGACAGGATATTTCTAATTTTAGAGATGTTGTGCAAATGGAAGAACGCAGTCTTACATATTTGTTTAATATGGGCATCAAAGGACATGTCCTGGTCAAAAATGACTCCAAGGTTCCTCACAGCGTTACTGGAGGCCAAGGTTATGCCATCCAGAGTAAGAATCTGGTTAGATATCATATTTCTAAGATTTTCAGGGCCGAGTACAATAACCTCAGTTTTATCTGAATTAAGAAGCAGAAAGTTAGCGGCCATCCAGGTCTTTATGTCTTTAAGATATTCCTGCAGTTTAACTAATTGGTGTGTGTTTTATGGCTTTATGGGTAGATAGAGTTGGGTGTCATCAGCTTAGCAGTGAAAATGTATGCGGTGTCTTCTGATGATACTGCCTAAAGGCAGCGTGTATAATGTAAACAGAATTGGTCCTAGCACTGAACCCTGTGAAACTCCAAAATTAACCTTAGTGTGCGAAGAGGACTCCATTTGTAACCAACAACTTTGCAACCAACTTCCAGCACAGAGCTTTGTTCTGTACTGGAGTTTTGCTGCTGCTCTCCACTTTCCATGAAAGGCCCGGAGCAGAGCAATGCAACCAAACATTAACTCTTGCAGATATAAATAGTAGTCTTACCTTGACTATAATCCTGCTGAATGAACTACTATAGCCATATATGGGAAGAAATCGGCCATGCAAATTAACACTCTCGCTTTGTTTCCTTTAACATTTTATCCTCAGGTAATTGTCCCTATGGTCAGTTTCTGAATATAAGTGAACCGAGGGTCTACACAGCAGGAGAGTATCCTGGTTCATACAAGTATGGTGCCTGGGGTCGGGATCCCAAACCAGAAGCCGGGAAGGAGAGTTGGTATTGGCGGGTAATATTGACTTCCAGCAACAGATATGCCCACTACGTCCGTTTCTATTCCACCTTGAGCTCCCTCATCATTGGGGTGAGCGTCCCTGGTAAGAACCTGTCCTTTTGTAATATTTTTTGTGGCATACTGGGGAACATTTAAGTGTAAACTATTTACAGTACGGAAGGCAAGGTGTAGACTGACTTTCCTCCAATAAAAAAACGTAAGCTAGAACTAAACACTTCTGCTAGTCACACTACAGAGTCAGTTCCCAAAATTGTGGAAATGTAAGTTGTTTCACAAAAGGCACAAAAGCAGAACTGGCTCTATAACAGCATCACGTTTAGGGATGAGTATCAAAAACCAGTTCTTGTTGAGAACAGCTGAGGTTGTTGAGGTTCCCACTGTTTCAAAATTCCTTGGAATTGTCGATATCGATTCCAGTCGCCCCGAATGACGTCACCACATTGCGGAGCGTCATTTACCTGGCAGGAAACATGGTGGCTCAAACACTCAAAAGTGTGGTTATACTTTACAAGAACTGATGACAACACGGCAACTTGCAAAGTAGATATTTCATTTAAGGGAGGAAACACTACAAATATGCAAAAACATTTGCTCACAAAACACGCGATGACCTTAAATGAATGTCGTGTTTTTAATTCCGCTCCGGACTCGTGAATCTCAACCCAGCAGCAGCGGTAACATTTGCACGTCCTCTCCCGTTAATGCGGCAGGTAAATAATCAACTACCAGTGCATATTATGTTAGCGCGATCTGCCTTATTACAAAACCTGCCATTACTGTGCATTTAGGTGACCGTGATGAGAGAGACAGAGTCTGGCTCAGATGCTGGCAGTTCTCACTGCAGTCTACCGGTAGCGTCTCCTTTCAGGCCAGGATAGACGAATGTCACCGAGCAGTGACTGAGTTTGTGGTAAAAGGCTTGCACCCATTTGCCACAGCAGATGTCCCCGATTTTCGCTAAGTGAATGTGTTTAATTGTAGGCAGGGACATTACTGGATATTCTTGTGTAATTGCTACAGAATAATTTATGTTATACTTTGTTATTGCTACAGGAGAATATTTATTTTATTATTTTACATTTACATTTTTTTTCCTGGGGCCCCTGTGACACCCCATTGAAGAGCCGTAGGTTGGATCTCTTAAGATCTCACTGTTGGGTTTGTAAGGCCATGTTACTTCTAAATTTCTATCTTGTTCAAAGAGAAGATATAAAGCAAAGTTCTAAGCTAATCGACCTTAGTGTTCTCCTTTTAAAAAAAGAATCGATAAGAGAATCAATAAAGAATCGAATCGTTAAACAGAATCGAAAATGGAATCGGAATCATGAAAATCTTATCAATACCCATCCCTAATCACCTTGCTCTGTCTATACTGCCAGTCTAAAAGTAAGTTGTAGATAGTGACTCCAGTAAACTCCTCCAGTCTCTCAGTAGTTTTTTTTTTTTTTTTTTTTTTAAAAAAACACAGCATGAATCATGCGAAATCTTCTGATACTTTCAAAATCCGGCTCTCTTCCTGACAATCTCAGCACCAAAGGTTCACCCTGAAGGTGTAACTAATTTTAAAGAAAATTCAGTCAATCCTTAAACTTTTTAAAAAGCTAGGCACTGCTGGTTTTAGCAACATTGGGTCAGACGGGAATACACTTCAAATTTGTTGAAGGCTAATTTCAGCAGAGGATTGACACACAAGAGAATGTTTGTGATCCTGAAAATAATTTAAACAATAATCAAAGACCAATGAAAAGATGTACCCACCAAAAAAGCACAATTATTTTTTTGTGGATAATATAAAAACAGTATTATAAAATGTAATAGGTTTTGTTTTTTAATCAGGCTTGTCAGTTATTATCTTTTTCTTCCTTTTTCAGGCAACGTCCAGATCAGTCCCTCAAATCCAACTACCAACACCATCCAAGGTCCAAATAATGTTCTGTATGGAGGCGCTTTGTACTACAACTGTTACAACAAGGATGCCGTTTGTCGTTTCAACCTCACTTCCAAAATTGTTACCACCTTACATCTACCCAAAGGAACCAGGTTGATTCACTTAACTCTGTTTTTAAAAATGGTTATTTTGTAATAAAGATAATAAATACAGTTTTTATTTTTATAACAAGAATAGCAAATACTCTTTTTACTCATATTTTACTCAGTATAAATATTAGTTTTGCAAACACTCTCATGGGAAATATATTCTTTTAAAAAGGAGAAACCATAAAGTACAGGTCTTTAAGAGATAAGCAAACATGACATTTTTTGGTGTAAAACATTCATTTCTGTCCTCTGTTAATCAGGTACAATGCAAAGGGTAACTTCTGCAACCTTGAAGAATGCTACCAATGCACTGACCTGGACCTGGCAACAGATGAGTCTGGCATCTGGGTGGTCTACACCACCACCCAGGACTTTGGCAACTTGGTTCTGTCCAAGGTGGAAGAGGGTGAACCACCAAAGCTCGGACAAACCTGGCACACTTCAGTCTACAAGCAGGCAGTGACCAACACCTTCATGGCCTGCGGCGTCCTCTACGCCACACGTTACGTCAACGAAGAGGTCGAGGAGATCTTTTACTCCTTCAACCCCGTGACGGGACAGGAGAGGTTCAACGTTGGCATCTTCATGAAGAAGTTGGCTCCTAACATTCAAGCCCTGAACTACAGCCCTGTGGACCAGATGCTTCATGCCTACTGTGACTCCTACATGGTCTCTTACAAGGTGCAGTTTGAGTTACTGGATAATCAGTCCTGAAGCTAAATACTGACTCCAGTAATAGTTACTAAAGAATAAAAACAAGCATTGAATTTCTGAAAAATGACACATACTATACACAATATGCATTATCAATTTACATACTAAACCAATTTACTGTTGTGTCTTTCTTTTTACTGTTTTCCTTCAATCAATTAAAAGCATACACTTCTGGTGTGGTTTTATTCAGTGTTATATTCAGGCTATGTTTCAAAAGTCAACATGGAGCTACTGGTATAAATTTAGATCAAGTAATTGTATAGGAAGTGTAGAATTTAACTGACATCAGCTTACAAAAAGGGTAAAGAGCAACTCAGACGTAAAGAGAGATGTGGACAGCTTTGGAAAGCTTGAGCAAATCCACGTCATTGGTATATTATACGACTCCATCAGGAAGTCAGTTCAACTGGCAAACACATCTCACTTCTGAAAATTAGAAATATTTAAAGACCACAAGGTATGGTATTTCCACAATATTATAAAAAGATGCAATATCCTTCAGCAGACAAGGCCTCAGTGCTGGGTATTGCCTTCTGTACCAGAAATGACTTCTGATATTTTGCCTAATAGTTCCCTCATCTCCAACATCAGTTGGCTGAAACATGTTGACCCTTCTTCTCTCCACCTTCAAAATGTTTGATTTACAAGTTTACAAACTACAAGTTTCTGTTAGATTTGTATTCTTGATTGTCATTTATGCTTAGAAATATCTACTCATATATGCTTAGAGTGTTATAATCAATGTCATGTTGGTAGAGGTTTGATCCTTAATAGTCTGCAAAGGCTTTGTGTACATTCCAGAGTGTTCTGGCATTCACACCTACATCCTGGGAGAGGTCAAACCTTCTCTTATTGTTTTATGGTAGGATAAACGTAGCTATATCAGTTTTAGGCTAAGTGCCTTTTGTTTAGATGGACCGCTAGACTCCTGGCACCAGCTTTGGGGAGTCTTCACAGGGTCACATCTTGACCCCCCCCCCCCCCCCCCCCCCCCCACACACACACACACACACACACACACATGCTTACACAACGCACAGGCAAGGTACTCTTTGTGTGTATGTAGACGTCATATGTTAATGAACCTATGTATATTCATGTGAGCTCAATAAAAGGAGTGCTATGGGGAACCTGGCTGAGAGTCTGACGGAGGTCAAGTGGGTGGAACGACACTTGGCTCCAGGCAGGTCTCCCTCATGCATGAGTAACACAAAGAACTTTGCCTACTTGGTGTTCAATGTCTTTGCTGTGTAGTTAAATTGTCTCGTTCCAGTGGTGGGCCTGTGCTAGACAGAGCCAACAGTTTCCAAATGTATGTTCACATTATTTTCAAGCGTTTTAATGAGATGATCTACTTTGAATATTTTATTACTTGCCTACATTGTATGTATCTGGTATATGTTCCCATTACTCAGGTGTACAGTACATAGACTGCTAGCCAAAGCTAGCTTGCGTACAGAGAGCAAGCTTGTATAAGAACAGGCCTCAAACCACACTTTACCCTGTGGCCTCTGGCATCATAAACGCAATATTGCGCACTGGTTATGAAGAGAACCTTGAACCTTGAGCTGCTCTATATTAACCACATTTTTGGTGTCTAAGGGCGTCTCTCTATTAGGCTTCCCATGCACCCAAAACGTGACAGAAAACACCTGAGTCGTCAAATTCTGACGTAAAGTCTTTATTTCTCACTTGTTACTTGATCAGTACATTGACAGAGACAGTTTACTTTGTATATGTATTTATATAATATATTTAAACTTTACAGTACACATCTGGATGACAACGAAGTCGGTAAGAGTCCTACTGTTGTGAATAGAAACAAGCTCAGAGGGAAGATTCCCACAATATGAAACGATCCAAATGAGAAAAAAGAACTTATTGCTTAATACAAATTGGTCATAATGGCAGTAAGAAGAGAAATAGTGTTAGCACATGGACCAATAAAATACCATGAAGAGGTTACACCCTATTATTGTCTTTAAAAAAAATCTCCAAGAGAAGAGGAAAAGAAATACATTTTCTCACAATACGGTAATGTTAGAGTGCTCGGTTGGGGTAACCCGCTCTATAAATAAGAAGTATCTACAAGTGCAAGGAGGACCAAGGTCTATACAAACTGATCCAGCGCTAGCTTACAGGACCTGTGGACTTTCACAATTCAACTTCACTATTTAAAGACCTCGAAGAGGAAGGAGCAGATAGGAGATGGGTTTTCATGTATATGTTTAAATGTCAAAGATAAAAGAAATGGAAAACATAGTGAGGATGAGGTGTGGGTTGACAATACTGTACAGCACTTCAAAAAGGGACAAGATACATTCAGGAGCCCCCCCAGGCAGTTTGAGTCATGTAGGAGGATGGCAGAAAATAGCTTAGTGAACAGAAGAAACAGTGAAAATGATCACAAAATCTGCTACATGCAACCTTGAGTTTTTGTGAAGTTGGCCGATGAGGTTCTATAAGAACGTCTTTGATCTGATCCCTGTTTTCTGCGTTTTGAGACCATTACTGAATATTTCAAGCAATTCAACAATCTCTCCAGCTTAAACGAATTCACATTCTTTTCCTTTAACATTCATTCAGCCATGTTTCAGGTCAGAATCTCTCTCTGTGTTTTGGTAATGATCTTTTCCCTTCCTCTTTACACAAATATAGCATTTTCTCATTTTCATTCCCAGCCTGTTGCTTTTTAGGGCCCCCTGGTGCTCACAACTATGACTAAAACACTACCGACATCTTAAAAAGTGACTTCAGCTGATAGCCCTTTAGGGTGCAGCTGGGTTTGCCTGTGAGAGCCGGGGCACCTTGTGATTTTTTTTTTGTTTTATTTTATTTTTATTTTTTTAGAGGGAGGGGTTTTGTTTTTTGTTTTTTTAAGTGGCTGGGGGTTACCCTACATTCCGAGCTTGGAGCCCAAATGGCGCCAAAAAAGCCCCGCCCCTTACAGGCTGCCTCAGGGAAGTGCACACCTCAGCAATTGGTAGCTACGCCCCTTCTGACAGGGGACCAAAGGGTTTTCCTGTAAAACTGAAAGCAGACGAAGGTGACTATGGTACATGAATACTGTACATTAATGAGCTAAAATCCAAGGGAGCCCATCCCTGATCACTATTAAGGTGATCCAGGATTACAGCAGATTGCAGCACACAGTTGCACTAGTCTAAAACTACACATATATACTCACTATGTTGCACTACACCAGTGAGATCGTGGCTTCACGGCACATCAAAACACCCACTAACCACATAGCAATGGATTCCATCTTGCATGTGAATTTTGTGTATTCCTTTTTTTCCATTACAAAATCCAGCCCACGCAGCTTTCACTTCAGTAGATGTGCGAAAATGTGTGTGTGTGTGTGTGTGTTTGTGTGGGTAGGTAGCTTTGGTATATCCACAAAGAGGGGCTGGATGCTGTAACGGAAGGCAAGTTTCTGTGACGTCGACCCAGAAGCGAGAGGTTGTCGGGCTGGCCTGGTCCTGCCTCATCTCCCCTCCCTGGTCAAGTTTGGTTTGAGTCAGGCTGTGATTGTCATCTTAAGAGACCACAAAGAGCTGCCTATGGCGAGAACCACATCCATGCACTACAGCTGCAGGCTAATGAAGGTGTTTGCATCCTCTATTTAACTAGCCACAAGTAAGGTGCTAATGAAGAATGCCCTAATACTAGAAACTAATTACATACTAGAATGCCCTAAGATTACTTTCACATTGACATGCATATACATGTTAATAAATACTTCTTCTATTCTAGTATTATGCAGTGGATTATCTGAGAAATGTGAGATGACACGCGGCTTAAAGCTGCACTCTGGTGTATTACGCTAATTTAGCTCCAAGCGAAATTTTGGAGCTGATGCATTGTAACATCATGTTCCTGTGCCGGCCCTGCTCATGATGGGAATGTAAAGGGGCTTTCTGTGAATAAACGATTTTTTAAATGCAATTGAAATTGAAATTCTAGCTTTCTGACAAGTTCCTCGTTAACACAAACAGGTTAATCTGCACTTCAAGCTCATATAGCTACATTAATATTCCTCACTTTGCAAACTATATATAAGTATTTTGCTCGTATGGGTGCATTTTCCACCGTCTTTATTAAGCATTTACATGTTTTGCAGTGTAAGATATTAATAGTTTCAGGCTCACTTGATTTCACAGAAGGTGTTTTTCAAGTGCTTCATAACAACTTTGCTGCTACATTGGCTACGTTGGATTTGATGTTTTTAAATAATTTTTGGCTCATTTGATACCAAACAGCTCCAGATTGTCTTCTCACGCAAAATCAAGATGACTCAAAGACGTTAATGTAAATATTATTGTGGCAAAAAGAAGAAGGTAAAGCAGATAAACTGATAAAGCTCCCTGGTGGTGTAGTGGCTTGGTTTTGGTGCGCTTGTGACTGGCGGCCCACGTGTAATTTCCTGTTTTGAGGTAATGAGCCTCAGAATATGTCTCAGATACTACACATGCAGAAGCACAGACAGCCTGAAAAATAGCTTATTATTTCAAAGTTTGAGCTGTTATAAACCTGGACTATTAATATTTTAATGTAAATGCATCAGTGGAGATAAGTTGAAGCATATACTGACAATATCACACTGTTTCAATCTAGTTATAGTTCACCCATTTGAAATAAGGTCTTACCAAGTGCAGCTTTATAGCAACGTTGTGAGCTCTAACTATGCTTACAAATCCTCTCTAGCGCTACAGGTGCACTCGGCTACGACATGCTGTGTTCTGCCGTCTGCCTAATTCTGGACACCCCCCCCCCCCCCCACCCGCATGATTCTCAAACTTCACAGAGAGAGATGCTCACAATCTGTCACATAAAAACAGAAAACACCCCATAAAAGTACTGCTCTCACAACACGTTCTCATCCCAAACAGTAACATTTTACGCTAGGTGACAAATCGTCAACATATTACGTTTTCGGGCACCCAACACGTTCCTACATGACGACAAAGGAAAACTGAGGACCTATGACAACCGTTTGGACTCAATCTACACATGTTTACTCTTCTCCTTCAAATCGCTTGGGAAAACACTATTTAACACTGGTTAAGCTTAGGAACAAGGTTATGGTTAGGGTTAGGGAGAAGGTTAGGTTTAGGGCTGGAATACAGGGCTGGAACGTCTATTACCGCGGGACCGTCATTCCACTGGATTTCTGCCATAACCCGGCGCGTACCATAAGAACGCGGAAGGTCACCTTTCGCGTTCCTCAGGAACGCCGCGGGACGTGACAAAACGTCGGGATGTTACGCCTCGGGAGTGAGAACGGTCTGGCTCTCATTGCTATGTCCTGCACTTTTACCAGCTCGTATCAGATTTCATCACTAGCTCTTTACAGCATATTTCTGTATGGACTGTTGACAGAATTACTGTTTTGTGTGTTTGGGGGGTGGGAGGTTAGAAAGGGTGCACGCAAAGAATGAGGCCACACTCAGCAAACACAAGAATGACACTTCAAGAGTAAATGCTAAATCATTGAGTGGTGGGAGAAAGGAAATTGAGGTGGATATTTAAATGTGTTTAGGGTGTTAAAGTAGCGTTACATATGGAATTTTACAGTGGAGGAGGGAAGAAAATGGCAGACACAGGGATAAGGAGGACGTAGATGAAGACAAAGAGAGCTGTCTTCAAATATTACTATCCCTGTCCATCAAGCCTGACTACCTCTCTCACACCTTCAATTTCACCTCTTGTTTGCACAGCCCGCCTCACTGTTTCTCTCTCCATCCCTCTACTTCCTCCCTCCCTCTTTCTTCCTGTGGTTTCTCAGCAGGACACCTCCATGGTATGGGTGACTGCGCCGACTCCCTCAGTGCTGTCCGAGTGGGTGCAGGCTCGTGAGCGGGATCCCTCCACGGAGCCGCCGCTGGTCAGGGAAGCCGTCCTGGAGCGAGCTAGGCGGGTCATACTGGCTGAGGGCACTGGGAGAAATTTCAACATGTCAAATTTCTTACATTTTTGAAAAAATAAATAAAAAAGTGCAATCAGTAGATGTTGGGGGGATGTAGGGAGCACATGCTAATGTGGATAACTGAAGAATATGTTTCTTCATAGCAGGTGAGAAACGGCAGCTGACTGGCTCATACAACAGTCATGAATTGTTAGGCTTGTTAATTAAAGCTGTTAATGTGTCTACCTGGAGACACATTAACAGCACCATGTACTCAGTCTGTGATATAATAAGCTCAGTTGTTCTCATGGGAACAGACTATGATTAGTGTGGAACTGGGTTTGTTTGGTCATTATTAAATGACTGCACTGAAGAAAGATAACAAGTTGAGCAAAGACATTTTTGGATTTCCTTAGAGTAATCAGGATTAAGTTAACCTGTATTCACACTTCACTGACTTATTATGGCTCCTTCAGGAAGGTGAAACAACCCAGAAAAGCATCCCTGACAGTTTTAACACCACACACGTTAGCCTACAGTTTTTCACTTACACAGTCAGTAGACAAAGACCAACATCAGGAGCCTGTTTTCAGCCAATTTGCACATTAAAGTTTAATATTTCTTCTTTGACCTCCATTATTACCTGGGTATTTTGTTTTGCTTCCCACTGAAAATAAAACTAAAATTTGCTGATAGGAAAAATGAGCAAAAATCCATAATTTGTAATAAATTGGAATGCAAAGGTAACCCTGGGATATTTGAATATCAAAGCTGAGTTTTAAATAAGGTCAGAAAATCATGGCTATTTGCAGAAAAACACTCAAAGCTCTGGACTTAAAATTCTCCTATCAGGTAAGCTATGCTTTTTAAAATCTTCTAAACAAAGTTCAGTTCATTTCATTCCATCTTTCTGTGATACAAGGGAAAAATAAATTTTTAACCAGTGTAACTAAAAACAACTTGGTTTTGTCAACAGTTTATTTACGTTTTTTAAAGACATGGTGAATTATTGTTAACTTGGTCTGAAAGTCTTTGCTCAAAGCTAGCTGAACGCCATGCAAAGAGCAGGACTGGAGATGCAATGGTAAAGGAATGGGGGGAGTGGAAGTAAGGGCAGTATATTTTTCCATTGGAGGAAAAATTATATTTGATAAAACAAAGATGGGGGGTTAATGTCCTTAGGATAAAAGAAACTCCAAAAATGAGAGCAAAAGTAAAAAAAAAAAAAAACATAATAATAATAATTAGCCCAAAATATTATATTCACAACCAAATGAAATTCAAAAGAAATTCTAAAATACCACAGTCATTGAATAGGGCAATAACAGGTCAGAGGTGAACGGGGAGGAGGAAGTACCTGGCCCTCCACTCAACCTCCGATCCTTCACATTAGCGACTGAAAGAACGGGGCAAGGAAGACAGAGGGCAAGATTAATATTGGTCATAACCCTCTGCATAAAATACATCATAGCACACTCACTCGACACTACAAAAATACACCTGAAAGTAAATTTTAAAAATAAAACAAAAAACACTGAATCCCACTCTGTCTCACTAACTATGGCGGTTTGGAGACTTACTGTAGCCCATCCCCTGCAGGAAATACTTGAAGGCTTCTGTCAGTTTGCCGGGCTGGAAAAAAAACACATCAGAGTTTTTATTCCACTCAATTCTGAGGAAACAGTGTCTTAAATGTGGATGGTGAGTTTGTGCTCTGTGGTGTTTTTATTTGTTTGTGTAGCAGCATCTTCATGATGCAAAGTGGTTTGTTTGTGTTACCTGTGTGAGCTGGGGCAGTCCACCAGAGTCAGCCATCTGCCACGGGAGGAGACAGCAGCCATCAGCCAACTAGCATATGATCAATCAACCATCTCTGTCTGTGTGACAGATCTATCTATCTATCTATCTATCTATCTATCTATCTATCTATCTATCTATCTATCTATCTATCTATCTATCTATCTATCTATCTATCTATCTATCTATCTATCTATCTATCTATCTATCTATCTATCTATCTATCTGTTTGGTGTCTTTGGTGGTCTATCATCAAGGTAAACAATGTCTATGTTATTATTTTTCTTGTATTTTCTTCTTTATGAAACATTCTGTCAGAATATATCGACCCAAGTATTTCTAAAGCTTGGGTTCAGTATTTCTTGTTTGTGAATATGTTCATAAATGTGTTCAGATTTATTATTCAACTTCTACACACTGAATTACTTCCAATGTAGAGTAATTAAGAAATAGCTATTTAGGATGTTTACCAAAATTAAACATATTTCTTTGAACAACACAACACTAAAGTAAAAAGAGTCAAAATAGCTTTTTAGAAAATTACTGAAAACTGAAACAAGTTGTTTTATTGCTGATGATCACACGTCTACTTTTCCTTTGTGTGTCTGACTTTAAAATGTTGCTTCAGTGAATCTACAGCAGTAGTAGGTGAAACGAGAGCAAACGTTTACCTTCAGGAAGGTGGTGTTGGTCGGGTCCAGTTTGGAGTTACACTCGACCTTAAAGACAAAACAGCAGGTTGAGCTGACTAAGCCAGATAACAAGAACAATCACATCTTTTTGCATGCTTTCTGATGACTTCATCAGGCAACATAACATAAATGTCCACACATTTACAGATAACATTCAAGTACAATCACGTTTATTTAGATACAGGGAAATTCAGAGTGTTTTACTAAAAACGTAATAACACACAAAAATATATTGTTGAAAGGCGTTCCTTTACTCTCAGGCAAAATAAGTGAGCTACTGTTTTTATAGTAGTGGTTTGCATGGCCTCACTGGTTACGTCAAAAATTGTTGCAGAATACAGAGCCGGGGGCCAAAAGTCACACTAGCAAGATTGGTGACACCATGATCAGTATGTTTCCCAAACTATGTAATTTTCTGCACACATACCAAATACAGTAACACTTAAAAGAGATTAACAAGATAACACAAGACAACACAAGATAACACTGGCTTCTTAGAGTTAACTCTTTCCCCCATAAAGTTGACATTGGATGACCTCCACTGTACCTTTATGATGAGTTTTGAAACCTCAGTATAAATCAATAAAAACATGGTTTGATGACCATTAGAACAGATTCTGGATTTTTCCTGTACAGGTAAGCTGTATAGGCAGAGCTCACCCTCTTCTGACTGAGCAAATGTGACGGATTGTCATGGTCCTGGGTCGGTGACTTTTTGTACTTTTACTTTTGATAGTTTTATGTATTATGACTGTTGTGTTTTAGTTTCCCAGGGTTTAGTTTGTGCTCCCTCTGTTTGGTGTCATCCCTGCCTGTGTATTACCTCTAGTGTAGTCAGGTCTCTGTGTTTAGCCCAAGTCTCTGAGTCTGTGTCTTTGCATGTGTGTGTGTGTTTTTCCTGTTTTACTTTGAAGGTCCGTGTGTGATCTCAGTATGTTCAGTTTACGTTTCCCCTGTCCCGTCATGTCTGATTACTCCCAGCTGTGCCCGCCTTCTGTGTCTCATTCCCTCGTTATCCTTCTCTGTATTTAAACCTGTCTGCCTCTGTTAGTTGCTGGTTTGTCTGCGTGTCTTCCTCTGTTGTCGCTGGTTGTCTCTCTATGTCTCCTGCATCTCCATGTGTCTCTAGGTTTCAGGTTTGTTTTCTATGCTTAGTTTTCCCAGTTTAGGTTTTACTCAGTTCTGTTTTTGCCACCCTCGCCTTTGTTTGAGCACGCTCCTTTAATAAAGCTTCCTCACCTCAGTTGTGCTGCATCTTGGGTCCTTTAATAATTCCATACGGCTCGCCTCGTGAACCGTGACACAGATATTATCAAACTTACCCCTAATCCAAAGGGAAAAGAGTTAAACTTCTCATCTCTTACAAGGGTACATGTCATGTACCATTTAACCAGTTATGCCTAATATACTGCATATGCTGCAGAGACTTCCATACGGGTTTTACTGTGTCACTTTTAGCTTGGATTATATTTTTTAATTCCTCAGATCTGTTTGGCTATATTGCTTGGTTTTCTTTTTGGGGCTCTGCTGTTGTTCATGTCCATGTGATTGGCCATATTATGCCAAACCTTACAAATGAACACACTCAAAGGTTGATTGGGGAAATGTGAGCTGACAGTGAGTTCATAACTAACATCCACCGTTGGCCTATCTTAATGAAGATATTCTAATTCTATTGATTTTAGACTTCAGTGCAAGAATCAAGTCTAAGATCTAAAAATGCAAATTGCAGTGAGCAAGCAACAGCTATAAAGCCAAATGAAACTGCTTGCTATAATTAAAAGACACGACACACCTTAAACTACTAACCCATATAGAGTGCTGGCGTGCTTTCAACACACACTGAAACACTTGCTATAGATGGAAAACTTTCAACTCCAAGATAAACAGTGTCAGGACTTTATCAGAGATGGTGAATGTATAGTCCATATATGGAGACGACCCAGATACTGCAGTATGCTGCAGAGATGACTCACTCCAGCAGGATAAGATTCATCCGCAGTGTGTGCACACACAGATGTGCACAGAAACACAAACGATGCCTAACTGCTCACATGTGGACATGCAAAAGCACATTCAGGGCATCACACAGAAACCAACGAGAACATGCTTTTGCTCTCTGCTGCATTTAATCTTTAATCCTTTACACAGATTCCAAAAATACATTTTTGGTAATCTTGACAAAATAAACACGTATAACTGTGAGATGAATGCACATCTGCACTTTTTTGAATAAAATAAGAATTTTTCTTAAAAATTTTTTTAGACAAGCTTCATCTGCTGATACAAAACTGCATATCAATTACAAATTATTTGCACAGCTACAACAAAACAGTTGCAAATTAGTTGCAGGAAATGCAAATGTGACTCTTATAAATATGCATCTCTCCATATTCCACTCACTCTGCATTAACAGAATAGAATGGAATAGAAATAGCCTTTATTGCCTTTATTGCAAAATTGCCAGGCAGATGGAGCATGCAAATTAGTAAGTAAAGGGAAATATGTATAAGAATATGTACAAAATGTGCCGTATATTTATGCTTAAAAAAAGGAAGAAAGAAAAGCGTAAAGTAAGTGGAGCATACTCAGCAGCCTCAGCTGGTCATATCAGCAGATATGAAATATTAATATGACCTCCATCTGTCACATCCAATAAATTAACCTCTGTTCACATCTCTCACTTCCTCGCTTCCCTTCCCTCCATCCCTGCTTCCATCTCTCCATCCTTCTATCTTTTCAAGAGGTTTTATAACAACAACATCACTCTCCCTGCATCTCGTTCTCCATCTCACAGAGGATGGAGTGATTTGATATCAATTTGAACAGGCGGCAGATTAACTGGTGCAGAAGCACACATATCTGGGCCACTTCAGACAGCCCCAGAGCGAGAACGAGGCCATCTGGCCTCTGGAGAACACGTACACAAATAGACACACACACCTATAGTACACCTATAGTAATGCAGACAGGCAGGGGAGAAGGAGGCTTGTAGAGATGTCTCTGCTGGCTGACCTGTTTCTTTATTCACGAATGAGCACAGAGTGAGAACAAAATACTGAACAGAGTGAGAACAGGTGGAGGAAGAAGGAGGGGAGGGTCTGCTGGTAAGCTAATTTTTATTTACTCTGACAAACTGAGTCAGCTCTGTGGGGAATTTATAGAAGCAACATAAAGACGAAAAGAAACTGATGAAGCACGGCTACTACATGATGAGACAAAAAGGTCACAGACTAATTCCAAGTCCCCTCAAAATAGTCATACAAGCCTAAGTGATCCCACTCTGCACATTTTCTCAAAGATAAGTTCATTAAGTGAGAAATGTTTAAAACCTGCAGAGACTTATCCACTGAATCTTCAGCTTTAATGAGCGTTTAGGGGTTTCAGCTACTTATTCAGCTGTTATTAAAGTGCTTTAATGGTAACAGAGTAGAGGTTCTGGTACTAGTGGTTTAAGGCCATTTGGGGTGTGACCAATATAAAACCTGTGCGGGATCATGTTTGGTACCTAAACAGGGAGAGAGTTTTTGTTAAATACCCTGATGAATGCATTGGTCAAGCATTACAGTTGTTTTTATGGAGCTTTAGTGCATTCATGGTGGCCTTATTGGTGGCATCAGACAGACACAGTTAGTGATTAACACGTGAGCATTTAGCAACTAAAGAACCAGATCTTTCTCTAAGGAGCTGGTGGAGATCAAAAGCGAAGCTAAAAGAGCGTAAACTAGACTAATGTTTGTCACATTGCCAGAAACATTGGTCGGAATAAATGTAAAGTTTTGATGTTTTGCAAGTAGGAAAGAGAAGATTTTGATCAGTGTAGCTATCCAAGTAATGAATATAAAATATGAATCCAACTGAAAGATTTTTTGTTTGTCTTAACTGGCTTTAGACAAACAGAAAGAAAAAGAACAATGACTCACCACTCCTTCCTCTGCAGGCGCATTGTCTCCAACAACCAACATCACAGGACACCTAGAGGCCATCAGTACTCTTTGTGAACATCTTAAAAATTTTAAGCATTGACATGATTTTGCTAATTATCACTTACAGCACACGTAACTCTCTCAGATTAAATATATGTCTGTTGTTCTGCTGTCGGGTCCAGACTACATGTTTGAAGATGCCTTTTACAAGAGAATCTTTTACATTATATTATCTAATCTTTTATAGCTGTTTATAATATCATGTGACTGTATTTACTCAACACAAGAAACTCATTATTCTAACAGCTGGTCAGCTGATTCCAGTGGTGTGTCAGTCTGTCCAAAATTAACAAAAATAAAAGCTTTAACCTCCACTAAACCTTAGATAACACTGTGCTGTGATGGCACATCTGAAGACTTACTTCAGGGTCTTGGCGTTAAGCACTGTCCCACTGCGGTTCATCTCCAAGTCCCTCCGACTGAAAGGGGTAAGACAAGATAGACGAGTTTAAAAAAAAAAACGCTGCGTGTTTATGTTTGTTGTTACGTTTATTATTCATATTACATATATTTATATTACTTAAAAATACACTGAGTTTGAGCTTCCACCTGTTGTACATGTTCCAGAAAAGCTGCAGGTTGAAGTGGTTAATGTTGTTGTTGATCTGCTGCCTGTAGCTCTGCACCAGCTCTGTGTTGCTCACCAGCTCCTCCTGCACAGAAATACAGCTGTGGTCAGTAGTACTCGCAGTTATACAAGAATAAATAATCAGTCGAATTGGATGATGACAAAATTACTTTATTAAAATTGTTTTTTTGGTTTTTTTTGTGCTGCTCTGTGAGGATTTTTGTGCTGCTCTGTGAGGTTTAGCCCCCACTGAACTGGTGCTGAATGCAAACCCTAACCGTACCTGTACCTTTGGTAATCCAAATACTTGATGTTTGTTTTCATTGTTATGATGAAATTGTTCCCCAAAGTTTTGGAACAAAAGAAAACCATAATTGCTTCTTAGAATGAGGAACCTGTTATTAAACTTCAAAGAGTTACAGTAAACATATTTTCTTCCTGTTTTCCCGTCATGCTTGAACAATAACTGTAACTGTAATTTTTTTGGACAATTACAATGTTTTTTCCCTGGCACAAACAGTTTTTGAAGAGAGCAAAAATCTCATATTCTAATGGGGTTTGGATTAGGGTTAGGTTTCTATGGTTTTCACCTGCAATGACTTTGACCTCAGAAACTTAAGCACACTGGAAATTAAACAACATTATGTTTAAAGGTGAGTTTACCTGGCTGAAAAGATGTGGCAGCACCGTATCCGGCAGAGCGCTGGTCAGACCTGACAGCTAAGGGAAACAGAGTTATTGCAATGAGAAATATAAAAGGCATACGTAGGCTGATAAATGTGAAAATGGATGGATTAATGGATGGACACAGTATAGGAGAGGTACCTTGGTAGCAGCCCAGTCAATCCATCCCTTGCCATTGGGGTCGATGTTGAGCAGAACCAAACCCTCTACCAGCTCAGGGAAGATCAGCTGAGCGTAAAAGACAATAGAATCTTTTTGCACACCTAAATGGAAATGCTATTGTTGTTTCATAAATAACAATGAATAACTTTTGACTTACAGCAAATTTGGCCAGAATATAAGCTCCAGCTCCAACACCGATTCCAACGATGCTCTTGAATCTAAACAAGATCAATGAGACAAATAAGGATGCAATGGTTTAAATAATTCATATGTGTGGATACCACAAGTATTGCTGCAGTGCCTACATGACAGAAAACTACTGTAGGACACACAGATGGGAAATTTATACATGCAAAGAACAAGTGTTCTATATCTCAGACATGAAAGGTACTGTAGGCTCAGACTAAAATTATATCCAGCTGGCAACATCTGATATTTTCTAGTCCTATAAATTAATTTTCTACAGTTGTCATTAAATGAACTGAAAATGCATGACACTCGTTTTCATGTGAGGTGATTTTGTGTAGAACACAAATGGGAGCAGAAACATTTTTCTCTGATTTTGAACAATTTAACATGAAAATACAAGAAAAATACAGAATTTTTGTAAATTCAAAGCACAGAGCACCCACCCAAAGTGCTCCACAACAATGGGCAGCATGCCAGCCAGTTGGTCCATGGTGGGGTACTGGTACCTATGGAGAGAAAGTAATGACTCATTTCACTCGAAACAATTTAAAAATCTATCAGATTCAGAACTCAGATGAGTTATTCCCAACATTTTTCTTTCAAATGTCAACCACCCGTTATGCTGTGTAAATGGGCGCTGTTTAAAGTGAAAGTAATTATATAGAGTTCTATGTGCAGGATCTGGACGGTTCAGTGACGTCTCTGTTCCCCTCAGTTAATGGTTCTAGATAATGGCACTATCTGCACTCATGTTTAAACAGATTATGCACTATCATTGATGACCATTGATGAATGAAATTACCCTTTTTGTCTTTCTGTTTGTTGTGATTCCTATTAAGGAAACTGCTTAATAGGAATCACAAGTTTGAATAATAATAATTTTTGGACTGACCAGCTCATAATAAGACTTTTCAAATGTAAAACCATTACACCCCCATAAATAAATACAATAAAACTAGATAATAAAATTATTCTATAGTATAATCAATAAAGGGAATATCACAATTTAAGAAATTAATTCAATTAATGATTTAAGGCATAAAAACCTATAAAACTTCTCAGTTTGTAAATGACTCCACTAAACACGAGATAATTAATCAGGGAAGAATAAATAATTCTCCATTCATTAGATGTGTTTTTTGTACCCTTGTGGGAACTGTGATGCTCCAGTCTGCTGTCCCGGGGCATCGACGTGGCACACCACAAAATGCTTGGTGATCTCCTGCATGTCTTCATTACTGAAGAAAGTGTTGAAGCACAGCTTGTCTGTAGGAGAGTGAGGAAATAAGCAGAGGTAGCACGGGGTGAGAGGACGGAGGGCTGGGAGCAGAGGAACGTGATCACATTGAATGTGCACCACACTCTGAGAGGATCTTGAAGGTGGCCATCTGTGCAGCTCATCCTCTGCCAGCAAGGAAAGGCAAAGTCTCCTTCTAGCAAATCTGACACACAGCTTTTATTCACCTTTGTTTCTAACTGAACTGATGAATTTCTTTATTTTAATGTGGTTTTTACACTTTACAAAATGGTCTGAAAATGATCTTCAAATGTCACTGATGCTTGGTGATGAGAAAACAGTGAGAATAGCCAAGGGCTGCGTGGAGATGCTGCATATGCAGTAGTGGGACATTCATTGCACAAAAAAGAGAGGATCCATATTCTTTTCTTGGAAGGAATGTCTGATTTATTTCCAGGGTCACGGAGGATTTCCCTCACTGTAGAGCTCTATTTCCTGAACCACCACAGAGAACATTAAATTCTGAAATAGCTTCATGTATAAAAGATGTCAGTTCTCTTATGCCCTCCTCCCACCGGCTCTGCAGTTGGCCTATTTTCTGCTCATGTGTGTCAGACTCAGTGAAGCCATGCAGCAACATTGTTTCCTCCTTGGGCTCTGCCTGAGCAATGCTAATTAAACGGACCAATTAACAAGACAACTAGGCTAGAGATGAAAATCAGGGGAGGGGAGCTGGACGCTCTGACTTTGCCGCAGTGCCGGCTTGCGGGCAATAATATGAATGCTACGTGACCACTGACGTGAGAAGTTTCTCATCACCAACACGCTGAATCACCGCTCAGCTCTTTCACATTATACTCCTACTGACTCCGTGACCTACTTTCTCCCTCTGTACTTTCTTTATCTGCCTCTCGTTCTTCCTCTCCTTTTATTTCCCATGCCCTGCATCCTGTACAATTAGATGCACACTTTGTTTTCTTTCCTAACAATTTCTACTCCGTGACCTGATTTCTACTTCTTAAATGAGCCCTTCTCTCCCTCGGCCTCTCTCTCTTTTTGCTGCACTCCTAATCTCTTTATCTTTATTTCACTTTCTATTTTTTCCCAGCCCCCTCCTGTTCTCTTGTTCTCTCTTGATCTGTGTTTTTAATAGAGGGAACTGGCAGATTGCTGTGCCATCTGCTGATTGGGAGTCATTTTAATGGAACAATAAGCCCCCCACCAATTTTTCTTTATGCTTTCTATTTTTTACTGTGACTCCTTTCATCCCTCGCTCTTGCTCCATCCTATGTGATTGTGTGCTGCAGTCAACTGATTTAGTGACTAGCTGTGAATACTAATAGCCCTGTGGTTCTGCTGCAGCAGCAGAACATTTTCTATATGCATAATATTTGTGTGTACTTTTTTCTGGAGTGAGTGGATTTACGTGGGTTTTTTTCACCACCTGAGACAGACTGATGCAGAAAAATGTAGTCAGATATTTGCAGTCATACATATATCACCTCCGCTTCCTCTCATACCATCCTAATTCACCCCACCCTCCTTATCCCACCTCCACCCATCAAAGCAGCACCGCAGTGCCGCTGGCGCCGCCTCACCTCCCTCTGCAGGATGTCCATGTTTTTCTGACCTACATTTCATCGATGCCTCTCAGCATCTCAATTTAAGACAAATGCTTTGGTTTTTTTCATTGTTTTTATTTTTACCCCACCTATGTATATGCCTCATTAAATTAAATTAAGTGCAGCAGTGCCTTTGCTCAATGATGGGAGTGTCATGACAGCATCCAGCTCTTGGTGCATGGAATGAAAATCAAGTCGCGATGATATGTTATCTAATGATGACAACATATTTTCTTGTCAAAGATAATTAATCTTGTCAAGCACCAAATGCACACAGCTTTTTAAGTAATTTAATGGTTTTTATTTGTTTCTGTGAGATGATGAAGTCTTTGCTGTGCTAGTTTCAGAGGAAACCTTTATATTGGTGATTGGAAATGACTGAAGGAGCTTTGAATGAGTCCCTCTTCAAATTAATCCTTAATTATGTTGTACTGGACTCTGGTGCAGTGACTCAGTACATCGTCTGTCAGAAACACAGAGACACTTTCATGTTCATGCCAAGTTTCTTCTGATTGGCTGGTTCTTGTAAACAGCAGGTTTGAACATTAGTTGTGGGCTTCTCCTGTGTTCATGGCGAGAGCTGACATCATGGAGAGCCAAGACTATAAAAAACTGTCAGCATGATTCACAAATATTTGACCATGGTTACGATGACCGTCCACCACTGAAATAGTATACATGCCCCAAACTGCTGACTCTAAGTCATTGATTACAACGTAAAATGTTCATTTCATGTAATCTGGTCAAAAGACATTTTCTTGAATGGGACACATTCAGTTTATATCAAGCTGATTTCTTTAATAATTTTTTTAAAGAAATTAATTAATAAAAATCTAATCCAATACACGTGCTTCTTTTAAATGTGACTCAGGCTGAAAAAGTGTGTGTTTGTGTGTGTATGTGTGTGTGAGCGTGCAAAGTAAAGGTAGAAAGCCAATTATCACCTTTGATAAGTGCAGAAACAGGAGCATCTGTTAAGACACCAACACAATACTCACGGTTCAGTCCCACATCGTGGTAGGTGAGGATAGCGGGCTTGTTTCCCTTGGGCGCCCCTCGGATCACCACATGCAGCATCCCATAAGGGGTCTCAACATCATGTTCCTGTGAAATACACAAAAGCAGACATTTACCTGGTGGTTCGCACATAGTCGCCAAACAACTCCTTCGAGGGTGAACAGATGTCCTCATTAATCCGTTATCGCAAGAGTTTCCCTTTGTGCGCCAGCACACATTAAACACTCATAATTTCACCTGCTTTTTGTTGAACTTGCTCTTTTCTCATTAACAGCCAGTTCACACTACGCTCCTCATTAATCTTCCATGACAGAGGCAAGTGCAGCGATAATTAGTGGATAATCCTACAGATGATCTATTGGACGTTAATTTACTTAGAAGGTCGTGTTTTAAATAATTCAACAGTCAGTGGCTTTCAAGGTCTAGAGTCCAGACTCTGATGGACTATTTTAAAAAGCAGGAATATGAAATATGAAAACAATTTCAGTATCAGTGGCTAACTACTGTTTAGAAATTGCAAAAACAACTAAAATAATTCAGCTGCAAATTGTGTGGAGACTTTCAGTAAAAGTCATGACACCCTTTGGACTGACTGACAAACTGTCATCCAGTCTTACACCAGTGGGAGACACCATGTGTGGTTCTTGTGAGTTTGAGGCTCCAACTCTGAAAACAGCTCAACGGTCTCTAAACTGGAAACTGTCACTTCTGATGAGGGTTAAGCTAATCTTCATAACCTTTGTACACCTTTGGTAACACTTTAAAATAAAACCACTGCTAATACAGAAACAGAAACTGATGCTTAAAAAGAGTAAATGCTGATATTTTTTTCTATATGTTTATTTTATTTTGGCAGAAAACAATGTTTAAAAATAAACTGTCAAACTCTCTGTTTCACATTCAGAATAAGAAACATGACAGATGAATATTAGCGATCCATATCTGTGATTTGGGCTGATCTATGTTAGCTTTATTGTTTGCATTTATATTTTTGTTGGAATGTTGATATGTTTACCTCGAGGGAAAAATAATATGTCATATAAATAAACACCTTGAGCCGATGCTGATGTATATCTGCGCATCCCGACTTACATCGAAATAATGCAGAATCTACTAGAGATGCTCTTTTATTATTGTTGTTATTAATAATAAACAATAATCGTTATTTGTATGCAAAAAGACTCGCACGAATGCTTAGTATAAAATCCTTGGCAATTTAAAAGCTCCAAATATGCAAATATGGAAAAAAAAATCATATTTCAGAGAATATGAGTCCTGTGTTTTTTACCGATGTGACATCATCAAATAACTTATGTGTGCAAATGTGTCGAGTTATGACCCACATTTTGTCAGCATCTGCTGACCACAAAAAGCCAAACTCAAAATGGAGGCAGGAAAAATGAGAAACCATCAACTGCGCAACTAATACACACACACACACACACACACTCTTCACACAGCAGAGTGATGCTTTGGGATTATTATGCCAGGTTCAGGCGGTAAACTGCACTGAAGCCTTTATTGATGCTGCTCCCACTCTGGTCTATATTTTCCACTCTGAAGCAAACACACGCTGACAGGCTGCCATTACTGTCCTCCCCTCAGCATCCGTTCACACCTTAAACTGTTCAGATGCAGAGAAACAACTGCCTTAAATTCTCTGTCAGCCTGCTGCTGTCAATCTGCAGCATCTCCGACGCCCTGCCTGCTTCTTCTAAAATAACACACAATCATTGTGGAGTTATTTAAATAACTCCCAAATGACTCACAGTGCAGAAATACAGCAGTGCCACGGATGCAGCCAAGTGACAAAATTCCACATAACCCTCTCTTCTAGCAGCAAATAGTCATGCAGCCAACAGCTAGGAGTTAATCCGGCCGGATTATCTCTCTATTATTTCAGCGTTGACATCAGTGTTATCTGCAATCAGCATTCTAATTTGAGGCAGTTACTGCATCAGAGGCTTTGTTTGCAGTCTGTTGTAGTGACATTACACAGACACATGAGCTCCTCAGATAATTGCGATATCTTTAAGAGAGAATCCAAGCTTCCAACAATAACCGTCTGTGCAGCAACATGACAAAAGCGAATTATGTTATTTCGTTTGTATTACAAAACTAGGTGAACAGAAAGAGAAGGCTGCCTAGCCTGACCTGTCTCCCCAATGTGATGTTTGTGTATTGTATGTACTGTCGGCAAGGTCTGTCATCTCGGTTGTGGGCAAAAGACCTGCAACTGACAAATAAAGGCTATCTCATCTCATCATCTCATCCCAAGTATGCACCAACCTTACTCGTCTGCTTCAAGGTTGCATAAATGACACTGCAGAAGGATTAACACTTGCCCCACACGCCCTCGTCTGCAGAGGTATGCGCATCAGAGCATTGCACAGAATCTGTGTTAGTGCGCTTAAGTGTGTCAGTGGGCCAGAGTCAGAGCAGCCCATCAACTGACACTGACGCTGCAGTTTCAGCTGAATACAAAACAGCAGCACACAGCAGTACACAGAAAACACGCTGCTTTTATCTCCTGCAGCAACACCTGCGTTCTATATGATTCAGAATAAACAGAAGCATCACAAAATGAACTGGCAAAGAGCAGGAAAAGCAGTGTTTGTGGTGTTGATGACACTCAGGATTGGTCCTGATCAGTCACTCACCCCGTCCCAACACTCAGGCATGGCTCCCTCTCAAGTCTACGCTCAGCTGATGAAGAAGAAGAGGAGGGTGCAGACAGGCAAGCGAGCAGCCAGACCTCTCCTGTGTTACGGGACTAGGTCCTGGTGAGGGTGGTCTGCAGGACGAAGGGTTGGCTAGTGGATGCTGCAGAGTCTTTGTCTGCTTTGCTGCGCTCCCAGCCACGCTCTTAAACAAGGAGCTGGAGCCGCCCTCCCCACTCCCACTCTCTCTCTCTGACATTCTGCAGGCACCCGAGGCAGGCCGGAGACAATTGGCTCACCGTGCTGCCTCCCCTCCCCTGGATTGGTCCGCTGGCCTGTGAGTCTTCTGTGGCTCTCGCATCAGCACCACTGCTCTACTTTTGATCTTGTTTTGCTTTGCTGTTTTTCTCAGCAACCAGTTACCTTTGAGCCTTTTCCTCTTCATGAATTATAGAAAACGTTTTGTTAAAAGCCTTTACTGTGTGCCAGACTGGACATGGCATTTAATGTGGTGATGAGATTGATTATTATGCAGTTAAAGGATATCATAAAAAGCCAAAAGGAGAAAACTGAGCTTTTGACTCACAGAGATTATTTGTACCTGATTGAGCTGAGTATAGCTGAGTATGTGAGACTTTGTTCATGTTTAATCTGAGCTTCAGACACCAACCTTTGGGGCAAGCAACAAGCAAAACTCAGTGTGTGTTTGCATTCCTGGAAGTTAAGTACCAGCGAGGAGCATTTAACTAGACAGAGGTTTACAGCAAAGGAGTCACATGGGCCAAAGAATGAGTGGTGAGTGAGCCACATGAAGCCAAAGAGGTCAGACATTTAGGTACTGACAGGTATTGAACTGGTAAAGACAATGTACACAGAGTACAGCGAGCAATCAGTGGCAACACCTCAGCGTGTGTTGCAGATGATATACATCAGCAGGATAAAGTAGCATAGCACAAACAGTATTGATACTGTAATCGTGTGCTTGTGTATCATAAAACTCAGCTACAATAATACAGCCATCTGCCCAGCATGGTGTGGCAGATTTGGGTCATGGACAAAGACTCTCTGAGGGTGTCCTGTGCTGTCTGGCCCTGGGACACTGTCAGCAGAATATTTGGATCCTGCGAGCTGCAGTTTTAGGTCTCTGTGGATGAAGTGTGGTGTCCTGCTGTGAGAGCTTGCCGGAGCTCAGAGTAGCTTTTGTTATAGATGGAATCGTGCATGCTCAGCAACATTGCTGAAGTACGTGTGGTACGTGTCGAAGTCACATCCACATGAATGTTAGTACCTGATGTTTCCCTGCAGGGTATTGCTCTGTAACAGGATCGTTGGTGTTATCAGTCTTTATCTTTAATGAATAATACTGTGTACAGTTGCTGTATTTCTCCATTTTGAGGGAAGCATGCTAAGGTGGAGAGAGCGAGGGATACGTGCATGTTCTCATGGCTGGGATGGTGTCTGAGTGACTATCGAGCTGGCTGCAGGCCCTCCCCCTCTTCTCTCTGCGCTCTCATTTAGCAGCCCTGCATTTAGTCCTGTCTCTCAGTTCTCCCTCTTTCCTCTCCCTTTCTGCCTTCTTTTCTTTCCCACTCTATCCCCCTTTCCTGTTGAGAGAGAGCGCTCGACATGCTGACTTAGTAACTGTAAACACCACTCTTTGCTTTCCCATCCTTTCTCTTTTACTTTGTCCCCCCTTTCCCTTCCTGCTGGAGATTAACTCTCTCCCTGCTGAGTCTGCATCATGCTGTCTGCGTTAAACATACAGTCTCTGCCATCAAGCTTTCGAGGAGCAGCAATGGGAAAATCAACGCAGAAACGGATTCAAACGCAGGAATGAAATACAATATGTTGCTCATTAAATGTCAAACATTTTTATCTCAGCAGCAATTCGTAGGCCCACGCAGGCACAACTATTCTGATTCCTCACGTCTTTTTTCAGATCATAATTTAAATTTGGTGCTGATCTATAATCATCTGAATGTCTATGAGCATTTCTACCAAAAATTTCACAATAAACTGATGTTTTCACATCATGTGATGAATGTAAATTTTAACCCAGTCAGTTCTTATACGCCTATATTAGGTCTACAGTCAATCAGTCTGCCAGCTTTAGAGGAAAAGAAAAAAAAAATTTTTTAATACAAAACATATAAATCATGATGTTTTTGTACACTTACTTTTAGTACCTCGACCTAACCAAAGAGTGAGTGAACATGAAAAAAGCCTCAAAGGGAACAGAAAGAAAATGTTACCAACTGGGATTAAACCTCAGTCCTCTGGAAGAAAATGTTCCTTTTACCAACAGCTAGAAGAATTTTTATGATGCAATCTTTTATTTGTAAAGAGAACAACAGCTTATTCACACCGTAGCCCGATAGACCAAAATAACGTTTTGAAATTTCCGTCCCTTTAATACGAGCAGCTTTACTGTGTGACTACAGACGCAGTGTCCACTGTTAGTCTGTGTGCAAAAATAAAAATGGCACATTGTGATTTCACAGCAGCCTACGCACTGTAATTGTTTCTTGGACAAAAAGGAGTAGATGCCCGCTGATATTTTGTTTACTATTAAAACCATAATCTGCATTTGTACATAAATGACAGTAATTTAAATCCCAGTGACTCTTCCCTACAATTCTAAAGTCTGCTTTTGGCACATTTCAGGAATCTCTCATCCGGCAAAGCTTTGTTCGATACTCTGATCAAACCAACTGCACATTTTCACAAATTCAGCAGAGATTTTTTTAGCTCATCGTCCATCTCCAAACACCTTACGATCGTAAAATTAGAACTGTTGATGAAGAGATGGTGTTTATTTATGGCTGTAGATTCCTGGGTTACTGCTGATCACTGGTTATATTAAAATACAGTAGCTCAAACAGCTGCAAAACCTATTTCCCCAGCACAGAGATGCTGAATTCTATAAGGCAAAACCACAAATATGTGTCTCTGAGTCTTCTATCAAAAGTTACAGCTAACTCTAAGGATTCAGTAATACTAGCTGTACCTCTTAACATGTTCACTCTGAAACTGGAGAAAAGGAGTTCAAATGTTTGCTGCGTATAAACAGAATGAAGCAACATTATTTTATTTCACTTGGATATTAGATGCTTTAAACTGTTTTGGGCATTTGCAGTGGAGGGATAGTGGATATATTGGACAGTGAATACAGAGCTGCCAGGCAGGAGGAAAAGAGGAAGATGACAGATAAGATTGATAAATGTAGTGAGAAGCAGAGGGTTGGTGAGACAGTCCTGTCCCCTAAAGGGAGCAGCACAAAGAACAAGAAGAGGCGCAAGAAGTTCTGAACATCTGTATATTTTGTCTTTTGTGAAACCGTGCACAGTTATCGCTTGAGAAAAAAAGATCTCACTGCGACAGCCTGTTTAAATAAAGCTTTTAAGCTCCTTTTACTCAGGGAATAATTAACTAAGCTTATTTAAAACAACATGTGTATTAGCAGTGTTTCTGCAGTCAGAGCTGTGAATGTGAAAGACTTGGGGTTTTGTAATTAGAGTCAGCCCATCAGCTGCCACTATGTGCCTCCATTACATTAATGAGCGCTGTAATTAAACAATATAATGCAGATCGTTTGCATTATGCAAACAAATCGCAAAGGGATGCAAAACTACTACAAAAAAACACAAAAAGAAACCCAACAACAGCACAAAAGCAGCCATAAAATGACTTTAAACAGTTAAAACGTGAACCGACAAGGATCCAAACAGACCACAAAAACACTAAACCACAAAACGAGATGCCAAAGAACTGCAACAAGTTTTTCTGCCCCACATCTACTGCGTGTAGTGGGTCGAGGCCTTTCCTGGCTTGCTCTACTTCGGGGCTTTCCTTTTGATCTTAGATGCTGAATTCTGTCACTCATATTTTTGTTGAAGTCAAACTGTTTTATAACAAACTGTAAAGTCCTTTAAAAATCATTTTCATCTTTAGATCACACACATGTTCATACAGTCCAGTATCAATGCTGATGTTTTAAAAATAATGACGTACTTTGTGTCACCACTAGAAAGCTGTGTGAGAGCTCCTTTATCAGTTGAGCAATCACGATGGATCATGGAGGAAGTAGTAAAAACTTTCCCTACCCTACCCATCGTACACAGACTTTCACAGAAATCGCACATCACGTGGAAAAGAATGACTTTTATAAGTGAGGCAGAAACCTTTAAAATGCAGCGTTATCATCTGAAGCATCAGGTGGAAGTGTAAAGCAGACGTGTTCTGTGAAACGTCTGACGCTCAGCACACGTTTGATTAAAATAAACCAGCAGAGGTGAAGTGTGAAGCTCCACTCAAGGCTTATTCACCAGATTATGTAACAGTTCATGAAAGTTTATTCAGGTGTTATTAGCTAATTAGCTGGGTCCAGTTAAAAATCATGGCCCAGCAACTCATAGTCAAGTTGGTGACAAAGTCGTTTTTGCTGTGAAAAGCCCTCGTTGTGAGTTTGTTTTATTGATTTATTGTTGGCTCTGTTGTAATTCTAGCTTTTGCTTCCCTCCTGTGTTTTAATGTGTATTCTCTGAGTCTCAATGGGACTACATGTATAAATAAAAGTTTAATTAAACGTTCCGGGAATGATAATACTTCAAATGTGATGCAGGTCATAAAATGTGCAAATTTAGATAACAGCAGTTATTCTATATGTTGCAAATAAAAGACATTTGTTTACTTGATGTTTGTGACACTGTGATGCCTCTTTATGGTCAGCTCTGTGTTCTATGTACCAAGTAGCCAAAATGTAACTTATATATTCAAGGCCACATTTTAAGAGCTAAACTACTCAGCTAAACCAAGTCAGCACCAATGACACAAATATTTAAGAGCAAAGGTTGCACAAGGAAGCAGTCTGAGTTGAAGGTGGATAAGATATTCTTTGCTGATCCCCATATGGAAACTCATTTACTGAATTAGGAGCAATTAGCAGCTATCATAAGGTGTCAGGGGACCAACTCGAACCTGCAAGCCTTGGTCCAGGGAGAATTAATCAGTGCCAGTATAAAGAGAACACACACAGAAGGGTCCCACTCTGGCCTGCATTCAAACCTAGTGCTAACTACTGAGCTATTGCACTGGCCATAAGGACAGAGAGGGTGTTGAGACTAGTAGTTAAACATATGCCATTTTATGACCAGTAGTCAATGTAGTAAATTAGGTTAACAGATGTAGGCCATATATTATCCTTTAGTTCTGATGGTGTGCTATGTATGTAGTTTAGTCTCTATTATACTTGTAGTTCATTAGATAAAGTGTGCATTACTCTGTATCCTTGATCAGCTGTGAATGTCTTACACTGTTTTCTTGAAATGTTTTATTGCTGAATCATGTGAAGTAGACTAGGTGTCTGGGCAGAAGAGATAAAACCACATTCCTTAACCCCCTTCCTACTTCACACGGAAAGACAGGGAGGCAAGGTCAGGAGCCAGGCTCGCTAAGAATTAGAAAACATGTGAAGATGCAGCTTTTATGACAAGGAGGGGGGCTGTTACTAGCTATAAAAGTCTGTGAAAGTTGCTACCATTTTGAGACATGCTGTTGACCCTCTGCAAGCATCTCTCCCGTCCGGACGCTGTAATGCTCTGATTGTTGAATTGTATGGAAATAAATGATTGTTGATTGAGCATTTATACACCGAGTATTGTCCTTCCTTCAGCCCAAAGATTAAAAGAATTGGGAGATTTCAACAAGGGTTAGCTTGAAAAGTTTTACAAGCAGCAGTGTGTTTGAGTGTGGAGTTACAGTACTTAGCAGGATTAGGAGAAAAAGATCAGTCCAAGCAAGAAGCACACTACATCGCCAGATGTAGCTTCTAAGTAGTTTCAATACTGCTCAATATACATTTGATTTTTTTCAATATTTAGCAATATATTGGTGCCAGTGTCCAGAAGGCACTTCCATACTTCATTGTCATCTCCCTCTTGAAGGGATCATTTGATTCAGGAAGACATCACTGTTTACCCAAGTAAGCTGACACAAAGTAATAACAAAGAAAGATGAAAAGGCCACAAAACACATGATAAAAAAGGTAACGGAGAGAGAAAGTCGAGCTTCCTCTCTCACACATCTACTCATACCTTCCAGTCACCTGGTGGCATCAGCTGTTCACAGCTATCCTGCAGAGAGAGACAAGCAGACATAACAGACAGAGAGAGAGAGAAAGAATTAAAACTGGAAGAAGAAGTAGTCTGAAGTCACACAAAGAAATATTCCTCACACATGCACTGTTGGAACTGAAGAGCAGCACAGACTGTGCACTGTAGGTCCAAACCACAGACACACAACAACACAGTTTCCCAGAGGCGCGTCAGCAGTACAGCACACAAAATGCACTGTACTGTCTGTGACTTTTACAGTCATTATGGTCATTTCTGTGACTCTAAATATACATGTGTTTTTACACAACAGTCCGAATGGATTCAACAGAGGGCAAGACAACCTGAAGCTGCAAATCAGCACAGTGTTTAACTCCTCTCTGCAGTCACCTGTTTCTGCATTCATCTGGTTATTGCTTAATAACTTCTTGATAGATAGAATTATTATATCATTAAAACTGTATGCGGAAATAACTGAATTAATCTTCAAGAACTGTGTAAAATTACAGAACCGGATAAAACCACAGCTTTGATTTCGTGGTTATCGTGCTTCTTCTTTATGAATGTACCATTTTGGATGCCCAATTTGATATTTTACATACAACGTAAATGTTGCTTATTGAGAAAGAAAGAGGGAAACAATAAACTGAAGACGCCTGCGTCCACACACACAGGACAGTGCTGCAGAGAGCAGTAAAAATCAGCAGAATCTGAAATGCAGGCTTTCTTTCCAGCACTGACTATTTTTCATTTTGATTCCTGAGCCACAGTATACTTGATGCAATGCAATACTAGATAAACACTGATAAAAAAGTGTTCTTACTTTACATCTAGTTAATAGTTTGCAGTCTATCAAACGTCTGCGTGTGCGGTTAGTGCTGTAATGTGCATTCCCATTCAACAAAGATGATTTATTAAAGCGCATGTGGGAAACTGGGAACAAATCCGCAGTAAGAAAAGAAAAAGTGATGGAGAATGGTGATTTTTTTAAAAAAAAGAAGTAAACAGCCAGATCCCCTTGACAGGAGCCACTTCAGCAGCGTGTGCAGCTGTAACGCTGAGGTAAATGATCGAGGCATAAAAATAACACTTTTGTCGTCTGGCCTCAGCGGTGAAATGAGTCACGTCCTCTGGGCCAGTCTGACACCTTCACTGCCAAAAATAAAAAAAATCAAATCAAATTCAGAGACTGATTGATGACAAGCTGGTTTGAGTCAACGTGACAGCTGTGACAGTCAAAGCGTTCCAGCTCTGCCAGACAAATTATTAATCAGACAGTCGATATTTTTTAATCTTGCACGAGGGGCTCACTTTTTAGGGAACCTGGTCTCGACTGACAGTTGAAAGGATGGGCTCACCTTTTCTAAAGTCTTAAAACAACGCTCACACGTGAGATTTCAATCAAGTGACTCTCATCCAGAGTAAAATTTCATTTAAAAAAGTACTTGCTGCTGAAGTTATGGTAACACATGTACAGGTTTAAGTCGACAATACAAAATATTAAGCAGAATATAATATTAATATCCATTAAAAAAATCATCCCAGGATATGATGCTACTTTTAAAAAAAAAACACTTTTGATATTAAAGTGATATTTTTTATATATTATATATTAAGTTAAAATGACATTTCAAGCTCAAAAAACGGCGAGTATCATAAAACATACTGTTAATGGTATGTTAATTAACATTATGTTAATGGTAGAAAACTAAAATGCTATTATGATGGTATACGAACTAATAAAATTAAGTAAATATGTCCAAACAGACAATATTTTTTGATATTACAGTGAAACCACTGTTTTAATGGACAACCCAACAACTACTGATCCGGCTCCATAAAAGTAACATAAGAAAATCAATCTTTTTGGTGTTTATTGGGGTCTGGGCCATAGAGGCAGCGACCTAGGCAGAGATTGTGCCACCCTCAGCCCTCAGCATGTGTTAGGTCTGCCCCGGGATCTCCTCCCATTCCCTAAACACCTCACCAAGGAAGCATCCAGGTGGGGTTCTAGTCATGTCTGACCTACCTCCACTGGCAGCGTCCAATCTAGAGACATACATATTAACTGGAAAGCACGCTATATCAGAAAGGGAATAGCTATTTAAATGTACATTTTTAGCCATTTATTAAGGAATTTTTACTTTTTTAAATTTCATAATGATGTCATTAGTATCACACACGTGCACAGTTTTAAATACAGGCAGACACTTGATTTATGTCCCACAGTATCCCACAGTTCATCACGTTTCAGTGCTCAGCTAAACTGATGTTTGTTTTAAGACACAAATAAACACAGTGAGCCCATCGTTTGAGAGCAGATGTATTTATAAAAAGCTTTTTTCTTTTCTGTCATAAATAAATGCATCCTAATGTGTAATAAAATAACACATGATTAGGAGTAACATTTAAAAGGATTTTGTTGCCATTTGTCATGACAACGGTGACTTCACCCATCCTAACCTGTGTTATTTTGGAATGTATCACTTATTCTTGCTCTGCTGCTTTTGGAAAGCTTAAAGCAGAGCAGGAACATCTGGAAATCCGGTAAAAAAAAAAAAAGTGAGTGCATGCACATGAGGTTAGACACCAATCAGAACATCACACAGATGGTCTTCACACTGCTTCGTTATTAAACATGCACAGTTTGAGTCTTAGGTTGTGAGTTTATATGAGGGATTCTGGAAACATTTCTGAAAGAAAATATGACAACATTAAAAATGGAATCTGCACATATGCATAGTCAAAAGAAAAAGTGCTGGAATAAGGGATGATAGAAGTTTAAGTAATTAGCAATGAATACTGAAAAAAAAGAAAGGAGTGGCACTCAGAGTCAGATCAGGGACACACCTAAAAAGAAAGAAAGATGTCACTAAAAACAGCGGGACCTGAAGTTGCCCAGCAGAACAGAATGAGCTAACTGTGTGGTTGTTAGAGAAGGTGAAGGTGTGAGGGTGACACAGAAACGTAAAGGGCAACTTCGGTCCCCGCAGATTTCATGCATTGTTCTCAGATGGAAAATGTTAGTGATGATAGTACGGTGGTCGCACCAGCAGGTGGCACTCTTCTCTTTCTTATTACTCCCATCCCCAGCAGAGTAGGGGATGTGCTGCATCTCAGTTCAGGGAAAAGGAAGATCACAAACACACTGCTCATGGAAACCAATAGGGATGAACTCTTAGAGATGGTGTAAGGCTTCCTTTACTGCAGGTGATCCCCACAGACTGTGTACTCTGTAAGGCTGCATAGTGACGCTGTTGTGGAGATGTTGTGGTTCTTTGCCGGCATCTCTGACTCGCTGTCAGTAGCTGGTTTAGTGAATGTTTGCCTTCATTTTTAGGGGTTTTCTTTTCTTCCCCGCCAGATATTTTTGTTGAAATGCAGGACTACGTATAATTAATCAGGTAGAGAAAGATCTGAGGAATGATGTGATAAAGTCTGATCTTAGAACGGAGAGGGGAAACAATGTTGTCATTGAGGCAACAAGTATAAAGCAGCATAAATAATACTCTACAAGATAGTAGGCCTAGTCACAGGTTTGTGTGTTGCAAGTGGTTTTATAGATTATATATAAGAGTAAGATATGGGGATTTTATTGTGAAAGTATTTGACGTATAAAGGAAAATATGCACTGCAAACCAAACATGTTTCTTCTGCAGCTGTTAACACATTTAAAATATTTAACATTTAAGAATAAAACATTGAAAAATAAAATTGGAAGTCTAAAAAATTACATTTGATCAGAGTTAAAGGCTAATTTGCAAAGCTGTGGTAGTTTCCAGGTCGGTTGTTTTTTTGACACATTTTTTACTTTTTTCTTGTAATATGATTATATTGATATATGATATAATATTTTTATGTGATATAACAAACTACGTATGGTAACAACGCTTCAGTTTTATTGTTTATTCATTTGGTGAAAGAGAAAAAACTGATGCTCGGTCATTGGACTTAGTTTTTGTTTGTTTATAGAGTTTGACTCTGAATCTGACAAGAAGTTTACAATGCGTCACTACAACTGTCATGCTAGCTACTGTCATGCTAATACTGATACTAAATGCTACATTCTTCTATAGTGACAATGACAATTTGCTGATGACACCCAGTTATATCTCTCTTGCAAACCTGATTCCTCCCTCCCACCTTCTTCCCTTACAGAATGTCTATCCGAGTTAAAATCCTGGTTTAGCTCTAATTTTCTAAAGCTCAATGAGGATAAAACTGAGATCCTCCTTATTGGCACCAAATCCAACCTTTTGAAGGCAAACCATTTCTCACTCACCATCGATAACTCCACAGTTTTCCCTTCTCCTCAGGTTAAGAGCCTTGGTGTCATCCTAGACAGTTCACTTTCCTATAAATCTCACATCAGTAATCTCACCCGTTCTGCCTACTTCCATCTACGTAACATTAATAGATTGCTTCCTTCTCTTTCCACCCAGTCTACGTCCATTCTTGTCCATAGTCTTGTTACCTCCCGTATTGACCACTGCAATTCTCTTTTGCATGGTCTCCCCCAAAAATCCCTCCATAAGCTTCAACTGGTTCAGAACTCTGCTGCTCGCATTATCACCAGAACCCCCTCCTACCAGCACATCACCTGTTCTTCAGGAACTTCACTGGCTCCCTGTGAAATTCCGGATAATTTTCAAACTTCTTCTGCTCACCTTCAAGGCCATTCATAACCTCGCTCCTCCTTACCTTTCTGACCTGTTAACCACCACCTGTTCTGCCCGTTCACTTTGTTCTTCTTCTTCTATCCAGCTTGCTGTACCTTCCTTCCGCCTCACCACCATGGGAAGCAGAGCTTTCAGCTGCTCTGCTCCCAGGCTGTGGAACTCTCTGCCCCCAGAAATAAGAAACATTGGTTCTCTCCCCCAGTTTAAATCACAACTCAAAACTCATCTGTTCAAATCTGCATATTCACTGTGAATCCACAGTTTGTTCATTTTATCTTGTGCTTTTATTTTATTGTTCTTATTCTGCCATTGTTTTACTAAGTGTTTTATCCTATTGTAAAGTGTCCTTGGGTGACTTGAAAGGCGCTCATAAATAAAATTTATTATTTTTATTATTATTATTATAATTTAACACAATTTATGTTTAAAAAAATATCATAACCATAATTACCGGTGCCAAAAATGGCAAATATCTTTACATAAACCTTTACTTGTGTTGAGATTTTTGAATTTAAAACTAAATATTGTGAACAATTTACTGATCTTATTACTTAAGTGAGATTTTCTACACAGGAACTGTTTTTTACCATAATTGCTCCCGACTTTGTCATCCACCTTAGAATATTAAACATCTACTTTAGTGTCTAGTCTAGTGTGTGTTTGAATCAGTGTACTAGTGATCAGATGTTTCTACTTGTTATGGTAGTTACCGGGAGGACCCCGCTGGTCCGACGGCGGGTCTGGCGGAGCCAGTGCCGTGCGAAGACATGCCAGCGGTGAGTGGAGCGACTGGGGGGAGGGGGGTTGTTAAGAGGCGCGGGGGCGGTGGGGCCCTGGAGCCCCCCTGATGCCTCCTCTCCTTTATCCTGCTGTGTTGTGAAACAAGCATAACAAGGTGGTTACTGGGAAACATCTGGGGAAGACATAGCAGCAACATACAGTCAACATGAAAACATGCTAATCATTCATGGTTTATTTCTAATACGCTTAGAAATGAGCTCCAGGGGTGTCAAACATCAAACATAAGGTTCACAGGCCTGATCTAAATTCATATACGCTGCATGTTTTTGTCCCTCGATGGGTAAAAACTGTAAACCTTAAAGTGAATGTGCGGAAAAAATCCCACAACTCTGACTATCTATGTGTTTTGGACATTTTCAGAAGGATCTTTTACTTCTCTACTAAGACCGAGTTTATTAATATTAATTACTTTAAATCAAATTAGAATGAACCGGCATTTATATTGTGACTTACCAACAAAGCACCACTGGGCTGTAAATCAGGCCAGTGAAAAATAATGAGTTTGACACGCCTGCTCGAAGCCTTTAAATGTCCAAGGAAGGAGATTTCTTGCGTAACTTAATTGCTTTGTTTCTGTTCCAGTGTCATCCCAAAAGGTCAGGCTGAAGATCTGTGGCCTTCCTTTTATTGAGGAACAAGTTGTGGGCAGAGACCTGCTGGAGTAGACTGTCCACATGCAACTCAAAACCAGGACCATGCTGGATTCATATCACAAGGGAAGCTTCAGAGCGGAAAAGTGTGTCTCAGCTTTTAGACATACTAGATGTCATGTTAGAATGAATTATTATTACAGGTTATATGATATAATAAGACATAAGTAACATTTTGTGCGATGTCCTTTTAGCCTTAGTACCCCTAAAATCTAAACTAATTCAAATTTCAAGCACTAGTAAGTTAGTGTACAAAAATCTTTTATTTGTTATGAGGCTTTTAGTGTGAAACAACAGCTGTTGTTGTTTTTTCCTTGGCTTGTGGTTATTCATGTCGCAGCAATATTATATTATGCTGAGAAAAAGAAAGCATAATGCTGCCACCACCGCGCTTCACTATAGGGACGTATTAGTTAGAGAACCTTCTAAGTTTTTTCTACCATTTAAATGCACCACTGTTAGTTTATTTCTAGTTTTAAAAGCTTAGACACATGAAAATCTTACAGTTTCTGTTTCGCTGGATTTTAGGACGTCTCCGCTGTCCCCATATGAACTGAATGCAGCATTAGTCCGACATGCCTTACGACAAGTTTACCAGTGTTTGGTTCCAGAAGGTAATCACTCAGTAACCGCTCTTAAAGGTCACTAACATGCTACTGCAAACACCGGAGCAACAGACTTTGAAAGAGCTGGGGGGGATAAAAGTGTGAGTGTGTCTGGGGTGAAGTGCTCTTCGACTGAACGATAACTTGAGTCGTGCAGACACGTAGCTTGATCGATGGCTCCGTTATTTACAAGCAGAGAGTCGTAATGAGCAGGGCTAACAACCTTTAGCTGATCAATGGCAGAATTAGTCGTTCATATTGATGCGTGGCATGTTGTGCTCCTTCAAATAAGCTACTGAGACAAAAAAGACCTACTCTATATACTAGATGTCTTATTTCTGACGCACTGGTAAAGTGAGTCACGCCTAATGTGGTTTTATTTGCCGCCTCTCTGATTCCTCCAGCACAAATAAGAGGCCTGTCTGAAGCACAGGACTTGTCCACATGTATTTATGCTTGTTTTCGTGTTCTTCTGGGTTTGATTGATGTTGTTGCCAATTTGTTTCTATGATGATCACAACAGCTTTGTCACAATTGCCCAATCAGGGTGCGCAATCAATTTTCTTTCTCTGAACTTGCCCTGCTGTATTGGCTCAAGCATCCTTCATCTCTTTTCTTTCTTCTCCATTAACACAAAGTCACTTCACCAGGAAATTGCTCATATCTGGCCTCTTCAAGTAACTTTTTCATTTGGTATTGTCTATACCATTTTTATCATTACTGCAATGAGAGGCATTCAAGCGCCCCTGACTCAGCCACAACTTGTACCTGTTGCTTATTTAATGGATAAGTGGACTGGAATAAGTGGCTCTTATTTAACCACCTACTGCCTATTCGCTGTTTTTCACTCTATGTCCTGCACCGCTCCCTCCCTCTCTCTTACCCTCCTCTTAAATGAGCTTTCATCTTCTCACAGTGCTGCTATCAAAGAGTCATGGTTGGATGGAGTTCATTAATTTCCTCCTCCACTGGTAAACAAGCTCATTGTCTAATTATAAGTCATCACAGCTAATGAGCACAAACATCTCCGTTATAATATGCCAAGAGTTTCTGAGGACGTCGTCCTGCGCACGCTAATCAGCTACAAGACAGGAAGGTTAATGGCAACAAAGAGAACGCACGGTAAATAAACAGGTCGACTAACCATGTCTGAGTCCACTCCTCTCTGCTCCGGCAGCAGGGGCTTCTCCTCCGTGAACTGCTGCTCCTTCATCCCCGCCATCCTGGACAGCAACCTGCAATCACCATGGCAACACGCAGAAAAAGACACATCTAAGGTTACGCTCGCATTTCATCACACAGAGCACGCTGTGGAGCTGACCTTAAAACAACAGTTAAAATAAAACAATCATTCGCATCTCTGTGAGAAGACGGCAGCGGTGACGTCCTTCACCGGATGATTTCAGAAATCTGGGAGGAATCGGATCGCTGATTAAATGTTTCTGCTGACCTGGAATAAACAGAGCTGCTCACAGATGAGGAGCTGATTGGAAACAGAGACGGAATCATGATGCAAAACAGCTTTGCTACAAACCTGCTGCCATCCTTTGAAAATTTTTACGGCAATGAAAAATGTATTTCTATCACTTTTTGGAAACATAGAGACAAAATTTACATATACAGTGGGGGAGAGAATCTAGAGCACAGTAATGACCAGAATTTTAAAAAGCCTGGGAGAAATGTCTAAGAGCAAATCCCCCACAGTGAGTCAGTCGATCCACTGGAGGCATTTATGACATTTGTAGATGCATATTTTTGCCTTCTCTTTTTGTGATATTGGTTGTAACAAAAGGGTAAAACATGGCAGTTTTATCCAAAAATAATTCAAGAGCACAATTAAACAAAAAATGACTCCAAGAATGCATTTCATGTTAAACCTGAGCCCTAAATTTAAAGTGATGCTTTTTCTTAAACATCAATGTACACTTCTGTAAATGCTTGTTGGTAGCTTTTGAAGCATGTTTCATAGACTAGCTTCTGGCTTCGAAAGCACAATATACTAGCAACCAAAATGCTAATGTTAAAGCTTCTTGTTCAAAATCCGTGAGTGATGTTGCTATGATTACGCCCACTTTTTATATAAAAAAAAACATGCTGTATTTAAACGCTACTGTAAACATGTAAATACTAGAAAATGTTGCAGCAGCCAAACACATGCCAACTGGTCTCTAACAAGTTAGTTAGCAGGTATGATAGCGCTCCATGCTCTTGTTCAAATATGGCTAATGCTTGCTCCAAAAACATGGCTGTAGCCAAAATACTAACACTGAGGCTTAAAATGCACACACTATAAAATATGGGCTAAAGCACAGACACTATGTCCATCTTTTACATAGTGTGTGGTTCTGCACAATTCTAGACTCTGTATGTCAGTCCCCGAGGAGTAAACCAAAGTGGAGAGGAATAAAGAGGAAAAGTATGATCATCACTGTAATGATCATACTTTGCAAAGTAACAAAAACGCATTCACAATTGGAGTGGACATAGATGCTTACTGACCGCAATTCCTCTTTTAAAAGTGGAGCTTGGGAGTACACACGCTGCAAGAAAAACAGGGCTACGTGAAGGTCTGATCAAGCAGGCTTATTGTGCTTTACAACACGGCCACAGCACGTAGTTACACACAAGGAAGCCAACAGACACTGACACATGAACACACCCTGCGAGTGGGCTCAGCCAGCATCAGAAGATTAACAGTGCTAGATGTTGACATCAGTCCACCAACAGTGAAACACAGAGGAGCATGCCCACGCTCAAAGGGCTCAGGGCTAATTTAGCTGATACTGCAGGCCTCAGCACTGGAAGGCTTTGTTGCATTTATTTTACATTAAATAGCACTATCAAGACAAACTGAGGAGATGCAATGCCCTTCACTGGTAACCATCAGCCCAAATCAGCTGCATGCACGGCTGACAGAATTGTGTTACAGTTTGATTTCAAAAAGTACTTCACTCTATACACTTTAAGGACTTTCTCTGCCTCACATTTATGGCCAGTTTCATCACCAATTAGGCTAACATGCACATCTTTGGACTGCAGTAGAAAGCCAGAGCACCCGGAGGAAGCCCACGCAGGCAAAGAGCAAAAAAGGAAAGGCCCCAGCCAGGATTTGATCACTGTAATTACATTGCCACTGTGTTGCTGTCTGTAAATGCTAACCACTTTCAGGCTTTGGTGAAGCATGTATGGATTCTGTAGGTGACCATACAAAGCTGCAGGTATGGTCACCAGCTAACTGCCTTGTCAAACCAACTCCTAATATTTTCAGTAATAGATGTGCAGCAGGTGTTATTTGACATTTTCCTTTTCAAATTTTCTCAAATTTCAGTTACATGAATCGATTAAATATCAAAGCAATAGATACTGAAAATATAACATAAAACCAAAACTATATGAAATATCCAAAATGTTTAATGAGATTTGGATAAATCCCCTTCAGCACCACCCTGACCGTGACATCATCATCTCTGCGTCTGATCCCTTCTGTCTCATTTTTCGTTCTCTCCAGCCTCTTTTGTCCTCTACTGCAGCCTCTCTCCTCTCTCTGGCAGTCATGCAGCATAATCTCTGCGTTTTATCCAACACCCTTAAAGAGACAAAGCCCAGATGCCACTTACACTTGCTCCTGGACGCTGATGAAGTGTGTGTTTGTGTGGGTGTGTGTGACCTTACAATGTCAGAACTACTACTTAACATGGAAAGAATCTTCCACCCTAGGAAACAAAACACATCATCGCAGCAGCGTTTTTTAAGCAAAGCTTCACCAGTCAAAACAAATATATGACTTGCTCTGTCTGTGCTAGTGGCAGTGACAGAAGGTGACTTTCTGAGCACAGAGTAGACTGCAGCCTTTGTGTCTGGTGCTCAACTAAATTCTCCAGAGCTGAATGCCTACGTCAGTTTACTGAGTCTGTCACTTAATGCTGGGCATGTGTTTCATGGCACAGAATATATAGAAAGTCACTGGGACCTAAAAACTTCATGTATACAATCACAAGTTAATTTATTTTTAATGTTTTAAAAACAAGAATTAAGAATGTATGTTGTGGTTTTGGATGTCTAACACAGTATTTTGTGTGCTGAACTTCTAAGTCCTGCTGATTGCTGGTTTATATTTTTGGTATTCCTTCTTTCAGTTTACCCTTCCTCCCTTCTGTCACCCTTCCATTGTAAAAGTCTCAATCAGTGATTTCCCCAGTTTACTTATTTCCTGTTTTATTTTGGTAAGCCCTTTCTTGTATGTTTGGTATTTAGTTTTACCTTCCCTGTCTAGTTTTCCTGATTAGTTACAGCTGTGTTCCCTGGTGTTTCTGTGTGGAGAGAGCGCTGCTACGCACCTAGCGCTAGCATTGGAAGGAGATGCACTGCAGGTACTCCTTGACCTAGCCCCGGCAGAGCAGCATGAGCTCCAGGCCCTCACCATGGCATCAAGAGGCGATTTGGGCAGCGGCACTCCACTGATCAGAGCAGGGAGCATCTGACCATCTGGCCGGGGGAGAGCCTGGGCACCTTTGCTGTGGATGTTTTGCTGTATGCTTGTCGTGGCTACCCGGATTTCCCAGCAGCAGCCCGTGAGGAGCTTAGCCTGCATGCTTTTCTGCGAGGACTCTTTCCAGAGTGACTGCGCCAACACGGACGCCTGGCCATGCCTCGAACTTGGGCGTCCCATCAACAGACCGACCGTTGCTACCGGTGTGATGAGCCTGGCCATGTGGCACGCGACTGCCTGGCGCCCGCCCCGAAGACCAGAACTATGCGGCCTCAGGGAAACAAGAGGGGGAGCGGTGTAGCGAGGGGACCACCGCTCCAGCTTCCTGCCCCCCTCCAAGAACAATGCACGGTGGTGGGCCGAGTCGGGCATATCAAGGGACTCTACCTGAGCTGCTGTTTTGAGGACCAGCCCTGCCGGGCTCCGGTGGATACGGGGTCTACTATTTCCCTAATACGACCTGGGGTGCTCCCTGGGATGTCCGGGCCACTTGTGATGGGTTGGTCACCCACCGACACCCAGCTGATGACGGTGACAGGGGATAGGACTGACATGCGGGGGAAGAAACCATTGCGGATCCGAGTGAAGGATCTGGAGCTGGTGCATGACTTCTGGCTTGCTGACATCCAAGACCAGTGCATCATCAGCCTTGATCTACTGACCCGCTGGGGGGCCTGTGTTGACACCGTAAAGCTGGCTATCACTCTTGGTACAGAGACTCTGGCCCTCCAGTGCGGCCAAAAGCAGGGAACGGAGGGGACCACAGACAGACAAGCCGGGCTTCAGGCAGCTGCCACTCAACAGACTTCGGATGCCGGTGGCTCTGGACCATCTCTACTCGCCTCAGCCCCAGCCTCTAGGCCAGACAAACCTCCCTCGACCGAGACAACCCAAGCTGTTGATGACCTGTGGCAGCGCAGCAGCGTAGGTCTCACCGTTGACCAGTGCCAGCGGTTGAGGTGCCTCCTGGACGAGAATGTGGACATCATCGCCGCTAGTGACAAAGACTGCAGGCAGACGCGGCTGGTTCAGCACACCATCGACACCGGCTCTGCTCAACCCATCCGTCTGCGCCCACACCAGCTGCCCCTCTCGAAACGACAGGAGAACCGGGCCCAGGAGGCACTGGGCATGGCTACTGCTCAGGCCACAGCCAGCCGAGGGGGATGGCTCCCGTTGACCACGCAGCAGCTGAAGCGGGAGCAGGAGGCTGACGCAACGTTGGTTCAGGTGAGGGCCTGGCTGGAGGCGGCACAATGCCCAGGTTGGACGGGGGTGTCGGGACAGGGGCTCGAAGTGAAGGTCTACCACTGCCAGTACAACAATGTGGAGACCCACGACGGCCTCCTAGAAAAGAGCCTGCGACACCAGGTGCCAAGGGGGAGCTTTCATGCCTGGCGACAAGGTTTGGGTGTGCTGCCCGGTTCGCAAGAGAGGAGTGCCCCCCAGGCTGTGCAGTCACTGGCAAGGACCGGCAGAGGTCGTGGAGCGGCTAACAGAACTGGTTTACCGTATCTGCATACCAGGCCCGGGGCGCATGGTAATGTTGCACCAGGACAGACACCGTACCGACCGCCCGCTCCAGCAGCCGCCGGGGCAGGGGATGTTGGTGGCACCCCATGTTCTGATGGGGTCCCCTGCTATTCGAGATCGCCTTTGTGTTGGGTAATGGGGTTGTCGGGGACGACTGACCCCTTAGGTGTGGGCTATGTAGTGGGTCAGGGGTGTTTGGCGTTTGACAGCTACGTTCTGTTGTTCCAGGCGGCAGCATTATGTTGCTATGATTACAGGTGACGCTCTCTCTCTGCGACTGTGTGTTTCTGGGTGGAGAGAGCGCCTTTTTGTTGTTGTTGTGTTTTCTGTTGAATGCTAAATAACGGCTGTGCTCCCTGGCTAACTTGCGGGAAGCAAGACCAAATGACACCTCTGTCTCCTCCTTGTCTGAGCTCGCCGCAATATGTTGATTCATGGTTTTCTTCTGTTTTTGTTGTACCGCCTGCTATAAAAAGACAGGCCAGGAAAATCTCCTCCATGTTTTTCGGTGTTTTTTGGTCCATTACTTTAACACTGTGATGCTTACGCCTTTGATAAAGTCTCACAATTGTCACCTTTCTTTTTCTAGATATAAAAATATGGATATGTACTGATAAATGATGAGAATTATAATATTTCTGACTGTCTGAGGCAAAATTTCCCCGATTCAAATCAAATCGATCGAATCGAGGTCTTGTGAATTGTAATCGAACTGATTCTAGAAATCAGTGAGGACACCCAGCCCTAGTCTGTTGCGTTGGGCTCTTTTAATAAAACTCCTCATTTAGGCGATAACGTGGAATCCCACCATCTTTATTCCAGCTCACTCTATGTTCATGACATAGCATCACTTCCTGTCTAGAAGGGTAAGTACTGCCCCCTAGTGGCGCATGATATTCACCAATATAGATTACACCACATCCCCTTTACTGAAGTCAGACTGGTACATTCTTTTGTTCTTCAAACAAAACATAACTGCATATAGTTTTTTCAATACAGGCATACCCCAACATTTCAGGAAACATAAAGTCAGTATTGTCATAAACACTTTTTCTTTTCCTCCTGTAACAGAATAAACACTTTCTCTTTTCTTTTCAACCTGTAACAGAATAAACACTTTTTTCTTTTCAACATGCTACTCTTAAAACCACAACTTAGCATTTGAAACACACTTTTCCGTTTTCAAACAATCAGCTTCACAGATCAAGTCTTTTCGGTTTAATCACCTCCCTACCAGACCGGGTTCTAACCACACCTGGTGTATGGGGTGCGCTTGGCTCAGAAACTGTCTCTGTAGGAGTAGCTTGGATCTGTGTGGCTTCGGTTTGAGCCTCTGTTTGCGGGATCGGCACAAGATGACTGCGGTTCCTTCTAATTGTCCCTTGGGGCCCACTGATGACGTACGATCGTGGAGTCGGGTGGACTGCTGTCACTGTGCCCTGTGCTCTTGCATCCGTGATCCAGACTGGTTGTCCTGGCACCAATTTATCCAGTTCTCTTTTTCTATGTCTCTTGTTAAAACTTTCGGTTTGTCTCAGCCGTTTCTCTCTCTCCGAACAACTAACCTGCTGAAAATCAGGCAGACGGGGCTGTAAGGTTTCAGGAAGCATTGGCAAGGTAGTACGAAGCCTGCGCCCCATGAGAAGTTGAGCCGGGCTGTAGCCATTTGCCAGTGCTGTTGTTCTGTATGCCAGCAACGCCTTGTATGGATCGCTAACCTTTTTGAGGAGATTCTTGACGGTCTGGACGCCTCTCTCCGCTTTGCCGTTGCTCTGCGGGTACCTGGGACTACTGGTAACATGCTCAAAACAGTAGTCCTTTGCAAAGTCTCTCATTTCTTGACATGCAAATTGTGGCCCATTATCGGTGATCAATACTTCAGGGATTCCATGGCGTGCAAATATTGACTGTAAATGCACAATCACATTGGCTGAACGAGTTGGACTGAGTTGAGCAATCTCGACATATCTCGAGAAGTAATCCACTACTAACAGATAGTTTTTGTCTTTTAGTGTGAACAGATCAGCTCCTAAGTTCTGCCATGGCCTCTCAGGTAAACGTGTGGGCATAAGAGGTTCCCTCACATTAACTCTCTCCTGAATGCACAGCCTGCACTTAAGGACAAGTTCACCGATCTGGTTACTCAGGCCTGGCCACCACACTGCTTGTCGCGCACGTTCTCTACACTTGACTACTCCTTGGTGTCCCTCGTGTATTTTGTCCAGAACTGCGTTTCGCATGTTTGCAGGTATGACCAACCTTGTACCTCTCAGTAGTAGTCCATTGTGTACACTCAAAACTGCTCTTTCAGACCAGTAGTGCTTTACCACTCCCTGCAGCTGGTTCCTGTCCGGCCAGCCCTCTGCACAGTACTTCATGACTTGCGAACAGACGCTGTCAGACTGCAGCTGCTCACGGAGATCTGAAAGGTATTTGCTGCTAGTAGGAAGGCCCTCCAGCACTGTGTCAACGTAGATATCAGTGTCCTCCATAAGGTCATTGTCTCTGGGAATCACGTTGCCTGCCAACGGCAACCGTGACAGCGTGTCGGCCGTGGTGAGGCTTTTGCCTGGAATGTGCCTTATAGTGTAAGAATACCTCATCAGGCGCATGCGGAATCTCTGTATCCGCGGTGGAAGCAAATCCAGGGCTTGTCCTCCGAGTAGGCTCACTAGTGGCTTATGGTCGGTCTCAAGCTCAAAGTGTAGCCCTAGAATAAAGTCACTGAATCTTTCACAGGCCCAGGTGAGCGCTAGCGCTTCTTTTTCCAGCTGAGCGTAGCGCTGCTCTGTGGCTGTCAATGTCAATCATTGTCTTTCTGTAGTAAGACTGCCCCCAACCCATATGAAGAAGCATCTGCTGAGATCTTCTGGGGTTTGTTTGGGTTGTAGAGCTGTAGCACTGGTGCAGATGACAGTTCTTGTTTTAAACTGTTAAAGGCGTTTTGTTGCTCATGCCCCCAGTACCACATGTTTTTAGTTGAAAGCAAGTCTCTCAGTGGTTTGTCTTTTTCAGAAAGGTTTGGGATGAATTTCCCCAGCTGGTTCACCATTCCTAAGAAGCTCCTAAGCTCACTCACAGTGCTTGGTTCTTTCATCTTCTGCACCGCACTGTTTTGTCAGGGTCGGGGCTCATGCCTTCAGATGACACAATGAATCCTAAGAATTTCACTGCTCTTTTGCCAAACTCACATTTTGACATGTTCAGGGTGACGCCTGCCTTCTCTGCACGGTCGAGGACAGCGTGGAGTCTCATGTCGTGCTCCTCTCTCGTAGATCCCCAGACCAGGATGTCGTCCATGTGGCATACGACTCCCGCGAGGCCGGCTGTCACTTCCGTCACCATCATGTTTTGGAAATGCTCTGGTGCACTGGAAATACCAAATGGCAGACGGTTGAAATGGTACCTCCCAAATGGCGTAATAAATGTGGTGAGGAGAGCAGATTCTTTGGACAGCGGTATTTGCCAAAAGCCCATGTTAGCATCAAGCTTGGAGAAATACTGCGCCCCTGTGAGCATGCCTAGTGTTTGGTCGACAGAGGGAAGAATATATCTTTCACGACACACCGACCCATTTAAAGGTGTCATGTCCACGCAGATGCGGACTGTCTCTTTGTCCTTTTTAGGGGCTACGACCATGCCGCAACACCAGTCTGTGGGCTCCTCCACACGACTGATCACCCCCAACTGTTCCATCCTCTGTAGCTCTGCTTTGACTTTGCCCAGTAGTGGGAGCGGAACACGCCTGGGCACTTTCAGTGAATAAGGTTTAGCGTCGGGCTTCAGCTTAATCGTGTACGGTTTTTGAACAAGCCCGAGCCCATCCCATAGCTTCGGGTACGCTTTCTTCACTGTCTCAAGGTCAACATTGTCCATTCGGGCAATTAGTTTCAGTCTCACAGAAGCTGTCCTGCTTAAGAGAGCTACACGCAGATTTCTGACTACATAGATTGTCTCTGCAGTGCTCCTGTCACTGTAGGAAATGTCCTCCTTTGTGGACCCAAGCACGGTCAGTGCTGCACCTCCTGGTCCATACAGTGGCTTCTCAGCTTTTTGCAGATGCTCATTTGGGTGCTTAATGTCTTTGAATGTCTCTTCTGAGATAGCTGTGACATCTGCCCCCGAGTCTAATTTGAAGGTCATGCTTTTGCCTCTCACGCAGATGTTAGCAAGCCACGGGTCTTCTCCTGAATCCAGTTCACCTAGGAAGAGTCCATCTGCACAGTCTGCCACCTCATGCACAGCTGTAGACCTACAAACTCTCCCGTAGTGTCCACGTTTCCCGCAGTTGTGGCATTCCGCATTTTTAGCTGGGCACTGTGCTGCTGGGTGCATCTGTGTTTTTCCACATTTAAAACACGTTTTATTTTCTTGTTTTTTTATTTGTGGTTTTCGTGGCTTGAACTGCTTTTGCTCTCTGCTTCTGAATTTATTGGGCTGTGACTTTCTGACATGCACGGCGTCCATGGCTGTTTTGCCTGTGCTGCTTTCGCCTCTGAGGTCAGTTTGCTGTCTTTTTATTTCCTCAGATTGTCTCGCCATTGTGATAGCTTTGGTTAGCGTCAAATCTTTGTTGAGCTGCATTCTCTCCGACAGTGATGAATCTTTAAGACCCACAACGAGCCTATCCCTCAAAAGTTCATCGTGGAGTTCACCATATTCACAGTTTTCAGCGAGAGCATATAGAGCTGTTATGAAGGAGTCAACTGTTTCCGCTGGCTGTTGTACTCACTTATTAAACTTTGCTCTTTCATAAATCACATTCTTTCTGGGGACAAAATGTCTGTCAAATGCGTTTCTGACCGCATCGTACTGCTGGCGCTGCCCGTCTGTTAGGTCTAGTCCCCTTAGCACGTCGTCAGCCTCGTCTCCCATGCAGTATACTAATGTGTTCACTTGGTTAGCATCAGTTGAACCATTCAGATTACTTGCCATTCTGAAACGCTCGAAACGTCTGATCCACTTCTCCCATTCTTGGGGCTTTGTGAAGTCGAACGGTTCCGGTGGCTTGATGGTGAAAGTAGCCGCTGGTGGAGCTGCCGTAACCGGGCCAGGAGTCGCCGGTAATGCTGCTGCTTGCTCCGTCATTTTCGTCACTAGCCGTTCGCCAAGCTGACGGTTATTTTTTTTTCACTGTCTCTCTTCGCCGCCTAGAGCGAGTGCACTTCTGACACCATGTTGCGTTGGGCTCTTTTAATAAAACTCCTCATTTAGGCGATAACGTGGAATCCCACCATCTTTATTCCAGCTCACTCTATGTTCATGACATAGCATCACTTCCTGTCTAGAAGGGTAAGTACTGCCCCCTAGTGGCGCATGATATTCACCAATATAGATTACACCACAAGTCTACTGGACCTCTGTAAACACTTTGCTATCGAGTTTATGGTGTCATTCAGTCATTTCAGGTCATATTGAATAAAAAGTTTAAGTCAATTTAACAACTCTTGGTCATATGTGTGAGTGTGTGATGTGATCATTGGCTAATGACTGGTGATTAACACTTAAATGATTAAAGTTGTTACCAAATGAGCGTGCAGTTTTACAGCCAGAACAACAAAATAGCAACGCCCACGAATACTAAACTCAATTTTTGCCTTTTACTGTTTAATTTATCTTAAATATATTTAAGATATCTGTTAATTTTAAACAGTAAGCTTTTTATATTAACTATAAAAAACAAATGTATTTAATTTTACAGTACTGTATGGAATTTCTTATGTATAAAAGTTGCTACACTTAGGATTTTTACAACATTCAGCACTAACATCACTGTTAGAGTCTGTTACAATTAAATCAGGTTAAACAGATTTAATGGGACACTGAGTCAAATATTAATTTTAACTGGTTGTTTCAAAAGAGCTTTCCAAACAGAGTGTGTGAAATCCAACATGTGGTGACGTTTTCTAGTTTTTGTGTGCTCACAAACTATGAAACGTTCACGTTACTTAATTTTAACTCTGAGAAAATTAACATGAATTTTGTTTGGTTTACCAAATTCAAATATTTGAACTTAATGAACTATTAATAAATTGACACTATACAAGTGAATGAAATTTAACTGACAAATTTATGACCTGTTCATGAAACTTAATCAAAATACGTTAAGCAAACCTTTCATTTTTAGATGGAGATATGGTGGCATGATGAAATTACCTTCATTCTACAGATTAATTTTACTGCGATTTCTATGGACTTGGTTTGACCTTCAATAAATGATCGTTTCATTTGATATCTTCCTGAATAAGAGTCTTTCTTTGGGGTCCTGTCTTCACCAAATATGATATAGCATAGTAACGTGCAGCCACAAGACACAGACATGTTTGGAAGGTTTTGCACCATATTTTCTAGTCTTTGGCATGGAAGGAAGTTGGTTTGGAAACATATTTGGCGATGCTTCATCTCCTGCCTTGCGTTTGTGTGGGAGCCCCATCAAAAGCCTGTCATACCGTGCCCCCCCCCCCCCCCCCCCCCCCCGCCATGGCTCTGAAGAGAGAGGAATACGCTGCTGCACATCAGCCTTTTAAAGTAAGAATTCTTGTTTCAGTCTTTTGCAAAAACATCTAATATTACTAGAAAACAAAAATGTGCTAGCCACCTCAGTCACTTTGTTCTCACCATAGCAAAGATGCTATCAGGTCAAAACTTGATAGAGAAACAAATATCACTGTATAGAGACGAGCCATGTGCATTTTATTATAGTTTAATTAATTTTGAACTATGTAGTTTTATTGTTTTGGACTCTTTTTTCCTAATGTAGGTGTACTCAGACCACCAGCATTCAAAGGGGTTTAAAAAGAAAGCTCAAATATAAGTTAATTAGTAAAAGGCTGAAATTTTTAAAAAATCACAATGGAAAAAGATTTAACAAAATGAAAGCAGGTGTAGATAATAAACTCATGATCCACGACTGCACTAACAGTGGACACCTTAACAATGTGATAGTCCCGCATTGAAACTACAATATCACTAAGGCAGACTACAAAATGTGCAGCATAGTTCACCCCAATGTTTTCTTTAGTTTAGATCAATAAAAACAAAACCAGCAGTAAAAAAATATCACTTCATTATAAAGTTTGATATTGAGAATAAAACATATAGCCTATAGTTTTTTTCAAGAAATGAGTGACAAAGACAGTGATTGTATCTGCTAAAACCAGTAAGATGCTAAGGTGCTGTATTCTGAGCTAGCTAGACGTGACAGAGTGTCTCTTTAGGCTGTAGGACACGGCATCCAATTTCAGCTTTTAGAAGGGTCAGGGCACAGGACAGTTTTTCACTTGCCCTCAGTCCAACTAATATGAGTTAAAGAGGAAGACAAGGACAAATCAGAATGAGGTTATTTTCCACTGTGCCACAGGACTCTCAGTTGAAGTTAAACTTTTGGATCATAGCTACACTCGTTGCGTACTGGAGGAAAGTCTTTTGTAACCTAGCATTAGCAAGTGCTTGAGAGGAACACTTTGAAAATGAGGTCATTAGTGCTTCAAGGCAAAAGAATAAAACGCCCCTTAGTGGACACAGACCCAGACTCTTCTTTGTTTCGTTAGCTTGGGCTTTAATAGCAATATCAAAGAGTTTATGCTCATTAAAGTTACATGTTGCTTGGTGTTATTAGCGCTGAGGAAAGAAAACAGAAGAAGAATCTCTGACTACTTGTCTTCACATTAAAAACTGAGTTCTTTTAAAACAACATTCACACAACCGTCAGTCAAGCCTTCTTCCAGACCACATGTCTGTTTACCTCTTTCCTCCTTGTTTCCTTCCCCTCCTGTCTAGTTTATTAAATGGCTGAATGTGACCTTTCTGGAGCCACTGGAACAGAGCCATGAGGGGCATTAATATGAGAACAGAGACCAGACAACAACACCTCCCTTCGTCCTGCTTCCTCACTGAATAGCTGCCTGTCTTCCTTTTTCCTCTGTAATCACTTTGCCTCATTATCACCATTTCATCTTCATCATCCTTCATCTTTATAGAAAAGCAACACTTAGTTTTCCAGTTTGTTAAACTGAGAAGAAATATGTCAAAATGGGTTTGAGTTATATGCAGTTAATACAATAATGGTGGCATATTTGTCACTATGAATACCAGAATTAGACAAAAACTGTAATCGTAGCGATAGTTATTTTTCATCAATGCTGCACTTCAGAGGTACTTAAGCTGTCTTGCTGATAAAATGTCAGAGCTCATAGTATAACAAACACTGACCATGACCGAGGTGTTTTTGTTTATATAAATTGTGAAGTGAAGTTAAAAAACCATGAAAATTGTTTTGCTGTACAGGGTGTGATTAAAGCGAGGCCCATAGAAACAGAAACTGTTTAAATTTAGCTAATCCCCCCTTTAACGCTTTCTTTTTAGATTGCTCACTGGAAACCCCTGTATGACCACTCAATAACATCAAACTATTCTGGATGTTTTGAAAGCTGTTAAAACTATTCATCTGTTTCTACATTTCAGGGTCTCTTTTTTCAAAGGAATCCAGTATTTTTTACGCCTTTTTTGTCCGTTTCATATGAAGGCTTTTGTTTGCCTGTTGAAAAGCGTAATCTCAGTAGTTATATGATACCCAATTAATTGTCGTGTAGTGGGCTTTGCATTTGAACATAAACACTAACATAAAGATCACATGTTTGTCCTCATAGGACCGGGATTTGTGCCACCATGGACTGTAGTCTTGGACTAATGTAACAATGTGACCCCAGGGAACATGCTTTTTTCGCCGTGCTAGAATAAGTACTAGAATAAAGTGCAATTGCACATCCACTACAGTAGGTGGCAGGGTTTTTTGCACCGAGCATGTGCACACACACAGCACACAGCAGGATGTGTGTTTTCAAAATGTTTTCTTCTTCCTAATGGGGACGTAAGAGAAAATAATTGAGAAGCACTGCTGTAGTTTGTTTATATTTTTAATTGGTAATTATGCAACAGTTTAGCCATGTTATGGAGTAACATGGAAATAATGTATCATTAAGTAAATAACCAGTAATATGTAATAGATTACTTTATGTTACCTTCATATTAAAGTAACAAAGGAAGTGACTGGTTAAGCTGAGAGATTGCACTTAGTCACAGAAGATAGCAGAGCTGCTTGGATGTGACACAGATACTGCAGCTCAACGTAATCTAAGAATAAAACTATAAATTCTTATGTCAACTGGGAATGCACTTTTGTGGGTCTTCAGACTCCAACACAGTCTGGTGGAGATCAACTCGTATCGCACAGAATGTGTGAGCTGTCTAATGTCTGAACAGACAAACCCTAGTACAGAGACACGAACGTCACTGACCAATAATCCAGTGAAAATGACAACTTTACCCACACTATGCACATGTTTAGAGTATCTGTGAGCTCTGAACCTTAAAGATGTAACGGATAAAAATAAATCTTCAAGGATTAGCACTTTATCCTGATTTCACCTCAATAAATCCTTGGAATGAATTTCTCATTTGTCTGCATAGAAAGTGTTGCAGTCCTGCCTCCAGGGTCATCATAATATATCTGAGATATAAGGATAGCTTATAGTTCATTATCCAAAATATTTCTGTTTGCTGGGCTCTGATTGAAAAATCTATATTATTTTCTCAAGTAGCTAAAGTCACTCTTTATTTTGAGATTACTGGTGCCCCCTTTTTAAAATAATATCATCATTAAGTTGATATTAGGCATTCAAAGTAGGTGTGAGCAAGTGTCACTCACCATCTTCACTCTTTCATCTAAATATGGTTTCTATTGATTTGAAAATGTCAAGATGGTAAAAACTTAGCTTAAAAATGTATCATTATGGAGATTCAAATTCAAGTTTGACTGGACCCAGAATACAGAGAAGAAGAAAAACCTAAAGCCAGTCATATAAGGCTCATTAAGGTTAGTTCTTAGCTTTGGTTAAAGCTAATTTTATATTTTTGGCCCACTGATAATTGAAAAATAAAATCTTACAGGGGGAAAATAACTGCAACAAATAGTGTAGCTTCTTAGCAGAGTATCGTCTGCTCTTTCAGACGTTTCCAGAAATGTAGAGTTTGTTGATTTTAGTTGCATTTAAATTAATGTAACGTATGTATTTGAAATAACTTGTTAAACAATCTCTTTCATTCAAGTAGACTAAAAACATAAAGAGGAATCCCTTTTTCAGACGTATTAGCTCAACTTAAAAAGAGTTAAACATTGTGGACTTTTAAACTTTGAATATTTAGTTTTAGTTAACAGTTTGTTGTGGGTCTGAGTATAAATGTGATGTTCCCAGCACTGGCTGCAGCTGTCTGTGTGGTGTTCTTTACTGGTACTTACTTTGTCTCTGCATATTTTTGTTTCTCTGAATTTAGGATTTGTCACAGCTGTTTGACAGTTTTCTGTCTCTTAGTTTTTCGTCCATTCTTCTAAACAGACTTGACACATTAGTTCTCTTCTTGCCCCTCTTGGATATGTCTGTGGTTGAACGCCTACCCCATCTCTTTAACCTTTTTTCTTTCTTTCACGCCGTTGTCTCATCCCCTCGTCTCTGCCTTTTTCCAGGCTCTTTCTCACCAGCTCTATTATTCACTTTGTCGTGCTTATGTAAGACAGCTGGTTGTGAAATCAATTACCGTTGCATTACATCGGCTATATTTGTCCTTGTGACGCCATTGCTACTAGTGGAAAGATACCATTATCATCTCCTATGAAGTCTGTGTGGTGTGTAACTGTGGATCATCTGTAGATGATTTTTAAATTTCTATTGAGAAGGTGTTTTCCATTAGATGTGTGTAGGATTTGGTGTCGACATTGCCCCAAGAAATGTTTTCTAAGATAGTTTAGGACACAGTTGGACGTAACCCATAAGCAAGTTATTAGGTCAGCATATTTCCTCTGCAACGTGGAAGCTTTAGGATCTTCTAGAATGAATTATTAGGTTATTAAAAATGTACCTGAGCTTTTGTAAAACACTGTTAGGTCCTTATATTAACAACAATTTCTCAAATGTCATGCGAAAGAGCCAGGGTTATTAATCTTTCTCATCATATATTCTTTGAGCTCATTTTGTGGTTGAATGTCTTTGTGCTACTTTAGTATATCTTTCTTCTTCTTTTTTTTTGCTTGCTTTGCGTCTCCGTAGATATTTTGTGTATGTGTCGTTGCTTTGGCCCTCTTTGTGAATGTCGTGCATCTCTTTGCGGTTGTTTTGGCGTTGATCAGAGTCTGTTCTTGTTTTAATCTCTGTTCTTGTAAGTTCGAGTCTCTTTGTGTTTTTGTGTCTTGGTGTTGTAGTTGCGCCTCTTTTGTCTTTTGTATTATTTCTTATTGCTGCTGTTTTGTGTCTTCACAGAGAACCTCTACCCGATTAATAATTATCACTGTAGTTGGTACAGGTTTTCTACTACGCAATAAATTCCTGTTTCCCCACCCCTCGTGTATCTGCTGAGTTCTCCTTCAGCAGTGTGAAGGATCTGGTAAACAGCACTGTCGGCAAAGCTACTGAGATGACCAGTGAGGCATGTGGATATCACAGTCAACTTGCCACAGAGGAGGGCCTAACTTCAAAGCCTCTCTTCATCCTCTTAACTAACTGTGGTCAGGCAGCCAAAGTGTCAGTGGGTGAGAAGTTATTTACAGACCTGTTTTCAGTGTCCCTTTCACTGAGGAATGCTGCCCAGAAAACAGCAACAAAAAAAGAGCTTTTTTTCCTTCAGTGAGCTTTTCGAGTTTGGGGAGAAACAGTCAGTCTCTACAGCAGTTTCTTGAGAACAAAATGGACCTGTCCTCTTTTCTTTTCTCTGCCTCTGATGCTTCTGTTTCTCTCTTTAGCTCTGCCTAGGAATGGTTGCCATGACAACCAAGCTCAGTCCCACCAGGCATGGCTCACCTTTTTCGCTTTTAAACATTTATTTTCTTATTTTAATGAATCTAAACTAGCAAATTTGCACATTTTCTACGTTTTAAATGTTTACTGCTTTGATGAAAGCTTCGTCTTTGTTCTTTTGACTTCTCTTTTTTTTTTCTTTATATTTGTTTGTTTACTTCACCTCACTGCTTTATTAATCAATCGCAGAGCTGAATTAGAACTCGAATTTGAAGTAGTGTAGTCATCAATCTAGAAAGAGGAAACAGGAACAAAATATACTAAAGTTCAAAGGTGAAAGTGAAACTTTTTTTGTACAAAATCTGGTCTGTGCAAAAATATTCGGTGGGATTATGGTCGGGTGTTTTCTATAGAAAATATGTGCTGGAAGGGAAAACCTGCTTTACATGATGATAATACATGTGACCCACAAAACAACACGAAACAGTGAGTGAAAAGCTGGAAGACTTCAGTTAAAAACTGGTATCATTTTACATTATACAGGTGTGACAGGAAACTGTCACTTTCCTTGCAATCTGCACATGACTTCACGAGTAAAGTTACACATATTTGTCTCTATTATTTCAGGGTTTCACCTTATAATCAAAAGCACTGTTGTTGTGATTTGGTATGATATAAATAAAACTGACTTGAATTAAACATTACTGACAGAACGATTCCCAGGAAGGCACATAGTGGCACGAATTCCATTATTGTATTAACTCTATTATCACTCTCACTCCTAGCCCTGCTTTAAAATTACACATAATGCCCTCTTTTGTTCTTCATTCACGAGGACCTCTTGCCAAATTACACATCTCAGTGTCGCACCATGGTAACCCTTTCTCACACTGCTTCCTTGTCCCTGCTCATTTGTGTAGGGTTATGAAACCATTTGTATCACTTTGGATTGTTACTGTGTATCTGTTCAGGTGAACTCAGGGCAGGTTAGAGAACTAGTGGAAGGATTTTAATAAGTCTTTATAAAAAAAGATGTTCTATGAATTATAGGAAATATTGGTGCACATCAGAAGTAAGCACACAGTACACATGCAATGCTGTGTGCTGCTGAACCTTTATGCTCTGATGGGGGTTTTTTGCTTCTTTTTACCTCTACCCCATTTCCTCGAGGCGAAGGCCTCCGTTGTAATTAAAATGTGTTGTTAATCCATAATCCAAATACAGGCTACAATGATTTATTGCAACACCTTTTGGTACAAATTTGTATTACACAAAGTACAGCATTTCCCTGATATATTGTATATGAATTAACTTTGTTAATTTTCAAAGATTCTGAATTATTTTTGCTCTCTTGATAACTTTTATTTCTTTTGCCTGTCATATCATTTCCTAAGTCTGGGTTAGACGTCAGTGGTAATAGTGGTTTTTCAACTTGGAGAAAACTGTCTGCATTGATACACTAATATAATGTAGGTAAAAGACAGAAAATAGGTGCGATAAAAACTACATGAACAGAAAACCAGGAGTCAATCTTGGCTGTTGATATTTATAGAAAGTGATCAGAGAACATAACAATAAAACCCTTGTGAATCTCATCTGAATGAGGCCTGAGGCAGCTAAAAACTCAGTTAGTTCAAGTTTGTCAGGTACTGGACATTTTGCTGCTACAGTTGGAACAAACCGTCATGAGAGTAAAGCTACACACGGATTTCCTGTATCTGTGTTAGTTATGCAACTCTGAGGGGAAGGTTGGAAACTGTGTCGCAGGTCTAGTCATTCAGTGACAGTGAAGCACTTTAAGTGGATGCAGTTACAGTATAGAGGCTAAGAGTGACGCTTCCTGTCAGGAAATCAATTGCACTGCCATGTGGAGGGGAACCATCTGATCTGACGGACACTCGCTCAATCGATGCTTGGAAAGTGGGACAGCACAGGACAGCAGAGGGACAAATATGACGACATAGTGTCACAAAAACCATGTTTAAATGTTTACAAGGCCAACATAAACCAGCAGAAGCCCCTTTAATAAAAAGCAGTGAGGCAGAAACACTGGTGTGATGTGCAAGTGTCACATTATATGTACTCCCCGCCTTGTAGTGCTATAGTTTGCTCAACGTGCCCTAAAGGCTTTTCGGTCACTGATTCCAACACTTTGAGCAAAAGTGCTGAGGCTCAGCTTCCTCTCCTGCACGGAGGATACAAGGTTACCGACTCTGCTCGAGTGTATTAATTAGACATATGGCTGCCACACTGCCCACCAAAGGATATGGATGTGGGTCTCTAACCCTTCTCCTTTTTCACTGTGATCACACACATCTATCTATAGATAGACAGATAGATATAGGAGGAAAAAATGTAAATAGTTTGAAGAAAAAATGTTTGCTAATAAATGAGGACGCTCAGTCACAAAGGTGGAAGTCAGGGATGAAATATGTCCAAAAGGAGCTCTGCTGTGATTCTGTAACTGCCAACAAGAATCCTCACAGAACTGATGTTCTGCTTCCTGTCTAGCCTCAATATGAGCACACTGAGCTTCACATAACTAGCTGCTGCATTTTGACTCTGCCAAATATCCCATTCTTGCGAAAGAAATATCTCTAGGACTCCCGAAGGACTTCGATTGGCACAAACTTTCACTTAGACTCAAGGATGAATTTATTCACTTCTAGATCTGTAAAACTTCAAATTTATGAATTTATTTACATTTGACAAGTATCTCTGGAATTAATGATGAACTGAATAGACTTTAGCTTCCTTGCTCTCAAACACTAAGCTTCAGTTTAACTTTGATGCCTTAAATTTAAACCATGTCAGCCAAGCTTTAAATTAGGGTTTTGTGGCATATTTAGACTTTTTGAGGATATAAGAAGTCACAGGGTGTTACTGAACATTGCTGGTTAGCCATTTATGCTTGAATTTAATGAAATTCTCTGGATTTTCATCTGTTTTATATTCTATACTGAACATTTTAAAAGCAATGAGGACTGAAAAGCACAGGAGATTTTGTTAGCAGTGCTAAAAACGAGGCTTTGTGGTCGATTTTTGCAGAAATAAATTAGGAGAAAATAATTTTTTATATGTCAGTAGATTAATTTGCAGTTCAGTTTGTTAAAATGTTAAAATTAAAACATTAAAAAGCATTTTTAAAGCCTGATATAAAACAGGCTTGTGTACACTTTTGCATGGCACTGTACCAGAACTAGCTATCAGGAGCCTGTGGGAGCATTGCTAATGGCAGCCTGCTTAAGAAGAAAAAGATGGTATAGCTGTGTTTCAGTCCTGATACAAAACAAGTTGTTTTAAGCTTAGAATCAATAAAAGTCTCGTTCCTGGTGTTCTGCTTTAAGTCACCTTCACTGAGCTTTGCTCCACCGGATCTTGCATCCCTTGTTCTTCAGTGAATGTGAGCATTAGTACACTGTCGACTGCTTCACTACCTGATTCCAAAAACCTCTCTGGGGCAGATTAACTGGTATGTCATTTATCAAAATGCTTAAACATGTCTCAGATTTTGAAATGAAGCCACTTAAAATGTTAAACAGCAGCACAGCCCTGTCCCCGAACAGCCATCTATCTCGTCCTGTATCTGCTGCCTTGTTTCATCCCTTGTTCACTTGATCTTGTCTTTTTTATGATATTGAGCTAAGTAGATGCAATTCCTAAAGGAGCTTCCAGCAGATGTTAATCCTTGCTGACACAACCCAGCATTCACTCCTACAACTCACAACATCTCTTTCATCTCCATTACCTATGCTGTTGGCTTGTGGGTGGAGAAACACACCTTCACATGCATCTTCTTCCTTTTTAATGCAAAGAAAAAAAAAATCTCAACATTTCTTAAAACTGTTTTTAACTCACAATTAGTAACAGAGCTATTTCCACTATTTGAAATGAGACTTTTAAATATTTATAGCTGCTGAATGTCTGGAGATGGCTGAGAAGCTACCTCAGAGCCAAGCTATCAATGTAGGAGTGGAAGATTAAATATTAAATATCAGCTATCGGCTCCAGACAAACACACAGCGGCACTTTCTGTTCTGGCAGAAAAAGTTTCCTCGTCAGAGAAATCAGATGAAAGCTTTGCGTCTGCAAAAAATGCTTCACTCTGGAGTCAGAAAAGCAGCTTAGAGACAATAAGTAAAGTGCATTCATACTCAGGATATTCAGAACGTAATGTGACCTGAATCAGACAGGGTGAGTTTAAAATGGAAAACCAGCATAGAGGATGTAAGGAGGGTCCGGCCGCACAGTGGTGAGCTCACACGTTTGACAGCACATTCGCTCAGAGCTCTATTTTCACCTCATCTCTCAGCGGGAACGTCAGAGTCAGGGTGTGACAGGGTCATGCTCCTGAGAGCTGGACTTACCGCAGCAGTGAAATGATAACGCTTACATTAGTTTAGATTTGCAAAGAGGACGAAACACTCCGGTTATTGGCAGCTTTCAGAAGACAAATTTAAGCGTCTCTAAAGTATCTTCAGCTCGCACCAGAATTCAGTTCGAGACCAATTTAACTTTGTGTTGTATTTTTCCCCCTGGTGAATGTCTCAGTACATTTGCATGGGCAACTCGAGCTGCATTGTGTCATGCTTCACTCTTTTCAGGTCATGCACTGAACTCAGCCTCCTACTTTGGTGACCACGTCCCTGTGACATGTCTGCACTGTTGCTGCCCTGCTGTTTCAACTCCTCCAGCAATCACCATTCAGGATGTTTACCCATTAATTCTCAGTTTCTATTTGCAGGAAGTGATGAGATTCACAGCCTGGGAAGGAGAATGAGCTTTATCTCTGATTCATCTCAATCTAAGAGCTGACATTATTATTCATCAGTTGAGGGATGCAAGACTTTGACTTTGTCTGCATGCCATCATTTTTACACATAACTTAAGTAAATGCCACACTGATGTACATTCTGATATGTGATCCCAGCTTTGAAGGAGTTTCTTGGGTGGATGAGGAGCTGGCACTGCCTGAAGTGTGATCAGTGATTAAAGTGAAACCCACTTGAGTCCCACAGCACATACAGTTATTCACCTCATTAATTCCCCCGTAATGGAACCGACGACATGTTCAGAGGCACTGTACCGGGTCCTCCTTAGCTTTTCCTTCCAGCAGTTTTGGCTGAGTAAACATTTTGTTTTTGATCATCACCTTGTTTCACACACACAGGGGTGTGTTCACAGCTGCAACTTTACTCAGCAAGTTTGCAGAAAGTTGAATAAGATAACTTGAACTGATGTCGAACAGCTGCAATAAAAAAAAAAGCTGAGGCAACACATACGGCTGCCTGTAGCTGTTATTCTCCACCACTGTGTAAAATCATGACCTAAATAATAACATTATACTGCTACAAGTTTTAAACAAAGACTCCCAAAGGGACAACAGCCCAAGGGCGAGCAGCTCTTCACACTGAACCAAAGCTCGTAGGTGTTGAATACTAAAGTCTTACAGCTCGCTTCTCAGTGTTTGCTGATTTTGCTGTTTTCATGTCTTTGCAAAGTCAGAGGCTGAAGAGAACATGCATGAAGGACTGTTTTTTTTATATAAATAAAATTGAATTGAAGTGAATTGAAAAGGAAAAACAAAACATCAGTAGAACATCTGTGAACTTCCTAGTTTTAATGATTTGTCCTGTGGTTTATAATTTCCTTCTCTGTTCACCTGGATGTGGCATTTTCAGTGGGAGGAACATTTGGTCTGAGACTGAAGAAGTCACTTTGTATTTCTCCCAATAAAAATGCTACAGTGTGATGAAGGAAGCTTTCTGGGATTTTCATACCGGGATGACTCAGCATGCATCGAGACAAGAGTTTTCTGTGTAACTGCTGAGCCACATTGCAGCGCGAGACCCGCTGCAGGCTATGGAAACATTTCCCCAGACAGTGATGCGTTGCTTTCTTTACCTGCAAACTTTGATGGACACTGATGATGGGACACTGCCTCAGGAGTTTTACGTGAATGCACAGCGGCAGGTGTTCACGGTGAATGAGGAATAAAGGCCCCGGGCTGTTTTTCATTGTGTTCTTTTGGTGTTGGATAAAAAAAATCCTCTCCTTTTCCAGCGTGACAATTCCCCCAAACAGAAAGGTTCTAGGACTTGTAAAATGCTGCCAGAGTTGTTTGTGTAACTTATATGAAGAGACTGACGTGATTCAAGGTTTTCACTGAGTGTGGCTCTGCATCGTTTGCTCTTCTGGGGCTTCTTCTAAAAAATATTTCCTTCACATTGCAAGCGTCTCATCCTCCTCGCAGTTATGTCATGATGCTGCAGAACTGAACTTTTAGAACCTGCTAACAGCCCAGCACTATCATCATCCACTGTATTTTAGTCACCGACATTCACACGTCATGACTTGAATTTATTTGGCTCATGCTGAATGGCACAGTTGGATCGTCCGGCAGCGGCGCTGAAAAATGCAACCAAATGTCCCTTCTAGTGATTGTGTTTCTATGGTCCGCCCACGGCGCTGTAGGACGAGCGCCAGCAGGACAGACGGGCAGACAGCGTGTGGTCACCAGCAGTACACTGATGGGGGAGGGGAGCGGTCGGTGGATTCTTTCCTGAACCGAACGGAGAACCCGATGTCAAGAAGCGAAGCCCAATGACCCACGGTGAAGGGATGAATGGTTTCCTGAGCAAGCCGCAGTCACTTCCTCCACAGACGCATGGGTTTAATGCCACTACCACTGCAAGACAGGCCATAACCCACAACCCCAACAGCAGTGATTGGCCCTGCATTTTATACCTCACTGAGACTGGAGGTGTTACACCAAACAGGCATTGAGATGGAAATTTTGAGCTAAATTGTCAATATTTGTCACATTTAAATCTATTTAATGTTCAGATGTTTAGATCATTTTAGAGTTACATAAACATAAAAGTCTTAGAAGTGTTGTACATGCCTATTATTTAAAGACTTGGGTAACACTAACAATTTAATGGGCTGCATTTATATAGCGCTTTTCGAGACCCTCAAAGTGCTTTACAATTCCACTATTCACTCTCGCATACTGGTGGAGGTGAGCTACAGCTGCCCTGGGGCAGACTGACATGGCAGGCTGCCATATTGCGCCATCAGCCCCTCTGGCCATCACCAGTAGGCGAAGTGCCTTGCCCAAGAACGCAATGACCGAGACTGTCCGAGCCAGGGCTCGAACCAACAACCTTCTGGTTACAAGACAAACTGCCAACTCTTTAAGCCACAATCGCCCTAATACACGTGTTGTTGTGTGGACTTAATGTGCTCTGATGTGTCGTCATTTGTCTGTGTTGTGTCGATTTGTTGCTCATTAAGCTGACCGGTCCTGCTTTAGACTGAGTGTAGAACCATACGCCCACTGATACTGGAATAAATACACTGCTCAAAAAAATTAAAGGAATATCTTTTAGTCAGGCTATAGCATCAAGTCAGTGAAGCCTCTGAGGTATTGATCCTATCAGTTACATAACAGAGAGGGTTGTTAATCATGTTCAGCTGTTTTGATCTTAAATTAAATAAAAACAGGTGAACTAGAGGGGCAGCATTGAGACAACCAGCAAAAACATGAAATTTACAGGTGGAGGCCACTAACATGTTTACCTCCTCATCTTGTCTGACTGTTGTTTCACTGGTCTTGTATTTAGTTAGGGCAGGGGTGTCCAATTAGTTCATTACCAGGCCTCTGGAGAACTTCAAGACATGTTGAGCCATTTAAATCAGCTGTGTTGGATCAAGGACACATCTAAAACTTGCAGAACACCGGCCCTCGAGGCCTGGTAATGAACTAATCATTTGATTCAGGTCTGTTGACCCAGGGTGAGATCTAAAACCTGCAGGATACCAGCCCTTTAGGCCTGGACTTGGACACCTCTGGGTTAGGGTATACAAACTACCTGTGCAACAGGTAGTCCACTCTTCCAGGATGCCACATCAAAACTTTCCACTGCCAGAAGGTTTGCTCTGTCACCCAGCAGAGTTTCGAGAGCACAGAGGAGATTCCTGTAGACAGTCCACAGAGGGACTCACAGGCCCCTAGAGGCCAGGTAGATATCAAGATGAAATCACTGGACCCAGTGTCAGACCCTACGCTGGCACAGAGGGTGCTGAGTTACTCTGGGTGCATGACAATCCCAGCTTCATGTTGCCAGAGTATGAGGCAGCTCCTGGAGGATGAAGGAATTGATACCTCTGACCTCCCCCCACGCTCGCCTGACCTAAAGCCAATCGAACACCAGTGGGACATTATTGTTCAATCCATCTTTTGATCCAATCGTTCCAGGTTGCACCTGAAGGTGTTCAGGAGCTCAGTGATGCTCTGGTCCAGATTCACTTTTTTGAGCAGTGTGCATGGAGATATGTAGAGAGATAGAGACCGTCCAAATAAAAAAGAATGCACAGAAATGTAGAAATATATTTAAACAATGCATTTCTCATATTTTTAATGACAAAAAGGTTGCATATTCAATAATATATTTCTACATTCACATTTTCGTTCTGTAACATTGTAGCGTTAATAACTGAAGACTGAATTGTCCTCTTGTTGCTGCTTGACAGCCATTTGAGGGAAATATGAGGAGGTGCAAGAGAAACACGCCACATGTTTTATTTTTAGCTTGATGGATTATTTTCCTGATATGTCAGGATACTATTTTCATTCTAGACAAATAACCCAACACTTAACGCTTAATCAGTAATCAAGAAATGATCACATCGCTATTTCCGTACTTCTCCTGCTGCTTTTCTGATGAGAGGTGTGTCCAGTTTTCTACTGATTTACATCTGAACCTGAGGGCAAAGTCATGTTTCTGCATATTATATGAAGCTGTTGCTTGTGCTGTGCCAGCCTCCATTTTTAATATATGCCCTCCATTAGTGACCACAGAGTAGCACAGAGCTGGCATTCAATAGCCAGTATGTAAGCAGCAGCATTCTCTTATCGATCGGATCATTTTTACTCTAATACACCATGAACATTCTGTGTTTTATACTGCAGCGTAAAACCCACAAATTTTGCTCTTTACAAAAGATGACTTACAGTCAGGAGGAAAAGTGAGTAAACCCCAGAGTGATGTTGCTTTGGTATCAAATGTTTCAAACTTGTCACAGTAACTGCTTGCCTCCAAGAAGAAATCCTTCTAGAAGCAAATCTCAGCTCCTAGGCTCTATTTTGAAGGATCTCTTTGAGTATTTGGGCAGTGATTACAAATAAAATAAATGACAATTATTTTAATTCATTTCAAAGGAACATAAAGACTACATGCATAGAATCACCAGACAAATCTGTTTGCTGACTTTGTCTCAAAATGGCATTAAAAAGGCACATTTTTCCTTTGGAACAACATGTTTGCTGTTACAGAGTTCTGCCATAGATTTTAATTCATGGTGCATTGAGAGGCATGTCTGTCTAATTTAATGTCTCTGGTGTTTGTTCTTGTGTGACATTAAAGGTCACACAGTAGGAATTCTTCCTTTCTTCGGTAAAACATGCTCAGCCAGCTCACAGTCGTCACTTTTGCTTCTTTAGAAAACTCTTTTTTCTTGGGTTTGCTCTCATGCTGGAATATTCCTCTGCTGCCAAGCTTCTGGACACTGGGATTCATCTTCTCAGCCAGTTTTTCAATATAGCCACAGGCACTCCATGAAAGGCACTCGTCAGTGCCTCCTCCTGCACTTCTCGGAATCAGCTGATTAATTTTTTTTGTATAATACTTCTTGTATATTTAATAAATTCAACTGAAAATTGTACCGTTCTATAAATATTTTCCAATATTTTCCAGAAATACATGGGAAATTAGATACTTTACGAACATGCTTGAGCCCTCTTAACATCTTAAGTACAGGACATGCATCAAATTTTCAGGGCTTAAAAGGTGTGATCGCTGCTGAAAACTTATTCTATACAGCAGCTGTTTTTCCATTCATTTTTAGTCCACCAGTGTCCATCCGTATGTATTTTTGAGCTAATAAAATCTATTAATGGGAAGTATAGTTTGATGAGATACATTAGCTAATTTAATGATTGTAGCTCTTGAATAAAAAATATCAGCAAAATAGATTAAAAAAAAGATAAATCGCAACATTTACTCATTTTATTCTGATTGTTATGTTGAAAAAGTGCTATTATTGTTCCTACAAGTGTACTTCATTCAAGTCCACAGGTTTCTAGCTGTATGTAGATGTACTTACTTTCACTGTATGAAGCTTCTCCTTGTACTATATTCTCAATAAAAGGTTTTTCAGTTGTTCACAAGACAGAATACTCAACTAATCCTGCAGTTACCGTGAGGTGATACAGCTTTGAATCATTTGACATTAAAGGGATATTCCTTAGAAGCATACTCGGTTTTGTTTGCAAACTATATTTTGAGCACACGGTGAAGCTCTGCAACAAAGAGGCATTAATATGCATGCAGAGATGTGTGGAACATGGAGTTCCATCAACAATGAGTCAGTCACACAGGATAGTCAGCACCAGGGCTGGCATTTCAAAATTAATGGGTGACAGCAAAACATAACACACACACCGAGGGGAAAAAACAAAACAATGTGTGCGATGACGGGGCATGCTGATATGCTTTAGTAACATTAGCAGTTTGGAGAAAGATTCATCTCCAGTCAGGCCTCATAGACTCCAACATGGAACTGAAACTTTACAGAAATATGAATGTGCAAAGGATTGTTGTGTGAACCAACAAAACTGACGGGAGTATTTAATCACATTAAACTGAATCAGTTAGGCCCAAACACAAGACAAAAGTGACCAGGCTAGGATCAGCTGTACAAGCAAATTTCAGCTGATGTTATGAAAGGTGAAATCCAGCATCTTGTGTGTTTGTTTTTTGTTTTTTCACCACATTTTTGGGATTGTGTATTTATTTAGAGCCAAGATTCCTTATCAAGCATCAAAATAAATAACTGTTAATACGTACAACCCAAGTTTTCTAAAAGCTGCTAATCTGTTAAACTACAATCCTTAAACAACAGCAGCCTTTAAGAAGAAGTTCATAGCTATTAGTGCATTCCTGCGTACATCTCTGTACTGATTTATGATTCTTTATTTAGAATTTATGATATAATCCAAATATCAAGCCTACATATAAGAACTAGGATACAATAATATGGGATGTAAAACAGTATGGGAATTCAGTGGTAAGATAACAAATAATGGTATATAGGAAATCATTCACTGTCATTTAAAACAGTAGTATTAGCATCCTGTAAGCACGAGCTTAGCAAAAGCCCAGCTACAGGTTGAATTTAAACTGTTCAGGTGTTTTCTATACAGTCAGAATTAAATAGAGTGATGCATTTAAAAATATGCATATTAAAGCAATGAAGAGTCTGAAGGATGAGCAAACTGCACACGCTGGAAGAGGCTCATACCACGCGGTGTGTCACCTGGATGAGGTTTTTGCCAACGGTTGTAGAGAGAATTTTCAATTCAAGAGTCTGGCGTTATTCCCGGCCTAATTCCTAGTATCTGTTCCAGTATCTGTTGTGTGGTTTTTTTCTTCTTAAAAAAAAAAAGTTTAAAAAAATAAAATAAAATTTAAAAAAAAAAAAAAAAAAAAAAAAAAAAATATATATATATATATATATATATATATATATATATATATGGCAGATGGACTGCTCCTGTCAAATGCATGTTTGTTTAACAACAGAATTATGATTTTTGATTGGATTTATGGGCATTTGCTGGCTGCTGCAGAATGAATGCTTGAAACACTGGTCTGACTGATTGACAGAATGGGGCGAATGGACAGAGAATGCCATAGATGTATATCCACTCGGGTTGGATAAAGGAGAGACCTATGTGGTACAGTATGGTAGGTTATGTAGGTAGGTAGGTACAGTGGCTTTACGATCCTACGTACATGGTCTGCAGGAGGCTTTGTGGAACCGTGCAGCCAGCCTTGGGAGGGAAGTTCCAAAACAATCCAGGCCCCATCTAGCAGCAGGTATAAAAATACAAGAGACAAGAACTACTGTACTAGCGTTGGTGCATTGCAGGTGCAAAGGCAATAATAAAATTCACAGGTTATAAGAGGAAAGGTCATGCAGCAAAGCTACAGAGAACAGACAGAAGGAATAATAAGACAGGCGACAGAGGTCAGTAAGAAAATGGTCATAAAAAATTAGGGAGAAAAATGTAAAGGTTAAATGATAGAAAAGGACTTTTCTGTTATTAGGTGAGTGATATTTAATTAGTCAGATTTTCAAATCAATAAAAAAGCCATGGGGTTTCTAATAATACATCAACTGACTTTTACTGGCCTCTAATAGTGGCCAGAAAGACATGCAACAACCCTTTATAATTTATATAGATATAGTTTCCAGGAGACACAAGGATGCTACTGGGTTAGAGCAAAGATCCAACACAAATGGGGACGCAAAGGGGAAATGTATCAGCATGCAAAACACGGTAATAACAGTTTTGCTTTTGCAGTGGCTCGCTCTCAGTGCCAGCCTCATTGTCTAGCTATTGAAAATGCCACTGGGGGGAGGGAGATGGGGGCTATGGAGTGGTGCAAAGAACCCAAAGAGCAAGAAGAGTTGTTTCCAAACAGAAGGAACAAGAAAGCGAGCAATGAAAGCTTCACATACCCGACATCTCTTCTAAGGCATAGTTTTGTTACCCCCATCTGAAATGTAGGTTAATCTTGCTGTTTTGTACAAGGAAATGTCTTAACAGAATAAAAGTGTGTAGCCAACTTGAGAGCTGATGTGACTGCTAAGCACCTCACAGTCAGCTTAAGTTCTGCTCAGAGGTTAAAGTTGGGGAATTAGCCATTTAGCATTCCTTACTAAATAGTTAAATGTTCTAGAAGCATAATTTCAACAGTACAGTATGTGATTTCATGTGTTTGTCTTGTATTTTAGAGAGGAGATCACCACGTAACCACACTGTCAAATCTCACAACATGTAGCCTCTGACTTCAGCACTCTATTTCTAAGCTGTAGTGCCTCTTCACCTCACTGTGCAATACCTTTTGTGCAATACTTTTGTTAATAGTCAACGGTGCAATAGACTCCATACTTGAAATGTGCAATTCACTTGTATTTTTATTTTTATTCCTATTTATTCTATTTATCCCCTTCGTATATTTTATTTATATATGTCTCTGTATTTATATATGTGTGTGTGTGTATATATATATATATATATATATAATATTCTGTAACTGTAACTTCTGTCAGTGCTGTGCTTTTGGAAACCGAATTTCCCAGAGGAACCCACCCGAGGGATTATTAAAGTTTTATCTTATCTTATCTTATCTTATCTTATTTCTTATCTGTTAATTCAAAGTAATAAAGTAATCCCCATCCAAAAGTCAAACTTTTCTCTTTGCTTTGTTTCAAGCAATTTACTTGTGACCAAAGTAAAGTGATTTGAACTAGTCAGAGCTTTATGAAGATCAAATTGTGGCTAAAAGGTTTTTAAGGTGTGAAAACTCTTGAAGTTTATGCTGACAATAGCAAAAATATCACCAGTGCTATCCATCAGCCTCCCAGTAGATGCACGTTTGAAATCAATTGGAAAATTCTACGTGAGATCTTTTCCTATTTAGGGTTTTCATAAGATTGTTAGAAAACTTCACCTCCTACCTTGATCGTGAATTCAAGGTGAACAAATTGAAAAGATTAAAAGAGTCATGTGACTGCAATGTCCATTTTTTATCTGACTTCTATCTATTTATCATCTTGTAGTTTATAAAGGATTTTCCCCATTTAGCATGTAATTAAAAAATAACATCAACAACACTAAGTCTAACCCTGGATGGGCTGGTCAGTGTTAAGTCCTTAATGATTCATATCTGTGCTTTATGCATGTGCAATTGTATGTTTGCTATGCAGATGTCGTGAACTGTCAGAACTGTGCTAATTACATTTAGCTTCCTAAGCAGTGGCTGCTTGCTAGCTTTTAAAGCTCCTCTGACTTGGGGCTTGGTATTGGGACTTTCCTACTACTTCATATGCTTTGTTGATCTGACAGGTTGTCTTAAATTTTTCATCTGCACAGATGCGTGGCTGTGAAATTTCCCAATACCTTTGATTTTCATGAAGTCCACAAGATGTAAAGTCAGAGCTTGAACTTGTGGTTAGAACCAGCAGGTGAAACATGGAAGCAGGATCGCTCGTATCTTATTGCCATTTTGGACACGTAGTAACCCTTATTGTGCTTTTGATAGGGGATAGTGACCTTTTTACTTTGAGTTGTAGTGCAATACATAGTGAGTTGGATGTAGGGAGCAGTAAAATTGCGGATAATTATGAGCTGTTAATCGGAGCATAGTAGCAGGAGGTGACATGATTTATAAGAAAAACCCAAAACTGCATCTCTTCCACTGGAAATTAAGCAAGATTTTAACTCATGTTGTTCATACTTGTAGAAAATTCTGGAATAATGTGATAAATCTATATCCCCAAAAATCCCCTCTGGCCAAATATGGACTAACTGGATTGGCGATAAGGTGTGAGCTAGCATTGCTGTGTGGCTCGTGATGAACAAGAGCAGGAGCGTATTGCTCTTTGTAAATCTATTTATAAACTGTGAGCTGAGAAACAGACCCGCTCCCGAAGGGGAGGCCAGCTCGGATTCAGCGGCTGTTTCATGTTCTCAAGAAGCAGCAGGAAGAATACGAGTCAATAAGTTTTGTAGTAGCTTGAAATCTGAACATAGCAAAAGATGCACTGCAAGAAAATGATAAGGGAAGTGCATTTGCTGATCTGATAGAGAAATTATGTAAGAGGTGCAAATAAAAATGAGACATCAACACTGTTGCTTTTTCAAGGATATGAAAAATGCTCTTTAATCTGTTCATCTGTTCATTCTGCTGCTGGTGTGACGCTGCAAACCTCACCGAGTTCTGATAAAATCTGCATATACATTAATGTTGTCTTATATGGTTCTTAGTTTTTAAATGCGATCACCCAGCCACTTTATTTTGACCACGATGCCCCAATGCTTGATGGTTCTAATCTGTCTGGTCCTGCCAAGACCACTGAGACAAATGCAGGCACTTTCAGGGCACCACTAACACAAGCCTGCACCAGATTCAATCAACTTTTATGACTTCCACCTACTGTCGATTCATCATCCAGCTGACTCAATCTCCTTCAAATCCAGCATTGTTTTCTTTAGCACGCATCGCTCCCTCCCCTGCCATTGCCAAAGTCAGACACATCAGAATGAGACGATTATTAAAAGCATCAAGACTTTTTTAAACTACAACTTTATAATCCAACTGTAAACCAGGGAAATACAATATAAATGCAAAGGCTTTGGGTTTAATACATAATAATAATCCCGTCTGGTTTTCTAAATGTCGCACTTTTGTTCCTGTGGGGTCAATAAATTCAACCTCTTGACATCCTGTTCTCACCAATGCAGAGGCTGGAAACAGGGGTGTGTATATGTGTGTGTGTGTGTGTGTCTGTGAGAGAGAGAGAGAGGAAAAGTAAAAAGCACAAAGCTCCAGCAGCAGCATTCACATACACCGTGCCAAAATTCCTGTCCTCATTTTAACATCCTCCTCCTCTAGTCCTCAAACACAAAGCAGGCTCACTGCATCCGAGCTCAAAGCTGAGGGTAGAGTCAAAACACGAAGCTTCTCAAAGAGTTCACCTGCAAATGACTGTTTGCCACTTAGGTAGAAACTGTTGAATCAATATCACAATCCAGGCAGACAAAGCTTTACGGTACCTGTGGTGTTGTTCAGAGCTTCTGTGGCCGCAAAGTCTGGTGTAGCTGTGTTTTCTGTGTCCGTCCCTCAGGCTGCTACAGACTGGCTGAGTGTACGTCTCAGAGTGTTTGTGCGTGAATGTGTGTGTCTTCCTGTGGTCGCACTAGAAATGAGAGAGAAAGAGCTCTCTCTCTCTCCCTCCCTCTATCTCCCTCCCCTTCCTGATGATAAACACAGAGCACGTGGCTTCACCAATGATGCAGCACGCTGACAATCACAGCACCGAGAAGCGAGGAGAGAAGTGAAGGATGAAGGAGAAAGACGCTGGTAAAAGTATAACAAAGTGAGTCTGGTTAGAAGGAAAGCGTGGGAACGATCTTGTTCATCATACCAAAAATCCAGAAGTCTTTTTTTTTCCTCGCCAGTTTCAACAACTAGTCATCTGATCTGCTTCAAACTCACCAGGTGTGCAGGACACACGAGTAGGTGCACTGCAGAGTCGGAGGTCATAAGGATGACTATAGTGCCTGCTCTACTGTGTCTGTGTGCAGGGGGAGGGGCATATATAAACACAAGCGTGTTTGAATGACATTCATTGACATTAAGTTTAAATAAGTGCCAAACATTATTCTAACTGTAAATCTCAGCCTCGTGAAGATAAAGCTGTAAAGTCTTTACTCAGCACGATCTGTTTCCTGGCTTTAATGTTCTGTGATTAATGATTTAATTCACTCATGTTGTTTCGATTAGTGGTTCTCGGGAGAACTACTAAGAGTCTGTAAATGTGTAATTGTTTCGTTTTTGTTTGCCTACACGTGACACACGTGTAAGTTGTACCTATAGAACCAGCCAGGCTCTGCACCGGTGCCGTTCTGCAGCCCTGAGCTGGCAAGCTTTGAATTTACTCGTGATTTTGAAACCAAGCAATGAAAATACATCCATCCAAATCTGGAAGAACGTATCCTTTTCTGAACGCCCAATTCTGACACGGCTCTCAGACGTCTTCACACCCACAGACACACACAAACGCACACACACTCAACCCAACAGCCCACAGGCAAACAGAAGAGCTATTTTGTCTGGGTAAAGCAAGCGTCAGAGGAGCTTACCATGTTTGGGCAACTGGGGCATGAAGTGATAGGGGCACTGATAGCGGCATCATCCATGTGTCTCTGGCAGAGCACTGACCTCAGCTCTGCTTTGAATACAGTAAGACTTGTTTATAAGAAAAGATTAATTTTAGGCCTGCAATTTAAACTTGTCCACCTTCCATCTGTAACCCCGTGTTCCAGAGATGGGAGTGTGTTGTTTACAGGATTGGAGAGCATATGGGACGGTCACATAATCCCCTTTTTTGGGCACCTTACATCGCTGCCGGCCCGAGAATAAACAGAGCCTGATATTGTTTAAACATTTAAAGATTTGGGTAGCTCCGACCTGTTTCCTGACATCTGAATCACGACTCACATTTGTGATGTTACCAGATATTGATGTGCCTAAACATTAGAGACAATCACAGATGAAGCAAGCACCAGTGTGAGTGATGGGGCAATGAAAAGAAACTCATCATAGCTCTCCAATTACTTTTTGTTAAAACTAGTGACATTAAGCATTCGTTTCCCACTTCATTTTTACTGTTTCTTTACTTTTAGATACCATTCGCTGTTCCTTTTGGTTCCATGTTTTTGGCATTGTCATCTTGGTGTTTTGGAATCCAAGCGTGGCCTGAGGTACTCGACCGTAATAGGCTAAATGAAAAGCACGTTTCATTCAATGAGATGACAAACGCCGGGTCACGGAGCAAGTTAGAGCCAACGAGTAATTTTCTTTTACACCCAAACACCATCTGTTGGCCATTAGCAAGAAAGTAGATTTAAGGCACAGTGCTCGTACGTCTGTCGTGTGCATTAAGAGCCCTAATGAGATTACGAAGAAGCACCTGCACGAGGATCCACAACACTTGAAGAAAACTGAGGAGGAGAATGATGCCAGCGTTCCAGCAATGGCTAAACTTTTAGCTTGGCAGAAGCTGTCCCTCTGTGGGAGAATTAACATGCCTGCTGCTGGTTACATGATAAAGGAAACGCTGCAAATATCAACTTGATATGCACTAAATCGTTACACTTAAAGGTAGAGTAAGTTACTCTTCTCATACTTTATTAGGATTAATCTGTTAAAGTTACAGTGCATAAAATCTCACCACTAGATGTCAGCGCATTACAGATTTCAGTCAAGGGAATCCTGTTTTCTTACAGGACGGTTGTATGGCTAATTTGCTGACAATAAGTAATTGCGACAAGATCAGGAATAATTAATAAATAATGTTTTTGATAAAGCCCTGACTTCAGTTGAGGAGATGAGGTGAGGAGGAAGAGGATCACGTGGTATTCAGGTGCTGGTGGCGTCGTCTCTTTCCTCGCGTTTTATCTCAGATGATAAAATATAGGTATGGTCCTGCATAACTTGAATCTGAAGGTGCAGACACAAAACAAAATATGCCTCCACGGCACACACATGCCTACGAGTTCCCTTCTTCTCCAGCTTCAGTGTTCTGCATTTGTGTCTGGCCACGTGCATACGACTGTATTCGACCACTGAATTCAACAAACCAGCCTTATCTTGTGTAGTTTTTAATTAATAGAATTATGCATTTATTATTTTTGTTCATTTTTAGTATTTATGAGAATGTATCAATTTGTTGAAAGACATAATAAGACACATAATGAATGTATATTTATAAATACTGACAGTACGATAAAACGTAACATTAAACACTGCTGGTAATATCATCATACTCCATGTACACATATATTAGATGATAAAATGAGTGGTCTGTTCTTGTTACCAAAACCGTGTGGCTGCTTAACATGATATCATTCTTAATAGAAAATATTAGATAATAACAGAAAATACAAACATATCACATTTTGCTTGAAACACTTGACATTTATGATCTAATCACAAGCATCTGTGTCTACAGGCAGCTCCCATAACCTCGCTGTCAGAGCGCTTTCATCAAATGTTTGTTGTTACTAGGCTGTAGGATTGTCGTCTTCATTGTTGGATTGTAAATAACTGGTTAGAAAATTTAAAAAAGGAAGCAACTAAAGGATAAGGATCATCTGATGTATCGGGGCAAGATGAGGATCGTATTATTGTCACAGACAGTCTAACCTATGTAGCAAACCCTGAGCTGACCCATTACACAGCACGTCCAAACTGATGGCGATCTTGCCAACGCACTCTCACAACTCATCTTGATCGAGCAGCATTTAAGAATTCCTCTGAGTCCAATTTAAATTTAATGTATTCGGTTTAAAGGGATGCATGACTCAGACCGTCATTATGTAAAGCTATGCTGTGTCATTCAATAAAGCACTAAATGTGATACAGATAGAGCTTTTAAAGACATATGTGAGTCCAATTTACGTCATCACATGCAAATTTAGAGCATTTGGCAGATTTGGCATCCATATGGTGCTTGTGATGAGATTCTCCTTTCTTTCAGACTCAGACAGCGATAGAAGCCACTTTTTTCTCATACCTGCTTCCTTTAGTGCTGCTGCAGTGGAGAGCATTTACAACAATGCCACTAATAAGTTGAGACATTTTAATTGCAGTGATTTTATTTGCCGAAAGACAGCTCAGTTTTATTTTAATAGCCCAGAATCACAAATCAAAGAGATGCCGCAAGAGATGGAACAATTCAGCATCATATAAGTGGTAATTAGTGAGCAAAGTTGTAAGGTAAATAAAGCCTTTCTGCAGTATTTCATACATTGCATGATTCATCAACAATACACTTCAACAAATTACCCCCACCAAGTTATCTTCATTCATTTTAGTGCCACCTGAGGATGAATTAAAATTTCACACAGATGAGTCATATTTGAGGAGGGGGAGGGAGCGAGGAGGGGGGTGGGGGGTGGGGGTGAGGGAGTGGAGTGTAGGTGGGCAACTCAGGCCTGTTTTTCAAAAAATATCTATTTGGCAGGATAAAGAAGGTTTTGCAAATGAGAGTAATTACTGTAATAATAATCAGCCTGCCCTCTCATACAGAGTTCACAGTAATAACAAAATGCAGAACAGTTTGTTATGTGATCACTTTATCCCACTGCATTACAGATCAGATATATTTTGTTATTAGATAGTTGATATGTCTGCAAATGTGTTTGGGCATTAGACTCTGATATTAATCACAATTATCATCAGATGTACTTTGCCCACAAACTGTGTTCCTTTATTAACACAAATCTTTAGTAATTATGATTTCTTTGGTTGTTTTTCTGGCACCAGCTGTACAGTGAAAACACTTTGGATTATAGACGACGTTTAAAAGGTGTACCCAGTTCACATGACATCATTGGTTTTGAGTAAACCACTAAAAAAAAATCACCCAGCATAATGTTGTTTTTAAGGGAGAAACTGTTCATATAGGCCAGTTTTGTACCAGCTGTGAACATAATTTCATTGTGGTTCACAAGTTTTTGAAAATTTCCGCTCTGCCGTCATCTTTTAGCTTTGGCGGTTGTCGCGTGTGGTGTATAAATACACTAACGTAGGCTTATTAACCAGTAACTGTCCTTTTTTTCCAGTCACCAGGTCTATCACGAGAACAGTGCTGCTTTCAGTGTAGCCCTTGAAGTATTTACATTAAGAAACTGTTTATTATAAAAACCATAGCTTATCAGCAGCTGACAAATAAGTGTATTTGCAGTCTTACTTACTGCTGAAGAACAACGAAACATTTTAGTCAGTGATGTAATGGAAAATGGTGATAAATATTTGAATACTTTAGCAATTTTTCTATATATATTTACATAATTTGTATTCACTGACTGAATGCTGCCTAACGAGTTTGTGGTATAACCCAAAAGGCTAATCTCATTATGACTCAACACCAGTCAGCTCCCTACAGCGAGGCTGGAGACCTTAACTGTTCTCTAACTAGACCGCCACAGGCTCAATCTCTGCAATCTCCCAATGTGTCCATCAACAGTCATGTATCCAGCAAAAACATCCTAGAGCAAAAAAACTTAGACCCCATCAGCTTACTCCAAATCCCTCTGCGCTGAGATGCCAGCCGAGTGCACGAACTTTAAAATTAAAGATTCAAGGTTTTTTTAGTAAAAAAGAGTTGAGCACTAGTGATGTGCGATACCACTGATTTCCTTTCCGATCCGATACCAAGTACTTTTCAGGGTGGTATCGACGATACTGATCCGATACCGATACTTTATACAAAAAAACGTATTTTATTTATTGTATCTCAAATTATAGCGTCATAATGATTACAGGACATCAGATTACTTGTTCATCATATAGAAATAAAAAAAACTGAAGTTGTGCGCTATTTGAATACGTTGCCTGCCTGCAGCACTAAAGGACTCCGTGAGAGACACGATTCGCCTCAACATACGCGCCTCATATTCTGTGATATGATTTACTCTGAGGTGTTTGACAAGGTTAGTGATGTTGCCACAACCAAACATGCCAACCCTCCCGATTTTTCCGGGAGAATCCCGGAGCCACCATTCTCCCGAATTTCCAACTGGACAACAAAGTTGAAAAACCATATTGCAGAATTCATAGCGTGGCCGAGCCAATTCCAGTTTCCAACAATGGCGGCAGCTACTTAGTTTTAATATTACTCTTATTTCTCTTTCTGGGTCGCAAAAAAACCCAACTTTTAACATGTTTTCAGGTGAGAATGTAGTTGTGTAAACTTCAAATATCTGAGCCGACACATCGTCTTCAAACCCCCGCAGGCTTTCACTACTCGGGTTAAACATGATATATAAGTCACTTTGATAATTTAAAAATGTTAATTGTTTGGCCTTTTCAGTGTTTTGTTTGTTCGTGAGTAAATCGGTTTGGCTTTTAAATGTTTAAATTAAATTTAACTTTATTAATCCCTCGGGTGGGTTCCTCCGGGGTTTTCACACAGCTGAATAAACGTCAAACAGAAAACTAATTAAAGAAAGTGTGAGATGGTCGAGAGTTTACGCCAGCGCCCGGTTATGTTTTAGAGAGCAAGGAGCAGACGGCTGAGTTTCACTCCACCGAGGGAAGACCGCGAAGGGCGGGTCCTCAGGTGGAAGCAGCCTCTGAATTTGGACACCCCCGCTGTTTCCAGGCCGGCCAATAATAACGGTGACATTTCGCGTATTTTATCCGATAAATAAACACTGTAAAATGTGCCCTTTTGATTGTCTCCCTAATTTTGAGGTCTCAAGGTTGGGAAAGTATGGCCACAACATCTCACTCTTGGAGCACGTTTTTGCCACATGTATCTCAAACCACGTCTCAGCTGTTTGTGGAGGTAAAATAAGTCCGCACAATTAGGCTCAGCCATTGTTGTGAGTGCACACGCCAAGGCGCTGCAAGACATTTATACAGCCGTATTTCGCACATGACTATGAAAGGCGGAAGAGGAAGTAGTTCCTTTGAATGTAGACAATCCGAATGTTATAGTTTCTTTCCACTGTGTTGCTGTTAATGATAAACTACAAATTAACCCTCAATTATTAAAAATATCGATATTTTAATGTGAGAATCGATCCTAGAACATAAATGACTGGTATCGGAGGAATCGATATTTCAGGATCGATCCGCACATCACTATTGAGCACCGCTATGTGACAACTTTCCTCAGGAGGAAAAAAGGAAATGTAAAGAACAGATGAGATTTCTTCATCAACCCTGTGACAGCCAGCAGCAGCTTTTCCTGACACATTTGTGTCATGTGGAGTTACTTGATATCTGTTGACACGTGTCAGAAACTTTTAGACTGCAACCTGAAAATTGTTTCGTTCACTGCCGAGCAAACTCAGACTTCCCTTCAAAGGTTGTTTTAACCGCACGTCGAACTGCAGCCGACTTTGCCACTGCAGTCAGAGTCAGTCCGGGATTAAATGTGACAGTTGCATAACATCAATATAAAGATCATTAACACACCGCTGAATACATAACACTGCAATTTACTGAGGTATGTAACATGTTCAGTCTAAGTGTGATTGTAACTGCTAGAAAATTCAATTTTTTTGAGTGTTTACCCTCTGTCATTTTTTTAAGGAAATTAAATAGAAATTTGCATATATGAATTTTTATTTGTACTCTTTTTGTTTACATCTGGCATTTTTTGTACAGTGCAATTTGGCATCACAGGGTTAAAACTATGCATGGATTGTGTGGAGAGCGCGCCAAAGAAATAGCGCTGTCTTAATAGTTCAAGGTTTTTTAATTGAATTTCATCTGTTCAGTTGGTCTGTGCAGCATTTTATTTTTTATCATGTTTGTGTTCACTGCTACGTTACAGTTTCAGAATCATGAAGATAAACAGCTGGTGAACTTTTTTTTATAGGGGCTTCATTAAACTACGAAGAAAAAAATCAAAATGACATTGAAAGAGCCGTTAAAGGCATGATATGAATGACATATTTTTATAACAGGTCACAATATTCACTAATTTTATGTTCTTATGGCTAATTAATTAAGTGCTTAAGTGTTTTTTTGGGATGTTCATTGCTGTTCTTTTAAATTTAGATTTTTCAATTTAACTCTATTTTCCATTTTATTAAGAGGTTTGGGGCTAACGTGGCTCAAGAGTTGGCAGTTTGTCTTGTAATCGGAAGGTTGCCGGTTCAAGCCCCGGCTCCGACAGTCTCGGCCGTTGTGTCCTTGGGCGAGACACAGTGGCGCCAGTGTCCGGCAGCCTCGCCTCTGTCAGTGCACCCCAGGGCAGCTGTGGCTACAATGTAGCTGCCATCACCAGTGTGTGAATGTGTGTGTGAATGGGTGGATGACTGAATGTAGTGTAAAGTGCTTTGGGGTCCATAGGGACTGAGTAAAGTGCTATACAAATACAGGCCATTTACCATTCTTATTAAAATAGAAAATAGATGCATTCATTTACAAAATCTTATTTAGAAGCACATAAACAGTGAGGATGGAGGAATAACTTTTCAAAGAGCTCATCAGTGTAAGTGTCTATTCCAGCTTGGTAATTATGCTGTAATACTGAGGTAATAATATGAAAACAAGAATGTAATAATATTGAAATAGCAAGCTATTACCTCTAAATAACCAAAGTAATATCCAAGTAATGGCCAAGTTATATCTTGTATCAACAATGTTGTATCTGAGTAATGTTACGCTGAAATGTATGTAACTGGGGAACAAGGGTCAGAAACTGGAGGTAGAAATGTGCCAGAGCAAAACCAGTTAGTAAACCAGTAGTTTGGTAACAGTATGCTAGCAATAAAATGGTAACATCTGTGTATTTGAATTTTTTTTTATACTGACTTTAATAATCTCATAATAATAGAGCAATATAGGCTGATGCTTCCATGTATTAGGGAACTGTTCCCACACTGTAGAGCTGGAATTAATCATTTCCTCTAACCCTTACATTAATCTTTGTTTGAAAGTAACAGCATATTTATTATGTTTAATGATTCTGCCTGTGGTTCATTGCCCCTTTAGGATTCCAGTTTTAATTTTTCATCCTTTCAAAATGTGCTGAAAAAGAAAAAAATAACAACAGATGAACAAAAATGCACCTGGTGGCACTTTTGGAGGACCTTGCATAGCTGGTTTTTCCCTCTTATAGGGAGCAAAAGAATATAAGCTGCATCAGTGAATCCACTGGGAAAACTAATCCTCTATAATCAACACATACACAAATATCAAGGCTTTGTGATATCAACCTGACAATGAGCTTGTCACACAACGGTGGAATTTCCAGCAATAATGAGAAGTGTTAGTTGTAACTATAGCTATAACTAAACTATACTTCTATGTCTGAACATAGTCGGACAGCAGTAGCTGGAACCTGCAGCCAAGAAACTGGATATATATATATATATATATATATATATATATATATTAGGGGTGCAACGATACACAAAATTCACGGTTCGGTTCGGTTCGATACTTTGGTGTCACGGTTCGATATTTTTTTGATACAAAAAAAAATGTTCAAGCATTTTTAATTTGTCATTTATTAAAATTATAAATATACATTTTAACTCAAAAGTACAGTTTTTAAATTTAATGTTGCTGAAACAACAAAGTAATAAAAAAAATTAATCTATCTGATGGAGAAATCCCACATCTTTGCAAAAGAGAGTTTATTACAGAGAAATGGCTCTTTCCAAAATAAAAGCTATACTATACGCTTCTTCTGGGCTATATTCTCAGCAGCATATTAAACATATCAGGTTCCTATAATGCTGGGCTTACACTGTGCGATTTTTTCAGTCGCGCGATACAGCTCCTGCTCAAACTGTACGATTGACTCGCAGGGGTTAGAAGTTCGTAGGTCACAATGCAGGGTCTCACACTGTACGACCCGATGCTCTGATGCGACCCGAGTGCTCACACTGTGCGTCCATAAAATGAAGGTTATAACAGAAATTCTGTCGCTCGCACTCACACAGACCATCAACTTTGCTAAATTGCTAATAAAAAACATTGATCAGGCAGCTGTGATTGAGCAGCGATGTAGATCCAACTATTTTCACGGTTGTTGTGGTCGTGATAATTTTGTGAGGCCACATCGAAAAGGCTCGGATGAGCTTTCCAAAGTTCTACAAGTTGTGCCTCCATCGCTTGTGTCCAGATCTTTTTCACTGACATTTGTCTTTGCGTGTGCGCAGTGTGAGAAACTGCGGTGACAGCCTCACGACAGTCGCGAAATCCTCACGACCAAGCAATTGATGATCGGGAGCTGGTCGTGAGGTGTTAATCGCTTCTCGTTACCCCACGTATACTACACGATGCACGACGCACGATGAAGGCAAAATCGGGCCGATCGCCAAAACGGTCGCACGACTCAGAGATGGGCTCAAAATGAGCAAAAAAAATCACACAGTATGCCCAGCATAAGGAGAATCCTGTGCTAACGGCTGTCTAAATGACTCGGGTAAAGTTTGTAGCATGCGTGCTTGTTGTTTTTGTCTGCTTCCACTTGTCTTTGCACTAGGATGATGTCGGAGTAAATGTGCAGTCATATTCGTTGTGTTCCCACTAGTGCTGTCAGCGTTAATCTCGTTGAAATGACATTAACGCCACAACACGGCAAATCTCCGTTAACGAGCTACTGCGGATCGCCCGTGCGTGCGTGGGGCTGGACGGCCAACACGTTAACGAGCTAACTGCGCTAACACACTAGTTCCCACCAATGTAACTGAGCATTGCGTGGCACATCCAACATACTGTTTTACTTTTGTCCATGACGCGCTTACCTTCTGGGTCACATGAAAACCAAAATAGTTCCAAACGCCAGATCTGAATGAGGGTGGGGGAGCTTCAATTTGCCATGTTGCAACGAGCTTAGCTTCTGTCTCGCTAGTTTGCCCTGCACTCAGTGAATCTGCGTTTGACTACTCCGCCTAGGCTGCACTGAGCGCTCAACACAGACAGCATCGTCAGAAGGAAAGTTGATAAAATAAATAAAAAATTTTGTATTGTTCGATACATATGCCTACCGAACCGAAAGCACTGTATCGAACGGTTCAATATCGATACGAGTATCGTTGCACCCCTAGTAAAAAAAAACACCCAGCACGCCCCTGCGGGCGGTTTATCCTTCAAGCTCGGGTCCTCTACCAGAGGCCTGGGAGCTTGAGGGTCCTGCGCAGTATCTTAGCTGTTCCCAGGACTGCGCTCTTCTGGACAGAGATCTCCGATGTTGTTCCCGGGATCTGCTGGAGCCACTCGCCTATCTTGGGAGTCACCGCACCTAGTGCTCCGATTACCACGGGGACCACCGTTACCTTCACCCTCCACATCCTCTCGAGCTCTTCTCTGAGCCCTTGGTATTTCTCCAGCTTCTCGTGTTCCTTCTTCCTGATATTGCTGTCATTCGGAACCGCTACATCGATCACTACGGCCGTCTTCTTCTGTTTGTCTACCACCACTATGTCCGGTTGGTTAGCTACCACCATTTTGTCCGTCTGTATCTGGAAGTCCCACAGGATCTTAGCTTACCAAGGAGATGCTCTGTCCCCACTGCTGTTCTGCATAGGCCTGAACCCCCTCAGTGAGATCATTAACAAGACTGGCTACGGATACCGACTACGGAACGGAGCAGTTGTCAGCCACCTCCTGTACATGGATGACATCAAGCTGTATGCCAAGAGTGAACGAGACATCGATTCACTGATCCACACTACCAGGCTATACAGCAATGACATTGGAATGTCGTTTGGACTGGAGAAGTGTAGTCGGATGGTATATATATATATATATATATATATATATATATTATTGTGGCGGTAAACACAGACGACACGAGAGCTCTCGATAAACACTGCTCGTTTATTACTCATCACCACAGAACTGAACACTTTCCCTCCAAAACACAGCCACCACACTTCCTGAGAACTGGGTGTGAGTGGAGCCCTCCAGTGGTCCACCACACATGCCCCCCCCCCCCCACCCCCCCCCCCGAACACCCAGTAGGGTCATCCCCTAGTCCAGAACCCTTGCTTTAATTAAACGTCCAGAACGGCTGAACCGGGGAGGTGGAGAGCTGGCGGAGGGGAAACGAGCCTGAGGGCCAGGCTGGCATGGGCGGTCAGGAAAAACTGAAGATAGCTCGGGCCCCGCCAGGTGGGGGGAGCTCCCAGAGGAAGAAGCAGGGTTGTCCAGTCCAGTGGAAGGCGGGAGTGGAAGGCGGGGGGCCTGAGCCAGCACCACCTGGTCATCCAGAAGCACATGTGCTGGTTTAAGTCTGTCAATAGAAACAGCCTCCTGCCGACCCCCAAAATCCAAAAGGAAATGCTTCCGGCCGGTTGAATAACCCGAAAGGGGCCGTCATACAGTGGACGCAGCGGAGGCCTGTGAGCGTCATGCCTGACAAAAACAAACTGCAAAGAGTCCAACGACCTCGGAACAAAGGTGTCGGGCACACAATGGTGCACTGGGCCAGGAAGAGAAAACGAGTCTCTAGGGGGACGGAGAGACAGCACAGAGGGAGCAAAGCACGGGGGTGGGCTCTCAGGAAAGAATTCCCCGGGGACCCGGAGGGGCTGACCAAGGACAAGTTCAGCCGGGGAAACCCCAAGGTCTTCTTTAACCGTGCAGCGCAACCCCAGTAAAACCCATGGAAGGCGGTCAACCCAGTTGCCATCTGTGAGAGAAGCACGGAATGCGGCCTTAAGCGACCGGTGGAAACGTTTGCACATCCCGTTGGCCTGCGGGTGGTACGCAGTGGTGCGGTGGACCTTGACCCCCAGGCCGTCAGCCATGGCAGACCAAAGCTTGGAAACGAACTGGGGGCCCCTGTCTGAGGTAATGTCAGCGGGGGGACCGAAACGTGAAACCCACGTTGACAAAAATGCCCTGGCCACTGCTGCTGCTGTAGTGGACGCCAGAGGCACTGCCTCAGGCCAGCGGGTTGTGCGGTCCACTACAGTCAAAAGGTGCGTGAAACCTTGTGACTGCGGCAGAGGACCAACCAGATCCACATGCACATGATCAAAACGCCTCCCTGGAACGCGGAAGGATTCGAGGGGCGCCTGTGTGTGCCTATGGATCTTAGCGCGTTGGCATGGGATGCACGCGGCTGCCCAGTCTTTCACCGATTTACGAAGGCCTGGCCAAACGAACCTAGAGCTGACCAGCCTGACCGAGGCCCAGACGCCTGGATGAGAGAGGGCGTGTACGGAGTCGAAAACGCGACGACGCCACGAAAGGGGAACTACAGGGCGTGGACGGCTGGTGGAAACATTGCAAAGCAGGCTAGGCCCGCCGTTCCACACGGGTCTGTCCTCCAGTACAAGGCCCGTTTGCGCAGACCGAAGGGCAAGGACGTCCGGGTCGGCCTGTTGGTCAGCGGCCATAGCCTCAAAGTCTATGCCAACATAAACAGGAGAAACCAGCACACGGGATAGACAGTCAGCCACGCAGTTGGACTTACCAGCCACGTGCTGAATGTCAGTTGTGAACTCGGAAATGGCTGCCAACTGGCGCTGCTGGCGCCCGCTCCACAGATCAGAGACCTTTATGATCGACGTACGCAGTGAAGCTCCGACCCTCGAGAAAAAAACGAAAATGCCGTGTGGTGAGGTGTAGGGCAAGCAACTTCCTGTCAAAAACGCTATATTTGCGCTCACTGTCTCTAAGCGTGCGACTAAAAAAAAGCGAGCGGTTGCCAGACACCGGAGACCCGCTGCTCTAACACTGCGCCCACTGCCACGTCCGACGCGTCGGAGGTCAACGCAATCTCCGCCGACGGAAACGGGTGGGCCAGCAGGGCGGCGTTTGCCAGCGCGGTCTTGGCCCCAGAAAATGCCTGGATGCGTTCAGGGAGCCAATCAATCGGGTCCTTAGCTGTTTTACCCTTCAAGGCAGCATAGAGAGGCTGCAGCAGGTGCGCAGCTCTGGGGAGAAAGCGGTTGTAGAAATTGACCATCCCCAAGAACTCCTGCAGCGCTTTAACGGACGTAGGACGCGGAAAAGCCGAAATGGCCCGGACCTTGTCTGGCAACGGAACCACACCGTCAGCGGAAATGCGGTGGCCATCAACCGCTGAAAAGTCTGGGCGGCGCCTTTCAGACCGAACGGCATGCGCAAAAATTCAAACAGGCCGAAAGGGGTAATAACGGCAGTTTTGGGGACGTCTTCGGCGCGCACGGGAACCTGGTTATACCCCCGCACCAAGTCAATTTTAGAAAAAATCGAGGTGCCGGCGAGGTGGGCGGAAAAATCCTGGATGTGGGGAATGGGGTAACGGTCATTCTCCGTGACATTATTCAAACGGCGAAAATCCCCACACGGCCGCCACAGACCGTCTGACTTGGGCACCATGTGTAGCGGAGAAGCCCAGGCACTATTCGAGCGCTGCACATTGCGGCAAACTCTTCCCGAGCGACGGAGAGTTTCAAATCAAATCAAATCACTTTTATTGTCACATCACATGTGCAGGTACATTGGTACAGCACATGTGAGTGAAATTCTTGTGTGCGAGCTTCACAAGCAACAGAGTTGTGCAAAATACAATAATGGCTACATCTGAAACTAATAAATATATGTACAATATATAATAGTATATGCATTTTTGGATGTGTATACTAAATATTTTTCTACGTGTGTGTGTGTGTGTGTGTGTGTGTGTGTGTGTGTGTGTGTGTGTGTGTGTGTGTACACATATTTTACAAATTAAATAGAGTAAACAATAAATAAAATATATAAAATAAAATATACAGAGTGAGACATGTGCAAAACAGTGGCGTTACTGTACAGTATGTAGTGCATAATGTTAAAGTTCCAGTAGTGAAGCTGAGGTGTCTATGAAGTGTTCAGCAGTCTGATGGCCTGATGGAAGAAGCTGTCTCTCAGTCTGCTGGTACGGGACCGGATGCTGCAGAACCTCCTTCCTGATGGAAGTAGTCTGAACAGTTTATGGCTGGGGTGACTGGAGTCCTTGATGATCCTCCCCGCTTTCCTCAGGCACCGCTTCCTGTAGATGTCTTGGAGGGAGGGAAGCTCACCTCCAATTATCCGTTCAGAGCACCGCACTACTCGCTGGAGAGCTTTGCAGTTGTAGGCGGTGCTGTTGCCATACCAGGTGGTGATGCATCCAGTGAGGATGCTCTCAATGGCACAGTGATAGAAGGTCCTGAGGATGCGGGGGCTCATGCCGAATCTTTTCAGTCTCCTGAGAAAGAAGAGGCGCTGCTGGGCCTTCTTCACTGTTTTGTTTGTGTGTACTGACCACGTAAGATCCTCAGCCAGATGTACACCAAGGAACCGGAAGCTGCTCACTCTCTCCACAGCAGCGCCGTTGATGGTGATGGGGGTGTGTACTTCTCTGCACCTCCGGAAGTCCACTATCAACTCCTTTGTCTTTGCGACGTTGAGGGTGAGATGGTTGTCTTGACACCAGTGGGTCAGGGCGCTGACCTCCTCCCTGTAAGCTGTCTCATCACTGTTGGTGATAAGACCCACCACTGTAGTGTCGTCCGCAAACTTCACAATGATGTTGGAGCTGTTAGTGGCTGTGCAGTCGTAGGTGTAGAGTGAGTATAGGAGAGGGCTCAGTACACACCCCTGTGGAGCACCAGTGTTCAGTGTGATGGGGGATGAGGTGATGCTGCCCAGTCTGACAACTTGGCGTCTGTCAGACAGGAAGCTAAGGATCCAGCTGCAGAGGGAGCTGCTCAGTCCTAGATCCTGCAGCTTCCTGTCCAGCTTCGAGGGAACGATGGTATTGAATGCTAAGCTGTAATCTACAAACAGCCTTCTCACATACGTGTCTCTCTTCTCCAGGTGTGACAGGGCAGTATGTAGTGTCAGGGCTATGGCATCATCAGTGGACCTGTTGTGGCAGTATGCGAACTGTAGAGGGTCCAGTGAGTCGGGTAGTGCAGAGCAGATGAAGTTCCTGACCAGCTTCTCGAAGCATTTGCTTACGATGGGGGTCAGGGCTACAGGTCGCCAGTCGTTCAATGAGGAGATGGTGGAGGATTTGGGTACAGGGACGATGGTGGCCATTTTGAAGCAGGCTGGGAGTACAGACAGAGAGAGGGAAAGGTTGAAGATGTGCGTGAACACTCCAGCCAGCTGAGCCGCGCATGACTTGAGGACGTGGCCGGGAATCCCGTCCGGACCAGTAGCTTTGCGTGCGTTCACCTTCCTGAAGCACCTCCGCACATCCTCCTCAGACACAGTGTGCGCACTGACGTCATCCGCGGTGCGCACACTGTCCGGTCTCATGGTGTTCGCTGTGTCGAATCTAGCGTAGAATACGTTTAGATCCTCACACAGAGAGGCCGTGGTCTGCGGTGTGCTGGTTTTCCCTCTAAAGTCTGTGATCGTGTTTAGTCCCTGCCACATACTCCGAGGGTTGTCAAACTGTTGCTCCACCCTGTCCCTGTATTCACGTTTGGCTGCTTTGATCGTCTTCCGGAGTTGGTAATGTGCGTGTTTGTAGTCCGATGTGTTCGCGGAGGCAAAGGCGGTGCTCCGTGCCGCCAGTGCCGCGCGAACATCTCCGTTAATCCAGGGTTTTTGATTTGGGAACGTTTGATTTGTTTCGCGGGGTCGAGGCGGCACGCGCGTGCGAACACCGGGGGACCGACCGTCGGAATATAATGTTCAACCCCGTGCTTCGTTGCCGTGTTCGAGAAATTAGGAACAGTCAGTGAAGGGAACTCCAAGAGCAAACGCTGAAAAACATTCCCTGAAGTCACTAAATTAGCCCAATTCAGGGGCTCGATGGCGCGAGTGAAACAGGGCATTGAAGAAAAAGACAGTGCATCGATTAAGCGTCTGTTAGCGACATCGACCAGCAGTCCGTGGGCACAAAGAAAATCAGCGCCCAAAATAGGTACAGAGCTAGCGGCAACAACAAAGGTCCATTGGAAATCCCGACCATGAAAACAAACAGTCACGAACCTTTCCCCGAACGTTGCGATGGGAGAGCCATTAGCCGCAATAAGCTGCGGTCCGCAGCCCGCTGCTAAACTGTCGGCTCCGGACGGGGGAAGGAGGCTCTTCTGGGAGCCGGAGTCAACCAGGAAACGTCTCCCAGAGCGCGAGTCTTCTATGAAGAGCAGTTTTTCTTTGTCGCCAGCGGTCGCGGCCGCTACAGCGCGCTGGCGGGGTCCATGTCCCAGGGTCGGAAAAGCGCAAGGCGGCAGGCAGCAGCGTGCTCCGGCGCCAAAACGCTGATGGTAGAAACAGAGGTCCCGTCCGTGGTGTCGCTGTGCCGCGATCTTTGCCGTCAGCGAAGGATCGGGTACGTCGTGGCAGGTCAGCGGGGAAGTGGAAGGCACCGCCGACGAGGCTGGAACTAGGTCGTGATCGTGGAAAGTGCGGGTAGCCAGGAGAATACGATCCGCATCCTCAGCCAGGGAGCGATAATCCTTCGTGCCCAGAAGCGGAGAGTTGGCGAGGCCGGCTCTCACGGCCGCCGGCAGCTGTCGGAGGAAAATGTGGGCGAAGAGGAATCCCCCGTCATCTGGTCCGAGAAAGGATAGTATGTGCTCCATCAGTTCGAGAGCCGTACCGCCACCCAGGCCTGAGAGGGAGAGGAGCTTCTCGGCTCGCTCTGCGTCGGTGAGGGCATAGCGCCGAAGAAGCAGCTCCTTAAGGGCGGCGTACTTCCCTCGGGTGGGTGGGTCCCGGAGGAGAGTCAACGCACGACGGGTGGCTAGCGGGTCGAGAGAAGCCACCACATGGTGCTATTTCGTGTCGTCAGCCGAGATGCCACGAAGGGCGAACTGAGCCTCCACGTGCACGAACCACGACGGGAGATCGTGAAGCCAAAAGTCCGGCAGCTCGAGCGCCACAGCAAACGTAGCTGCAGCCGGAGGCAGAGGGCTGGCGGCTGCTGATGCATCCAGAGCGGAGTCGGCGCCACCATTGGACTGCAGCATGTTCGAGTCAGGGGTCACCAATGTGGAGGTAAACACAGACGACACGAGAGCTCTCGATAAACACTGCTCGTTTATTACTCATCACCACAGAACTGAACACTTTCCCTCCAAAACACAGCCACCACACTTCCTGAGAACTGGGTGTGAGTGGAGCCCTCCAGTGGTCCACCACAATATATATATAAACTAGGACTCGATTGCATGTTGATAATTAATGTTACTAATCAATTAATCCTCCTGACTTAATTTGTATTTTCACTCGCACCATTAGGTTTATGAAATATGTGTTTTGGGTTTTCATTCAAATTGTTCTATGCAACCTCTCCAGAAGAGTCATTTACATGGTTTTGGTGACCTTAAACTAGCACCTTGATCTGCTATTAATTATTACACAGTTTTCCCCATACAGTCAGTCCTCATTTCATTTCATTTAAATTTTCCTTTATTGCTATGATGAGGTTTGGCTTGTGGTTTTGAATGTCTCCGCAACTGTTGGATGGATCGCTATAAACTGAAACAATATAAATTATGACATTTCTAATCAAAAAACTGCTTATCTAGTGCCTTCATCCTCATTTAACACATGTCAAAAACATGAAAGCTGATATTAGTACTGAAGTGCATCACAGCTTCACAGAGCTGTGGTGGGCATGGCTGTCAATCTGTTACAGATTGTTTGTATCGGGTCTGTTAAATTAGCTTTTTCTTCTCTTGCCAAATATATGAACGGAAACACCAAAATCTTTGTTTCACCCACCTTCCCAGTAGAGATGGACCGATCCGATATTATGTATCGGTATCGGTCCGATACTGAACTAAATTACTGGATCGGATATCGGAGAGAAATAAAAAAAAATGTAATCCGAGTATCACAAAATGACCTCACAAAATGCGCTACTTGGCGTAACCTAGCTCGCCGCATCGGAGCAGTATGTGTCACGTGACAGAGCGGCTGTTGTCTGCCAGACCTGTCGGTGGTCTGTTGGTGCATTTGGAGCCTCGCTACATGCTTCCTAATCGCAGCATTTCATCTCGGCGAAAACTATCCCAGAGAAGTAAAGCAAGTGTGTAAGTTCATCCCTGAATGTTTGCATAGTATTTCCACATTAAGCTTAACAACTGATATATTGAGCCACAGCTGGACTGGCCATCGGAGTTCCATGTTGAGGTGAAAAGGAAGCAATTTGTCCCGTACTTCAGCTAGAATTAAAAAATAGACACAAAGCTGGAGTTATTCTGTCTTTGCTGCGCAGTTGCATCTACTTCTTTCATTCACTCCCCCTCCCTCTCCTGTTATTACTTCAAACATGAAACTGATCAATGATCAGCTGATCGGCTTTTCTGCTGCAAGTCCTGTCTTTCTTGTTTATCACCCACTTTGCGCTAGAAAGAGGAAACCAGTGGATAAACAACAGCAGCACGTTTAAAAGTGATAAGCTGTTGTTAGAATTTATTTAATATTACTTTCTACTATCAGCTGATGTTTGCTGGAGCCACAGCTGTAAAAGCTGCTGGTCATGATGTCGGTTTGGATATGTGGTGAGAGGGAAACTTGAAGATGAAACCAGGAGATGTCCTTACTGAATCATCAGAGCTGAACAGGTGATGGAGAAACAGGTTTACCTTTTAGGTGACATGAATGAGTTGAAGGGAAGTTATGAACTGTTTCTGAGAGACAAATAACACCAGGATCCTTTTCTAAGTAGCTGACAGCTGGTAACTGTGCAGGGGCGACTCTAGCAAAGTTTTGTCAGGGGCCAGGTTGGGCATTAACAGGGAAAGGGGGGCACAAAGAAATAGTTTTCTTTGTTATGTCATTTAAAAACTTTGAATAAATAATTATCTGAATCTTAAAACAAAAGTGGTCATCCGATTAAATGTATAGAAATCCATTATTGTATATAGTAATATACACCCTAGTAAGCTATAGTACTTTTTCCTTTGGGAAGGTACCATCTGTGCAGTCTGCAATTCTGTTGAAGAAAGATGTTGAATCTATTTAATTATTGTAGAAAAATAATTGATTCTGTGCATTTGTTTTACACGCATTAAATTAAAGTTGATTACATCGATTAAGTGCGGGGGTGGTTCACTGATATTTTTGCTGGGAGTTGGCAACCCTATTAGTTAGTACTCTTTAAAATACCAGAATAGGGAGGATGGTGTAGGTTTAAATTTATTAGATTGATCAGTGTTATATAAAACAGTTTTGTTGATTACAAAATACGCTATATCGGATCCATATTGGTATCGGCAGATATCCAAATTTATGATATCAGAATCGGTATCGGACATTAAAAAGTGGTATCGTGCCATCTCTACTTCCCAGTGCCTTTAAAATACCTTTAAAATGCTCTTTAAGACATACAGTTAGGAAGCACAACTGTTCAAACACAGACAGGAAATTAAAACGAAGCATGAGTCCCAAAGCTAATTCCCTGGCATGCCTGTCCCAGATGTCCGGTCCTATTGATCCAGTCTAAAAAGCACTTTTTCTGTGCACGAACGTCACAGAATTCAATTCAATTCAATTCAATTTTATTTATATAGCGCCAAATCACAACAAAAGTCGCCTCAAGGCGCTTCATAGATACAGAGAAAAACCCAACAATCATATGACCCCCTATGAGCAAGCACTTTGGCGACAGTGGGAAGGAAAAACTCCCTTTTAACAGGAAGAAACCTCCGGCAGAACCAGGCTCAGGGAGGGGCGGCCATCTGCTGCGACCGGTTGGGGTGAGAGAAGGAAGACAGGATAAAGACATGCTGTGGAAGAGAGACAGAGGTTAATAACAGATATGATTCAATGCAGAGAGGTCTATTAATACATAGTGAGTGAGAAAGGTGACTGGAAAGGAAAAACTCAATGCATCATGGGAATCCCCCGGCAGCCTACATCTATTGCAGCATAACAAAGGGAGGATTCAGGGTCACCTGGTCCAGCCCTAACTATAGCCTAACTATAGAAGCCCAAACAGCGTCTGCTGCCAACAGACTGACTGACCTCTGAGAGAAGTGAGCTGCTGTTTTAATTATTGTGACTCATCTGCCTGTTATGCTGCAAATTGGCCTCCAAAGATATGTATGCCAAAGTGTTTCTGTGCAGTATGGGGTCATTACAGGCATCAACTGCTTCTAGTAACTGTTGTGAAGTTGTATAGTTTACAAAAGAGACAGAGCCAGGCGTTCTGTAGTCAGCCACAGATGCAGGAAATGGCTTTGAATGACCAGGCCTAGAACATAAATGTGTTCTTCTCTTATTATTTATTTATTTATTCAGTTTTTAATTTGGGTCACAACCAACTATAACAAGCACCCAACAAGGTTGTGGTACTTTGTACAACTGTCTCTTTTGTAACTTTCATTTTATCCGGCATTATTTGTTTTGTGCCTTTTGTGCTTTTCTTTGATTTTCTGCTTTCTGTCTTTTCCACTTGCTTTCTGGTCTAGTTTGTAAAGTTAACTTGTGCATGTCTGGTGTTTTCCCTCCTTTCATGCTATCTGTGCTGCTTTCAATAGGTTCACCTGTTCGATTGTTCATCCGCTCTGCGTGTACATATCACACCTCCTTTCTAATTTCTTCTGATTCCCACCAGAAATGTGAGCCAAGGAGGCAAGTTCGGGACATGAGGAGAGACGAGCTGAGAACATTTAACAACCTGAGACATCCTTTCAGAGGATTATTTTAAAGTGATGGTGTTAGGTACAACTGCAACATAAATTATTGTGTTATAACCTATTACTGCTGTGTTTAATGGTCTCAGATGGTCATTACATACTTCAAATTTAGTTCCTTTTTTAATTAAACAAGGCAACCTGAAAAGATAATATACTTTTTTTAACACACAGAAACAGTGATGGGCAGAAAGTTTTATCATCAGCTGATTATCTTGATTAACCAAAACAATGTATGAATACAAACTTGCAGTTTGTAGATTTACCTTACCACTGTAATTTTGAATATCTCAGCTGTGTGAAGCCCATCGTTTATACCTTTAAAATAAAAGGTATAAAATTGCCTTCCTAAAGCTCTGACCTCAACAATATTAAAAATTAGTGGACATTATTTATAAAGCCTGGTTTGTGCAAAAGAGTTTAAATACGCTCTACCAATTTTGCTAAAAAGAGAAAGAGAGAGAGAGAGAGAGAGGTCAAAAGATGGACTAAACGCTCTGACACAGTAGTCGTGTGAGCAGCTGCAGTAAAGAAAAGAAAAGCTGAAGAGGACTGAAGTGTCAAAGAGGGCGAGCATGTATCCAGGAGAACAGACAAGTGTGGAGAATCAAGGTTATGAAGAGGTTTGAAAATGTGAAGGAGGGTCTTGAAGTTAATGCTTAGGTGAACTGGAACCCAATGGAGCCACTTTACTCCAGGTGTTATATGTTCTGGTTCTGGATATAATGTTGTCAGCTGAATTCTGCCATGAAGGACAAGAGTGCTGTCGAGGATGACACCCAGAGTCTAAACCTGAAGGGAAGGAATGACTTTAATTTCCTTTAAACGATCAGAACCTGTCACGGCCGGGCGGATCACACACAGTGATTCGGCGTGCCCGTGTGGCGTGCTGGCTAGACCCAAGCGCGGCGAAGGCTAGCGGTGGGTTTGGAGCAGACACGCAGTTATTCTAGTAATGACCAGAGCACGAAGCGTGGCTTCGGAACGGTCGTTACAGACAGAGAGCGAGCGGAGCCGGGAAGAGAAAAAGGATTGAAAGGGATTGTAACTCACAGTTGCTGAATCAGGCGGAGACTGACGTCGGCAGAGTTTCGGAGCTCCTGACACGAAGATACTGATGTCTGAGCGGCGAACAGGTGGGTGGCGTCTCTCTTTTAACCCCGGCCCCGTGATCAGCTGATCACAGCCGATCACCGGCTGACAGGACCCCCCCCCCGAGGACCGGCACCCGACGGGCCAGGACGGCGGCGACGGAAATCCGAGATGAGGGAAGGATCCAAGATGAAGCGGGACGGCACCCAGGAGCGCTCATCAGGGCCGTAGCCAGCCCAGTCCACCAAATACTGGACCCCCCGGCCCCGGGGACGGGAGTCCAAGATCCGACGGACAGCGTAGACAGGACCCCCATCGACGATCCTGGGCGGGGGCGGGGCCCGGGAGGGGGGCGCCAGTGGGGAAGCGACGTGCCGCTTAAGCTGCGAGACGTGGAAAACCGGATGGACCTTCATGGCGGGCGGAAGCCGGAGACGGTAAGCCACGGGGTTGAGCCGGGCGGTGACTTCGTACGGGCCGACGAACCGGGGAGCGAGCTTCTTGGACTCACCGCGCAGCCGTAGGTGCTTAGTGGAGAGCCAGACGCGGTCCCCCGGCCGGAAGGGGTGACCCGGGCGGTGGCGGCGACGATGCTGCCGGGTGTACAGAGCGTTGGCCCGGGAAATGGCAGCCCGCGCCTTGATCCAGGCCTGGCGACAGCGGCGGACCATCCGTTCAGCAGCCGGCACGTCGACCTCCGCTTCCTGATGGCTGAAGATAGGAGGTTGAAATCCATGACAGACCTCGAAGGGCGAGAGACCGGTGGCGGAAGAGATGTGAAGGTTATGAGACAACTCAGCCCACACCAGGTAACGAGGCCATAGCGACGGTTGGGCGGAGACGAAGCACCGTAAGAAGCGCCCCAACTGTTGATTGGTCCGTTCAACCTGCCCATTGGTCTGAGGGTGATAGCCGGACGAGAGGCTGGGAGACGCTCCAATCAGGCGGCAGAAGGCCTTCCAGAACCTGGTGGTGAACTGTGGCCCCCGATCGGAGACTATGTCCTTGGGGAATCCGTGAAGCCAGACGACATGGTCCAGGAGGAGCTCGGCCGTCCGTTTGGCGGAGGGGAGGCCGGCCAGGGCGACCAGGTGCACCGCCTTAGAAAACCGGTCCACAAAGGTGAGGATGGTGTCAAGACCGTCCACAGATGGAAGGCCGGTAACAAAGTCGAGGCCGACATGGGACCAGGGACGTCTCGGCACCGGGAGAGGGTGAAGGTCGCCAGCGGGCGGCTGGGTGGAGGACTTGGCCCGAGCACAGGTGTCACAGGCGGAAACGAAGTCACAGACGTCCCGAGTCATGGAGGGCCACCAGAAGGCACGACGGAGGAGCTGGAGGGTTCTGTCGGGCCCTGGGTGACCAGAGAGCGGGGAGGAGTGAGCCCAGAGCAAGGCCTCCTGACGGCACCGGGATGGCACATAGAGCCGCCCAGCTGGGGTCTCCGGCGGAGGCGGTTCGGCGGTCAGGGCGTCCCGGATAGAGTCCTCCAAGGGCCACCGAAGGGGGGCAGCGAAACAATGAGACGGTAGGATAGGTCCAGGGTCTGACGTGAAGTCGTCCTGGGCGAACTGCCTGGAGAGGGCGTCTGCCTTGGTGTTCTTGGAGCCAGGGCGGTAGGCGAGGTGGAAGTTGTACGGTTCGAAGAATAAGGCCCAACGGGCCTGCCTTGGGTTGAGCTGCTTGGCAGAACGAATATGGATCAGGTTCTGGTGATCAGTCCAGATCAGAAATGGTTCTTTCGCTCCCAGGAGCCAATGCCGCCATTCTTCCAAGGCCCACTTGATGGCCAGGAGTTCCCGGTCGCCGACACCATACCGTCGCTGCGTGTCAGAGAACTTCCTTGAAAAATAGCAGCACGGGTGAAGTTTTCCATCCGGGCCATGTTGAGAGAGGACGGCGCCAGCGCCAACATCGGAGGCATCCACCTCCACCACAAAATCTCCGGCAGGATCAGGGTGGAGCAGGACGGGAGCTGTAGCAAACCGACGGATAAGGTCTCGGAAGGCCAGTTTCGCACCAGGGGGGAGGCAGAAGGGCCTGGGCAGGTTAGCTGGTTTAGTGAGGGATGTCAGTGGCGCGACAATGGTGCTGAAATTGCGGATAAAGCGCCGATAAAAATTGGCAAAGCCCAGGAAGCTCTGTAGCTGCTTAAGGCTGGAAGGCTGAGGCCACTGGGTCACGGCTTGGAGCTTTTGCGGGTCCATGGTCAGGCCATTGGAGGAGATGGTGAAGCCCAGGAAGGTAGTGGACCGTTGATGGAAGGCACACTTTTCCAGTTTGCAGAACAGCTGGTACTCGAGCAGCCTGCTTAGCACGGCCCGCACATGGCGAATATGGTCCACTTCGGTGCGGGAGTAGATCAGGATGTCATCCAGATAGGCAAACACCCATCGGCCCAGCATGTCCCGCAAGACATCGTTGATCAGGTGTTGGAAGACAGCAGGGCTGTTGCAGAGGCCGAAGGGCATCACCAGATACTCCCAGTGCCCGTTAGGGGTGATGAAGGCCGTCTTCCATTCGTCCCCTTCTCTAATCCGCACCAAATTGTAAGCGCTGCGTAGGTCTAGTTTGGTGAAGATGCAGGCCTGGGAGAGGGAATCGAGCGCGGTGGATAGCAGAGGAAGAGGATGGCGGTTCTTAACGGTGATTTTATTCAAGCCTCGGTAGTCTATACAGGGGCGAAGCCCGCCGTCTTTCTTCTTTACAAAGAAGAACCCCGCAGCTGCAGGGGAGGTAGAAGGGCGAATGAAGCCCTGTTGGAGAGCCTCAGCGACGTACTCCTCCATGGCTTTGTTCTCTGCGGTTGACAGCGAGAACAGGCGACCACGAGGAGGGACTGCTCCCGGGAGGAGCTCGATGGCCATGTCGTAGGAGCGATGAGGAGGGAGAGCGGAGGCTCGCCTCTTACTGAAGACCTCGGACAGGTCATGGTAAGCCGGAGGGATCCTATCCAGATCGACGGGCTCCGGGGGTGACGCCTCTTCTGACTTTGAGTCCTGTCCAGTCCGGAGGAGAAGGCAGTGGCGTGGACACCGGGGACCCCAGTCCAGGATCTGGCAGGAAGACCAGGAGACGTGGGGGTCATGTCGACGGAACCAGGGGTATCCGAGGATGAGAGGAGAGGAAGAGGCCGAGACTACTAGAAACCGGATCTCCTCCTGATGATCCCCGACAGACATGCGGACTGGCTGGGTCTGGAACTGGACCGGGTAGGGTTGGAGTGGTCGCCCGTCTACTGAGGTCACCGGGAGAAATCGGTCGACGGAAGCCAATGGGATGCGAAGCCGAGAGGCTAGTTTTTGGTCGATGAAGTTCTCGGCGGCTCCGGTGTCCAGGAGGGCTTCGGATGAGAGCTGTTGGTGTTTCAGGTGAAATGTGACCGGTAACAGAAAACGAGAGGGATCGGAGGAGTGGGAAGGGCCAGGTGGGACACCCCCGCAGTCTACCTGGCGTCGTCGTTTCCCGGCCGTAGCGGGCACTGGGGACGACGGTGTCGAGCTGATCCACAGTAGGCGCAGAGGCCCTCACGCCAGCGTCTCTCTTTCTCCTCTTTGGGGAGTCCACCCAGCTGCATGGGCTCCTCGCTGGATGTGCTGCTTGGGCTAGCCGTGGCTCCATCAGAGGGGGGAGGAGGTCGCGACGACGTGGTCCGCTGAGGCTGGAAGGGTTTTAAGGCCCGAGGGGCATGGCGAGGCCGCGACATCACACGTTGGTCGATCTTCAGGGCAAGGTCCACGGCCTCATCCAAGGTCTTTGGGGCCTCACGGCCGGCCATCTCGTCTCTGATGTAATCAGCCAGCCCCTCTAGAAAGATGGAGCGCAGAGAAGCATCTCCCCATTGAAGCTTAGCAGCCAGGGTGCGGAATTGGGAGGCGAAGTAACAGACTGGTCGGCTGCCCTGGCGTAGATGAAGCAGCTGTGACTCCACTTCCACTTCACTGCTGGGGGGAACGAAAGTCTTTTTTAACTCCTCCACAAACAGAGCATAGTCATTACACGCTGCAGACTTATTGTTGTAGAGAGCCGCGGCCCATTCCTGAGCCTGGCCAGACAAGAGAGAGGTGAGCATCGCCACTTTTGCACGGGCAGTGGCGTATTTAGTGGGTTGACATTCAAACATCATGTCTAAGGTGGCGAGCAATCCATCAGGCCGGCCGTCTACTCCGTTCCACTTGTCGGGTAGTCCGATCCGGGGTTCAGCGCTCACCGGCGCTGGCTGACGTTGCAGCGAGGTGACGGAAGAGGAAAGCTGGAGGACAGTTTCGGTGAGAGACTCCATCTTTGTGCTCATCCGATCCACCACACCGCGAAGATATAACACTTCGGCTTTCAGCCGTTCGAATTCCGCTGGGTCTATATGCGGCTCAGACATCCTGTCACGGCCGGGCGGATCACACACAGTGATTCGGCGTGCCCGTGTGGCGTGCTGGCTAGACCCAAGCGCGGCGAAGGCTAGCGGTGGGTTTGGAGCAGACACGCAGTTATTCTAGTAATGACCAGAGCACGAAGCGTGGCTTCGGAACGGTCGTTACAGACAGAGAGCGAGCGGAGCCGGGAAGAGAAAAAGGATTGAAAGGGATTGTAACTCACAGTTGCTGAATCAGGCGGAGATTGACGTCGGCAGAGTTTCGGAGCTCCTGACACGAAGATACTGATGTCTGAGCGGCGAACAGGTGGGTGGCGTCTCTCTTTTAACCCCGGCCCCGTGATCAGCTGATCACAGCCGATCACCGGCTGACAGAAGCGGGTGTGGGCAGTAGAGCAGGGCAATATGACCAAAAATATTTATCACGATATACATTTGAAAATTTGTGATAACGATATAACTGACGATATAATTGACACTAGACAAAATACTTTACTCCAATACTAAACTCCACAACTTTATTAGTGCAAAAAAAAAAACCCCATCAATGTATTTGTTGTCTGTTGTGTCTCTTTCTCTCTCTTTCCCTCCGGCTCTGTTCCTGTGCTACTACTAGTGTAACGCGCGTTGCAACTTCTTATCTGGTGCACGTCTTTTATTTTGACAGCGAATGCGCACCTGCGGACCACTTATGTGCACCCCTGATTATAAGGGGCACTGTCGATTTTCAGAAAAATCAAAGGATTGATTTTAAGTGTGCCGTATTTTCCAAAATAACGACGGCCCGCTAGCATGCTCTACCAAAAATAGTGCTTTGTTGTATATCTGATGGACGAAAGCTAAACCAGTTCCACACCAGTGAAGTTGCAGCATTTTCACAAACCAATTCTGGTTCATCCGTTTCATTCAACGATCCGCTTTCGCCCTTCTCATTCTCCGCCATGCTTTTTCCGCCATGTGCGTATGAAAACAAAGGCACTGCTCATGCGCGTTTTACCCATATTCTATTGCGATATTTCATTTTCTTATCATTGCCCAACATTATACCGGTATTACCGTGAACGGTATGATATGGCCCAGCCCTAGTGGGCAGGAAAATGGGAGAGGGTTTGGAAAAGAAATAGAACTGGGTGTCATCTGCATAAAAGTGAAACTGAATATTATATTCCCTAAAATACTGCAGAGATAGGAGATAAATAATAAAGAGAAAACCCCTGGGGCACACCCCAATTAACTGAAGTAGAGTGAACCATGAGAGAGGTGGTCACAAGAGCTGTTTTTGTACTATGGAAAGAATGGAGACCAGAATGAAGATGTTCATATCGTGAGCAAGAAGTGGGAGGGAAAGTCCATCAAGAGTAGTGGGCAGTGAAACAAGTTACTTTACCTTACTAATTGTCATGGTTCTGGGTCCTTTTGACTCAGCATTTTATGTTTCTTGTGTTTTTATGACCTTTTGTGTTATGGTTTATTATTCTTAGTGGTAATCCTGAGTTTATTCTGTGTTAAGCTTTGTACATTTAGGCTCCCCTCGTCTCTTTGCTCTCTGTGTCCCCGTCTGTGCATCTGTGTTTATATAGTTGTTTGAGTTCTTGTGCCTTGTTTTCCCTCCTTGTGTTTTATTCCATCACGTTTATCAGCATCTCCCTCCGTTCTGTGTTGCGTTCTCCCTCACGGCTGTGTTTCTCCCTGTGGATTTAGATTCTTAGGTTTTTCCAGTTTAGTTTTGTATTGTTTTGCATCGAGCAACAAAACTGGGGTTTTTGAGTTCACGTCCTACATCTAAGTCTGCATTTAGGTCCTCTTCCTGCCTGCACACAGCCGGATCATGACACTAATGTTCTGTGTGATTTAGAGAAAATCCAAAACAAATTCAAACTCAAATTCTTGTTTCTTTTAAGCCATTAAGAAATTGATTCTGTATAATCATTTCAAACTGGAAAAAGAACAATTCAAGGATTTCATTAAAAACTAAAGTTACCAGAACATTCATGAGTGGATATTCTTCATTTTGACCACAACTTCTAATCTAACTGGTGTTGAGAGGGTACAAATATACATTTGGCAACAACACACAAAGACATTTTTTTAAATCTATCTAAGAACACCAATTCATAAATGTCTGAAAAGCACAAACACACATCAAATTGAAAGTATTCTGCAGTTTTTAGTGATGGACACTATGTGTATACTGCTCAAGACTGGGGTTTCTTTTTTTCTTCTTTCCTTTAGCTGAGATACGGTCCACAGGTCTGTACACCTGTACGAGCTGCAGTTTGTTAACGCTGACAAACAAATGGATTAATGAAAAATACTGCAGCTGCTTCCTGAGCATATCCTGAGTTCATTCCCGTGTGCCATATATCAAATCTCCCCCAGCTCAGCTCCTTTTCCTACCTAGTATTTATCATGTTGTTATGTAATTTTACCAGTCATACTACCAAAACAAAATAATGTAATTGAATGTGTTGCTCTGGTTTTTGTGCCTGTGAGCTGTATTATAAAATCTCCAAAAAGTGCCAAAGTACTGATTGCCTCAAATGTCACATAGAAACCCATCTGGTCTAAGCTGTTTAATTTTGAGAACCACATTCGATGAATTGAATCCTAATGACGTGAATGTCACTACTTTGGCCGAGATTGAATTGCTTAACCTTTGCTGAAACCTCAGGGCTGCACCTGAGCTCACACCAGGAACCCCAGAGCTCACGTTTTGGAAGCAACTGTTGAAAAGTGGATGAAGCTCTCTTAGAGGGCTCCAGTTAAAATGATGTTTTCTTTCAGCTGCCGCAGCTTTTTGTTTTGTTTTCTTCTTTTGTTTTGTTTATTTGTTTTGCACAAATCATAACTTTACAAATAAGAAGGTAAACTAGTATGTTTTGAGCTTTCCGACTGGTGTTCAGTGTTAAGCTTTAGATTAACCACCATTTCCCAAACAGAAGTCAGTGCTTTGAGTGCTCTGATAGAGTAGAAAGCGATATATGACAACACGTCCATTTGCCATTTTTCACTGATATTAACATAGCGTCTTAATCCTCTGAGGTCAGAGTCACAATAGGTGGCATACAAATACATATTTTGATTTCCTATAGTTAGGGTCAGACGTCAGAGAGTTATCACTGGTGACTATGGAGGTCACTGGAGTACAGTGAACTCATTGTCATGTTCAAGAAAGCACTCTAAGATGAGCCTGAGCTTTATGACACGGTTATCAGGATAATGTGCTGGTGAGTGTAGAATATCATTCAGAAAAAAGTTACATTATTAACAGATAAAACAATAATTTTGAAACAAACAGGAAATCAAAAAGTGCCTTAAAAGGATCTGGCATAATAAAAAAACCAGCACAAGAAAATAAAGTTGGAATAACAAATTTGGAAACTAACATTATTATCACCATATTATTTGGTATATTAAGCATTGTGAAAAATTCCCAAATTAAATAAAAGTGACACTATGTGCTACATCCTTCTATCCTTCTATTTATTAGACGAACACAGACTGGAAAAGGAACATTTATAAAGTAAGAATAATAAAGTTAGAATGGGGCCATCTACACAGTGGAGCTGCTGAACTGTGAGACTCCATGTCATGAAGCTTCCAGCACACAGTTTCTGTGCTGATGTTATTGCCAGAGGAGGTTTGGAACTTTTGGAGTTTTTGAGTCGGCAGATTGTTGGTGACTTTTCCCTCTGTGACTTTATATGGTCTGCTACTTTGGGGCTGAGTTGCTGTGGTTCCTACACACTTTCCCTTTGCAGTAATACCACTTACAGCTGAATGTGGAATATCACAAAGGGAAGACATTTCACAAACAGACATGTCGCAGAGGTGAAATTCTATTGCAGTACCACACAAGAACTCAGTGAGCTTCACTGACATGTTCTTTCACAAATGTTTGTAAAGACAGACACCAAAAAACATGAATTCAAAGATTAAGAGGTGTGGACCAACATTTTTGTGCATATTGAATATATTTATGAAGCTGTGGGAAGTTGGCCAGGTTTATGTTTAGTGGCATAGTTGTGTTCTGCCTCCTCACAAACAACTTTCTGTGAGCATGTGATTAGATAGAGAAAAATGTCAGCACAGAACAGAGCAGTTGTGAATGACTACAACATAACAGTGGTTAACTTAGGTAACGCATGAAAGGAATAGCTGTGGTGGAGGTGGGTTGCAAAGTGGCTTGTATATGTGTAGTAACTGTGGGCATGCTTAAACAGCTTGAAAAGGTTGTTTATTATAAGATTTATTATGAGCACTAAAACTATGGCAGATTCTTGGAATTTTATGAATACACTTTTAACGTTTAATGGAGCTCAGAACCAAATGCAGAGTCTACTTTATGCTTTGATCCCTGCTGTGCTCTGTCCTCAGTTCTTTTCAGCCAGTCTTGTCTAGTACTAAATCCTCTATTACCTCCTTCTTTCTACTGCCTTTTTAGCCCTTATGCCTCAGAAAAGAGGATAAATGATGCCAGAGAGGAAAGGGAAAATGTGAAAAGGGCTTAGAGATGAAAAAACACAGTGGGAGAGGGCTTATGTGTGAAGAGAGGAGGGGAAAAAAGCCAAGGGTAAAGAAATGCTGCAGCAGCCCCCCACATCCCTGTGATGAGGTGTGAGGATTAGCTGTATCTGAAGCAACGCCCTAGCAATGCTCTCCAAATGAGTATTATATCCTCCTCAACCGCCCACCCCCCATCCCAAGCTGGCACAAGAGCAACAGCTCATACAATGCCATGTTGTCCAGGCTGGGAGTGGAAGGGAGTCCAACACACTGTAGGCCTCATTTCATTATCTGTAGCAGGTGGCCAGCAGCCGAGAGGAAAAAATAGGAAACTATTTGGTAGCTGCTGATATACGTATGTGTCTGACTATGTGAATCTGCATTATCTGTTTTGCAAAAGGTGAAGACCAGACTTTACAGAAAGAAATGGCAACAGCAGGTGTAAATGTAGAACCAGAATTGATTCCAGTGTTGTGTTGGAATGCATAAATAAAAAAGTCAGCTCAGGCAAACTCAGGGGTGGAACAGGTCTGTTTTATATTCATACATTCACTTTGGTTTACTTACATTTCAGTTCAGTTGGTTTTATTTATGCAGCAGCGATTCACAAGGACAGTTATCTCAGGGCTCTTTTAGGTAAAAATAAAAATCAGATCGATCCCAGTAAGCTGGTGACTGATGGCTGCAGTAATAAGGAGCACTAAAAAGCAATCATGAAGAATCATAAAAATCAACTTATTTCCAAAATCAACTGCTGGAAAAGCAGTTGAGAAAATGGATGGATGGATGGATGGATGGATGGATGGATGGATGGATGGATGGATGGATGGATGAGAGGCCACCTGACCACCTGCAGCTGTAATTGTAGACTCTCGGCCTCACTGTCCAGCACTTCCTTGGGGGCTGGATCTATTACGTAAGTTGATGTCTCCATGGTTATACACTATCTTGTCACTTCACAATGGCAGAAACTAATCTGGCTAATAGACAAAATAAAACGGAGTTTTTCTTTTTAACGAGCAAAGAAATCACAGATCCCAGAGACGTGTCCCTCTGGAAGCTCTTTACAGCAGGAACCAGAAATCAGTGGCTGATCAGGAATCAGCAGCTTTACAATGTTTTCATGTGAGCTACAGAGAATCACAGCTAGAGTAAAATCACAGGAGTTATGTTCATAAGCTGTGAATTAGATAAGCCAAAGAAGATGATGGATGGATGGATGGATGGATGGATGGATGGATGGATGGATAATTGTAATACAACCTGTGATAAGTATTATGTGATTATATTACTTGTAAGTCTGATCGAAGTGACAGTGGTAAAATGACAATAGAATAGTAATGCCACAACAATTTATGTACTCATGTGTAGAAAATAAGAGACAAGCAGAGTGAGAGAGGCCACGACACAGAGAGAGAGAGATTAAGCCTTGGGCTCCTCTCAGCATTTTATAGAAATAGCTTTCCAACAAATACCAAATGTCAGAGGCCCTCAACGTAGACAGAGGCCAGAGGCAGCATTAGTGTCTTGTATGTCAGCTTGCTGGACGCTCCCATTCAGTCTGTCCTTTGCTTCAGCCAAATCTTTGGCTGAGACTGCCCAACAGGATGCACAGACAGATGTATTGAAAGGCTTGTGATGGATCTAATTTCACACAAAATCAATCAGACAGTAAGCCTGCTTGCATTTCTCATCATGAACTTTAGACTGAAAAAGTTACCGAAACTGTGATTTTTATGATAGCAGACTGAGTCTGCACATGCAGTTTTTATGTGCTGGTGATCACCAGAGATGGGCAGTAACGTGTTACTTGTAACTGATCTGATTACTTTTTTCAAGTAACGAGTAAAGTAAGGGATTACTATTGCAAAATCGGTAATTAGGAACGCTGCGTTACTGCATTACTAAAACCGTGATTTTTTTGCGAGAATGTCTCACGACAGTGACTTAAGCGAGTGCGCCGTTAGTGACAACAGCTGTGTGCAGATCAACAATGGATCACATATCGATTGTGGGAGAGAGTATGAGCATGCAGCTCAGCATGCAGCTCAGCGTGCAGTACTGACCTTATTTTGAGTTTGATTCCATAAAAAGTGACAAAAACATTAGTGTCCGTTGTGCGTGGGAAGAAAACTTTTTACAGCGAAAAAACCCCCTAAACTTCCAAGGAAGCACCGAGTAGCTACGACGTAATGGGAAACTCACAGAGAAACTTGCGGATTCTTCCACTGACCGCGGCACACCTGCACCAGGGTAAACCTCCGCCTACCGCACTCCTGCTTTACAGGTGAAAATAGAGCAACAGGACCGCTGAGACTTTGACTTTATTTATTTTCTGCTGTGTTTTACTTGCATCTATTTGAAAGACTGAGTGTAAACACACAAAATATTTTATTTTATGTGCTGGAATGTGCAGAAAATAGGTTTAAATGTTAAACTAATTTATTCAAGTCAGAGAATGTTGCAGATAATTAAATTTTTGCTTGATGCATAAAGTTAAAAGATTAAAACTGATAAAACAAGTTAAAAAAAGATACTTTTCCATTTGATTACATTTTGTATGATGGATTATGCAGAAAAAGTAGAATTGGGCTGAAAGATCTATCACTTTATCACCTACTCAGGTTGTAAATCGTGTTTTTAAAAAGTAACTAAGTAACTAAGTAATTAATTACTTTTGAAAATAAGTAATCAGTAAAGTAACGGGATTACTTTTTTGGGGAAGTAATCAGTAATTAGTTGCTGATTACTTTTTTCAAGTAACTTGACCAACACTGGTGATCACTGAGATTAATGGGAATTTAGATGTTTCAAATTAACTGAGCGGAGGGGTTTCAGGTGGCTGTGGTCACAATTAATCCATTTATCTAGTAGTAACTCACCAATACTGTTGGATCCATGAATCATTATTCAGTCACTTTAAATTTTTGAGTGCAGTTTCAGTGCTTTAATAGGAGCAGAAATTTGGTTAAGAAGGGAGAAATTATTGAATGTAATAAAACAAAATTCTCTTTGATGTTATGCAGGGAAGATTTTAGGCTGTGAGTTTTGTTGTTTTGAAGCAACCAGATTTACTTTTTTCAGCAGGGGACTGACAACTGCAGTTTTAGTAACACTAAGTAGATGCTTAACAGAAGTGAGCCAATAACAAATCCATCACCAAAGAGCAAGCTGCTTTTTTTTAATGACTGTGGGCAGCGTACCTAGTGAGCAAAGAGAAAGGATTTTCTCACTGCCAAATCATGGCTACACTGAAGGTTGCTAAGGGGGGAGTACATAGCGCTCTAAAGCACTGTGGAAACTGGGTCACTTTTTCCCAAAGCACCATCAGGCTGAGCAAAAGTAAGGACATCAACAGAGGATCAATACATCCAGTTTTGTTTTGCTGAAAGATAGAATAGCAACTTCATCAGGCACAGAGTTAACTAAATGCAGAACACAAGACTCCAGTCAGGGAAAATCCTGAGAATAGAAGGCTTTCCTGTGGTGGTATCAGAGGGTGGCTAACATCTATGAACCACTTCTCAGGAGAGGAAACAAGAAAAACACTTGGTAAAGGCTCAGATATGCCAGCTTTTCAAGTGGAGGAAAAACAAAAATGGGGTGGGTGGGGTTCTGAAATACAACAAACAAACTAATGTCATAACAAATAAAGACAGTTTGTTGGGATAATTGGTTCAAGTTGGGGGAAGGTTTACATGAGAAAGCGCTGAGGTCAGGTGGGTCACTCTGTGGACTATGATGGGTTTTTTTTTTTTTTTTTTTTTGGGGGGGTTTTTTTGGTTTTTTTGTGTCCCGTTTGGATCTTTAGCCATCAGAATTGTTGTCTTAAGGCCAAGAAAGATGCCAAGCGGATTTATTTTACCAAGTGGATCATCATGGCCTTGCCATATTGGTCCATTTGATTGAGCTTTATTATAATTATGAATTTATTTTATTTTCAGTTGCTACAAACGGGACAGACATGACTGGGGGATAGGACAGGGAGAAAGAATGAAAGAAAAAGAGGGAGAGAAAGAAAACCAAAGGGGAGAAGAGACGGTGAGAAGGGGGGGAAGAAAGAAGAAAAAAAAAACAACCAAACAACAAAAAAACAAAAAAAACACCTGGCTCACCTGTATGGAGAAAAAAAACAGAAGAGAAAGCAAACAACAAAGAGCAACATAATAAAAAAAACGGCACCATCACAATAAACTAGCTAGCAGTAAATATCAGTAGATACTAAGTAATAAACTGGACTATGATGTTTGCACACAACATGTTTGTGACAAGACCGTGGAGAAGTGGAAGTATGCACTAGGGAGAAGAGGAATGAAAATCAGTTGAAGGAACACAGAGTAGATGTTTGTGAATGAGAGGGAGACAGGTGTAGGGATGGGTACCGGTATCCGGTGCCAATTATGGCACCGGTTCTGACATAAACGGTAGTAACCAGACCGTAAGACAGCGCACATGTCGGTGCTTTATTTCCGTGCTTTTTTTTTCCTGAAATGTCATACACTTTGGATTCTAGCCAATCATTTTACGTTTCCGAGGATAGTAGGCAGGGCCAGGTACGTACGTTCTTTTAGAGCAGAGCTACAGATTAAAAATGCCCAAGGCAAAGCGGTCAAAAGTCTGGCTGTACTTCACAGCAAAAGATGCAAACTCAGCAGCCTGCAACAAGTGCTTTAAGGTGATACTGTGATACTGTCAAAGGAGGTAACACCTCGAATCTGATGAAACACCTGGCGACGCATTTCGTCTTTTTAAAAGCCGAGAAATGCGCCGTATTCAGAATACTTTATTAATCCCGAAGGAATTTAGGGATTTGATAGCTTGCTGCAGCACATCTACTGCGGGTGTGGTGCCTGTTATCGGACCCGGAGTTAGCAACATCCCCCAAGAACCCGAAGAGGAGAGTCCTGGCCCCTAGCCCTGCCAGTGTAGCAGAAATGATGACGGGTGATGATGGCAGCAGCAGCTGTTCTTCTCTGCATGAGTAGCTTAATGTTGTTCGTGTGTAATTTACGTTGAGTAGGCTAAACACGTTATTAAATCAATGCACGTAAGGTGAACTAGCAAACACCGTTGTAGTTACATGCGGTTGTCTTCTTATTTGATAGAGTGATACCATATATGCCCTATAGCTGCAAAAAAAAAGGCTAACATTGTTGTCTTTTTACAAAAAAAAAAGCTAAACATGAGAGGTTTGAGGACAAAGTTTGTGTTTTCCATTGTTTAAGCACCAGTTCCAACCAAAGGAGGTATGTTGTATCAACAGAAAAGGCTAAATTGGTTATCATTTTGCAGAAAAAAAAGACTTCTAAAAATAAAAACATAAGAGGTTTTTGGACAAAGTTTGTGTTCTCCATTCTTTAAGCACCGGTTCGAGCACTGTTTAAGCACCAGCACCATTTCAAAAGTACCGGTTTGGCACCGGTATCGGATAAAACCTAAATGATACCCATCCCTAGACAGGTGTGACAGTAAACCTGCAAAGATCAGAGGTAGCGAAGTTAGATAAATTTAAATACCTGGGGTCAGCAAGGGCAACAAGAATGAAAGGGAAGGTTTACAAGATGGTAGTAAGACCGCCTATGATTCACTTCAATTCAATCCAATTTTAGTTATATAGCGCCAAATCACAACAAAAGTCGCCTCAAGGCGCTTTATATTGTACAGAGAAAAACCCAACAATCAAATGGCCCCCTATGAGCAAGCACTTTGGCGAAAGTGGGAAGGAAAAACTCCCTTTTAACAGGAAGAAAACTCAGAACAAGGTTCATGGAGGGGCGGGGCCATCTGCTGCGACCGGTTAGGGTGGGAGAAGGAAGACAGGATAAAGACATGCTGTGGAAGAGAGATGGAGATTAATAGCAGGTACGATTCAATGCAGAGAGGTTTTTAAGGTTAACACATAGTGCGTGAGAAAGGTGTGATGTAGGGAAAGTGGATAAACTGGACAAAGCATGCTTCCAGGCAGGAAGAAAAAAGGAAGACCACAGAGAAGATTCATAGATGTGGTGAAGAAGGGAATTCAGAGGTTTGGTGTGACAGAGGAGCATGCTGGGATATGGTGTGATAATCTGCCAAGGCCAGCCCTAATAGGAGCAGCTAAAAGAAGGAGAAGAAATGTCATGTCTTAATCGTTATTTGCTCTGTACATGATGTGCTGCTGTTATTATTGTGGTTCAGGTTACAGTGATGGACTATTTTGGACTGGTACAGCCTGGCATTCAAGCTGATGATGCTCTTTATTTGCACTGACCAAACTCCACCCCCTCCACAAGGTTGGAAAGCAGCCATGACGGCTCATGTAACATCTGCTCATATATCAAAACTCGCAGTTCTACAAAGAGCAGTAAAGCACAGAGCCGCAGCAACACAGGTGAGCTGATTGCAACCAGCGTGCAAAGAGAAACCTGGAGGTCACAGCACAAAATCATTCAGCAGTTATTTTAAGCTGAGTCATTTCCCCCACTGCACCAGCAGCTCCACAAGAGCTTAAATCTGACTCCATGCTCTGGTTTTATGTCACACATTATGTGTCTGTCATCACTGACTGACCCACATTGGGAAAGAATCATTCATCTCAACTAGATCATATTAAGAATCTAATTTTATATTCATTTCCCAGCCTTCTGCAGCCTAAGGGCATCGGATCTGAAAATGCCATCAAAGCAGTCGTAATGAGTGGTTTGGCCAACCACATAAACCGAGTTATGTCACAGGAGAAAATAGAACAGACACTGAACACAAATCACCTCGGGTTCATCGAGCAATGATGTGGTGAAGGCTCTTTGTTTAGTGCTCTCTCTGTCAGCAGGGTCAACAGTTACAGCCCAGAGGCAATGTCAATATCTTCATCAGCACTGACCTATCTTCTGACTCCTATTATGTGACCCGTGGCTAACACTTCAGGGCAGCACTGCAGCCAGGACACGCTCACATGCATCTTTTTTTTCACATAAATTGATGCATGATCCGTTACAGTAGTCAGCTGGATGTTGCTGAATACTCACACCAACTCACACACACTTTTACCTGTGTGCACAAAGTAATCCAGTAAAAACAATCTGTATCATGCAGTCTGCTATTTAAATCAAGCACTGGGTGGTTTTATTTGTTTGTTTATACATTATTACTGTTTTTTTATATAAATGGCTAAAAGCCTAGAATATAAAAAATATAAAATAGTTTTGGTATCTCGAGGCACCGTACTACTGACTCATTCTGTCCTTATGACATGTTCTAAATTACATTTTATACCTGCAACCTGTTGTGTGTCAATAATGCCACCTAATGAAGTTGTGCAGTAAAGTAAGTTGTGCAAACTGTCACATTGTCATGTCAATTTGTATGCATCCACCTGGGTATGTAGAAAATGCATAAATATGTTTTTATGCTTGGTGATAATTTGCTCAACATGTCTTTGTAGGTTCAGTTTGTGAAGAAGAGGAGTCAAATGACCTAAAGCAGTAAGCTTGGACTACCAAGGATAGCTGTTATCTCCGACTGAGATTTCATTTTTGTTACACCAGCTAACTCAAAGAAAGCCTGGCTTTTTATTACACCTATCCAGTACAGATCACGTCATTTCTTTAGTTTAATCCAACTGTTTGACAAAGAATTTCTGTCTACTAAAACACTACAATCTTTCATTTGGAGAGATGACTGTAAGTGTTGAGTTTGCATTAGCAGTGAAATGCAGTAACTTTAAGAGGGCAAAGTAGAGTACATCGACACCAAGCATCAACCTCCAGGCTGAAAAAGGAAGTCAGGGGAAAATTTGCTAAAATATGTGGGCCAGTTCCTCTAACGAGGCTTTCGCAAAAACCACTCCCAGACAATTTGGACCCAGATGCCCCTGGACATTTTCTGAAGCTCGAGGTTCAAAAGCCCAAACTGCAGTGTCCAGTTAATCTGTGAAGGTTCTCAGTCCTCCAGGTCATCATAGTCTAAGAGGTGAGAGTCCAGACGCTTTTCTTTCCAAGCTCCTTCGACGCTGAGTGTTTCTCTCAGCGTCTTCTTTCTCATTGTTCAGTGAAGGAATTTTGTGTAATATACTGCTTACTGGAGATGAACCAGTTTCAGCCCCTGATATGTTTAGAAACTCACTGTCGTTGTCATACTGAACAACCCCACCCTTAACATTATAAGTTCCACCTGTGAACCGTCTAATATAAAACACCAGATGGTCTGAGGTGCAAAGTCCCACATTTAATAAAATAACTTTTATTTTATCTTTAAGCTTGTTTATCTGTTAAAACACTAACCGGGCTACAATGGGAATCAGATGAATGTAGTAACAGTTCCAGTGAAAATGCTCACTCTGTGGCAACTGGTGCTCAGATCGCCTATAACTGGATTTTTCACAATGAATCATGGCTCAGGGAAATGTAGTAATTTTTGATTAGAGGGACGACAGCGCTACATCGTGCTGTGGATACACAGACGATTCAGTAAATGCTGGCATCTGAGACCTTTAAACAGAGGATACTCCCCACCAGCTGGGGTCAGCGTTGTTCCACAGGAAGGCGGTTTCTACGGATCGTCTCCCAACTCGTCCTTTAATTTCATCTCATTTTAATTTACTTTAACATTTATTTAACTAGGAAGCAACTGAGATTCATTTCATTGATACATTATTGATTTTTTTTTGGGGGGGGGGGGGGGGGGGGGGTCGAGGTAATGAAAATGTTATATTATTATGTTCATTGTTGCACATCAACACTAATCACACAGTATTTAGGGTGCTGAGAATAAATAGAGTGAAGCAAATAACCAGGAAATGGTTAAACCTACAAAGTGCATCAATGCAGAAATCGAAAGGAACAATACAGGAAGTTAAGATAGAAAGAAAAACACAAAGAATTTGAACTAAAGAGACAGGATATAAAACCATGGTTTGTATATACAAATGTACATACAGTGCTCAGCATAAATGAGTACACCCTGCTTCATTTGTCAGAAAACCTTTAGTTTCCTTTCAGAATCAACATTTTCTATGACATACTACAAAATACTCCCACAAATGTGGGCCATTGATTGCAAATAAGATTTGTTAATTTGCGCACACAAAAAAAGTGATTTTCCTAACAAATTCATTCAAGCCCATGCCGCAAAAATGAGTACACCCCAATTATAGTCTTAGGAGAAAAGCCACAATTAAGATTACAAAATTCGAATTAACAGGCATTCAACCACAGGTGAGTCTAATGAGATGCATTAGACTCACCTGTGCACCATGCATTTCAAAGACAATGGTGCCTAAAGTGGAACATGGTGGTGGCAGTGTCCTTATGTGGGGCTGCATGAGTGCTACTGGTGTTGGGGAGCTGCATTTCATTGATGGTATCATGAACTCAAGAATGTACTGCTCTATACTGAAGGAGAAGATGCTGCCATCACTTCGTGCACTTTTCCAACACGACAATGATCCAAAACACACATCTAAAGCTACTGTTGCATTTCTGAAGAAGAACAGGGTGAAGGTGATCGAATGGCCAAGTATGTCTCCTGATCTGAACCTGTGGGGAATTCTGAAGCAACAAGTTGAGCATCACTCTCCATCCAGCATTCAGGCTCAAAAAGAGCTTATTCTTGAAGAATGGAAAAAGATAGATGTTGCAATATGTCACCATCTTGTTCATTCCATGCCTAGAAGGCTTGGTGCTGTCCTTAAAAATCATGGTGGTCATACAAAATACTAGATGTGGTAGTTTTTGTTGCGGGGTGTATTCATTTTTGCTTTAACCAATTTGAGTAAAACTGAAGATTTTGTGATCTAAGTTATATTAATAAGCTTAATTTCATGTTATGGAGTTAAACAAGTGTTCAATAAAACTCAGCCTTGTGAACATTTTGGAAATTGTCCTTTTGTTCATTGACCTACTGATTAAATTCGTACTTTTTAAAGTGGGTGTACTCATTGATGCTGAACACTGTATATTCATGTGTCTGTGCGAGTGGGCGTTTCTCTGTTTTTACCGTTTTGTTTTTTGACTTTTAAATATCTTGTTTCATGTTTGTATAATATGCTTGATCTTTTAACTTTTTATATATTAACTATAAAGGAACTAGCATAAAAGAAAGTGTTTTAATGGTTAATAAGTGATTAAATGTTTTTTTTAAATAAACCCCTTCTTTCAGCTCCATGGAGCGCTGGTTTGTTTGGTTTGGTTTGTGAGGATCTGTAGGGATCCAACAGCAACTTTTAGCTCCTTGGAGTGTTACCACAGCTTTGCTAAAGACTGTTTCTGAAAGTCTTGTCATGACTGTGTGGTTTGCAAGGTGTACGACCCTCGCTGGTAATTCTACCAAAGACACATTTTAAGAGCATTTGGTGCCCGGCAGGTGGTTATTACAGATTCGGCTCACTGTGTACAACAGTTGGCATAGATGTGACCTCAATCTGCACACTGTGGAGACTCTCTGTGCAGTATTCACTGTTCGAGTGCCTGCAGGCCTCCCGTCACGTTGAAGACCAAAGACCTTTGTAATATAACATTTTAAAGCAGTTTTACATCCAAACTGAGCACAGGATGAACGATAATGAGAATGCCAAGATTCTGAGCTTCTTCCTGAGTATTTGGGAATTTTGGCACTGTTGTCTTTGTGTGTTTTCCAAATTGGAGAGATCACATGATTCTCTGTTAAAGCTAATATTCATTCGCTGCATCCAGAATGATTCTACACTATAAATGTTTTTCTCTGAAAACTTTTCTCTCAACTTGTGATTTATATATTTTTTTAATACATTTTATAGATGATCATTAACCAAGAAATGTCAGATATGCGTAGCCCAAATACAAAGAATTCTCTTTAAAGCCAATGATTTATAATAAACACAACACGGGCCTGCATGGGGAGCAGGGATTCATTTGAGGTCAGGAAATCAATGCTGTTAATCGCTGTAAGAGTCAGCGTGACGGTAGATCGGTGCAGAGTCAGCAGAAATTGCGGCGTTGTCCCACACCGATATGGTTGACAGATAGCAGAGCATGACTGCGCTCGGAGAAAAATCTAAATGAGTTTCCACTGTAGGAAGTCTTGGCTCTTTGTGGTGAGGCGAGGTGAGAAGAGGACAAACAGTCCCTGTTCCTTCACACTGAGGTGGTACAGACATCTGATCAAGATGCATTCTGGGTACTTTTTATCAATGTTCAAGTGCATCCAACTAGTAGGATACCTCAGTATACACCCATCTAGCCAATTAACTCCACACGATCCCTAAGGTGGAGCAGGGAAACACTGCTCGGGAGAGTGATGTCTTGGCTTGCTCGGCGTCCAGATAAGCAGCAGAAAATGGACTCGAAACAGTTTAGATTTCTTTTCCTACAGGCACAATGTCACCTGATATTTAAAGATTTTACTGTTCTTATATTTAAACAAAATGCAAAGCATTTCTGCCTTCTGTATTAACAGTGCAGAGATTAGTATGTTTCCTCACAGTCAGCTCTGGGTCTTTTGTTCTACTCATGCCTGACAGATTTCCTCCAACGGTCTGATTGCATTTATTTTAGGCTAACTAGTGATTCTTAGTATGCAATTCAATGCAAAGACACTTTATTTTATACCTTTTAATGCATGAATTTCCTGTACAAATACAGGGATAAATAATAATTATTATCTAAAAAAAAAAAAAAAAAGACTCGACTGACTCATTTCTGGATGGTGGAAGTGTGACATCAAAGACTGATTGACAGCAAGGAGGATAATTAGAGGGAAAAACTGTTCAGTCGCCTTTATGGAGCAAATCACAGCTACCCACAAGTGCAGTCAATCACCACATCATGTAGATCTTGCGGGAGCCCTCAGCTGCATCATCTGTCAGGAGAGGTTAGTTACCATGCAAAGAAACTAAACAGCCCTTTTGACAGAAAGCATGGGCAGCGTAACAGCTTACTAGACTGTGTCAAAGTGTCTGAAAAGCTGGGGTGGTAAGGTAATCATCAGTTGTTATTAACCTCTGGCTCTCTTTCACAGCATCTCTTTTGTCCCGTCTCCCTCCCCTGACCCACAACCAGTTGCAGCAGATGGCCCCGCCCCTCCCTGAGCCTGGTTCTGCCGGAGGTTTCTTCCTGTTAAAAAGGGAGTTTTTCCCCTCCCACTGTCACCAAAGTGTTTGCTCATAGGGGGTCATATGATTGTTGGGTTTTTCTCTGTATGTATTATTGTAGGATCTACTGTAGAGATGGGCCGATCCGATATTACGTATCGGTCCGATACTGACCTAAATTACTGGATTGGATATCAGAGAGAAATAAAAAATGTAATCAGATCCGTTAAATATCAAAAAAGCACCTCAAAAAACTTGCAACACTCCATAACTCGCCTCATAACCTTAGCACATCGGAGCAGTATGCGTCACGTGATAGAGCGGCTGTGGCGTGCGAGACCTCTCAGCGATCTGGTTGAGCATTTGGAGCCTCGCTACCAACCCGGCATTTCATCTCCGACAAAGTTATCCCCGAGAGAAGTAAAGCAAGTGTGTAAGTCAATCTCTGAATGTTTGTAAAGCATTCCCGCGTTAAGCTTAACAACCGATATATGGAGCGACTGCCTCTCTCTCCCTCCCTCTCCTGCTGCTACTTCGATCATGAAACTGATCAGTGATCAGCTGATCGGCTTTTCTGTCGCGAGTCCGTCTCTCTTGTTTGTTTATCGCCCACTTCGCACCAGAAAGAGGAAACCAGCGGCTGAACAACAGCAGCACGTTTAAGCTTGATAAGCTGTTGTTAGAATTTATTTAATATTACTTTCTACACCAGGATCTTTTTCTACAGCTGACGGCTGGTAACTGTGCAGGGGCGGATCTAGCAAAGTTTAGCCAAGGGGGCCGATAGGGCATTAACAGGGAAAAGGGGGCACAAAGTCATACTTTTCTTTCTTATTCTCATTTAAAATGTGTAGCTTTTAATAAATAATTATCCGAATCTTACACCCAAAGTTTTAATCTGATGAAAAATGTATAGAAGTCAATTACTGTATATAGTAACTATTAAGTCTAATATACCCTAGTAAGCTATAGTACTTTTTCCATCTGTGCAGTCTGCAATTCTGTTGAAGAAAGATGCTGAATCTATTTAATTATTCTTGAAAAATAGTTTATTTCTGTCCATTTTTTCCCCACACTGCATGAAATTAAAGTTGATTACGTCGATTAAGCATCATGAGGTGGAGGGTGGGGGGTTCCCCCATTTCTTTTTTTTTTTTGCTTGAGTTTGCAACCCTATTAGTTAGGTTGCTTACTCTTTAAAATACCAGAATAGGGAGGATGGTGTAGGTTTTGATCAGTATTTCTGAACTATGAAATATTTTGGGTGCAGTATATTTTTTTTGCATACAGGTATAACAAAATAACTTTAGTGTTTGTTTGTTTTTTGTAACTTGAGTATGAACTTATACAAAAATCAGCAAGATATAAAAAAAAAAAAAAAACACTATAACTGATTCATATCGGTATCGGAAGATATCAAAATTTTTGATATCAGATATAAAAAAGTGGTATCGTGCCATCTCTAATCTACTGTACAACATAAAGTGCCTTGAGGTGACTGTTGTTGTGATTTGGCGCTGTATAAATAAAATTCAATTCAATTCTGCCAGAGGTTTCGTCCTGTCAAAAGGGAGTTTTTCTTCCCACGGTCGCCTTGCTCATATGAGGTCATCTGATTGTTGAGGTTTTGTCTATATTATTGTATGGTTTTTAGCTTAGAACAGAAAACACCTCACAGCAACTGAATTGAATTTTCCTCAAATACGCTCAGATACAGGTGAACCTTGAAGTGTTGGCTCACCCTTTTAAGTGCTGCGGGCATAAAAAAATTTGAAAGAAATTTTATTTACAGTTTTTATATAACTTTAATGCACATTTAAAAAAAAAAAAAAAAAAAAAAAAAAAAAACAAGCTGCTTGTTTAAGTGAAAACACAATGATGTTTTGGTTTTTTGCACTAATAAAGTTGTGGAGTTGTAAAGTATTTTGTCTGGTGTCAATTATATTGTCAGTTATATCATCGCAAATTTTCAAATGTATATCGTGATAAATATTTTTGGTCATATCGCCCTGCTCTAATACCAATATCACAAGTTTATTAACAGGCCTTTAGATATTAGGATGAATATCTTCATAACGTTGCTTTGATTTTAGATTTTTAAAAATTCAAACCAAAGTAGAAGATATTATAACTCGCCTTGTAATGATAGAAAGTAGCAAATGTTTTGAATCTTTACTGGTAAAAACAGTCTTTACTTGTGTAAATGTCACAAAGAAGCTTCTTAATGCACGCAATGTGACAAATAAATAGAAATGTCTTTATACTCCTTACAGGGTCCACGTCTCAACACTCCCTGCATGGCTCAGGCTGAGGGGAAGAAGCGGTCCGTGGACAAAGACGGCACTAAAAAGAGTCTTGCGGGTGAGCAGGGCTAGGGCTGAACATCAGTGATTTTCCTCTTGCGGTAGTTGAGAACCAGGCTGGAGGCAGTGAGCTGCGAGGCCTGCCCCTTCTCCCAGCTCTGGAAGCCGTTTAGGCCGCTCTGGCCAGACCTGAATAGAGCCTTCTCCAGACAGTCCAGACGCTCCACGAACGCTGACGTGTCCTCGTTGTAGGCGTTCTGGGAGGAGTCCATGGTTCGCCTGAAGCGAGCGATAAATGTCTGGATGGAGGACAGCAGGAAAAGTTTAATGTGCAGAAACTCACCAAGCAGTGAATGTATTTTACATTTTAGGCATGCTTGCAAAGTTTTCAATCAGAGTGACCCAGTTTGTGCAACACAGCTCACCTTTGATAATCATTTTAATGCTAAACTTCAGACATGTAGAATTTCATGTTTTCAACTTTCAGGCAAAACTTCAAAGCTTCAAAAAAAGAAGAAAAAAAAAAAGAAAAAAAACTTGATCTCAAAAATATTGGCGGTAACATCAGAGTGTGTCTAAACATGGCTCTCCCCGTTGCTGCTACATTGAGCTGTAACATTAAATTAAAAAAGATAAACGATTATTTTCAATAACAGTTAATTTGCTTTTTCTATTTCACATTTAAAAAAAAAAAAAAAAAAAAAAACAACTTCACAGGAAGAACAAAATGAAATTGTGGGTCATCCAAGTACGTCAACATGAGCATTAAGGTTTGTTCCCAGGATATTTTAATTTAACCCGGCTTTTGGAATAAACATTTAGTTTACTCCAAAGGCCGGGTTACAGGTTGGGAGGCAGGTGTCACAGCGATCAGCATCGACCCCAGCCGAGGCCTTTGTGTGGAGTTTGCACGTGATTTTGTCACGGGGATGATTACGTCATTAATTCATTACTAGTATTTCAGAATCAGAATACTTTATTAATTCCCAAGGAAATAATTTAGGATTCAATATCAGCAGATATCTGAAGTAATGGTATCGATATCAGATAGGACTTGGACAAAAGTGGGTCAGTGCATCTCTAGCACAGAAGGATAGCCACACAAATATATTATAGATCCAGCTGTGACAATATAGATCAATACTAACATGTGTGACTCGAACACTGAAAAAAATTACTATTTCAACAAGAAACTTAAACAATTTAAAAAAAACAAAACAACAAACTGTTATTTTTCTGTCAATCACTATGCCACCAGACTGATTGCCACCTTTAGTTTTCTATTTTTTCAGTCAGAATGCAGTCGTGCATTATTCATAACTAGGGGTTCTGACAAACGGTAGTAACCAGACCGAAAGGCAGCGCACATTTCGGTGCTTTATTTTTCCCAAGCTGTGATACACTTCTAGCCAATCGTTTTACGTTTCCGAGGATAGTAGGCGGGTCCAGGTACGTACGTTTTTTTAGAGCAGAGCTACAGATTAAAAATGCCCAAGGCAAAGCGGTCAAAAGCCTGGCTATACTTCACAGCAAAATATGCAAACTCAGCAGCAACAAGTGCTATAAGCTGATACTGTGATACTGTCAAAGGAGGTAACACCTCGAATCCGATGAAACACCTGGCGACGCATAGCGTTTTTTTTTAAAAGCCCAGAAATGCACCGTATTTGATAGCTTGCTGTGAGACCTCACACCGAGCACATCTACTGTGGGTGTGGTGCCTGTTATCGGACCCGGAGTTAGCAACATCCCCCAAAAACACGAAGAGGAGAGTCCTGGCCCCTAGCCCTGTCAGTGTAGCAGAAATGATGACGGATGATGATGGCAGCAGCAGCCGTTCTTCTCTGCGTGAGTAGCTTAATGTTGTTCATGTGTAATTTACGTTGAGTAGTCTAACCATGTTATTACATTAATGCAGGTAAGGTGAACTAGCAAACATCATCATAGCTACATGCGGCTGTCCTCTTGTTTGATGGCAGATGCTCCCTTCACCCTGGCAAAAAAAGGCTAAAATGACCAAAGAAAAAGTGGAAAACAGTTAAACATGAGAGGTTTTGGACAAAGTTTGTGTTTTTTCCATTGTTTAAGCACTGCTTCCAGCCAAGAGTGATACCATATATGCCCCATAGCTGCAGAAAAGGCTAACATTGTTATCTTTTTACAAAAAACCAGCTGAACATGAGAGGTTTTTGGACCAACTTTGTGTTCTCCATTCTTTAAGCACCGGTTTGAGCACCGTTTGAGCACCGGCACCGTTTCAAAAGTACCGGTTTGGCACCGGTATCGGATAAAACCTAAACGATACCCATCCCTATTCATAACTGATAAATTTCAACACGACAGATTAAGCTATTGTGCTCACGTTAAAAATAATCTTACAGCTTCTAACAGTTTGAGTTATGAGAGGCTGCAAAGAACTCTGAACATGTGTTTCTGTTTGTGTGTCAGAGTCAGGTTAAAGTGAGTCTGCCTGGTAACAGCAGCACTGTAACACTTCCTGAGCTGACTGCACCCCCTAGCTGTGATGAAGAGAGTAACACTGGTTTATCAGTGAATGTGTGTCCTGTGAGCATTTTTAATAAAACGTCTGGGCTGCTGCTTCTGTCAGTCAGCTACACCAGGACAAATCCTCTTTCCTTAAACAAGACTAAAGAGTGCAGTAACACATGCACAAAGTTAAAGACTCACTTTCTAATCTCATATCTGTTCATTTATGCAACAAATAAATCTCACGTTCAGATTTCTGCTTGACACAGAAGGTGACATCAGAGCCATGAAACACTGACCTCTTTACAAGGAAAAACTTCATGTCTGGCTGCAGAGAGAACAGTGGTCTGCCCCTGCTGGTCCAGGAACGCATAACATACCATCAGCACGCGTTTGATCTTGGTGTTAATCCAGCAGAAATCCTTTATTTGGAGGGCTTAGCACCTCAGAGGATGAGAAGACTGAAACAGGGCTTAAAACAGAGAAACGTTCTGTGCCTCATCAAGTGGGGAGGAAATCAGATACCACATTTCGTGAATTCTGGACAGTTTTTAATGCACCACTCTGCACCTTTTCTCCATCAAACATTGTACAAATGTCCACGATTAATACATTCCTTTTAAGCCATTTATCACCCTCTGCATTTAGTAACTCACGTGTTTAATCAAATGGTTCTGCTCGTGTTCAAAAGTTACAAAAATCTGTTTTGGGAGCAATTTTAACAAAACTGTACATTAACCTCTTCATTCAGATTAGCAATTAATCTAGAAAGCTACACATGCATAGCTGAAAAACATCATGCAGGTGTTCCTCAGCGGGAAAACAAAACTGTTGTATCCAAAGTATAACTTTTTAGAAAAATTCAGAAGTATCCAACACAACTGTTTCAAACTTTTCAGTTAATTCCTGCACCCTCAAAGAGGTTTAGGCCATCCAAGGAAACAAGCAGTCATATATTCTTGTTATCTAATAGCTTAAAAAAATGAATAATTGAAGTAAATCTGTAATATCTTCCTGATTGGAAATGGGTTAAAACTGCACAGCTTTCTCTATAAGCATCTGCACAGCTTGCTAAGAAATATGGCCTCGGTCATTCTGGTTAACTACAGAAAAAGTGTCGAAATTGGTTCAGGAGGTAGAGCGAGCTGTCTACCAAACAGAGGTTGTTGGTTCCATTCCTGGCTGCTTGAGTCCACATGTTGAAATGTTCTTTGGCAAAGATACTGAACTCTAATTGGCCGATTCCATCGACCGGTGTGTGTGACAGTCAGCATGTGCTCAGTGGCACTGTGTGAATGTGGCTTTCAGTAAAGTCTGCTCCTCTTTGAGTGCTCAGGCATAACAGAAAAGCACTCCATAAGAGTCAGTCCAGTTACCAAATCTGCATGTTATATAATATTTCAGCAGCTGAGTCTGAATAGTCATGATATACACGATAACTATAATTATATACACCCTGAATTTCTATTGGAGGAAGCATTTTTGGTAATAATGGAAGCACTTTTACAGTAAAAGATGGATGGAGTTATTTCAAGCCTGCATATTAAACTTACATCACACAAGGATCAGTTTACCTGGAAATCATTAAGCAGCATTACTGCCAGCAGCAGTCAGACACCACATTTAGGAGGTTTTAGGAAAACAACATGAATGCTTTAAGATACTCTGAGACCTTCAGACACTTTGATAATAAGACAAGGACAAAAAGGTGTAGCAGGAACGGAAAAGATACAAGAGCCATGCAAAGGCTTCAGTGACAGTATGTTTCAAAGGCGATCGCAGTCACGATGACCAAACACAGGCTCCAATTTCTTTTTTCCATCTTCCACCTCATACAAAGTGCAGAAATTATCCTCACTTGCAAAACACGAGTAGAAAGTGACAGTCAGAATGGGCCGTCGGTATAGACAGCTTAAGCTGGACTCTTTCATTTGTTTTCCTTCAGTTTTTTTTTTTTTAAATATTATGAGTGGCAATAAAATGAGCTGCTCAGGTACAAACCATCTGTACACAAAGATCAATACGCAGACAATCCAAAACTCTGGTGGCAACTTAAAATTCCACCCATGCACTCATTTTAAAATGTTGAGCTTTTAATGAAGAGTCCACTTAATATCTGCCACCACAAGAAGCTAATGGCTTGTACTTCTCCTGTAGGTCTGCCTCACCTCCCATAGCGCGCGCACACACACTGTTTTCACGAATCTGCAGACATGCTGTGTCCTTGATGAAGGAAATCAATCACTGCACATGTCATGTGGAATAAAAACCTCTGTCTGATTTATATATGTATTATTTCATGGCTGTGCAGCACACACCTGCTATTATTACAGTGGGTCTTAGTCTGTGTTTCCTTTTTTCCTGTTACAATGGTGGCTGCTCATACTAAACATGATGAAACCTGAGGCAAATACTAACATATACAGGATAAAGCTGGCACTTCTATAATATCTTTCTACTCAGTTGAGTAATCAGAGCACTTTCTACTGCAAATTTCATTCACCCAATCATACACACATTCACACAGGCCTTTTGTCTATCCCTAGTCACTTCAACACATACGGGCCAAACGAGGGTTCAATATCTTGACCAAGAACACTTCTGACTGGAGGAGTCGGGGATCGATCCACCGTCCTACCAATGGAGTAACTACCACCTGAGCCACAGCTGCTGGCATCACTTAACCAAACATTGGTGATCAGGCTCAACAGCCACCCCAAGGTGCTTATAAACTCAACAAGCCACGATTTAGCATTCGCAAAAAGAGTCAGTATTTGGAGTGCGTGACCAATGAAATGGAATAAGAGTAAAAAAACATAACGTGTGTCGCTTATACTTCTTACAATCACAGCTCTATCATTAAAACACAGGCGGCTGTGACTGTAATTAAAACTGTATTTAGTTCAATTAAAATATTATTTACTTGTATCTAAGATAAGGTTGGCTATATTGTTTCAGCTGCAGTTCTGAAAAATAAGGCAAGTTAGTGAAGGACAAACACAGAAGCCTAAATCAAAGAAGTAAGTAGGCTCACTAACAAATTTTATATAAGATCGGCGACAAAGCTTAGGTGCCTGGTTTTATGATCAATAAAACCAGCCAGGCCAATAGGTCAATAAAAGTGTTTAAAATTTCCCTACAGAATAAATAAAAAAACAAAACAAAGAATGAAAAAAAAAAAAAAAAACAACAACAACAACAGCAGAATTAAGTTCCTAAGAATCTATTCTTCTCAATAATGTTTTTAAGACTTTAGACACTCATACCGTGTCCAGACTAGGGCTGCCACGATTTGTCGACTAGTCACGATTAGGGCTGAACGATTATGGAAATTAATCTAATTGCGATTTTTTGCCCCAATATTGCGATTGCGATGCGATATGCGATTATTTTTTAAGGTCTTTGTCTTCTGTATTATTAAACAAAGACAAGCAATACATCATATAGTATGGCCAATACTATATTACATTAATTTTAAACTGTTCTTTCCTGGAAGACAGACCTCTGTTATGATGACATGAGGTGATGCATGAATTGATGACTGACATTTTTATTTAACTTCTTCAATCACAACAGTATATTTGAACATACACAATAGTTTATTTTTAGCTTATAAACATCTGAGCATAAAGTGCTGACAAGGAACCCTGGTGTAAACATTAAAATGAAAGTCAGTACAATGTGCAGATTGCAGAAATATACATAAACAAAATCAGTGGCTTTACCACACTCAGTTTTTCGACATCTGTGAACTACTAGACAGTCATTCAATTAAAAAATAATATTAAATAAATAAAACTAATAAATAAAAAATACACACATCTTACTGATCTCTGCAGTCAGTAACATTACACATAAAGTGCAAACATAATAGCAATTGTATAAACACACACACAAACACGCCTTTAAAATTTAAAGGCGTGAAATTGGACGGTCTAGTTCTGATTAGCGTCACCGCTGTCTCGGTGGAGTTTAATAAACTCGGCCGTCTGCTTCTTGCTATCTAAAATATAACCAGACACTGGTGTAAATTCTCGACTGTCTCATACTTCTGTTTAATAAGTTTTCTGTTTGACGTTTAGTCAGCTGTGTGAAAACCAAGGAGGAACCCACCCGGGGGATTAATAAAGTTTTATTTTATCTAATCTAATAACTTTAATCTCAGCCAAACCGATTTACTCACGAACAAACAAAACACTGAAAAAAGCCCAACAATAACATTTTTAGGTTGTCTAAGTGACTTATATATTACGTTTAACCCGAGCAGCGAAACTCCGCGGTGATCTGAAAATGATGTGCCGGGAGTTGTGCCGTTCTCGGCCGCATCAGTAACCCTCGAGCTCCCGGCTAGCTGTCGAGCTGGTGGGTAGCAGACGCCTCTGAAAACGTCGAAGCACTTTTGCAAATATGGGATATCTTGATAAACCGAGCAGATATTTGATGTTTACACAACTACTTTCTCGCCTGAAAATATGTTAAAAGTTTATTTTGTGACCCAGAAAGATTAGTATGAGTAATTTTAAAACTTAGTAGCGGCCGCCATTGCTGGAAACTGGAGTTTGGCTGGGCCGCGCTATGAATTCTGGGATATGGTAGTAATTTGGACAGCCTTCGGCGCGTCGCTGTGACGTAATCGGTCTACAAATGCGGCCTCAGGAGGATGCAGCCCATGAATTTGGACATGTCCAGAGTATAATCGCAGCCTTTGCGGTTAGAAAATTGCACTTGATCATGTCGCGATATTATCGCAAATGCGATATATCGTTCAGCCCTAGTCACGATTACGTCGACTATCAAAATCGTCGACGACTGATTTAATAGTCGACGTGTCGTTTGAAGCTTTGTAAGATCGCAAAAGACGCAGGAATAATAGCAGGATTTAAGAGTGTAATAACGGACTGAAACAGAAGATGGCAGCACAGCATGTACAAGGATGCCAGCTGCCGTTAAACCCCGAAGAAGAAGAAGCAGCTGTGTCCCAGAATTCATAGCGCGGCCCAGCTTAGTTTCCAACAATGGCGGTAGCTAGTTAGTTTTAATATTACTCTTATTATTCTTTCTGGGTCACAAAATAAACGTTTAACATATTTTCAGGCGAGAATGTAGCTGTGTAAACCTCAAATATCGGCTCAGTTTATCAGGACACCACATATTTTCAAAAGCGCTCCGACGTTTTCGGAGACGTCTGTTACCCACTAGCTCGATAGCGAGCCGGGGGCTAGGTCACTAGCGCCGTGAGAACACCGGACTCCCGGCAAATTGTTTTCAAACCCACCGCCGTCTTTCGCGACTCAGGTTAAATATATATGAGTCACTTAGATAAATTAAAAATGTTATTGTTTGGCTTTTTTTTTTTTTTTTGTATTTTATTTGTTCCTGAGTAAATCGGTTTGGCTGAGATTAAAGTTAGTTTTTACACAGCTGAATAAACGTCAAGCAGACAGCTGATTATCAGAAGTGTGAGATGCTGGAGAATATACTCCGGTGTCCTGTTATATTTTAGATAGCAAGGAGTTTATTAAACTTTACCGAAACAATCTGCAAATTTCATTAAAATTGAATAAACTATCATCTTGTCTTTATTTTTAGTTAGCACCTTAAAAGCTTAAAGCTGTAAGCTAATGATAGTTATATAAGAGCAGATGCTGCTGGTGCAATAAGCTGTAGTTTTACGTCCAGTGGATGATGATCTGATTAGTCGACTAATCGCATAAATAATCGGTGACTAGTCGACTATCAAAATAATCGTTTGTGGCAGCCCTAGTCCAGACAGAGGTCTGAAAGATGGTGACACTATTTTCCAGACACCTGTTAATTTCTTAAGTCGAACCTAACATGCTTTGGAGCAGGCACTGCAGGACAGTAAAAGATAAATAAGGATTATTTTGCACTTTCAGTGATGCAGATCTACTCTTTTTTTTTATTATTAATCCTTTATTTATCCAGGTAAAAAATCTCATTGAGATTAAAAATCTCATTTCCAAGAGAGACCTGGCATCATGGCAACAAAAGTCACATACCACATAGGTATATAACACTCTGGTCTCTCTCATCCTTGATTACCTCCATGTTAACGTTTGTTTTTTTTACCTGCAGCAAAGTCTGTGCGATCTCAGGATTCTCTGGGCTGTCAAAGTGCAGCATCTGGGATCCCAGGCCATAGTAGTAGGGCCCCATCTTATGGAGGTCCACCACGTTGGGATCAGCATTGAACACGGTCCTCCAACCCTCTTTGTACACCTTAGGAAGCTCCACAGAGACCACTTTCCTCTTCCTCTCGTACAGGCCCTTGGTCAGCCACAGAGGAAGCTCCATCTTTGTACCCTGGGATGAAACAAAAGACAGTGATGGAGTAACAATACCCCGGCTCTCTGGAGCTCTAATAGTGCTTCAGGGGTGTGTTTTGGTGTACACCGGATTTTTTAAGAACTCCAAGACCTCACATGTACTAAAGCACTGTTCACTTTACTGTAATACCTACAGCAAGGCTTGACGTTACCTGCTCCTTTATGTACTTAGAAATATTGCTTTTCAAATGTAGTTTATTTGTTTAGTAGTAGATTTTTAAGACTAGTACCACCTTCTGGTAGCCGACTGAAGAACACTTGCGATGCTAACTAGCTGAAGCTTAAGCATACACAAGTTAGAAATTTTGATACTGGTATAGTTATTCGCGTTTATAAATACGCCGAATTTACACGCGAGTCCTGTCTATCCTTGAACGCTGGAAACTGCTTTTTCGAAGATTCTCCCTTTATAAATACAATGACATAAACAAAAGTATCAAAAATATGAATGAAGTTTAGCGAGATGTAAGTAGCTTTGTGAAAAAGATAAACGGGCGATTCCGGTACTTTTGGTTTACTTGTTTTAGCATAAATACATTCGCAAAACTTTAACTGTTATGTGTTTACCGACCTCCGGGATGTCCTGCGTGTCACTCGACTTCTCCAGAAAGCCAAGCCGAGGGAAAGTGCACTCTGTCCGGATAGGAAGTCTCTCATGAGAGAGCAAAATATCGTCCAAAGACAGGAAATTCTCCTCCATACCCACCCCAGGCGGTACGGGAAAATACGACTGCGTGTCCATTTACGTTTGAATAATCTGTAAAGCGGTCAGTAACAAAAATACTTTTAGTAAACTGTTATTGACGCAACCCAGCTCCGCTATGTTTACAGTCTGTTTTACCTTTGCTGTTTTGGCGCCAGAAAATATGACGAAACAACCAGAGCGGCAGAGAGCTCAAGACCAGAGCAATCGATTGCTAGTGAAAATCAAACGAAAATCAGTTATCGATTATTTTTCTCTTCTTTTTTTGTTTTTTGTGTTTTTGATTTTTTTTAAACGTGCTGAATTTCATTTTCAAATTATGTAAGGACAAATAACAGGCTTAGCCCTTATTATAATACAAGTTGTTCATTCAAAGAAAAGCATAAAAAAAAATGTCCATAAAAAGCAATCTGTAATTACAATTTCAGCCATTAGAGGTCAGAATGTAACCATTAAAAATGTAAAGTCACCTTGTATCAGGTTGTAAGAATGTTTCGCTGTAATGATTGCAATTGTAATAATTACATCTACAATTGTAAAAAGAAGATAAGTATCTTAAACTATGAATGCCAAGTTAACACTAAGTTTTCTGTGAAGCACACTTAAAAGTGAAATTAGCATACTTCAAACTTGTCTTCCCTCTGACCTTCTTTATATATCTCTTGATGACATTGATGAGTTTATAAAAGAAAAATTGCAGCAAGTCTATTCAGTAATCTTCCTTCTCTCCATTCAGTAAGGGTACCTTCAGTTTGCCTTGGATGTGCATACTGCACACCAAAGTCATGAGTCATGCTAGTATCCACAATAAACATGTGATTATTCAAATGCTCAGAATGTAAAATAAGTCATTAATTTAAATAAAATGCAGCAGTAGTGAATGAAGGTACTATCTTCGTTTGTTTGAGCTGAGCCAGCAGGGACTTTTCACTGTGAGAAACTGACTAATTTCCACAAAACATCATCCCCCTCTGTTAGCTGCAGGCTATGATAGACTGAGAACACTGTGTGTCCCATAAACAGGCAATAATAGCTGCAGTTATTATTATTAGTTGGTTTTCTGTGTTCCATGCATCATAATGCTGAAGTTAAAATCTTCTCCTGAAATCCCTCCATGCATCATGGCCATAATAAGCAGAAGGGATGATCTCAGCACTAACAGGCCTGCAACACTTTATTTGAAGTGGCGCTCATGAGGCATCATAACCACATTATGACCGCAAGTGCTCTAATATTAGAAAAACACGCAAGTGGGATTGAACACTTTGTGCTGAAGTTCGTAGCACTTTCCGCTAACACTGCATTAGGCATTGTGACACAATGTGGGTGCTCCAGAAGAAACTCTTGAGTAAAATATGGAATGGAATTCCTGCAAAAAAAAAACCCAACAAAAACTTCTGGTTGATTTGGTGAGCACGTAAACACTGACAGGTGAAGTATTACTCAAATCAGGAACAGAGTTAAAGTCACAAATAAATAACTTGAGGATTTTTGTGTCATTATTATGTAATTTTTGGCTGGGATAAACTTCTGGCATGATATGAATGGTGTTTTGACTCCTAACCAACATGTACCACACACCCAACATAGCTGCAGACCAAGCACACTCCTCCCCAGTGGTGCTCCCTGATGGCAGCTGCCTCGGACAGCATGACAGTGTATCCCCACTACACCGCAAACCTGCCCAGGAATGGCTGCAGGGAAACAGCCTAAAGTCTTTCAGCTGGCCTCCAAACTCCTAATCTGATCCAGAATCTGAAGGGTGCGCGTGAACAAGTCAGATCCATGGAGAAGCCCACAACCCACATGACCCAAAGCATCATCTGTCAGTGTCTCAGTGCCAAACTCTTCAGGAACCCTTCAGAGGTCCTGTGTCTACGCAAAGTAACATGATTCTACCCAGAATTAACCAAAACGTATTATACAGGAGAGGTGCTTGAACTCAGCATTAAGGTTAGGGTTAAGATTTGCTTTCCAGACAGTACCATGAAGACGTTTTGGTCCTGCAGTTCTGCTGCCGTAAGTTTTTTCAAGCAAACAGGCAAAAGTTCCTTAAAACAAGATGGATGTTAACCTAAGCTCACTCCCACCCCTAACCCTGATATAAGTGACCCACACAAACCTGGCAAATGTTAAAAATTTGCCATAAATTCTAAACCCAGTACATCACACTGTATTTTGTCACATGCCACCTGCATCTCAGCACTGTGCACAAGATGTCTCTGGTTTTTTACATCTTCTTGCTTCAGTAATTTGTGTCTGCATGTGGTTTAGAAGGACTGTGGTTTGGCATAAAATAACCACTGGTGACCAGCTGAAAGTGACAGCCCAGTATCAGTAATACCCCAATCCAGTGAGTCACAGCCTGGACATCCTGAGGCCCTGAGACATGCTGGCAACTTTCACAAAATGGCATTACTTTACATATGAGTGAGAGCGCACCGGCTGTGAACCTGGAACACTTTGATGGACATTATGAAACTGAAAAACAAGATTGAAACTGATTGAAACTGTATGTTTAATAAATGGAATAAATGTTTAATCAAATGACACTGCTCAAAGCTAAATAAAAAGATGTAAAAGAATCAACCTGATATAAAATGATATAAAATGATATAATCCCCACATGCTGTAGAGGAAACTTTGCTAACATGTGTACATTTGGAAAGGCAACAGAAAAAACAGCATAAAACTGACATATTTTGTGATGTCTTTATCAAATTTGCAGTTGTTAATGTTGTTCGCACCTTTAGGTAGCGCTGACTTGTTCGTTTACATTTTGAACTGTACATTTCTACTAACTACACACAGCTGCTAATTAGGTTATTAGCAAGGTTTTTTTTTTTTTTTGGTTTTGGCAGGACTTTAGTTATTTATAGAGTCAGCGTAGTTTAGGATCCTGTTGTCAACCTTAAAAATCCCAAAATCCCAGCTCTTTTTACCCCGAGGATAAAAATGCCACCTTCTCAGAAACTGCTGTAAAAATTCTTATAAAGTCATATTTTTTCCACTTTAAATGACTCGGTGTTTAAAACTACTTCAGCCTGAAACATAAATATCAAATATTATTTGTATTTAATCATATGTTTTGTGATTTTAACCCTTTAAAGGCCAGTATGTTTACATAGCTCCACTAATTTTTATCAAAAAAAACAACAACAAACCAAAAGTAATCTCCATAAAATACATTTTAAGGAGTAAATGATCCAATTAATTTTATCAGGTCCTAAGCTGGGTCAATGATTGGCAGCATTGATTTTCATGCATTCTTATTTTTTCAACAGTGTCAGAGAAAAAAAATCCTAATGAAAATAATGCCACCTTCCCACAAATGGCTGTAAAAGTATTATATAGTAATCATTTTTTCCACTTTAAATGACACAGTAAAACTGCTTCAGCCTGCAATTTAAATATCTAATATTAATTATGTTTTTTGGATTTTAACCCTATAAAGAGGAAGGACTCTAGGAGCTGAGGTGGAGCTGTAAATAGGCAGACATGTAAGCCTCCCACGTGGCGCTGCCAGCTCTTCTCTTTCTGCCCGTGAAAAAATCTTTTATGTGCTGCAACTATCAAAAATAGTTTAACTTTGCCCAAAATAATCTCATGTAAGGCTCAAAGATGCCCATTTATTTTTCTGTTCACAGGATCAAGTCTGAATATGCATGCATGTTTTGATTGATTTATTGTTTTTCAGGATGTGTTTACGTGTTTAACGCTGTGTAAAAAAGTAGTGCAAAAGTTCACATACCTTTTATTGCTGGGAGGGGGCCACACTAATGTTTCCAAGCTTTCACATATGTTCAAATTTACCTCATTTATTTCCTCTGCAGTGAAACGTCTATGTCAGACTGAATCATACGTTTCTGACACAGACTTTCCGTGATGAAGACAGAAAGACTCTGACAATCAGTTTGTTGCTCCAGGTTGCATCTAGAAGTGTTTCAGGTGAATCATCCAGCAGCAGACCCATGACTGTCTCCAAAAGGAAGTGAGCAGTATGCAGTTATGCAAACAGCACAGCAGTGGCAAGTTCAGTATGTCGCAGTTTTTAACCTGCAGTGGAACATCTGCCTGACCCATTTAAGGTCTGCTCAAGTGCATATGGACCTGTTTCCATGACTACATACTGGAAGTTGCCTTCTTAAATGAAAAAGCTGTCAAAATATTGCAAGACAAGAAAAGAAAATTTTGTGTACTGATGTATATTACATAATATCGCACAAGTACTGTTTTATTCTGTCATGTCTCACCAGTCAAAGAGTCTGCATGACAAAGTGTCATCACTTTAACAAACTGATGAAGCCTGAGAGGGGCTTTTCTTTCTGTTAATTGCTTTGCGTTTACTTGTGGGCGATCGTGGCTCAAGAGTTGGGAGTTCGCCCCGGCTTGGACAGTCTCGGTCGTTGTGTCCTTGGGCAAGACACTTCACCCGTTGCCTACTGGTGGTGGTCAGAGGGCCCGGTGGCGCCAGGCAGCCTCGGCTCTGTCAGTGCGCCCCAGGGTGGCTGTGGCTACAACGTCGCTTGCTATCACCAGTGTGTGAATGGGTGGATGACTGGATGTGTAAAGCACTTTGGGGTCCTTAGGACTAGAAAAGCGCTATACAAATACAGGCCATTTGTGTTCATTTTCCTGCTCCTTTCAGATCTTTTTTCATTGTTATTTTTGGTCTTTTGTGTCTTTGCAGCTGTTTTGCAGCTACTAGCGCTCTTTTTGTGTTTCTGTAAAGTCATCTGCTGACATCCCGCACTATGCAACATGCTCAGTATGTTTCCCGCCATGCATTTGTGTAAATAAACTGTGGTAAGTGTCCTTTTGGGCACACTCGACAGTATGTAAACTGACTTCTTGAGTTATGCTGCCAACTGGAGACCTGTGAATATTTCAACCCATCTTCATTTGAGATACACCAAGAAATTCTTTACAAATTCGAAAAGTATATTAGGTGTAGAAAAAAAATACATATATATTTAAACACTCAGATTATTACCGACGTTAGACTTTGACAGCCTTGATCGGTGTGCAGCACATGTGCATGGAATTGTGGGTTATTTGTTGTCCCGTGCTTGCATGCTCTGATATTCCCTTGATATATAGATTAGCTTTCATTTTGCTTGAGCTTCCTTGTTGTTTTGTGCCTCTTTTTCCATCTTGGGCTTCTTGCAGTGTCTACATGTGTCAATCAGAACTGATTTAAAACTTTATTGACACACACATTTGGGCTTGCTGTTTTGAACCACCTCTATGTTCAGGCTGGAAATGAAGGATTTGTCTGTTTTCAGTGGTTTTCATTATCTGGCTAGTAAAGTAAAGCCCTTGATGCTAATCCTGTGGTATCAGAATATGTAATTTGGGGCTTTTGGAAATTGTTCCTGCAAGTCGTGGCAACTAAAAGAAAAAATGTATGTAAAAAGTGTTTCATAAACTGTTGTTTATATTTACAACATAGTTAGGTTTAGGGTTTGACTTCTCAGCATGAAATTAGACCTCGTAGTGTTGATTTATTGTTAGTTACCAATCCTATCTCATTATTCTTGACCTGCAGGCTTCATGACTCAGGCAGTCTAATGCACAAACAAAGATTTTAAACTCTTACCCCATACTCATTGCCTTTTAAATGTTTTCTCTCTGGAAACTATCAGATTGGGTTCTGGGAAATGTTGTTAAATGTTAAATGACAGAGTGAAATAGGTTGAAAGCAGATACCTCGCATTCAGTCCTAAAATAACTCCTGGAAGGGCGGGGGGGGGGGGGGGGGGGGTTGTGTGCTGAACATTTCTGAGCGATGTAAGAGTGTCATCCTGAAGGGATCAGCAACAACACCATGTCCCAGTAAAACACATGCAGGTTGACCATGAAACCCACTTCTCCTGCTGGAGAAGTTGAATCTGGGTCACAGAATGAAAGCTGAAAATGGTCTGTCATCTAGCACAATTTATTCCACCATTTGTTTACAGTAGCTTTGTAAATGCAGTTTGTATGTTGATTCGTAGTAGTCTTCACACATCAGCTCTTGGCATTCTGAAGAGTGAGTAACACCCCACATGACTGGAATATTAAACAAATATTGTTAAATATGAACAAATGAATAAATAAGCCCCGTTCAGCGGCTCCACAGTGGGACTACAGAGTCCTTTTAAGGGTCTGAGTGGCTCACGTCTCCCGTCGCAGACAGCCAGACCTGCTCTAGCAGAAATACAATGTGGGGAACCGACAGTCGCAAAGACCAAGAGGCGCCTTTTCAGTTGCAAGCACACATGCACGAACAGTCATGGATGGATCGTGAGCCAACAGGCCCGCGGGCACAGGCTTGTAAAAGGCCTCCACCAAGGAAGACACAAAGAAACGACAAAAGACTTTAACTGACACGGTCGTCGCTGTTGTCCACCTCTGCTCGTCTTCAGGGTGCTTCTGCGTTTGTTCCTCCATTGTGTCCATTTATTTCTCTACCTGGTCCTTTTTTTATTTCTTTAAAATTCTTGGGTTTTTTTTTTACATCATTTTAAATTGTTTTAGAAATTCTGATTTTCATTTGTTTTTGTGGAATTATGAATTTCTTTGATTTAATTGATTATGAATGTCCATGTTGCAGTTTTAAATTATTTAGAGTCAATTTTTGGCTGTTTGGAAGTCATTCTAGTCTCTCAGTAGACATTTTGAGCCCATTTAAAAAAAATTCTAACTGTTTTGATTCATTTGAGTCATTTTGAGTATTATAAATTATTATGCGTCTGTAGTTGTTTTTTCTTGTGTCATTAATCTGTCTGTGGCTGTTTCAGGTCATTTTGAGTCCCTTTGGTAGTCGTGGCTGTTGTTTTGAGTTATTTTTGAATCTTTCTACGTCATTTTTGAATCATTAGTGTCTCTTTGTAGTTGTTTTCAGTCATTTGGTAGCCACTGAAGTTAGTTTAAGTGTCTTTGCAGCAGTTTTAAATCATTTTAAGTCTCTTTGTTGCTGTTTTGAGTCAGTCGAGTCTGTCTGTAGCTGTTTTAGGTAGCTGTGGGTCTCTGATTTGGATCTTTTCAAACTTCTTTGGAGCTGGTTTTAGAATATTTTCAGTTTCTTTTTATTTATTTGTTCCATTTTCAAATTGTTTGGGTCTTTTTGAGTATTTTCAAGTCCTCTTATTATTTATTAGCAAGAAAAGACAGACTCTGGACCGGGGTTATCTGACTCCTTGGGCCTTGGTGCTGTGCCCAGTGGGCCTGTTCAGAAATCCTTCCATGCAAACAGTCATATGCACAGAGACACTCATTCACACTGGCTCTTACTCGAGGCTCTCACAAGAAAATGACTAATCATGATCACATGAAAAATCTGGCAGATCTTAAAAGAAAGAGCCGAGAGAGGTTACAAGTGAAATTTACAATATGTCATGTCGCTTCTCTGTAGCTGTAAACATCAGCAAAGTAAAGGGAGGACTGCCAGTCGCACACACGGGGAACATGGACAGCTACACTGTAAACATTTCAAAACACACACGGCACTGTCTCAGTCAGCCCTCTACGATAACCTTTCATGCTGCCTCACTCACTCACTCACACACTCACACACACACACACACACACACACACACACACACACACACACACACACACACACACACACACACACACACACAAGGCTTCAGCAAAAGCTACATTGTCACCAGTCCACGCATACACACACACCCACATAGTGTACATACACATACCAGGTGAAGCCTGACAGTGGAGCATCCCAAACACACATATCACACAGTAGGAGCATAAACTACATCGCTGGCTCCTTCTGGCCTCCCAGTCAGGACTGCTCCTTTCCACCAAGCCCCCAGTCCCTCTTACCAACCCATACATACAAGACAAGCTGACGTCCCAGTTTGACACTTTTGACTCTTTCTGCCTGCCCAGGTATGCGTGAACCACATCTAAATAGCACTGCGGAGACTTTAAATTAATTATTTGAGTCATATTGGTGAGGAAGAGTGCAGAACTGAGGCAGGAACTATGAGAAAAGAGCACACTGGGAGCCAGTCTGTTATGATAGGACATCACCAAGTTGACGTCCTATTGAGATAAGAGGCCCACCCACTAATGTACAAGTCTTTTTCTCATAGCGAGCTCCTGCAGCTCAACAATCATCCATTTGCCGGTTTTCTCCTTCTCCTCCTCCTTCCATATCACTGGTTCCCTTCCTTCTTCCTTCCTCCGCTCTGCTTCCACTCCTCTTCCGAGTTAAGGCCATGGGAGGGCTGGACACAAGTAACTGACAAGCCTGAATCCAAAGATGTGATGTAAGGCCTGCGAGGACCTGAGCGTGTCAGGGAAGCAGCTGGCCGCGGTTGAGTCAGAAGGGGAGCTGAGGCCAACTAAGCCCTTTAAGGGACTCTGTTAGCTTGAAGAGGTGCGAAGGATGAAAGGAAGGGTGGTGGGTTCTCAGCAGTATCATCAGCAGATGTAAGATGGAGGGAGTGAACGATGGTTCGACAGTTACGCTTTTTTTTTCTTTTGGTTCAGTTCTCAAGGAGTAATTATTTTGGTAGGATGATGGATTCTGTCAGGATACGTAAGTGTTGATCACTTTGATTGTTTCACCAGATTTGGTTACGCCTGTGTCCAGATATCCCCGGCAGGACCACGAGATGTCCTGTAACAGACAAGAAGGTCAAGAAACAGAAAGAGATTTTACTCTTTGGTATGTATGCCTCATTTTCAGTCTGTCCTGATCAAATCCACCATTTAAGCAGCAGTAAAAAGACAACACTGGCTCTTTTGCACACTGTACACACATTTCGTCTGTAATATTTGGCCTTCTGAGTGTGTTTCTTACCTTGAACAGTATTCAGAGTGGGCCCGGTGGTCAGTCAGTCAGAGGGGTGTTCAGGGCAGGACCGATTGATCTCAAACCATGAGTCTATACAGCTGCAGAAACAAACAGAAGGCATGACGCCGCGTCCTGAATGCAGCTACAAACACAGAGTGAACTTAGTGCGATTACTTGATCTATGCAGCTGATAAAAATAGAAATTTGATTAAGCGTTGAGAGCTCATAAGAACACAATTGAATTATACTGCAGTCTAAGATGGATTCAATACTACAGAGGGTTGTTGCTAAAGTAACACGTAGGCATGTTGGAAGGCCTCCATATCCTCCCACATTAGCAATACATACACAACATGCAACTTATACTGTAAACGAGACCCAGGGGGGAACACAAGAGCGGCACTAATGTGCATTATTTCTCAACTTGTAACATTTTACATTCTCGCTGTGTTTATGGAAAAGTTTGCAATAAAACACCCCATAAGTCTGTGTGTGGGTGGAAGGACATCTTTTGTTTTAAGCAGCAATTTAAGCACCGTAAAGTATAAAATGCTACATTACAAGTAGAAATACATGAGGTGCAACCATCAAAATGTTTTTTAATAACCAAAAAAAGCAGCTGTTTTGCAAAGCAGCTCCAAGCATTTTACCAGGATTTTATATAAGCATGGTACCTTTTTAAAAATTACTACAGTGAAGGAAAAAGATGATTTATGTAACATTTAGGAGCATATGAATCCAACACTTGAAGGGTAACAGCTATAACAGTAACTCAGGTATGAATTTTTCAACAAAACACCGTACTTACACCATATTGGTAATATTCACTGTTTTTAACACACGTCACATATAAGCTGGAACTGAAAAACATAATTTGCTGGAAAAACTTGATTTGAGAGAAAAGTAAGGAAAATAAAATAAACTGATATATTGCATTGCTGTCTTAAAATGACTGACTTTTGTTTTCAAAACGATACTTCAGAATCAATGTGGCCCTGTGGAGCTGTGCCCCAGATATATAAATTCGGAGGCTAAAAGTGAAAATTCTGTGAGTAAATGTGCCCCATGTGACATTTTGATCACAATCACAAAGCAAACAGCGCCCATCATCCACAGTATGAATGATGATTACTCTTATTGCGAAACCTTGGGGAGAGTGTTTTTGCTGCTGCGTCTCGGTGTTTCGACACAGGACACTACGAGGCAGGGGTGGAGCTAACTGTGAAACTGCACTCTCATTGGCTAACAATTTCTGAGTGATTAGTTGTTGAGCGATGAGCATACGCTGGATGAAACTCCTTTTTATTACTTCTATACAACCAGAAGTCTTTTTGGAACCACAGCAGTCGCCCCCTGCTGGCCAATAAATAAAAGAAACGTAGTTAACTTAGTTTACCGCTCTTTTCCTTTAGCTTCAGTTTTGACACCTGGATATGCCTCTTTTATATATATATATATATATATATATATATATATATATATATATATATATATATATGTAGTTTCTATTTTTCATTTGCTACGCTTCAAACATCTGTTGGAGGTATTGGTTGGAAAAAGGCACTATCATCAGAGTGCATCCAGTTGTAAATCCATGACTGCGTAGTCAGCATGCATCATATGGAAAAAACAGGCTTCCCTGTAAGAAAAGCTAAGATGTTGTTTTACTTGTTTGAATTGTCAGTACCTTATTTATAAAAATCAAAAGTCTGGGCTTTTATGTCTAGAAGCAGGTGAGACTCATTTTTTTGAGCAGCTTACTTACTGACCCGGAGTCTAATGTATACCTCATCCCAGTGCTAGCTTATATAAACTGTGTGAGCACAAGCTAATGTGTGTAAGAAGATGGTAAATGCAGTTCACTTAATGATGTCATTAATAACAAATGTTTTTTTTTCTTTTCTGGAAGTTATGCTGAGCTGCATTATAAAAGTTTTTAACTCTTAGACGCAAGAAAACAATTCAGACATGTAAATTTGGGCTTTAGGGTCTAATGGCTGGCTAATGATGAGTTACAGCCTTGCAGTTATTTACTAAACACACGCAAAAACTTGCAGGCGTTTAGCATAACTTTATGACAAATGAGCTCAATATAATGTAAAAATTATTAAGGTCATGATGGAGGATATTCTCCTGGGAGGAACAACACAAACAAACAGAGAAAATAAAAGAAACAAAACACGATTCTCAGAACGGTTCTTTAGTTTCATTTAGGAGTTGCTCTCTGCTTACACTGCTGGTAGAAAATGTATGGACGGAGTACTTCTCCTGGGTAATATACTATATAGCCACCTTTATTTTGAAAATATAATTCTGATTACATTACGGTGACAAACTCAGTGAACCCGGGACTTTTGGGACTTCTAGGGATCAATAGGCAGTTGCATAAGGCTTTTCCATTCGTAATCATCTCAAGCCATCCAGATAATGTGACAGTGATATATCAGTGTTTAGATATGCTATCATTCAATAGTATAATATGAATAACCTTTAAATCAAAGGCACAGGACCCGTCCATCATTAAGGAATGCCTTTATCGAGATGCTGTAAGTCGATTTAATTAGAAGAAGTGCAAAATTATATAACGGGCAGTGATTCAAATGTGTGTGTGTGTGTGTGTGTGTGTGTGTGTGTGTGTGTGTGTCATTCACCTTTTGTGGTAGATGCAGAGGCACGGCAGTCTGGCTATGGTGTCCCCTTGCTGCAGTTCCTCTAGACATATCACACACTCACCGGCATCCCTCGCCAACACATCATCTGAGGTGGCAGCCGCACACAGACACACACACAGCAGAAGACGAATCAGTATGCACCAAAAACATTTCAGAGCATATCAAACACAGTAGAGAGCAGTGGGGGGGAGCAGATTGGTGCATCGCACACAGCAGACACAGCTTAGTGGTTACCGTTCGCTCCGTGCAGCAGTGAACATGCACGAGAAGGAGTTTGGAGATGAATCAGGAGCTTCGAGTCTGTTTCTCCTTGTGGAACTGGATTGATTTCTTCAATCTGCTTAACGAGTGCTGAGATTCTGCTTTCATGCTAATATACAGCGTAACCCAGCAATGCAGAATGGTTCTTTCATCCACAGTGTATGATCATATTCATATTCCCTGAAAACCTGGCTTCACTTTTAGAGTGTTTCTGTCTAACATTAAAGAAACTCTGTGCTGGTTTCTCATAAACAAAAGTAGGGGTGCACTGAAATATTGGACAAATATTAGAACTGTCAAGATCATATTTCCTGTGATGAAAATAAATAAATAACCATAAAAACAAAGTGCCAAAAACTGCAGTTCCTTAAATGGCCACTTGAGGCTTACTACAAATGATTAAGTGAACCCCATAGACCCATAGACTAAAATAAACTTTTATATAAATTAAATGGATTATTATCATGGGTATTTATGTAAGCTACAACCTCTGAGCCAAAAAATAAGCCAATCCACATGTGGCAAAAAATGTTATTATTCTTATGGACAGCTGAGGCTGGTTGTAACATCAAGTCACTCCTGTTACACACCCAACTTTACAGTCTGGTACAACAAAATACAGCAATATATTCCCCTTCAGAAACTGTAGATGGTGATTTCTTTTTTTCTTTTTTTTAATCTTAGTTTTAAAAAGTCGCTAGCACTAGCCAATAACTCTGCCCTCCACCCCCTGTTTTCAGTTCCATAAACCCAACACGATGCCAAATAGAACTTATTATTGTAAAGGTTTCAAAACCAGTTCATTGTGGTGCATCAATTAGCAACACATATGTCAGCATTCAGAGTGATTCCCCAAAGGAAACAATGATGTAGATTCAAAAAACACTTTAAATGCCAAAAACAACAAAAAGCACAAAATGTAATCCAACATTATGTCCCTGCTAATGAAAGAAAATCAGAAAACTTTATTTTTTGCCCCCTAAGAGTTGCTTTACAGATATAAATGGCAATCAAAACTGAAAAAATACGTTGACTGGCCTTTTTTTTTTTTTACATAAACTATTTCAGCAGCTCTTCAAACAAACATCTAATCAGCCAATCACATGGCAGCATCTCAGTCCACGTAAGCATGTAGACACGGTCAAGATAACCTGCTGTCGATGGTGATGATGAAAGGACGACTAGAGGAAGCAAACCTAAGCCCTTACAAAGTGTTTTTAATTTACTTTAGTTAATACTTTACTTTACTCAGGCTTGGGTGTGTCCTGTGCCCAATGCTACAAGTACAAACACAATCGAATGAAACTGCCGACTCCTCAGCCTACATAAATACGTGTCAGGAGCATTAGTGAACATCAAACATGTGACCGACTGCAGCATAGTAAGTATTTCTGCGACTGCTGATACCCTGAGAATTCGAGTTTACTCAGAATTGAATGAAAGGTCACACTGGTTTGAGCTCCTGTCAGCCAAGAAGAGAAATTTGTGACGGTGGTGGACACTGGCCCCCCAGGACTGAACCAGTAAAGAATGAAGGAAAAAAAACACCACGGTCTGACGGATCTCCTTTTCTGCTGAAGCCGCAGATGTTAGGGCCACAATTTAGCATCAACAGAATGAATCCATGGCCCCACCCTCCCTTATGTCAACTGTCCAGGGCACCACTGCCACTGCTGCTGCTGCTGCTGCTGGTGTAATGAGGTGGGAAATGTTTTCTTGGCATACTTTGGTCCCCGGAAAATGATCAATCATAGTCTGAATGCCACAGCCTGCAGGAGCATTGCTGCTGACATTGTACATTTGTATAACAGTAAAATTAAACAATCTATTTTTATATTTTACAGAATGATTCTTCAGCTTAATGTGTTTTATTGTTAAATCTAAATCTGAGTCTCAAACTAATTTTCGGTGCTCCGTCTTCAACCACTGTCACGTTGTACTTAAAAAGATAAGGTGAGACAGATGAGGTTTTTCATCCAAAAAACTTAGGAAATCCTGTTTTACACCCCAAAATATTAAGCACAGCAAGCAGCAACATAAATTAAGAGCTTAATTAAGTAGAACAGTTCTCTGATTGGCAAGACTTAGTAGAACAATTTAATAAAAGGAAAAATTAAATATTAATCATGACTTAGACCTCAGAGGATTAACAATATATGTGTATATATATATATATATATATGTATATGTGTGTGTATATATATATATATATATATATATATATATATATACATACACACACACACACACACACACACACACACACACATCTGTCTGGAACATAAAGATCTTTTTAAAAAAAAAAAAAAACCAGTAACACCAAAACACCAAAACATTTGGAAAATGTTCCTGCTCTGCTGGTGGCAAAACAAAACCCAGCTCTAACCAGGTTAACCTGCCGGTCCCCCAGTATCGACCTCTAGCCCTTCCTTGGAACTAGAACCATCACAGTAATATTCACTGTCTTACTGCAGCATGTTAATCTCTTAACATCCACCCACACTGTAAAAAATATCGTGATAAAACTGTAAAAAACTGTAAAACTGTAAAATTCAAATGTAATGCTATGGAAAAATATATAAAATCATTCGCATAAACTTTTTTTACATCAAATAATAATTATTATTATTGTTATTTAGGGCGATTGTGGCTCAAGAGTTGGCAGTTCGCCTTATAATCAGAAGGTTGCCGGTTTGAGCCCCGGCTCGGACACTCTCGGTCGTTGTGTCCTTGGGCAAGAAGACATTTCACCTACCCCCTACTGGTGATGGTCAGAGGGGAATTATGAAGTGGAATTGTAAAGTGCTTTAAGCGCTATATGAATGCAATCCATCATTATTTAAACTAACTGTATATTTCTGTACATTTAGGTATTATTTTTCATATTGCCGCATTCATTGACCTTTTTTATAGGTAATTTCATTGTTTAATCACATTAAATTGTTCCTAATTTAATGTTTAAAAGCACTTGAAAAATGCAAAATCCCATGTAAAATTAGGGCAGCAAACTGTATTGTCATTACTGAAAATAACCGTATTTTCATGGGAAAGTTTTTTTCTGTTATTTTGTATTGTATTATTTTAGCACCCCAGCTGCTGGAATATTACTGTTTTTTAAAGATTTTTTTTTTTACGGTGCACTTATTGCCTGTCCAGGACCCATCTTTGGCAAATCTCATAACCAACATATAACAACAAGATGCATACAAGAGATGTGATCCGAGTTCATTAGTAAAGCACAGTATCATTAGATTTGCAGGGATCTGTGCGGAATTTGGACCTGACATTATATGTAAAGTCATAAGGAATTATCCTCTAATCCAATGACCTGTAAAAGTTTTTTAACTGTAAAATAAAGTCACAGATAAGGCCTCATAAATTGTCAGTGGAGGTAGAATTTGAGCCCAGCCATAACCCCATAACCTAATCCTAACCCTAGATAAAGTTTCAGTCACTGTTACGCAACCATAGGAACCCACATTAATATTATTCATGTGGAAATGCCACACATCATTGCTTTGAGGCTGGAAAAAACGGCATTGAGGATTTGCCAAAATGATAGAAGATCCCGTTTTTATCAGTAAAGCGAAAAGAAGGATACTTGATGGGGGCAGACTGTGAGATGGAATAAGAGACAGCATATGCTCAGACTGCAAATCAGCTTAGTTCCTCAACAAACTCCCATAACCCCGCTCCTCTCATCCCTCCCTCCCCTCTTTCTTTCTTTTGAAAAATAGTGTCTCCTGCCTATTGTTCACATCCATCCACCCCCTAAAAACACCCAGGATCTCTCAGAATAAGCACTCTGGATTAAGTGGCAGTAATCTACATCGCGTCTGATAACAATACATCCAGTCCTCCTCTTAGCATCTTGCACATTACTTCTTATTAGCCTGCAAATCAAACCAGGAAAAACTCAGAAATCAATCAACTGCCAAAAAGCCGGCACAGTCCTTTAAGCCACACAGTTTTGCCCGTTTGGAAATGAGTGCAAAGTGTATTAAATTTAAAGTCAACACCTGACCTGAGCTGATAATCAAGTTAAGAGGGTTGTTCAATCGTGTTTGCTTCACCTGTGGAAATGCTTTAAAAAATGAGGTCATCTGGATGAAGCCAGCGCTCTAACTCATCACAGCTCTGCCTCAGCCAGAAGTCTCAGTATTGATCGCAGCTGCAGCTGCAAGGCTTTTAAATATCAGGCAGCAGCCTGTCACCTCTGTTCTAGCAAACCACCACAGTCCCAGAGAATCTTACAGCTGACTTTAGTGTTAACGTTTAATTCCTTTCGTAATATTGCAACGACATTAATGTAAGTAAGTAAGTAAGTAAACTTTATTTATTAAGCGCTTTTCGCAGACAGGCAATCACAAAGCGCTGTACACAAATATTAAAATATTAAAATAAACAATAAAATCAGTAGACATTATATACAATGTAAAAGATCAAATGTAAATAATGTAAAAAAATAAAATAAAATATGTAGATCAACAAAATGTGCTGTGACCTTCTCTAATACCAAAGCTTGTACAGGAATCCAGTTTACCAGAGATGACACTGTTTGATTAGAGCAGGGAATTCAGTTTTATGATGCAACAACAGCAGGGTTAGGGTTTAGCTGAGTTTAGGCAAAAGGAAAACAACTTCCTGAATAGAGAGCTCATAATTACCTCTGCTAAGGAGGTTATGTTTTTGGTAGCGTTTGCATGCAGGTCATTCTTCTAGCTCAGAAAGATCTGTATGAATTCTGATAACACTTTGTAGGGCTGTAGAGTGGGACCATGTTAACAATCCATTCAAATTTGACTTACATCCGCCAAGGTCTGCAAGGTAAACTTTATGGTACATTGGTCAAAAATCAACAAGCCTTATAACTTGCATGATTCTTACTAGTGATGGGTCGTTCGCGACCGAAATGGCTCTTTGACGTGAACGACGCGAGCCGGATCCTTATCGCGAGCCGTCACGTGGGGTTTTTTTTTTTTTCTTTCTCTCAGCCTCTCTCTCGCACTTTTTTTCCGCTTCACTCTGCACGCGAGCCTTGTGCTTTACGCTGGGCAGAGGGGGGAGGGGCGGTAGTTGCAGTCGCAGTAGCACAGGAACAGAGCCAGAGAGAGAGAAAGAGAGGCAGGGACAACAACATTAGAAAGATATAGTAATCATCCACAACTATTTTCGGTTGCAGATGATAAAGGATTCAGAAAGTTTATTCATGCAGGTCCATATGACAGAGAATATGCATCTTCTGTTTGTTTTCATTTATATTTAATTGTGTTGTGGTTTGCAGTGTTTTGTGTTCTTTTCACTTTAAATTTGTAAAAGGAAAAAGCTTAAAATTTAAATAGTTAAAACTTGAAATGTGAATAGTTGATTTTTGTATTATATGATTTATTTATTACATTTTATGTGGAGTGAATAAATAAAAGTATATTTACGGTGGCCCCTAGAGACAAAGCACATACAAACTTCAAATCACGTACGAACTCTGAAGCATGTACAAACTCCAAAACACGTAAAAACTCCAAAACACGTAAAAACTCCAAAGCACGTAAAAACACAGAAGCATATAAAAACTCAGAAGCACATAAAAACTCAAAACACGTACAAAAGACAACAGAAGTGCTCCAGGATGCTGGGCACAGTGTTGAGCCTTTGTTATCTTGTGGCTACACAAGCCAGCAAGTACCAACGACTGGATTTGGTGTGTGGTAATAACAGGTAAATGAACTTTTTTTTTAATTATTTGAATATATATGAGTGCCTGTGTATAAATACACAAACAATACACACGTGCTTTCAATTGTGTAATTTAAGTGATCTAGTAGCTCTGCTTTGGAAGTTCAGTTCATGCTAGAAATGTGTTTTGGAGTTTGTACGTGTTTTGTCTCTAGGGGCTATATATAAACATATATAAATAAAACCACTTTTTTTTACGTTAGTAATTCCTTTTGTGCATAATTTTATATTATTGTTAATAATAAATTAATTAAAGCAACAAAACAACCTGAAGAGCCGGTTCGGAGCCAGCTCTTTTTAGTGAGTCGAACCGAAAGAGCCGGAAATCCCATCACTAATTCTTACAAGTGTGCTGTCTTATGTCAACATATTGAAAGTACCGTATAAAGATTTAAACTGTGTCACATTTGACCTCTAATTTGTCATATAAGTTAACTGATTGATCTCAAGGTCAAAGTGATAATAATGCTATACAGAGCTATTTAAAACTACATTACTTGTTGCCATTGTTTGTACAAACGACCTATAGTGATGTAGTGATATAATTAACGATCGTGTGTTATGACTTTGATAAATGTCTTGATGCATTCTCAATCATCCAGGAAAGTAAATCTCCAAAAAGTTGATTCTGTTTATCTGGACGTAGCGTTTTGTGGGAGAAACGTTTTGTCACTCATCCGAGTGATTTCTTCAGTCTCAGCTGACTGCAGGTTTCCCCAATCTTATAAACAGTACATTTGCATAATGACTGAAACCAGCCCACTGAAGGAACAATGGGCTGGGAGGTCAGTTCCTTAATCATAATTATGCAAATTCTCATGACCATTGATCAACAACTACTGACCAAAACCCACTGATCAAAGACCACTGATCAATGGCCATGAGTACCATTCACAGAGAGTTGGGGAATGGCTGCAATCACAGCATGTAAGATGGCGAAAGATGTACCCTTAGGCCCCCTCCTCGATTCAGAGATAGTCTTTCCCTTTTCACGTAAATGGCGTGAAAAGGGAAATGGCGTTCTTCCCTGTCCAGGATGTGTACATCCTCATCCTTGAAAGAGTGTCGTCAGGCCAGGACAGTCTATTCACACCTACAGGCCAGTGGACTGGTTTCAGTCATTATGCAAATGTACTGTTTATAAGATTTGGGGAAACCTGCAGTCAGCTGAGACTGAAGAAGTCACTTGGATGAGTGACGAAACCTTTCTCCCACTGAAAACGCTACGTCCAGATGAACAGAATCAACTTTTGGAGAAAGACTTTGATAAATCCTCCTGAGAACCGAGGAATCTTCCCATTTAACTTTTTTGGGGATTTCCTTCCTCTTTGGACGTAATAGAGGCCACCCAAACACATAAGATATCAATGGAAAGCCCAGGATGTCCTCTCTTTAGTACATCAGGACTTAGCAGGGTAGCTCAAATAATTTAAAAGATAGGCTGGTTCTCGGGAGGAGGTAATAACCTCTCAGGCTATAACCTCTCAGGAGGTTATAGCCTGTTACTTTACAGTAACAGGCTATAACAGTTTGAATACAATGTTTCTGAATAAGTATACATTTTGGAGGGAACATTTTGGTACTTGTTTTGGTACAATTTTCACTCGATGACGGTAGATACCAATAACCATCCGAGTTGATTTAATGTTGTTGAAAATCGGATCAAGGTCACACCAAATGTAAAAATCTGTTAAAACATGATTACAAATATGTTTTTATTGTCTCCAAACTTCACAACGATATACTAGGCCTTTGGGGACATGAGTAACTAGGTTGACTAACAATTTGACCTTGACCTTTCTTTTTAGTGCCCAAGGTCAAGGTTGACCTTGAAACCTTTTTTCAAGAAATATATTGAGTAATATATCAAATGAAAGGGCCTGCAGAGAGCTGTACAACACAGTTGTTATTTTATAATACAACGCCCTCCGGTGTCACCATGACAAAATAAAGTTTTGCAAAAATCACACAATGCATGATTATATCTTAACATTGTTACAGCTTATAGACACCAGCCTGCTGATGTAATCTAATATGTGATGTACTAAAAACACGATGCTGATGTATGCTTGCATAAAAACAATGTAAAACATCAATGTTTGTCATTTAGAGTGGAGTTTAGGTTGAAATTGGTTTTATGCACTCTACAAAATGTAAACTTTTACCACCAGAGGGCAGTATTTTAACAGTGGGTTTAAAAAAAAAAACTAAAAAACATTTGACATTAATTGTAGCCAAAAAAAACAATGACATTGACTCCTTGTACCAACTTGTGGTATAAAATGGTATTACAGGAAAGTACAACCCGTCCCTAGTTTAACATAGATGTTTCTCAGATAAAGTTACATTCTAGTGATTTTGTTAATTTTGTCAGGTTTGTATCTGTTGTCAAAAGGAAAAATGTACACAAGGTCATTTTAAGTTGTGCAGACGTCACAGTTTACATTGAGGAATTTATTTCTGCACATTTACATCTGTGCTGTAAAAACCAAACAGCAACATCTGCAGTTGTTGGCTGGTACCAAAAAGACATCGGTCGCCACCATCAAAGGCAATCAAGTCTTCAGGAACCAGGTGGCCGTCATCAGATTAAAAAAAATAATTATAACAAAGTAAAGCTCAAATCCATTATATTAAATCTGGTAGCATCATCAGCCCTGACCTCACAAGTATAGCAATGACTGATAACAACCGTGACATCTTCTCATAATAATGAGATAAGATGCAACTGAAAAAGAGCTGTAACAATGAAACGAAAATCAAAGTATTTCTGATATGAAAGTAAACTTTACGGTGCAAATTACACCAAAGCATTGGACTGTGATGCAAATATGGAAGAATGTGATGTGAGATATGTGTCAGTGCTGCAAGTCTCTCAATCACTCAGTCTCTCCTCACCTGCCTGCTTCCCTCCTAACTTGCACACTTGCAAACAGATATTTGGCGTCTATAATGACTTAGATGAGGTGCTCTTTGCCTTTCTGAATCACAGCACCAAACTCTCTTTTTTTAACCTCTTCGTGTATCCTCCAATGACTTGATCCGCGTGAGGCAAACTGCATGCCTTGCACCCCCCTCTTCACCTTTTTCTTATCTGTCTGTGTCTTCGTGCTACCTCCCCCTGACATTCCAGGTCTTTACGAGGCCCCTTCTCACCCTCGTTGCAACGAGCTATATTTAGTGCAAGGCATTAAAATAACATCATGCGAAAGTCAAAACCCAGAAAAGATCCGGTGGTCAGCTCACGTGGACTCGTGCTACCTACAACCCTCACCTGCTTCTGCACTGCTCAGGCAGGTGGGTAAGCACATAGACACAAAAAGGACGTTATTTCAACGTACTGAGATTTAAACTTCAAATTAATCCCACAAGACGCCCTTACATTATGTTGGCCCTTAAAAAGCTTTGTTAGAATGCTGTTATTACTCACTGCCAGTATTAGCTTACTCATACTAAATCTATATGATAACAAAGATATGGATTTATGAAGTAGGGTGAGATTTTACAGTTCCTCCACAATCCTGCAACAGTGACCTGTCTTTTATGATACTGCAGAAGTTATAAATGAAAAAATGCTCTGTCATTTGTGAAATAATGTGATGTTTCAAGAAGAAAGTACAAAATTACAGGTTTTGGGTGGGAGAGGCTCAGTTTATCAACAGAGGCCACTATGAAGCTAAATGTTTGGCTAGGCTAATGCTAAAATATGAGGCTGTTCAAAATGGCAGTGTTGAGGCATCAGAACCAGAAGGTTTTAATGATGTCTTTGATAATCCGACACAGTTTGAATAAATATGTGCACATTTACTACCTAACTAAGCCATATGTTTCTAATTCTAACTCTTGATAGTGTTACCATGTAGTAACATAGCCAAGCAGATTCATAAACACATGTACACTTTGAATAATGACATTTGTAATGTAATGTACTTTATATATGTTTTTCTACTGTTATTGAAGCGAGGTAGCTGGTGTACCCAGAGAAAATTGAAGCACCCAGAAAGGCCACAAACATCTTTGAACCAGGAACCTTCTTGTTGTGAGGTTGAGCCTGGTAAAAAGCCTGCTTCAGCAGAAAGGATTTAGTCACAAGTCTAAATTCCAGAATGAAATGACAAGCCAGGGCTGACCAATGACTCCAAGTAGCTCAGAGATATGTACAAGGTGTCCTTTGAGTCCAGCCTCTTGATGTGCCAGCCACAGTTAGATGCAGAACGATAACAGCCCTCATTCACAGAGCGATAAAATCTTTATTAGGAAGTTAGAGGGGTATCAAAAGGATATGAGCCAGAAGAATTTTGTGATTTTGTTCAGGTCTAAGCATTTAAACCTGCTTAGTGAAGTTTCTACATGACAAAAGTGTGTAATTATTCATTTGGGTGTGAAGCAAGTGGTCCTTTGACCATATGTGCCATAACCTTGTGCGTTCGACCAAAAGGCTATGAAACCTTGCCCTTGAATCCAGTGCATCACAGCAGACAGGCACTCTACGCTGAAACTGAATAAAGTCTGCTCAGTTGTACTGCTTCAAATTTGAAATGTATGTAATGCCTATCAACACCCTGACAGGAAGAAGCACTTCCGACAATTCTGCTACAAAACTACAAATGTATGCAGATGATGTGGTATTAAAAACTTCATTTTGAAAGCAGGTTATGAGCAAGTCAGCTTAACTTTAGAGGTTTATCAGTGCATTCATGAATCTCCTGAACAGTAGATGTGTGTGTGTGTGAGTGTATGTGTGTGATGTGCCGATGTGCGGCAGTCAGTCGGTCCAGGTGATTGACAATACACCTCTGAGCATGCTGGGAAACAAGATAAGCACAGCCCATTTTGTGGGCCTCAAAAACCCAAGAGAACAGACACGGAAGAAGATAGAGGGAAAAAAGAAATTACAGCGAGATTACACAGCAGGAACAGACAGACAGACTCACAGATGAGAGAGGGACAGAGGGAGAACGAGAGAGTAATTTGTTGGAAATAAAGAGTGACAGGAAGGACAGGAGGTGCCGAAAAAGGAGGAATTATGGGAGTGTTTCTCCTTTTGCCCTTTCCTCTCGTCCGTTATCAGCCATCAGGGTCCTCCATCATTCTGGATCCCATCTTCCTTAAGACAGTTAAAATTCTCCTCTCTCTGTCTCTGTCACTCAATCCAAATTCAGCTGCAGGCCTTACAGTAGTTTTTTTACTGCACCGGCCTCGATGACCAGGTTGAAGACTTCTCGTGTCCGTCTCTGTCAGCCTCTAACAAATTCACTCAATTAGTTATTGTTACACTCAGAAACATGAGCACCACGTATGAGCAGACTTTTACAAGGTCACCCATTTAGACACACAGTCAAACAAGTAAGTGTCAATCAACTTACTGCTGTGGGGCAACAAACAGACATGATGACCGCGTGTCTCCAAGCAACCAGGAGCGGCAGTCGAGGCCATAATTAAAACAGAAGCCTGCTTGAGGAAATAACAGGAGACTGGAAGGTAGACCGTGTGTCTGCAGCAGCTTTATGTACTTTTTTATGTCATTCATAAATAGCCCAGAGCAGCACTGTGGACACCGAGTAACAGTAAACATGAATGATGTCAGAATCACAGCAATATTCCCCCAAGTCAGGAATCATCTGGCTTTTTAAAAATGGTAAAATTCAGTATTTATTTATTTATTTATAACTGAGTCTAAAATGGACCAAAGAGCTCAGTGTTATAAAACCTGTGCTTTATTTTTCAAATTTTACCTAAAACCATGAGTGAATTCATTTCCCAATGCATATTCACCATCCTGTGGGTCGTCTACTTAGGAACGATGCTGTATTTAAATGTGTGCGATGTCAGAACACTGGCCCACACCTCGAGGTAAACATAGACTTTACTTAGAAGGCCACCCACATATTTTAACAGCCGAACAAATATATTTTTCCAGAGTTTATTCAAGAAAACAAAGGATTTCACCATCAGTTCACTGGGACAATCCAGTGGGTCTTATGTTGAAAGTTTAGTTGTGTGCAGGCGTGCAGCAGTTTGAATTGCTGCTTCACAGCAAGAAGGATCTGAATCTTTTGCTGGGACGTTTACATGTGTGGTTTCTCTCTTCATAGTCTGGCTTCCTCCCACAGTACAAATACATGTTTGTTAGATTAGGTGATCATTCCAAGTTTGCTGTAGTTGTGAATGTTTCTATGCCGTAGCTACGTGACAGACTGCCGACCTCCACTACCGACTTTGAATTTGACAAGTGGAAGAAAACTGATGGATCCGTGCATGCGTAGTTGCTTTTCGAAGGTTATTCACAGCTCTTACCATCTCAATACATTTTCTTTGCCTACTTTGGGGGCTGGAGCCCAGCTGACACGGAACAAGAGGCAAACCATTCACCCTCACATACCTACAGTCCACCCAGCAAACACGTCCCCTTGGGCTCTCTACACAGCCCCAGACTGGTCAAGGGCTGCAGCTGATAATGTGTATTTATCTGCTGAGAGCTTAAAAGCCACTCCAACCTGATCCTGCAGCAGTTGGAGAACTGCATTGTATGATACCTTCCCCAGCTGCAGTCCCACACTGGGATTAGCTCATTATCACTCATTGATCAGTTGATCAATCCAACAAAGGCTGAACAATTTCAAGATGTACTTGAACCAACAGCAGGTGTAATCCCTTAGAAACACAATAACAAGTCCCAGATGATCAGTTATAACTGTTGGTTAGATAACAGGGAGAAAAACAGCCGGGCAGCAGACAGGGAGGGATGAGCTAACAGAGTGACACAGGGCAGCACTGCCCACATGGTCAATGAAGTAAAACAAAAGACCCTGACATGCCCGGCTCCACATCCCTACACTGTTTGCAGCACTTAGAGTAAGCTGATAATTTGTGGCCTTTCATTCTTTTGCGTTGCTCGTGTGCAGAGCTTAGCTTTGAAGACATGAAGTTGAAGTTGTAGCTGTGTACTGTGCTGAGGGGCAACTGGTCTGTGAGCTAGTCTTGCTTGTGCTGCTACTGATCCTTCAGCCACAGAGAAGAACGGCGTTAGAACATCCAAAGAGCTGAAGTGAAGCTAAGTCCTCTTCATGCTGCTTTTGATCATCTTTGACTTTCCTTGTCCCTGTTGGTCTCTTCCTTGTTCTGGCCGACTTCTCAACCAGTCACCATTCAACCTACACCCGGCAATAGTACATTGGTTTTTCAACCAATGCAAACTTGCTCATGATAAGTTGGTTTTCTATTTGTAATAAAATTCATACCCAGACAAAAACAACTGCAGTACCATAAAACAAGCATAGGTTGGCGCCCTGCTCAAAGCAGAAACACCCCTAATTTTCAACCTAACCAGTATCCAAATGCATGGGTTTGTGCAGCAGTTTGTAAACATATTTAAGCCTACTGTAAAGTTGGACACGTCATCATGGCAGTCAGTAGTGACTGAGTTGCTTTTGGAATTCAGAAACTGCAGTTTATGGCTTGGTTTGTTAGCCCTGGAGGTTGCAGCTTAATACCAACTCATCTTAAACCTATAAAAGTGAAGACTAAATACACACTGTACTCTTATAGCTGAGACTCAATGTAGGCTGTTATTATAAAAGAAAAAACTCAATGTACCGAGGCAGGGTTGGTAGTATCAGCACCGCGATGTCCACAGGTTATGTGAACCGCAGCAGTTCTGCAAGACTGCTGTAGCCCACAGTCAAGATAAGCAGCGTGTCTTGGATCTTGCAAGTACAGTTTAGTACTCCAGTAGAATGACAGCAAAAAGTAAAAACCCCCAACAGACATAACAGAATCACACAGAACCAGTAAGAGCTGTGAAACTGAAGAGGTCACATGTCAGAGCGCAGCAGTCGAGGGCTTTGCAGCCTCAGCTGTGTTTGTATTTTCCAAAGTGGATGGCTGAAACTGTCGGGTTGTGTAAATTCATGTTATGAATTTTTATGATTTTCCTCATTGCCCCTCATTCATATTTATCATGTTTTTGAAGGACTAGCTCGATAACATGTTCCTGTCTTTAGACCCGCCCACCTTGTCACGAATATTTATGAGCGCAGCAGCTTCAAGGCCTTCAAGCTCATTGTTCCCTGGCACAGCGAGCCTGATTTCTACCAGATCGATCATAAAAAGAACAGAAGGAGGTGTTTCTTACCATTGTAAGAGAGGCGAGGCTTGCTTAGACACATGATAAAGTGAACCTCCATTTCATTGGACGCCACAGACTTGGAGCAGACAGGACACTTGAATCCTAGGAAGAAGAGGAGCAAAGTAAAAGATCAGTGCAAACATATATACACACACATGACTGTGAAATAAACAAGCATCGGCTTCATTGTGAGTGCATTTCACCCAAAGGAACGAAATGTAAAATGTCATTTTGTAATGTAAAAGAATGTGATAATAGGAAATCCCGGCCGTTCTGATGTTAAAATACCCAAATAGACCCAAACAGTCTTTGAATACAGCTGGCAAGGTTCTTTGTTCTGCTCTGCAGCTTTAGTGAACTTATCATAACAGCGCATGATCCGGTTTTCCACCTGCTGCATGTTCGAGTTAGAGCACATTTCTAACTCGCACCGTAGGAAGGACTACGGACCCCAGCTGAAGCCCAGGATGGCCGCCATCTTGGGCTGAATGAGATCAACGATATCAAGGACCGCCACAAGTGAGCCAACCAGAAGAGAAAACAAAAGACAGGAAGGTGTTTTTGAGTTAACTTTCAAAATAAGAGAATGGATAAAAAAGAATAACCCACTTATTGGCTTCTATTAGCGTGGCCATTAGCATATCCAGCTTACTAATGGGAAAAATTGGTCTCAGATTGAGTAGAAGGTCTGCCTTTCTAAAAAAAACAAACAGGCTGAATCATTAGCCACTGCTTTATTATCAGTTAAGGAAAGAAACATTGACTAAAATAAAACTTTGTGATATGGAAGACTGATTAGAATGAACCCAGGCCGTTATCATTGTGCTATCCAGTTCTTCCCTTTCACCCCAATGCACACTTTAAAAACACTCATCTGTGCTTGTTTTGCCAAGTCCTGTAAAGTTGTAGCTGTGTCAGTACTCTCTGTTTGTGCTCTTTGGAGCCATCAGGGTTGACTATATTAGTATAACACATACCAGATAATTAGGTCAACACTGGGCCACACAGCTGAAAACAGCTGCGACTGTGACAAAAGGAAGCTTCAATCAAAACGGCAGTGACTCTTCACGTTCAGCATCGCTGAGAATGGGATATGTTTCAGCAGGTTTTAGGCCAGTGGGTTTTGTATCCAGATTACTTCAGTTTACTGAGCTCACTCTACTGTACCTTTGCTCAAATCAAGACTGGTACCAACAAACTGCTAAAAAAAAACATTTACAAAATACAAAACTGCTCATTTCAATGTGTAAATTCTTTGAAAAATCCACCAGTTTCACTGCCTTTTGGTTTCCGTTTATTAAAAATTGATTATATGATAGGTAACGCTACAGTTGTTTGGTGGTTTAATGAGATTTGCATATATATAAACAATTACACTGATTCTTGCTGAGCAATTTTCCCCTTCTTCTTTTCAGAGACTTTCTGTGGAAAAGTTTTAGGTGCATAGCGTTTCGCTGTTGCTAACTAATCCTGGAAGTATTAGACCTCTTAATTTGTAATGTTCTGTCTTTTTCTTTTCCTAATTCCTCTTTCCTTTCTTGTCTTTTGCTAGTTTTAGACCAACAACTTCCAACGTTTCTCAATAAGGTCAGGCTGCATGAGGTAAAGTGAGATAAACTTGCTGTGGCCAGGACTGCTGCTGTGAAAAAAATCAGTTTCGTTAAATGTTACAGAGAAAGGAGTTTGGAATAAAGTTTGGAATAGTATCAGCTCCACAATGTCCACAGGTATGTGAGCCGCAGCAGTTCTGCAAGACTGCTGCAGCGCACAGTCAAGATAAGCAGCGTGTCTTGGACAGAAGTTGGGACGCTGAGTGGGAGTGGAGGCTTTTCTGCAAACTCATCATCTCCAGGAACTGGTGCTACAGGGGGCCAGACACCACCCAGGTGGAGAAGGCAAGCTCTGGGATCTGCTTGACGAGATGGGACAAGGCGCAAGCAAATAACTCCCAACTCGCTGCTGGGTGTGTCAGGACGATGTCCCCGCTCCAAATCCCCAACCACTATATTCTGATAAGAGGTCAAACATTTATGACAGGTGGTCACTGATGTGCCTGTGGTGCCAACAAGTTTGAAAGTCTTCCAAATAAGAAACTAATAATCTCATTTTCAGCCAAGAGGGTTTAGTTCAGCTCTGATCTGAGGCCCTTTTGTAGCTTTCAGTAACCATTTATTTTCATTTATGTCATTTGGTTAGCTTTAGGCAGTAAAACGTCTTGCTTGTGTCGTTTTAAAACCTTTACAATATTCACTGTCTTACTATTTATATTTTATTCCTGCACAGTTGGTGTGGACCACTCACAGTGTCATTATACACGTACAATGACAATAAAGGGATATTCTATTCTATTCTATTCTACTCTTCCTAAATGATACTTAACACCAAATTGTCAGTTATAGATAACGATAACAGCTCGTAGACATTACTAATGGGGTGTTATTTTAAAAGTAGGAGCTTCTCCGTCTATCAGGAGGAACTGCAAGCTACAAATAACACTGGACATGTGACGACTCTAGTTAAAAAAATAGCCCACCTACAACTAAACTGCAACATGGCAGCGTCCTGTGCGTATAACATAACTGTGACCAAATTAATTTTTAAGTTAAAGTTGTGAGGAGAAGAGCTTTCAGTTGGTACAAATTCTGCAAGAAGAGTATTAACAGAGGTTGTATTTTTCCCTCACCAGTTCCCTGTTAATGTCTTGTATGATCAGGCTTGATCATATATTAATATATATTATTTAACACTATGAGGTTATCCCAAAAGAGTTCATTGCTTTAAGTGTACAGGGTAACGTGTGCTTCCTAAACTTTCTAAAACTCGAATATGTGGCAGAGACTTCAACTATCAGACTCTTCAGGAGGCAGACACCATCTCTACTTTAAACTCAGGTGACCATACCTTAGTTACGTTGCTATAGGCTCATGATATTGGGGACTTCCTGTGATGACATGGGCATTTCTTCTTCCCTCCCCTCTTTTCAGTCATCATGTATTCATATGCCACTGCTGCATGTCATTCATTTTGACCCGTTCTTTCCTGTAGTTCTTGTACTTTGTGTGTGTTTCTCTTTCCTCTCGCCCTAGTTAAGTTTGCTCTTCTTCCCCACTTTCACCAAATGGTGGATCATTCTGTAGGTGAATGTCAGATTGTTGATATTATTAACATATTTGTCAAACATAATTTCACTCTCTGCCACAATATCAGATTTTACCGTACGATATTCATTTGACATATGCTGAACTTTTTATACCCACGCAGCAAAACATCCTCTCAGTTTTGTTCTGATGACTGGATGAGAAAAGCATTTCCCCCATAAAATCGCCACTAAATAACAGTCGTTAAACAAGCACTGGTGATACGGAGCTCATTCTAAAGATGGTTAGATGCAACTCTACCAAATTTGATGAAACAGAAATAAGGCATAATAAATGCTCCATTTAAATTGTAGCAATACGAGGCAGCCTCAGTCCACAAACGGCAGCTACCATGATAGAAAATTGGTAGCTGACAAAAATGGAAATTAATGACAGGTCCCTGTACCTGGCTGAGGTAAAGGGACCTTCAGTGTGAAGAGGACTTAAAGCTAAACAAAGGTTTGAGCTTCTCCTGTGTTTTTGCTGGAGTGATGACACATACAGTTCTAAGACATTCACAGGCTTACAAGTGGAAAATAAAGTAAAAAACAAAAATAACACTGCAGAACTGCAGCATACATACGTGGTGCTCATTTCTGTGAAATGTGAAAAACGCTAAGGAGGTGCAGGTAGAAAACACACAGAGAAACGTTCACTACACACACTACATGGCAGCTGACCCACATTTCCCTTAGCTGCTATTTTCAGACGCTCCATAGGGATGAGCAGAGAGTGGGAGATGGAAGAAATGAGCGAAAAAGAGGTGCAGGAAGAAGGTGAGAGAGCTGAAGCGTTTCGAGGAGAAATGAAGGATTGTGATACGTGGTCCAGCAGGACTCTAGCTGCGCAGCTTGTGTGTGCGTTCGCTTTCAACTCAGCCAAGCACCGCGAATCCTCGCGGACATTTCGTATTCAAGGAGCGCATAAGGTCAGATAGGGACGAAAATAAATCACAGGGCTGGATCATAAATTAATTATACTGGTGCCTATGTGAGAGCATGGACACAGATGTGTGCTGTGAGTGTGCGCAGGCCTGTTTTGCAGTCCTACTGTACAGGAGTTGGTTCGTGTCAAACGGGCACATTTCTCTAATATTTTCCTTCAGTGTCATCTTAGGACCACAGGTGGTGTGGCGATAAATGCCACACAGCGCTTTTATGGTCGCGAGCTGTGGGACGGTTGGCACCAAATGACAAAGAGGAGAAATTTCTCAGTGCTGCTGAGAACGACATGTCTGTGAAGAAAGAAAGAGAAAAGCGTCTGGACTTCTTTAAGTTTCCTTGAAGACGTTTCACCTCTCATCCGAGAAGCTTCTTCAGTTCTAAGAGCAATCACATGAGCCAAGGTGATCAAAAAGGGGTCCATGACCCTCTTGGGGACACTCCCATAGGGCTTAAAATCTGGGACTCTCCACTATTTGCTCTTAGAACTGAAGAAGCTTCTCGGATGAAACGTCTTCAAGAAACTTAAAAAAGTCCAGACAGTTTTCTGTGGAGGGTGGACAGTTCACCACATAGCAACATTGATTTAATATTCATCTGGCCAGTAATAGCCAATAATGTTTAAACCTGTAGATCAGGCGTGTTAAACATAAGGCCCAGGGGCTAGAATTGACCCAGCAAAGACTCCCATCTGGCCCACTGAACAGCTTTAGAAAATGTGAACAAGTGCACAGATAATCAACTTTTAACTGTATTTTCTGTAGTTTTACACCTTTTTCTATTAATAAACCCCCCCACCCCCACCTTCACCAACTGCCATTCATAAAACACCAAAGTAATGAAGCCAGAAATAAACAATCAAATGAGAGAAAGGTTCCCGTTTTTACACCATCTGCTATTGAAAATTATCTGTTTCGGGGGGAAATCATCTGGGTTTTTGTCCTGTCAGTGTTAATCTCGTTAACCGCATTAACGCGGCAGTCCCCATTAGCGAGTAAACGCAGATCACCCTGTGCGTGGGGCTGCACGGTGCTAACGTATTAATGAGCTAACCGCGCCAACGCGTTGACACCGTGCAGCCCCATGCACGGGGCAATCCCTCGCTAACAGAGATTTGCCACATTAATGCGGTTATGTCATTTTAACGAGATTAACACTGACAGCACTAGTTTTTTTACAACTAAATTATACGCTGACTTAACAATGACTGACTTAAATGAACTACTAGAACCTTCTATCTATCTTTACATGTTTATCCTGTAGTTTCTCTGGTCCAGCCCACTTAAGATCAAAGTGGGTTGTATGTGACCCACAACGTAAAATGAGCTTCACATCCCTGATCTAGATTATTCTAGTGTGAGGTGTCCAGTTTTAGAGGTATCTGTTGTTCTCTTGACAATAATAGAAGTGAAATGTGTTTGCCTTGCATTACTCAAAGTAATATAGAGCTACATATAAACATTCAGCAGCAATGGCTCTTTATACAAATCTTTGCTCATATCCAGCTTCACTGAGTAATTCTTTTCTTACTAACATATTACATACGGCAGCCATTGTTCATTAGATGATGTTTGTTAGAAAGCAACAAAGACTGATTTCACCCTTGGCTTAGCTGTAATCTTTCACTGCAAAGGATTTCTTATATCAGTTTGATTTGGGATGAACTTACATTCAGAAACAATTGGGCTGGATTTCTGTTGGTATATCTCAATTAGGATACAGGACGAGGTGATTGTATTAAAAGACTTTAAAGAGAATCTATTGTGCTCATCTCCAGCTCCATATTTTTACTCTAGGGTTCTAAGAGACCTGATTGATCCTTATTTATTTGGTGCACCCGCTCAGCGCTTTCTTCAACCTCCCTTCACACCAGCTTTAAAGGCAAAGTGGATGTAAGCTGCTGTGTATTGTCAGGCTGTGCGTCCCGTACGGCTCCAAAGCCTGTCCCTTTGATTTCTTTTCTTGTCTCGTCCACTCATTTTGAACCAAGAGCAAGAACCACCAATTCGGTGCATTTTGAACAGCTGAAGTTCAAACAGACGATTAGGGTGACTTTAAACACGGCATGGTTGTTGGTAGGGCTGGGCCATATCATGCCGTTCACGGTAATAGCGGTATAATGTTGGGCAACGATAAGAAAATGAAATATCTCGATAGAATATGGGTAAAACGCGCATGCGCAGTGCCTTTGTTTTCATACGCAAATTTCAGACACTACTTATCTTTTGGGGATTTTCCTGCACAAGCATCTCTGGGGTTTACAGAGAACAGACTGGAAAAACAAAAAATATCCAGTGAGCAGTATTTCTCAAGGAGAAAATGCCTTGTTGATGTCAGAGGTCAGAAGGGAATTACCAGACTGCTTTAACCTAGTAGTAACTTAAATAACCACTTGTTACAACAATTTCCCTTGTGGGATCAATAAATTATCTCTTGATCTATCCTATCTTAGAAGGTATGCAGAACAGCATGAATGCTTAATGCGCCAAACCTTGAAGTAGACGTGGTACAGCAGCAGAAGACCGCACCAGTTTAAATGAAACTGAAATCTTTATAAGGTAAGAACTAATAACTGGTAAAGAACATTCTCCCCTTTGGCGCTGCTACTTTTAGATGGAAAATTAAAATAATGATTCTTTTTAAAGTGCAGAAAATCTCACCTTGTTGCTCGGTGTTTGTGTTTTCTGTCTGGCTGCAGGTGCTGCATGTATTACCATTTTTTACATTCAGAGCCAACACTTGAATTAAACTGAATGCTGAGTTATCCTGTTTTCTCAGTCAGTCCTCTCTGATGTTTTAGTGATGAAAAACATCTGTGTGTCAAAGTTGCAGAGAAGAGCAGCGCGACGCTGTGATACAATAATTAGCATTCAGTGAACGGTGGAAATCAAAGCTGGATAAGGACCCTAATGCAAAATCTGTTGTTAAGCTTCCAGTCGGGATTTCCCTGCAGCTGGCTCATTGCTGGCGTCTTACTAAATCACGATTTGTGTCAGGAGGACCACCACATGATAGGTAGCCTCGCCTGATTGGTCACATTAAAACACCAGATGACGGTTTATAAACTGTGACAAAGCGAATGTAATATGCATGAAGTGTGACGGGTGCACTGGAATACCACCCGGAAGCTGAGTTAATGTCCTCACCAACAGATGATTATTTAGTTTGGGCCAAAATCAATTTCAGTGCCTGCATTTTAATTTCATTACATCTCTCTCTGCGCTCTCTTTCTTAGCACAACACAGTATCCAAGAGTCTTCAGCCGCTGTAGGAGATGAGCTCAGTTCTTGAAGCAGAAAAAACCCCCACATTAATTTGGCAGAACATTGTCAGATATCTTTGCTCTTGGATTTTTCCAACAGCAGATGGGTCCTTAAAATCTTCTCTATCAGATGGGTACTGCCACTCCTGCCTCAAGTAGAAACAAACTATCAAAAGGGCGAAATCTGCTCCATTCAACAATCACAAAAGGGATGAGAAAATCAATTCCTGTATATCCACTGAAAATCAATTTGTAATCACAACAGAAACATCCGATTACGGCTAAAGCAATTAAAACACATCCACTTGTAATTAACAGTCATTCATCCTCTTAATGACATCAGTCACTCGCAGCAAAATCATGCTGATTGGTGCTGAATACTAATAAACTGACTGATTGAATGACTGACCTTTAATAACCTTTGTTATTATTATTATTATTACACTTCACAGCAGGAAATGTTGACTAAAATAATCGTTAATGTTGTTTTCGACATAAATATATTGCTCTTTACTAATTATGATATAATACAGGATTAATGCAAACAAGTTGATGGTTCTTGGAGCCTCAACTGACTTGCATCCATCCTGTCATTGTGACGCTAACTCTTCACATATTCTCTGCGACAAAGAATAGATGAACAAGAACGTGCAGATTTTCAGCGCTTCATAGCTAAGCATTAAACTAAACTGGTTTGGGCTGGAGTTTAGAAAGAACTCTTTCCTCTCTGTGTTCATACCAACCACCTCTTTTCAAACACGAGTTAATGATGCGAGACAATCTTTTAAAACTGTCTGAGAACACAAGTGGCACAATAAGGCTTCAGCTGATCGGGAAGTATCAACCGACAACCTTCTTGTAGTAAAGCAAAGGTGTTAACCACCACACCACTCAAACCCAAGTACAGCATTTTATTGTTTCTTATGTAGGGGGCAGCCTTATTAACACTTTTATAAAGTAGTGTAAATAAAAATTTCTGATAGCAAATAGTTTCATTAAAGGTACTTTTTGTAATTGTGCTCTGCAGAATTTATCTGAAGCTTTCAACACTTGGAGGCAGTTAGTGCCTGAAAATACAGCTCTGACCTGGTTTGTCTTAAGTTGAGCTTAAGTTCTTTCTATGCCACACACTTCTGGACAGCCATTCGCCTTGCTTGGGAGTTACCGCACCTAGTTCTCCGATTATCACTGGGACCACTGTTACCTTCACCCTCAAGATCTTCTCGAGCTCTTCTCTGAGCCCTTGGATTTTCTTAAGCTTCTCATGTTCCTTCTTCCTGATGTTGCTGTCATTCGGAACCGCTACATCTATCACTATGGCCGTCTTCCTCTGTTTTTCTAACGCCACTGTGTCCGGTCGGTTAGCCATCACAATTGTGTCCGTCTGTATCTGGAAGTCCCACAGGATCTTAGCTCGGCAATTCTCCATCTCCCATTTGACCTCAGGACTTCCAGGCCATACTCTGCACAGATGTTCCTGTACACTATGCCGGCCACTTGGTTATGGTGTTCCATGTATGCCTTGCCTGCTAGCATCTTGCACCCTGCTGTTATGCTGGATTGTCTCAGGGGCATCTTTACACAGCCTGCACCTGGGGTCTTGCCTGGTGTGATAGACCCCGGCCTCTATGGATCTTGTGTGCAATACAGCAGCATATTTGTGACATGACTGAGAACAAGAGAAACTGGCCGTATTGAGCAAACTTAGCCAGCTCAAACACATAAACACACACTCAACAATGATAGTGCTCCTCTAACAGCCCAATAACTAAATGTTAAATGTGCCTATGATTTCCAATGAAGTGTAACAGAGTTGCTTAAACGATCAACTTTGTGCTGCTCACAGGATTGATACTTAAAAGAGCGTGGGCCATTATCTTGGGTGACAGCTTAGCTAGAAAGTGTGAATGTTGCTTTTAACTGTATTCTTTTTGAAAGAAAAGTTCGGTTCCATATGCCCGTTAGCTTTTTCTCCAGTGCCTCCTGGTGCTACTTTGAAGCTTTTCTCTAACAACTCTGAGTCATTCTCCTCTTACTCTTCTATATGTACGACGTTAGCGCCATAGGCTGCGGTATATGAGCCTGTGGCACCACCACAATTAGCTAGAAGTTTCTACTTTGACTTATAAATCAGATTATAAGTTAAATCAGCACCACAGAAGTGAATTCTATGTATCTGGTAAACATTTTCACTCAGTAACTGCGTCTCATGAAGCGAGTGAAATTACAAAACAGAGGTTCACTTGCTAAAACATCTTACTGCCTTTGTGCTTCTTTAAAACTGAAGGATGGTTGTTTTTAAAAAATATTCCATAAAAAACACAATGTGTCTCAGATTAGCTGATTATGCTCTGAAATTGGTCAATTACATCATAACACCAGCAACTTTATCAATATTATTATTCTCAGCTGTATGAATACTCCTCACAGGTTGCATTTCCAGTTCTGACCAATGACATCATCGCACATTCATGACAAGATTATCTAAAAATGTCAGATGCTTGTCAATGTTTAATTGTAATCAAAGTATGAACCTCTAATCCGGTGTCGGCTGTCAGCACAAAAAGGAAATGTTAATAAACAAAATGTGATGCAAAACAGCTTCGTATGTGTCGCGCTTTGAAAATGATTGATACTAACGGCTCAGGTCAACAGCCTCTTGGTCAAAGTCAACGAGTTTTGCAGGGAGGGATGTTAATAAGGCCTACAGGTCCGAGCTTGGTAATTGAGTTCTTCATGCACTGTAGTCATTTCAGTTTTTTCGTGGTCGTGACTTCTGTCAAAACAATCCATCCAGGTATAAGAAATGGAGACGCTCTGCACTGAAGCTGCCATTCAAACCTTCAGGCAATCTGTTCTCCAGTCCACCTGTTTATGGACTAAAAACACACAAACAGCACCGGCACATAACTTGCATGACTATGCAGTAACAACAAGGAAAGGGGCCGAACAGATAGAGCAGTCACACCCTCTGAGCCCGAGTGCTATTAAAGACTTATTCTTGTCAAACCCCAGCACAGACAACACACACAACCGAGCAAGGTCAGTCAACTCAATCTCGGGCCAATGCATATTTCATCGAGCCTTGGTGGCCAAGCCCCGCCTCACACCCTGCTGCAGCTCCCAAATAACCACCGGCCACTGATAAAGACATCAAGACAGACACTGACGCTGAACTCTGTCAGCAGGAAGCCACGAACAACACACTGACATGTATGACATGTTTGCGTGGGCTGCTACTTTCAGCCTGAGCTGAATGAGAACGGCTGAATACGTATTAAAAGGTTCGGGTCTCATGCTTGTGTTCTCTAAAGCAGTTTTGACATGTGAACCCATGAAATGATCACATTCTCAAAATCAAACATCACACATAGTCTGCCTTAGTAGCTGGCAGATTAACAAAAAATGAAACATTTATATATTGTGACTGACTAGAGTTAGGGTCAGGGTTAATGTGTGATATGACTGCTGAAAACACTTGAGTGAAAAAGATGCTGGTGTCTTGTTAGCGAACAATACTAACATTAGATGACAAATAAGATACTCTTTTTAATTAGTCCTAATAATATTAATGATGAAGACCTAATAATGCAATAAATACATTCAAAAAGAAACTGTCTATAACCCAAACTTGAACAAATGCATACATTCGACAACCGATGGTACAAATGAGTTTTGGTTGGTTCTTACTGGCCACACTGCATGTGGCTTTCTGAAGCGCCTGCTGCTCAAGACAATTCTGAGAGTGCACACAGAGTATCTTACTTGTTTCACAATGTTCAGTAACCCATTATAGGTCACAAAAACATCCAAGAGTCAGCTGGCCTTTGTTGCAGAGTGTTAAAACCTTGCAACCCCACAGTAAACACTGCATCAGCAACAAATGGCTCAAAGTGGATTTGGAAACAGCAGTTACAGTAGCAAGGTTACTTATGGACAGCAATATTAAATGTTTTGCAAGGTATGTGGAGCCGAAGGTCTGTGTTTCCTGTGTCATGTCTCCAAGCTTAGTGTGTAACTGTCTGAAAGTATCACATTTATCTCCTTCTTTTCTACAGGATCTGTGCTGAATTAATGCATTTTATATGTGCAACATGCTGAGCTGTAAGTCAGTTATACCACTAAAACGAGTGGTGCAGTAAACTGAAAACAGTGCAAATTGCATGTGTCAGAAAGACACCGAAATGGTGATGAAGACAATATATAAACATGTTTTTACACAACTGTAACTGTAGCTCGTAAAGCACAGATTAGAAAACTAATCAGTCTGTTTTTGGCTGTTTACCACCGACACTGGCCACAGATCAGTGATGGAAAGGCAAGACGATGTCCTGAAACCTGAAAGCACACAATGCATGCAATGTGTTGTGTTTTGACATGTTTATTTTTTTGCCTCCTTTCCTGATAATATCTGTGACTGAAGTTGGCGTCACTACTTTATGTGTTGAAAAGTCAAAGGACACTGAGACCCTCACAGAGCCCAAAGCAGAAAGTCTTGGGTAGCAAATTCAGACTTGGATTTTAGGTTTTGTCAAACCAGATAATGGGGAAAAAAAGTCGATATTCAAATTATTTTGTGCACCTGACGTCACTCCAGTTTCAGTGTTTATGTTAAGTTTCGACATTCTTTGTTAAAAAACAGAATCAGAAGTCTCACTCAAATGTCGGGTCTCATTTTTAGCCTGAATTAGTTTTTGTCAAGTTGCTGGTTCGTTTTGTTTCCTTCATCTTAGAAATATTGTAAAAGTCAAACGTTTACTGTCAGTCAATCATCTCAAACTTTTTGTACACACTTTAATTTTCTCCCGTCTTGATTATTGCAATTCACTTTTTATGTGCATCTCTCAGCAATCACCAATCTACCCGTGTAAAATGGTGATTGCATTATTGTGTGTGATGATTCTCAGGTCTGGGTTGCATGCTAATGTCTATAATATGTAATTTTGATAGTTTTAAAGAACGTCCTGAACATTTTTTCCCTATAAGATTCTTACCAATAATCACAGATATGTGCACGGATACTGGAAGTACTTAAGAGCCAGTTGCCTCTGCCTGTGATGCTGATGAATCGAGAATTTGACAGCATGAGAAGTGTGAAGTAGGCTGAGTCAGTTAAAATGCAGACGACCATTGAAAAAACAAAAGCAATTGTTTCAAACACTGGCTTTTATTTGTGAGCAACATCATATAAGAAGCAAATTAAAAAAGGACTAAGAAGTGAAAAAGGACAATTCATTGATGATAGTCTCACCAGCATCATCTGTTCAGCTGACAACCAGCTGAACATTGCTTCTCATTTACTTACATGTGCGTGGAACGTTCTTATCCTGCACAACAAAAACAAGTGCATTTGCAAAATTTACAGTTGTTACAGATTTATGAAATGTGCGCTCCAGCCGATATTGCTTGTATCACTGTGCGTATGTTGGTAAACTATTCTGAACCAGCAGGCTTGTGCAATATACCATCTGAATGCTGTCACACCCCCAAGTTTCTATATAAGGAAACACATTTATCTCCAGGTGAAGCAGCAAAAGTGGTGACAGTGCTGCAAGAGAGAAGCCTGCGCTGCTAAGGCAGGAGAGCAGGAGAAAGCCTAGCTTAAGAAAATGAAAGAATCATGTACAAAGAAAAGGAACCATTCAAAATAAATAAATAAATATAACAGCTGAAATGACCAAGGTTCACAATATCATTTTTCTCGAGACATTTGTGGTCACAAAATATTAAGGCGTCAAAATGTGTGGAGTTTGCATGTTCTCAGTATGTTTCTGGGTCCACAGACGTGCATGTAAGCTTAATTAGAGTCTCTAAATTGGCCACAGGTGCGATCTGCATAGAATAATGTGCTTAATGAATGTATGGGTATAATGTGACTTGTAATCTAAGGCACTTTAAATAGACAGTAAAAAAAGCGCTACTTAAATGTGAGTGCATTACAGTTCACAGCGTTTGCCTTCTTTTTTGACCAAATATGAAGAAACTTCATTCTGACTTTCAGATATAATATTACAGATGTTTCAATGGGATGCAGATGCAGTTTGTAATATATATGTCTCACATATAATTGATTAAAAATTGAATCAAAGGCCTATAAATTTGGGTGAGCCTTAACAGGGTCTTGAATCACCTTGTCTGGACATACTCCATTAATCTCAGGCTCACTGCTCACAGCTCATCCTTGATAACATTTAATTACCTAAGGTTTGGTGTCCTTCCTTTGGTTGGTGTCACAGGCAATTATAGATGGATCGATTTTATTGTGTTTTCATCACATCAGAACTTGAATTTGACTCACTTGTTAACCTCTTTGATGTCTCGGTCATTATCGTTGATGACCCTAACGCTCTGCTGTCAGAACATTTTTTTTCCCAAGTTTTTGCAATAATGAGACAGAAGAAAACACTCTTAACTGACAGCAAAAACTATATTATTATTTTTCCAATTAAGTACTTTCACTGCTCTCAAGAACACGGGGTTAAGGTTCCATGACAAAGAGAGTCATATGAGTTCCTCCAATAACAGCCAGGAGCTGAAGGATGGCACCAGCTCTAGGAATTATACTCATCCTGGAAGACTCTGTGTCTCACTGCAGCCAACATTCAGTGCCAGTGCAGAAACAGTGTGCTGATTTTGTAGCAAGCTGGAAGGTAAGACTGTGGTGGTAGTGGGGATTCACTTTTTGAAACCATGCTCTTGCAGTTTAGTGCTACAGTCTCTGCGATTCTAACAATCTCTGTTTACTGAATGGTAATAGTGATTGATGCTCTGAGTTCATAAAACCTCTCAGTAAGGCTGCATTCAATTACTGTACCCTACAATCAATACCGAACGTGTAAGCCAAAGCCTTGTGGCCCTTTTTGGCCTCAGTTTTGCACACAAGGCCAGGCTGACCCAAACTGTCTCATTAGTAGAGCTTTGCAGGTAATAATGTGTCATTTAATTATTCCAATAAAAGTCAACTTTAAAACTGTTTTATCCTTTTTTCACTATCTTGATCATTTGTGTTTTAAATTACAAAATAGCAATAGTGCCTATTCACTTCTAATTGCACAAAGTGCTTTGCACACTTGCATGGCTTACCTGTCCAGGTGACTTTATTCGGGGTTTTTCGTTCTTTTTTTGTCTTACTGTATGTTAGTTCTGAAAGACATGTTTTCCCCCACAGCTGAACTTACGAACATGTGGATGACATCAGGATATTTAGATAAGGATATTTACCAGACGTAAAAGGACAACAGGCTGGCAGAAGTTATAGGGAGGGAGGGAGAGGTGGTGTCAGGAGAAAAGTACACAAGGTCACCGCACCCACTGAGGATACTCACAAATTTGAGATCAATAAACAACAAAGTAATAGAAATCTGACCTCATGCAAGGTACTTTGCAGATTTGTTATGCTCAACAGAAACTTGGCTACACATTTCAGTAGCGGGCACTCAAGTGTTTGATGCTGGTGAGAGCAGTCAGGTCTGTGCTGGTGTTGTTCACATTCGTGACTAAGACAGTGAGATCTTGTACTTCACTCTGAGATGCTTCTACTTCCCCAGGACATGTGCATTAAAGGATTTTGTTAAAACAAAATGTGCTGTCTCTGTAAGTTCATGATAGTCTAAGGAACTTGGACAGAAAGCAACTAGACTTCTTTAAGCTTTGTGAAGATGTTTCACTTCTCACCCGAGAGGCTTCTTCAGTTCTAAAACCGAATGGTGGACAGTCCAAGGTATTTAAACCCAAGTGGAGGTTGTCCCTTTAGAGGGTTGTTGATTCCTGTTTAACCCACACTCACGTCTTGTGTCAGGTAATCTTAACAGGTCACATGATAGGATGAGGCAAGAGCTCACAGTGGTTTCACCGGAAACCATCTTGGCTATTGTGATGATGCACATGAGTAATAGTGGATCAACGACCCTCTTAAGGGACAACCTGCTCTAGGGTTTATACTTGGACCAGTGCCATTTGGTTTTAGAAGTGAAGAAGCCTCTTAGATGAGAGGTGAAACATCTTAAAGTCCAGATGCTCTTCAGACTTTGCATGCTGCAGGAGAAAGGTTTAAGCAAATAGAGACATGAGCAATGGCAAATGACGCTTCAGACACACAGGCAGCCACGAACACAACACACTAGGGGCCAGAACTGCAGATCATCCCAATCAGGCCCCTGACATCATAAAACGAAAGCTAAAATAATAAAAACAGACCAAAATCAATGAAAGCAGTAGCTTCAGCAGCATGCTTGCAAAAGGAGATGCCCTCACATTTTCTCAAATAGATGAATAAATCATACTAAATATACTTCATGACAGTAAATAACAGAGCAAACAACAGCTGTCGCCCCACAGAGATTCTCAGACTCAGCAGTGTCTTAGCAGTGACTGAACTTTCAAAATAAAGGCGGGCAATTATCTAACAGTTAACTGATCCATGCCCTTTGGGTCTCATTTGCTGGTTTCAAGACTTACACACAATCTTTATGTTGTAAATTATGGTGCCTACACTGAGAAACACAAAAAAGAGGTGACCTCTTTCTCTCTCTGTCACATCCATCAGCACCAGCGTTAATCCTCAGTTGATTTTGCAGTTTTGTTTATTAATTACGAGTTAATCACTTACAGTTGTGTTTTCACTTTGGGTGCTATTACTTCAGTTTTGCTGATATTAGTTGGGGAAAGAAGCTTGAATCCTAGAACCCACTGTTTGGTTGATCCGTGGTCCTCATCCTCCTTTGCTTGTTTTGCTGAGGGTAAGATTCATACTTTCTACAAACATTATCTCTTAAAATTAGGACCGGGCACCATTTGAGCAAAATATGCTCAAACACTCCCTTCAGGATGGAAATGTTTCATGTTAGGACAATGATGATCACTCAGAGCAGCTTTGTATTGATTTGCAGTGAACCTTCCTCCCAAGGGAATGAGTGTCTCCAAACCACAGCAGCACACAGCATGTAAGGGACAGTGTGGGCTCAAGCTCAGAGTTTTGTCCTCTTTATGCATTGTTCATAGAGTTTGATAAAGTTTTTGTACATTTAAAAGGAATGAGGTCAATTCTTGTCCTGACAATAAATCAGCTATGTTTTTATTAATATTACAGCTTTTTCAATTTCATTTAAATTCTATTTTTCTTATATGGTGCCAAATCACAACAGCAGTTGCCTCAAGGCGCTTTATATTGAAAGGTAAAGACTCTACAGTAATACAAAGAAAACAGAGAAAACCCCAACAATCAGGTGATCCCCTATGAGAAAACAATTTGGCGACAGTGGGAAGGAAAAACTCCCTTTCAACAGGAAGAAACCTCCAGCAGAACCAGGCTCAGGGAGAAACAGCCATCTGCTGCAACAGGTTGGGGGTATGGGTGACCTAGGATTGTTTACGTGGGTACGACGCACCAATATGATCAGAAGTCAAGCTGAAAGATGTAGAAATGCTATCCTGACATTTCCGTTGTAGTCTCTACTTGGTTTTGTTATCATTCACCAGGTCACTTTTGACCCTTTTAGGGTTATGTTTAGAGTTTGGGTTTGTTATAGAAGTTTCGCCTGCTTGGAAGAGCATTAACAGAAAAGCTGTAAAGAAAAATAACCAGTATCTACATGTTCTGCACACCAGCAGTTAGGGTTAGCTCGGGTCATTGCAGATAATGACTGAAACCTCACTTAGAAGCTTGTGCTCTGTTTTGTTGCTTACCGGGGCAATGGCGGGGGAGTGAAAGTGAGCAATAAAGAGGAAAGATTTATTAAAAATGTATTTGTGAGATATCAAGTGCAGACCCGGAGAAAATGTTGTGGAGAATGCAGTTTTAAAAGAGAGCATAAGTTGAACTTAAACCCTGCAGCAACGCACATCAAACACTTGCACTTTATATGAGTTGGAAAGACATCCATTGGCAAACACACTGACTCAATCATTCAGACTCTCACTGACAGATTCTATGTATAACATCAATCATTGAACAACCTCGCTTGCCTGTGAGCAATGAACGACTACAGCGATATGTAGTAATACCGCAGCAGACAAACTGATTAAAACATGGATGTCCCTCTCATAATGATGAATAGTGCAGAGAAAAAGACAGCTGGACTGTGGATGCCCAGAGTCATGGAGAGGAGCCAGTCTAAATCAGACTGGTGCCTGGGAGCTTAATGGTCGCACAAACAACTCTCCCAGATCCAATCAATAGCACTGTAAAATCCAGACTGTATTCAGTCCTCGCATAAAATATCTGCAGAACAATAATTACCCAGCAGATGAAGACACGTTTATTGTTTCCAGTCCTGGCTGTTATCTGTGTTAACGCTATGACGCTTTGGTTGATAAGTGTCGGTAGCTGCAGAGGACAGACACACAACGGAGGAGGAAAGGGGGAGTCCTGTTTAACTGTGCAGTAAAATAAGGATCACAACAGTCCGGGGGCAGACATGAATCATCCAGCCATCTACTTTATGATGCAGAAGTGAGAAGGAGGATGGGAGGACAGAGAGAGATAGAGGGGACTATAAAGCAGAGAAAAGAGGAAGGCGAGACAGAAAGTGGGAATTGATGAAAAAGAGAGGTTGCAAGGGACATATAGGGAGGAAAAAGAAAAGCAAAAAACTAAGCCTGAACAGAGATTGACTCTGAATTATGGGATTGATGGATGGTGAGAGGGGGAAGAGTGCTCAGTTGAGTTAGGAATTACAAAAACGTTGGATCAAAGTGAAGGGATAAAGTGAAAAGAAGCAGAAAGCAAAGAAAATGGGACAGATGCATCAGAGTTCTCCTTTTAATAAAGCTGCTGCCGAGCTGCCAAGTGACCATCGGCCCAAGCTCGTCTAACAGGCTGTTTCCTCAAACTACCACCTGATCCGCACGGTAACGACAGCTGGGCCATTCATACATTTTTCAACAGTAGCTTGTGTGTAATTTCTCTCCGAGCCATGAGGATGCAAATTTCAGGCAAGTATTCCAAGTGTAAACAATCAGTGCAGTCAGTGGTCATTAAAAGATAATGCTGACGTAAATGCTTTTCGCCAATAAAGGTTTTTTTAGCTGATCGTGCCAACGTTTCTGAGGACTTCAGTGCTCCCGACATTTCCAGATTAGCTGCAATACCAATCCTATACAAAGGTTTTGAATAGCAGGTGAGCAACACCTGCACCTGACATGTAGGAACCACTGTGCTAATGTTTGGGCGACTTCAGTGAAACATTGGGGGGAGAAAAAGATTAAAGACAGAAAATTTTAGCAAAAACTCAAGCAAATTACCAAAGAAGACATCCAACAAACACAAAGCTGAAAAGACGAGGGCACTAATACCACTAGCAGTTATTAGCATCAAAGTCAGTGGCAGCCTTTAGAGCGCGCACAAAGCATGACTTTTCTCGAGCACCATACCTGACAACAGAAAAAGAAGAGTACACAAGTGTAGAGCGACAGCTGGAAAGGAGCTGCACACATTGGATTTGTGGTCAAGTCGCACATCATATATGAGCCTCACCATCCACTTCACTGCACTAACGGGGCTTTCCTGTACCTTTCTCTTTTCTTTGGAGCACAAGAAGAACACAGCTAAAACTTTTGTTTATATTCTTCTTCGTTTAATTGGAAAGCTTCTTCTTTTTCTATTTACACACTTATTATATTAAATATATTCCAAAATTGAAACCAGTTGAATCCATACAAATGAAATGATGGAGTATTTTTTGACGATTAATATTTATATGAAACTGCCCAACTCTTCATTTTCCATTTTGCTTCTTGTTCTTCTGGAACACCTGAAGCTTCTACCTGGTCAGAATTAAGAACTGAGTTTATTATCTATAGCTATGTTTCTTATTTCAAATACAGTTATTCAGTGTGTTGCAGTACGTTTGCCATTTTCAGCTTCTGATAGAAAAGAAATAATATTTAAACTAAAACTAACGAGGACCTTTATGACATTTTCACATCTTAGAAACCTCAAAGGAATCTTTAAGCTTGACAAAACAAATGGATTTGATTTATATCATTATATTTGCTGTTTATAATATGAAAAAAAAATCTCATTTATGCTTATGTGTAATGCAGTCCTGCTGCTGTACTTCATTTGTTTGATGCTCTTCTACTTGTCTTGGTATTTAAATTTTTTCAGGCTGTTGTTTTACATCTTTTTTGTGTCTTTGTTATCATTTGTTGTCTTTTTCATGCCCTTTTTATCTCTGTTATTGTTTTCATTTCTTATTTTGCTGCTTTTGTGTCTTTAAAGTTTGTGTCACTGTCACTTGCGACCAGGGTTGGCTTAAAAATGTTTCAGTCTCCAGACTCCAGGCCCTTCCATTCGTCTGGCCACTGTGTCCACCAGTGTACAAAAGAATATATCAGGAATGCTGTACTTAATGTTGCGTGCGGATTCCAAAGCAAACCACTTTAATTTATAGTCAAATGTTAATTGTTTTAATTAGTATTCACTATCAGGATACTGGGAAAGTCTTTTTCATACTGACGTCATACGTGCACCATCTCATTTGGTCAAAGACAGCAAACCAAAATCTTTCCTTCCTGTAGCTCAGAATACATAATCTAGTTTGTAGTTTCCTGTCCTCTGAAATCAAATGGAGCCAAACAATAGAAGTCAAGTTTGCACTAAAGTTTAATTACATATAATTATTTAAAAGAAACAGATTTTTCAGAGGATCTTCCTGATGGACATCAAGGACCCGTAGAGGTCCCTCAATGCAGGAGAAAATGTTTTAGCGCTGCTGGAGATGGTACATTAAGATAATAAAACCGATGATAAGAGATGTTTAGGCTTGGGCGGCAGACTAAGACACAGTGACACAGCAATTTCAGCGACACCGCAGAAAACAAAAGGTCACCATCCACAAGTCACACTCACAGGTAATGGTAATGCTTTAGTGGAGGTGGTGGAGCATGAAACAGTGGCTATGGGTGAAGCAGGTAAAAAGGCAAAACTGCATTCAGAAAAAAGTTGATGAATCCGATGTAATACAAAAGTGATTTAAAAAAATAGATACTTTGTTATTATTTCAGGAACTGAATTCTCAAGAGGTGGTCCACTAAATAAGCTACATAAAAACCAAGACATTTTACTAAAAATGACAAAATCTCACAGAGCAAACACACAGTAGCGAGCCTGTAAGGTCAACGGTAAGCTGCGCACATGACCGGCTCCACAAGTTCAAGATGTTTCTGCTAATTTCTGTTCTAATTCTGGAAGCGAGGACACTGGAGCTTTTCAGCTCCGTGGCAGAAGTTGGAAACCGATTCAGCTGCAGATGCACGCGCATGCACACACACACACACACACACACATAGCCATGCTGAGATTTAGCTACGGCAGACAGGCTGAAGGCAGAGATTCCACTGCAGAAGCACAACAAAGCCACTCTAGGGGTTTAGCTCTGTGGCATCACAGACTGAAGGTGGAGATTTAACACACAGTGGCACTCCAGGCAGGCGGTGTCAGGCAGACAGATCAGAGAGAAGGAGAGAGAAGACACCATTAATACTACAGATGGAAAGTCTGAGAGCAACTCCAGTCATACTGCTTGTCACGCTGCAGAGGAACCAGCTACAAGGAAGAACGTGGAGGGGAGATGAGCAGAACCTGGACTCTTTATCTTCAGTAATGACACACGTGTAGCTCATTAAAAATATAATTCCACATTTATGACATTACATGCGACTTTTCTGTTCCTCTAATCTTTACATCACAGGTTGAGCATGGTGGCTGTGGCTCAGGAGGTCGGGTATAAAATGCTTTGAGTGCGCAGGTAGAGCAGAAAAGCACCATACAAGAACCAGTCCATTTAATGTTGTAACATTAATTCCCAACTGTGTAGCCACATGCACATAAATACATACATACAGGTCTGCCAGTGCAATCTTAACCTCTGCATATCTACCAGACTTCTAATTTCTTCGAAGAAAGAGAAGCAACCGAGGATTTAGGTTCACTTTTCCGAAGTTTAAACTCAAAACATTACCTTTGAAAGTCTCATACACTCTTTCTACCGTTACAGTTTTTATGTTAAACCTTTTCAGTATATAAAACATCACCTAAGAGAAGATAAACTGAGCTCTGAAGCCTCTTCCACCCATGAGGTGCACAACAGGAGAATACAGCTTTACCTATTCTGTATTCATCAATAGATATCAAAGATGATACACTCTTAGGAATGTGCACTTTAACTTGTTTTTAAAAAAGACATGATATATAACATCGTGGTTTAGTAAGAATGGCTCTTTAAATAAAAGTGAGGCAATTTTGTTCTTATTCTCCCCGAGTGGAAGCTGATGACCCTCCCGCCTTCTTGTAGATGATGGAACAGAGGATTTCGTTTCATAATAAGATACCGAGTCAGAAATAAGCCCTTTGAAACTTCTGTCAGTTACTATTTAACTCTGCTCTGGCATGAATGTGACCTTCCCAACTCCCATTTCTTCCCTTTCTACAGATCATACATTGTGATCACAGCATTTTTGACATCATAATGCATCCTTTGGAATCTTTTACAAATGACTGGTTTCCCCGCCTTTCGTGACCTGTTAATGGTTTCCATTAAGTAAGCAAGTCTAGAAGGGCTTTGTTTGTGCTTCAATTTAAATATTAGTCAATGTGTTGTACAGGATTAGTATCTGTTATGTGGCAAAAGTTACCCAAAGTCTCAGGTAAGTCTCAGCCTTGTTGTGTCTTTATCATTGTGATGGCTTCATCTAAGATATCTCTGACTTGTGACGCTGGCAGGAGGCACTTATTTGTATCTTTGTACCTCAGACCTAGTTTCTAATCTCCAATAGATAAAGTATAGAGCAATACGACTTGTCTGTAACAATGTGGGCCGAGAGCATCACCAGAAATCCATCAATACTAGACACCCAGTTCAGATCGAAGCTGGTCACCAGCTGCAGTGTTTTAAATCTAGATTATATAAAATGTTTCCCCCCAGTATGACAGATCACTGAAGGCTCTTTATCACACATTTTGTTTCCCATCACACTCTAGCACAATGTTGGCTGGACAGTTTTTTCCTGGTATCCCAAAGTGTCCAAACACAACGAGCCTTCGGCTGAACTTTTACATTTCACTGCCTACAGTAATGCTTTGGTGCTTGGGAGGATCGCAGACAATAAAGTCATTTTAACCGACTGAAAATCCACGTCCTCCAATACTGTCCCAAAGATGAAGGGTTGAAATTGATTCAGTTATACAGGTGGAAAGAATGAGAACCAATTTCCTGTAGTATTTGGAGCCTGTTCCCTTACAAACCAAAACACCAAATGAGTGAAATGCATGTCCTTCAGGTGTATCACCTTTTAATCTTCAATTCTGGTCCCCAGGTTGGGGTAGGTATACTTTTTGTTTTTCCAAACTGAACAGAGTTGACCACATAGTGTAAGCTTGTCCAGCTAATGAAATAGTAGTTTGTATTTTGGAAATATTTTATCAGATTTAGCAGAAGTCATTCAAAGAGTCCTGCATTAAAAAGGTTGTGGGAAAAAGTCTTCAACAGCAAAGACTGCTGTAGATGTAGAACTTCGAGAAGCAAACAAAAGGAAAAGCTTTTTGAAATCTGATTTTTCAGAAAAGTTCATATATTTTAGGCAATTTTTAAATCAGATTTGACAGGTGATTCTTTTTGGTCCAAGTGACCGCTGAAATTAAGCTTAATTTAGACAATATTTCAAACTGACTGCTCAAAAATGTACCTGGAAGTATTTCAATATTGTTGCCGAGTGGTGAGATTTGCTGCTTGGTGGATTCTGCACAAGTTCTTGTTTGGACATTGAGTACTGACTACGATATCAATACTGTGATTTATAGTAATCTAACCAGGACACAGGAAGGCACGAGTGACCATTACAAGTTTTTGCATATTTAAATGATATTTTTATTATTCAGTTTTAATTGCAAAGTTTTAAGATGCAAGAATGAACTGTTAAGCTTTTTAAATGAGCTTTTTCCTCAAAGATATGATTCCTACACTCAGTTTAAATAGATAGGGTTCATATCCCTAAAAACAGACGGTTAAAAATCATTCATGGGTGTCAAATTGTATTCAGACTTCTTTAAAATTTCATCAAGCGAAATTTCATCAAAGAACATTTAGACAGCCACGTGTTTCTTTGGTTGCACAAATCTTGCATCATTTGAACTGCTCCGCACCTTAATTGGTGCTTGCAGCTGTATTTGCGTTGTTAGAGTCTATAGCAGGGGTGGGCAATTCCTGCAGGTTTTAGATCTCACCTTGGGTCAACACACCTGAATCACATGATTAGCTCATTACCAGGCCTCTGGAGAACTGCAGGACATGTTGAGGAGCTAATTTAGCCATTTAAATCAGCTGTGTTGGTTCAAGGACACATCTAAAACCTGCAGGGACACCGGCCCTCGAGGCCTGGAGTTGCCCACCCCTGGTCTATAGGGATAGATTTGGGATGAAATAATAAGGCTTCTAGTAGTAGTAGTACTAGTAGTAGTACTAGTAGTAGTACTCATTTCTAATCTTTTCCATCCTGGTCACTCCCAGCTTCACTTCCTGTCTTTTTGAGGATGGTAGGAGCTTAAAAAAAGGAATGAAAAATGGAAACTGATTAAAGCAAACTGCTGTATCATATCAAAGCTTCAGTAAGACCTTTCATGCTCAGTCCTTAATAAAGACTTTTGTTTCTGTATCATGGCTTTCTAATTTTACTCCAAAGTCTACTGTAACTGTGCTCACTTTATCTGCCAGACCTTAAATTTCAGTGCAGGGCTGCAAGTAAAACATTACAGGGATCTAATAAAATTCAAATGTTTGTACTGATGCAGATCAGCTGGTCAGACGTGCTACAGGAATGGACCTACACGGACATCCAACCTGGAAAACACCTCTTTTCCTCTCTCTGCAAGTCTACACGCTCTATGTGGTTTCTGGAACTGTGGGTAGCATACAGAGACAAGATGTGAACTTGAGGCCAGACAAGCATAGCTGCGAGCAAAAAAGGCAAATGATAAGAAAAAAGACACACAAAGGACTAAAGCAAATGCCTAACTTAATTAGGTTAACATTAATCCTCAAGACCTTCTGACAGGTAACACTAACATTATTAAGGTAGAGTCAAAAGACCAATTTTAGGCTACCTGGCTAAGGATATATCCAAGTCTTGAATTTGTCAAAGAAGCTCCTAGATTTGTTACATATACCATATGCCAATGTGACAGAGGACAGTGGAGGAACAGGCCTGAAAGCATATAAGATGCACAGGTAACCACTAAGAGGGGAAATGAGAAAGAGACAGCGTTGCAGCACAGATGTACCTGTAGGAAAATGAAAAACCCAGTGTGAGTGAAGAACAGGACAATGGAAGAGAGGTTAAGCTCGCTTGTGGTTTTCCCCCTCAAAGTTTATAACTAATAGAAAGTGTTGAACGAGGGAATTTATGAAGGTTCCACAAAAAGAACACACAAAAGGAGACATAATGGGAATCAGAAAGGAGGATCTGTACCGCACTGAGCCTCACAGTCAGACAGGAGGAGGCCCGATCGTCAGCAGCCTACCACTGTCGTGACCATAAACGGCAGCCCTGGAAACTGTTAGGTTGATTACATCACAACTTACAACTAACGCAACTCTCGCCAACAAACTCTCCTTACCTTACCGGAAAGACCAGCAGTTTCCATGGGAACAGGACAGAACAAGAGAAAATAGAGAGATGGAGAGACAGAGGAGAGGATGGATGTTGGGGGTGTGAGGAGAAATGCGAGAAAAGCGAGAAACGTGTTTTGTTTGTTACACGGGGAGGTAATGTAACCTCAGATGGAGGTGAAGACAGAGAAAAGGATAATTATACCGTGGAAGAACAAAGGACGGGCCGCAGCTTGAAGACAGCACGGACTGCGCTTTGGGTCTGTGCAATCCAGCGTCACCGGGGGTTAAATTAGGATGTTTGCAACAACGAGAGTCCCTGAATGCTCAATCAACCCCTCCGAGCCCTCCTCTCCGGGGACCACAGTGGGCCTGAACGGGAACAGTAAACAACACAGTGAACATAACTGGCTCTGAACAGCCTTCGCAGAGCAGCTTCACACCGTGCTCCTCCCCCAACACCGATTAAATGTAGATGAGCTGTAAGATGAGCGACGCATCAGTGAGGGCTCCAACGTCCTCCTTTTTTAAATCTGTCAGTTTATCTGTAGATTACTTTAAAGGTAACAAAAAATGAATTTTTAAAAATGCCCGTTACATTCCCTCTCATTATGTTGCATTTCTTACACATCCAGTAAATAAGGATTATGAATTTCAAAGCGCTGAAGTGCCAGATCCAGCAGTTCCCATAATGGCCACTAGAGGCCAGTTCCAAAAGATCCAAACCTCATAGACTCCAGGGTTAAAATGTCCACATGAATGGCATTAAAATCCAGTTTGGAGCCTGGAATAAAATATATTTTGGTCTTTTTTTAATTGTTTAACTTTATAATCACTTCACATATGGTCAAAATACTCAGTTCGGTTGGTTCAGGTGTGTTGCAGCCAGTGTTGTTCAAGTTACTTGAAAAAAGTAATCAGTAACTAATTACTGATTACTTCCCCAAAAAAGGTAATCCTGTTACTTTACTCATTACTTATTTTCAAAAGTAATTAGTTACTTAGTTTCTGTTTTAAAACATGATTTACAGCCTGAATAGATGATAAAGCGATAGATCTTTCAGCCCAATTCTATTTTTTCTGCATAATCCATCATACAAAATGTAATCAAATGAAAGTCTCTTTTTGAAAATTGTTTTATTAGTTTTAATCTTTTAACTTAACGCATGAAGCAAACATTAAATTATATGTAACATTCTCTGACTGGAAGAAATTTGTTTAACATTTAAACCTATTTTCTGCACATTCCAGCACATAAAATAAAATAGTTTTTTGTGTTTACACTCACTCTTTCAAATAGATGCAAGTAAAACACAGCAGAAAATAAATAAAATCAAAGTCTCAGCGGTCCTGTTGCTCTATTTTCACCTGTATAGCAGGAGTGGGGCAGGCGGAGGTTTACCCTGGTGCAGGTGTGTCGTAGCGGTCAGTGGAAGGATCTGTGGATTTCACATTCCCGTGGCAGCGTACTGTCGGTACTTGCTCGGAAGTTGTTTTTTTTCGGTGTAAAAGAAGTTTTCTTCCCACGCAGTGAGCAGCGGACGCTAATGTTTTTGTCACTTTTTACGGAATCAAACTCAAAATAAGGTCAGTACTTCCACGCTTTAAACGCTGCACGCTCATACTCGCTGCCGCACTCGATACATGATCCATTGTTGATCTGCACACAGCTGTTGCCACAAACGTTTCACTCGCTTACATCATTGTCATGAGACACTGTCGCAAAAAAATCACGGTTTTAGTAACGCAGCGTGCTTACGGGAAAGTAACGGTAATCTAATTACCTTTTTTGCAATAGCAATCCCTTACTTTACTCGTTACTTGAAAAAAGTAATCAGATTACTGCCCATCTCTGGTTGCAGCAGGGATTGGGATCTACAGGAGAATCTCTGTTTAAACATTGTGACAGCACGGAGTGGCAGGATAAGTAGGCAAACCTTGCACGAACATAAACTTGTACTAACTTACAGAAAATGGGCACAAGAACCTTTGATTGGAGGACAGATGTGACTGGATAGTTAAACTCATTCTTCAGTGAACTTGAAAAGAATAACAGTGAGTAAGAGCGGAGCCCAGAATCAGGTTTGAGTAACTGTTAGAAGATCCGAAGTCAGTTATAGGTCATTTCAAATTATGTCACAATCAAGACCTGCAGCAATGATAGTGGAAATATTTTTCTTCTCCAAAAATCCCCTCAGAATTCATGCCATAGACGGCTAACTGAGAAATTGAATTTGATTTTCAGCTCCAGCTAGAAAGAAATGACTCTGTGCAATAATCACGTTTGAGCTTCTTTCCCCCATCTGGTAAAAACCACTAAAAGCTTGGAAACATTTTCTTTGTTGGACTCTGTGTAAAAACAGTGTGCATCACATCGTGATTCATCAGATATGTGCGAGTATGTACCTGCACAGAAACATACAGAAACTGCAATTTTGCTGTCTACGCACTCCTATTACAGAACTATTGCTCCTGTTCTGCTGGTGTCTTAAAATGGTTTACACCATTTGACACGTGTCTTTGTCTTGTCTATATATAGTTTGTCAGATCAGATTTAAAATGAACCAGTGCCATTTAAAATACACGGGCTAAATAACTCGCTCTGGCTGGTGAGTGTTACACTTTCTGCCTCATTGTTTATTTGAGGTGCTACACCACATCAGTCTGATCCTCTTTAACTAGTTTAAGGTTGAATAATATTCTCCAGTGACTGTTATTAATGCTACTTTCTGCTTTTTAGCTTGAAGTTCATAAACGTCACTAGTTATTCAAATATTTAATGCCACTGGTAGTGGAGTTTTTGCACTGGATAGACTATCGATATGAAACTGAGCAGACGATCTGTTCGTATATTCAAAAAGGTTTTCCATTGCAATCCATTGGATGCATTAACTTGAATTTGTACCAAATTCTTGTAATAATAACCCATTTCATACACAGCAACCAGAGAAAGAAAACACTGATAATATCTGTCGGTTGTGAAAGTAGTACAGCAACAAGTTTAAGGTCTCAGAGTACAGTTGAAACTTACTAACACAACATGTAACATCGCAATAATGTTGAAACATCAAAAAGCCTCTCTGCTGACATGAAAACGATGTCACACAGCAAACGACACGTTTGTTTGTTTCGTCAGTGCAGTTTAAAGTGAACCATGATTTTGTCTATCATAATTTATTGATTAAACTGTGAGCTAGACAAATGTTCAGTCTATAAAATGTCAGATTCCAGTGAAAACGACGACCTCAATGTCCTTCTGTTTTAACGTTTTCTTATCTGATTGCAGTTTGAAACTCAAAGATCTTCAGTTACACAACAGTTGTTCATTTTCTGTCACTCAACTAATCAGTAAATCAGCAACTTTGATCATTTGCATTTTGAAAAGCTAGAACCAGAAAATATTTTGCATGTTTGACAAACACTAGGCCAGAGACTGTACATAAAAGATAGAGGACGAAGCCTCAAACTGAGGATTTGCGTTGTCCCCATTTATGGGGGCAGAAGGCGGCTCTGACTCAAGAGACACTTGATGCTACTAGGGGAGTGATTTATACGTGAGAAAGCAAGCCCGTTCTGAAGCACACTGTGATTTATCACAACAGGAAAATGTTTGCACATACCAACTAATATCCATTTAAAGATATTCATGTTCTGTAAGATTTCTATTGATGAATGTATGAAAAGGATAGAAGTACGATCGCTGCAGCAAGGTTGTTGTGAAAAACATAACAGAAGCAAGCCACTACATCCAAGCGTGCCTTTATATGACTGAGTTAAGTGTTCATATCTCGCTCTCGTTGCCTGTAAGCAGTTGCCTTTCCTTGCTCCACTCGCTGCCCAAGTCACAGATTTATCTTTAGAAAGTCTCTTTGCTCTGCTGTGATGACATTAAGGCGCTGTCCATAGCAACGGTCGCCGTGCCCACTGACTGCCACGGTGACTGCTGAACCCTCGCTGCTCATAATTGCCCAGGCCTTTGCAATTACAGTGCATAAGGTGTTGACATGCAGCCGCACGGCTGATCCAACCTTTGATGACCTTTTTAAACGGTGTTATGAATGCTTGCGGACAGAACAGAGTGTCTTCCTCACTTATTTTCTAGCTCTGTCTCTTTTTCTTACATTATGCTCATTTGTTTTGTTTTTTTAAAACAAATGCATGTATAATAGGAACACCAAGCCCGTGCGCAGACACGTTACAGGCCTTGTACTTCTTCCTCTATAGGGGCAACAAACACAGTGAAAGCAGCAGCTTTGTTTTGTCTCTCTTTTTGTGGTTACTCAGTGTGAGAATGACTAAGCGAGCAAATTAAAAGGATGCTGCAATCAAAAACTGCAGCAATGATAGTGGAATATTTGCATGTGATCCACTAACAAAGCGCCACTTTGTGAACACAGAGGCAGGCAGTTTGTTTCAGTAATGACCATCACAATGTACCAAGAGCAGCGCAAATTAGCAGGTTGCAAACAGGCAGACTGATTAAGGGAGCACATAATCTACTAACAAGACAGGTGCTGCTTGTGTAATTGTAATGTGACAAACATGGGACAGAGTATTTTAGCCTTGATGATGGAGAGAAGAGGTCAAATCCAGTCTAATAAAACAGGCAGTGGAACATGTGCAGCCTTAGTCATCACTGTCAGATTAGCATATAGGATAAATCTAAGTTTAACAAGCAGTTTTCCCAACACATCTTCATTTTTCATTAATGCTTTTATCTGACAGTTAACAAGCAGTGATTTTCTTTTTTTATTAAAATATTTTAAAATAATTTTTCAAAAATCAAGACCTCGGCATTTGTTTCTGAGCTCATTAGCAGCTTCTTTTTATATCCTTTATAGAATAAGATGAATTGCTGTAGATTAAATAGAGTATGACGTGTTTAAAATGAGCTCAAGCTCATTTACCACTGCTGGGGAACATTTTTCTCCAGAATAAATACTTTAATTTTTTATACATTATCTAGAACTTGCCAACACAACAGCTTTATGTGTAGTAAGGTGTTTTCATCCCGTTTTATTGCTAAAGTAATAGTTCTAAAAACCTTTCTCCACCACTTCATCTCACCTAACAGTAAATTATTTTTTGGTAATGTACCAAATTTTTATTTAGTTATGCAAGTATTAGTATTTTATAATTCTTCGGCCAAGAATTCAGTACAGAAAAGTAAAGATGTCCATGCAGAGTGCATGGAGGAATGAAGCCCGGTATGCTTCTAAACATTCAGAGTCAGGACTCAGCTACAAACTAGAGGATGGACCCGAAGCTTTGGCACTGTACGTGTTGACAGCACCTTTTGCTGTCATTCTACATAATTACACACTCCCAGTGCCAGCTATCGCAGCCGAGTCAGGTTACAAGATGGCTGTGTTAGTCAGGAACAATAAGCTAAATAATGGTGCAGTTTTTGTTTTGTGCTACAGTTGTATATCTGATTCTTTCTCTGTTTTTATGGCTGTGTTGTGCACAAAGTGCTGTAACAACAAAGGTTGATTCTGGTCTAACTGTAGTCATCTTGTCTGTTTGTAACCATTTTAAGTCCTTTTGTGGTCTTTTTTTTCATTCACTGTGATTATTTTATGGTCAACAAAAGAATATTAGTTCCTTTATACGTGTCTAACGGGCCTCTGCCCATTAGACCCTTTGGGTAATTCTGCCATGATAAGTAGCATTCTGTTTGTGTGTGTGTGTGTGTGTGTGTGTGTGTGTGTGTGTGTGTGTGTGTGTGTGTGTGTGTGTGTGTGTGTGACTGTGGTTGTTTCAAAAGTAATTCAGGAATAGTCGGATTGAGATAACTTTTCCTAAAGGTGACGCTGTATGTGTGCACGTGTCTGTCTGCACATGCATGTGTGTGTACATGCACGTGTGTGTACATGCACACGTGTGCGTGTGTGCATGTGCATAGTGAGCTTATTCAACCAACAGCGATAGGCAGCATTGTAGTTGTCACAGCAACAAAAATCCCATCTCCCAACCTCGCAGACTCTCCTTCATTCCCCGTCATCTCATTCTGTCCTTGCATGTATTCAGAGTGTCTGTGTGTGTTTGTGTGTGTAGGTGTGTGTGTGTGTGCATTTGTGTGTGTCTGTGTGTGTCCTTACAAACCTCCTCTGAGAATTCAGTGTGCTGAGTTAACAGAGAGGAAAGAGACAAGGAAAGATGGGAAGTGTGTGCGAGAGCGCGGCAGAGGAAACAGAAATAAATTGCAGTGCTGACCTATATTCTCGAATCCCGCAACCAGACGGTTCAGCGGCACAGATGTTCCCCCCATCCCCGTGTTTCTGAAACCCTCTGCTGTGAAATCCAGCCACAACTCACCGATCGCATGGACGGCAGCAGCTCTGATTGAGTCCCACGTACGCCGTGCATCAGCGGGTGGTGTTTTTATTTGTTTGTGTGCGCTGCTGCAAGCATGTGTGGGAGGATCTGTGCTGATTTATTTTAGTGTTCAAAGGAGCACTTCACAGATTTTCATATCCATGTGTCAGAGTATGGACGCCGTTATACACTTGTCAATAATCTGCATCTTTTCATCCCTCCAAATCCTGAACATGATGATGCAAGCACCGGCCCGAGCAGCAGCGTCTAATCTCACTGTCTACCAGACTCAACCTGCACTCTCCTTTTTTGTGTTATTGCATATTTTTATGTATTTTGTGTTATTATAGAAATACTCCCTTTTGCCTCGTAGAATCTAAACCCATTACAGAAAATCATATTTCCAACTTTTTCAGTTTGCTTTTGTTTCTTTATTTTTTCTTTCTTATTCATTTATGTTGTGTCTATGTGTGCTTTTGTGCCACTTTCACCATCCAGGGTGTCTTTGTGTGTCTCTTTATGGTTGCTTTTTGTCTCTTTGTGGTCATTTTGGGACTCTCTGTTGTCGTTACCAGTACATGTGTGATTATTTTGTCTTTTCTTGGTCATTTCTCGTATCTTATGTTAAAGAACCATTTAACCCAAACCACACTTCTTTGTAAATTTAGTAAAAATAAAAACACAAAGCCCTCAAACTGTTGTCTGTATCCTTGTAAATCTGTTTCATCATACTTCTGTTTCCTTGCTTCCTCGTTTCATTGTTTTTTCAGCTCATTTTAAAACAATATAGGAGTTATTACATAACCATTTGTGTTCTTTAATATATGAGTTTAGTCAGAGAAACTGAATTTCTTTCTCTTATGTAAGAAAAACAACAATAAGTTAACTTTGCCACAGTTGTAAGGGGAGAAATAAGACTTGCTGCATGTTACATACCTGGATATTAATCTTAACTATTACTCCGACAGAGTGGCCTCTGAACAGAATCGGCTGGTTTTTGGCTGACTGACTGTGAGTGGTTCATGAGCTGTCGCCTTCATAACTGTAACTGCTGCACCGCACACGGCAACAGGATTGTTCCACTCAGTAAACTATGTGGAAAAAAATGCTTGGGCACCGACACTTTACACCTACAGGAGCTCCTCGTTCATGCAAATCCATCCCATGATGCTCTAAGATCAAAACGATGTGCTGATGTTATTGTCAGAGGAGGTTTGGAGGTCTTTAAACTCAGCACTCAGTTCTGCATGTACCTGTTATCTACTGCTGCATACAGACTAAAGAAATACCATAATTTCACTCACAAAAGCTGACGCTCGTGTGTGTACTGTTCCACACAGCAACACCAGAATATTTCAGATCATTTCATTAAAATGCTCCAAAAGGGCCCAACTGTACAAACAAAGCAGTTTGTGACTCACGGAGGATGAAGGGATGAAGCAGACAGCCACCTGTGTCTGACACGTGTCTGTAAGAAGCTCCACCCCCAACACCCCCCCACACAGAGGTGGGAAACATGTAAGATAAAGAGCGTCATGCTGTCATTCAGTTTTTATTTACAAATACTCATTTAGTCTGTGTTTTATTATAGGCACGAAATAAAAATTCCCTTCAAGAAAAACTACACAACTCATGTTTGCTCTCATTTGTATTTCTTAGAGTGAAAACTCAAATCAGCCAAAATCAGATTTGGCAGATCGGACTGTAGGAGGTGCTTCTCTGCTGTTGCCACGCCTATTTTTTCAATACCCTTCCTATTAGTCTAAGCTGAGAGCGGGTCTTGGAACGAACGGTTGTGTGCATGTTTCTGCTTATCACATTTAAATGAAAAAGCACCTCTCCATGAAGGCAACAGCTTCGCTTATGTGCCTGTAATCTAAGAACAATAGCACGCAGACATCCACTCATGAGATGAGTGCAGGGAGGGGGGCTGGGCAGAGGGGTCAGAGGAAATGATGGGGCTGAGAGAGACATTGAGAGTGTGTGTGTGTGTGTGTGTGTGTGTGTGTGTGTGTGTGTGTGTGTGTGTGTGTGTGTGTGTGTGAGAGAGAGAGAGAGAAAAGCTTTGTTTTCCTGTGTGTTTGTGTCTATTATGAGTGTGTATAACAGTGCAATAGCATTTTTGCAGTATGTGTGCTTGTGGAAGTGTGAAATTGTGTTTTCCTCTGCCCATGGATTTCTACACTCACTGATTTGGGTACGAGTTTACAAACCTTTATTTCATACTTAATAACTCTGCATGTGAACAGCACAGATCTATTGTTAATGGTCAACAATAACAGGGAATATAATCCTGTCAGGACCAATATAGTATGAATGTACATCACTGAAGTTCTGTTTGTAAGTGTGGCGCATGTTCAAAGAGCTAAAAGATCAGAGAAGAGGTGCCTAAGACCCTCTCAGAGAACAAAACAGGCATCAGTGACAACAAACTGTTGAATCCGAAACAGCTTAACTAGCACAAAGGAGGTGAGGTGGAGGTGGGTTGCAAAGCAGCAGAGGCACTAGAAACTGTATGCAGGCTGAAGCAGTTTAGATACTAAACCCAGTATGAGATTTGCGAGTAGAATTTCTTTAAAGTTGGGCTACTAAGAGGCCTGTACGCTCCAGGTGTGCGTTTTAGCATAAACTACATGATTGCAATGTCTTATTCTTCTGTCCTGCCATTTTTACGCAGGCTGCTCTTCCTGACGCAACCTCAAACTGACTTGTGTCTCCTCTAAGGATCAAACTCTGCAGCTTTCACTTGTTACTATACATCAAATAAATCTAATTTTAAATCATCAAAATTACTTTTACATTTTCACGTTATTTGCTTAGCTAGCTAGCATTAGATAATCGAATGTGTTCCATATAAAGATGGGGACGTCCCTGGCAATGAATATATTAGTAAAGGTTTTACACAGCAGACCACCAAACACAATTTGTGAAAAATATTTTTTACTCACCTGTTCTTAATGGAGCTGTTAAAACCAAAAACATAATTTTACAGGATAAATTTTCAGATTTATTTATTTTTTTGATCAAGCTCCATATGACCAATCAGATCGCTCCATTTGGCAACAAGGGCAGAAGTAGCTCAAAACACACACTGGTAGTGAATTTTCAAACGATATAGAAATAGTAAAATAACACTGTCCTACTTCAGACACACAGATGTGGTCCCAACTCTGTCAACACGAGCTCAAACTGCCCCACTGACATCCTGAAATATGTAAGAAATGCTCCCTGCTGCTGCCTTCTCTGGAGAATTGGATGAACCCAGAATCTTCATTTCATTCTTTTCTTGTGTAGAAAAATCGGGACCAGCTCATCATTGCTTCACATTAACTCAATTTTTTGGGATGTTTTTTAAAACGACACATTTTTTTTACAAAAAAGCAAACCATTTGGTTTGCTTATATGTTACACGACAAATTTACATCCAAAAAATTTGGATGCCGATATAAAAGTCTTATTGAGCTCAGCACTCCAGTAATTCAAATCACTTAAAAGTATTCTTCAAATAAGCAGCCAGCTCATCACTTCTGCTCTTCCCTGTAAGAAATGGGCAAATGAGCCCCTCTGTGGTCTTGGGACATTTGTGAAGCATCTGCAAAGGCCTCTGATTGTACTGAGTTTGTTCCATTGTTTTCTGCCCTGTTCTGTTCAAGCAGGCGATGTAATCAAGCTTTAGAAATGCTTTTCCACTTGCCATTTACCGCTGGGGAATTCGCAGTCAGAGCCGGCAGGGATTAAACTTGCTGGTCAGAAAAAAAGTGCAAATGGTGTATTGATTAAGCACTGATGCTGTATTGAAAGGCTATGCCGATAAAGAGGCAGGAGGGTAGAGGGGAGGCCTGTTGGTCTAAGGATGACTGTGACTCTGACCGATGGATACAGTAATAAAAGGCTCGCCAAAGCGCTAGGCTGTACTGTGAAGTCAGACGTGTTACTTCACTGAGAGATTTGCAAATTTTCTTGTACACCTGTGCCTCACCAAACTTCACATGAAGTCTTTGAATTTGCTTTAGGTGGAGACGGTTCTAACCTATCTATGTCAGTCGAGTAGATAAAGACCACCAACATCCTAACAGGGCCACTGAGCCAGAGCCTCATTATCCATTTTCTTCTGCTTATCCAGTTCAGGGATGGGGGTCTAGTTAATTAATTGTATGACTAATTAATTACTGTTATTATTAAAAGATGTTAAGAAATGTTATAACTATCCCCACGCTCCTCCACAAACATCCATCAGTATCAATATTTATAATAGCTGACAAATTCTAATTTAAAAAGTAAGGATTTCATCCGTGCTCTGAGTGTTGACATTGCACGGCTTGTCCACCAGAGGGCACTCTACTTTTTCCTGCTAGCAACAAGAACAACAACCGGAAGCTTTTTATCAGTAGCCTACCTTTTGTGCTCTTAGCTAAATATTAGTAGGCTATATTTTTCTAACTGCATTCTAAACTTTTTTGCACTACACCTAATTCAAGTTCAAAATTCTCCACCAATTTCAGATTCAATATCGGCGTTTATGGATGTCATAACTTGGGTTTTAGTTGTGCTACCGCTATAGTACACAGATGAGAGCAGCATGAGTGTAAAAATGGGGACTGAATAGTTAAACTGTCTTTATTCGTCACAACATTTCCTGCGCTCTCTCTCTGCTGTCCTTCAGTTACATCACGCTGACATCTCACAACAATGAACAGATTTATTCTTTTCTGTCCGTTTCCTTTAATGATTCATTCAGTCTGGTGTGCCTCTCTTCGCCATTCTGTCACATCTGTCTGTTTTTTTGACATATTAATTACAGACACTCCAGCATTAAAGGAAGGTCTCCAAGTTCAAACCCTTTTCAAACTGTTCGGCCTTTCATGCTTCTCACTGGCAGCAGATGTGGAACGTTGGAAGTAATGAAAGCAATTAAGAACTGAAGAAAGCCTTTTACATACAAGACCAAAGCGAAGCAGAAAAAACACAAGTGTTATGAAACAAGACTGGTTTCTGTTACTTAACTTTTGCAGGCCACATTTTTATGTCCATAAAAAACCGTTTCTGCCTTGGATACGTCGGAGTGAACACAAAATGCATTTTTCCCCAACTTACTTACTTAAATATTAATATTCAAATTGTATCCGTGCTAACTTATGCAACACTTTGCACTTTTCACATGAAAAAAAAACAAATTATTATCCATTGTTGAACTTTAAATTATTGTAACTGTATTGTACATGCATACATGGCTTAGCATCTTCCTGAAATCCAACCTTAATCAGACTATAAAACATCAAAAAGGTGATCTGTGACATGTTTGAATGACCTAAAATCCAACCCCACAAATATTGATTGAGAAAAGCTGATATTATAAGCACTTTTGAGCTATTTTTAAATATATGAAGCCATTAAACAGCTATCAAAATCTGCTTTGAAGTTTGCAGGATCACTTCTTCTTTAAACATGAAACACTTCATCACGCCGCTTGTTACTGAATATCCAAATACCCGCTGCAGACACAACACAGCAGTTCCTCGCTGTGGGGTCCGACTCGCACAGATGCCCGTTGCCATGTGTTCTGTCAGCAGAGGGCTAGTGAGATGAAGCTGCTGCAAAAACATGAATGAACGTTGTAAAAATCCCCAAATCCAGACTCAAGCAGAAGCCACGTGATGCGGCTCAGCGTGTGGCCTGTTTGACCTCCACCTGCTGGGGACCGAACATGGATGCGAGGATGAAGCAACCTAACGCGATCTTGAGGCAAGACGTGAGGCGAGGTCACATTAAAATGCAATTGCAAAGCTCGTACTGGACTGTGTCATGATAAACATTAGCCTGGATCTCTTAGCATCTGAATAGCTCAGCGCACACACACACACACACTTTTGCGTTATCACTGGCCTTTACTTGAATTTCAAAGACACAATCTGTTCTCCCTTGTGATGATGATTTTGAGGCTGGCGTTGCTCTCCCCCTGCGCTCGCTCTCTACCGTGTTCACAAACACACACCGACCTCCCAAGGGCAAAGGGATGGAGGCACGTGTGGCCTGTCTGATTAACAGACATTTTCCACAGCAGATGTGTTTTCATCGAAGGATAAAACAAGGATTTGTGTATGTAGACGTATAGATACTGTTGGACCCTGTTGTGGAAGTTTTCCATTTAAATAAAGCCTGCAGATGAGCGGTGAGCGATAGCTAACATTCTTTAATCAAAACACACAAAGAACAGACAACCAAGCTTGTGGAGAGCCTACATGACCGCGGGGCAGACGATCAGCAGAGTCTCCCTGAGTCTAACATGGCTCTCAGTTAAATACCTTCTTCAGGAACAAAAGGCAGTACACAGCTGTTTCACACCTTAAGGTTCACACTCCCTTGCTACCTCCCAGAGTCCTCGAAGAGACAAGACTCTACCTGTGGAGCTGTCTGCTTCCCCCAACTTCCTTACTGGACCCCCACCATTTGTCTTACTGTGTGAGTGTGAGACATGTTAAAGTCCAGTGGCACCAAGACATCATACAATAAAATAATGTGATTAATACATAAGTAAAAGAAATTCCTATACAATCCTTAGAGGGACAAAGTGAGGATTGCTACTTCAGTCCCAGGTTGATACCAAAGGTAGTAGAGGTGGCGCACAGACATGTTTGTCCTTGTAATAAAAAAGGTGACTTATCTAAGTAGCTAAAAGGACCGAAAGGACATCCCAGCACTGTCGTTGGCTATTTTGTAAAATAATGATGACATCTGCATCTCTGGACATTTGTACAAGGAGCCCAAACTTCAAATGAGCTTCCAAATGTGGTAAAGCAGAGCCCTCATATAAAAAGAGGCAAGTGATTCAAGGAATCTATGGAAGGATTCTTATATTTACATCTGTATTAACCATTAATCCTGTTGCACTGGCACAGGGGCACCGTAGTGTCTTCAAACGTTCTCTTGTACTTCAGCAACGTCTATACAGCAAATCTGACAGCAGATTCATAGAGAGCAACAAACAAATCATAAACTGTCTGTTTTAAAAAGATGGTCAGTCCGTTCTGGCGAACTCGATCGAGCTTTTCCAAGTCGCACCTGTGGCTCTTATGTTTTCGTCTCAGACGCCTAAACAGACCTGATTTGCAGAAGATATTCCTTCAAAGCCCATTTTATTATTGCATCTGTGTAATGCTACAGTTAAGCTTCATAATAAAAAAATTTAAGTAATCCATTTTACCAAGAAATGTGGCATTTTCATGGTCCACAAAAGCCACAAATGAGCATTCGTTTGAAGTGTGAGTATTTTTATCTGCTCTGGTATTTAAGAGTTTCCCTGTTTTTTTGGAAAAAAAAATTTTTTCTAAATCATCGCTGAAGGATCATAAAGTGTGTTTGAAGAAGAACATGTACATGAGCTGATGCTGCACAGAGTTCGACATAACTTGGTGATTTTGTAATGGAGCAAATCAGTCTAACGAGATCAGCCGACAGTCTGCTCTTTGTCTTTAACCCAAACCTGTTAACACCATGAACACCATGAAAACTATATATATATTTCTGCTGCTCCTGCACTGCGTTATTTTTACTTTAAAAATTACTCTTTTGTCCATATTTGTCCACGAAATCAAAACAAAGTAACTCATGTTCTGTCAGAACTGCTACTTTTCACCTGCATCACAATCTTTTTAATTCAGCTTTATTTATATAGCAGAAAATCACAACAACAGAGTTTGTGAGGTTGATGTCGGTGTGAGAGGAAACTTAGCAAAGCTAACAATGACGTGAAATTTGAGAAAATTGACACAACTAGTTCATTTTAATAACGACTAACTCGATTTAGCGATAGCGCCACAAATAAGTAAAAACCTGTGTCCAAACACAAGGACGGGATGGGCGCAGCTTTTTACTTATAAAAACTAGTGCGAGGTAATCGTAGCTTGGATCCATGTGCTTCCCAGACTGTATGTAATACTGTAGAAGCAGCTCTAAACATTTAGAGTGACAGCCTGCAGGAAAAACCCAAAGTTCTACACCACGCTCACAGCTGGGAGCTGCCCCCTGGGGGAGCTGCAGACTTGTTCTGATAACACTTTAAATTAGCATTCCCAGCAGCAATCATTGCAGTCATGTCAATAAATAAATAGTGTATACCATAAACTTTATATTTAAATATTTTCCTTCCTAAATTTGAGCTGTAAAACAGATACAGATACATGAGCAATATGGTGAGCTGATAAAACATGTTTTCCCATCACTATGTTGTAACTGCGCCTCCCTGACAGCAGTTTTTAAATACACACAGAGGCTTGTTAAAATTCAGTTGCATCCGTCTTTTGCCTAGAATACAACAGAAGAAGGACGGGCAGAGCGTTTATCGTGACAGAGAGGATGTTGGGATTGGGTGAGATGGAGGCAGATGAGCCCAAAGGTGCAGAAACATGAAGACTACAGACACAGCAAACACCGGCCACTAAGAAAAAACACATATTCCACTCCCCAACCAGTTGCCAAGTGGTTGCTGCAAAGAGCGTGCTGCACCGCTGCAACCAATGCATTTGAAAAGGCGGAACTTTTATTTTCAAAAGCAAACTTCTCCGTTTCTGCTTTCACACTTTTAAGAGATTTCAACCTGCTTGACATGTTGTCATTTTCCATACTGACTGCTGCCAACTGCAGCAATCTGCAGGCAGCCTTGTACACCTCTTTAGTACCAAATTAATGGCAGCAACCTCCAGCCACGCACCAACCAGTCACAGCCATTTTTCCCTACAGACCAGCGGCTGCGTGTGAGGCCTTTGATTACAGACAGCAAGGTGAGACGCACTGCTTTGAACATTAAGATTTAATTGTGATGTTTTTGTCACCCTGCTGTTTTCAAAGAAAGAGAATCTGCTAGATGGGGTCGACCTCAGGTAATTAGAGTAATAAATCCTTTATGCTGTCTGATTTCAAGGGCAGTTCTTTTGATTGCTGGAATGGTTCAAGGCTTTTGGTAATAAATGTGCAGAGAAAGGAAGAAAACAAATCATACTGTGCAAAATAATGTTATGTAGTTACACTACTAGGACTATAGTATTATGTAGCATGATGCTACGTGCTAACAGCTTAATTGAACTTTAGGATGTGGTCTGATGAGAGTCCTGATCAGAACGACAGTGTAACGGTTTCCGAGCTGCGTGATTACATAAAGCATCTGTGCACGACGGGAATAAACACAAATTCCCACCTGACAAAAAAGTTCCTGCTAACCTTTGAAAACAAGTTGTGACCAAAGATTTTCAGGTCAATGAATAAATGAGAATAAAAGCTAAAAAAGCAGGCGACAGTGATCTTTTGATCTTGTCTATTAAATACAGACAGTTTCACGCATGGTTTTGGCTGACGGTGAAAAGCTCAGTGACGCTGATCATTTTGAACCGGGATGGACTTTTTCTGACAGATTACGGGCGTTTTCTTGCCGGGGCCCTTTGCGGTGGCACCCCACTGTGCGCTCGCAGTGGAAATAAATGAGGGTCCTGGATTTTCTGACACAGCTCTATTGTGGTTCTAAATGCAGCCAAGAAAAACACCCAGAATAAAACCCAGCCGAGAAAAGTTATAAACCAAAAGCCGTGCTAAAGCGTAGACAGATGAAAAATAGCAAAACTTGCAACAAAAGCAACCAGTTTTTTTATTACAGCATTAAAACGGTGACATTTTGGTCAGAGCTGCCTTCCTCACATGCTAGTTTGCAACCTTCGTGTCACTTTTTCTGCCGTTTTGTAGTTGGAGCTGTTTTCTGACTCGGATAATTTTGCATGTTTCTGCAGCTCTTTGCATCTACCCTGCATCTCTTCAGAGTCACGTTACATTGTGTTATGGAAGTTTGGGATCTGTCTGTAGCTGTCATGCATCTCTTTTTAAATACTCTCCATCTCTCTATCATGATTTCTGCCTTCTCTATGAGCATTTTGTATGTTCGAGGCTTTTTTACATCTCTTTATGGCATTTTTGCATCTCTTTATATTTATTGTCCATATCTTTGTAACTGTTTCTACTTTCTGTATTGATGCTTTGCATCTCTATTTTGAGCTTATTTGTAGCTGTGGGCGTTTTATTTTTCTGTGCATTCGTTTTGTGTCTCTTTGCATATCTTTATGGTTATTTTGCATCTCATTATGGACATCTTATTTCTCTCTGTAGCTATTATGCACAGTCTCTTTATTGACGTTTTGTATTTTTGCATAACTTTATGTTTATGGTTGTTTTGTTTCTCCTTTCTCCAGTGATTTTGCATCTCTTTATGGACACTTTGGACCTCTTTGTGGTTTTTTGTGGTGGACTAATGGACCTATGTTCCCCTTAGCCTTGTGCACAGCAGGCCCTTCAGTAATCCTTCCATTCTTTATTGTAATGGTGAATGTACTGGTGTGAGTCATAAGCTTAACTTGGTGAACTCTACAGAAACCCAATAGATCTGCTGAAAATCAAAGGTTGTTCAGCCGTGATCATGCTTCTGCTTCCTGTCTGTTTAATATTTACATATTTTTGCTCATTTCTCCAGTTTTACACTCCGATCCTCCAACCTGGTTATGAGAGCACATTGGAGTCACCGGACAATGTAGGCCAGGTGCAAACAACATGTATACTGACATCCAACTTGTTATTCTCTTTCCATGAGCCGGTCAGAGCGCTGATAATGAGAGCCTGGGGACCAGGCTGAGGCTGCTTTGTGTAATGGAGAGAAGACAGTGTTTATAAGGTTCCTCAATTACTTATTAAATATTTGAATACACAAAGTTATACTACATCCAAAGATGGATATGTGGCTAAGCGTTGTTTCTGGTGGGTAAGGTTGGCTCCCTAAACCCCCAGACGTTTGCACTTGTATTTAAAAAAGATGACTCAGTTTGTGCAGTTCATACTACTAATCAACTGAAATCACATTTGTTATGTATGGTCATAAATCACGTATAACCAATGTGATTTGGTCATAAACTCAAATGAGTTTGACATGGCAGGTCTACACAGCTTATAATGTTACATGACCAGCTGTAAAATAATAATGATGATAACAATAAATTGTGTTTTAACACCACTGAAAGCGGTGAGATTGGCATTTCTAAGTGCAAATGACCCTCTAAGATTTCAGAAGGATCAGATTTATGTGCCAGCTGATTCTCTTTTCGTCTCTGAAGTGCTGCTGTTCCTTCTAAGCGCCACAGGAAACAGCCAAACTGATATTCACTGTGAGTGTGAGGAGGCGCCCGACATCAGACCTACATATACCTGTGAGTGTGCAGCTGTGTTCAGGCGCACACAGACATATTGTGCAGGGTGGTAAGCCGATGATGAGCATGAACAGCCCTCTCAGCCCTTCCTCCCCCCCCATCCATCCTCCCTCCCTCTCTCCCCTATAATCGCTGGGCTAATTCACCCAGCCAGATTTGGCAACAGGCTTATTAGAGTCATTTCACACAACAAGCAATGACCTACGCAGACGGCGCAGCGGTGACTATGTTCTCCCCAAAACATCCGCACACAGAAATGAGCTTTAAACACATTTCATCACCAATGATGAAACATCGACATCTCCAGTTTCTTGCTGAAAAAATTCATCCCAGTGCCCCAGATTTTTTTTCCCTACAGCCAGCGGAGAGAACGTGAAGCACAACATGTTTTCCATACAGGGCAGTCTTATTTTTCTCAGACAAAAGCCTCCTTTCTGCTTGTTTCTGAGTGCGTCCTCGGGCTTAACTTCCCCGTGATTGCGGTGAAATTTATGGGCACCGCATTGGTGTCGTTCAGCAGCCTACCTGCAGGTAAACAAGGTAGGTGTCTGGCAGTAGGAGCAGGTGTCCGTGGGAATGTGTTCGTGCTTTTTTGTGTGATGATTAATCCGTCAGCCGTCCCCCGAATATCTGCTGGTTAACAGTGTGTGTGTGTGTGTGTGTGTGTGTGTGTGTGTGTGTGTGTGTGTGTGTGTGTGTGTGTGTGTGTGTGTGTGTGTGGCCTGCAGACCTTACCGCTGTGCGCGCTGAACCAGCGGGGTGCGATGTGCAGGGGCAAGGTGTCAGCCAGCGACCCCCGGGACCCCAGATACAGCACCCCGTCCGTGTGGTGCCCTCCGCCCCCAGTGTCCTGGTAGCCGGTCCCGTGAGGGGCCGCGGTAGTGCCCCCTGACCCCCCTCCGGCTCGATCCGAGTCCGTTCCTCTTGGGGTGTAGAAGCCGAAGGGCACGGCGGGACTGTGTTCGATGCCCATCCCAGCCACGGAGCTCACCGAGCGGCTCCGCAGGCCCATGGTGCCGCTCGGCCGGTAGTGACCAAAGTGGGCCGAGGGTGGCACCGCGCTGTCATCCGTAGAGACACCGGGAAAAGCACCCCGGGGCCGCCCCGCCGTGCTCTGCTTTCCCCCCATCCAAAGCGGGGAGAGGAGTGGGTGGGGGTTCTGGGTGGGTACAGGAGGGGGCTCGGCTCGATCCGCAGAGGGCAGGCTGTGCCCCCCTCCCCTCGCTCCTGTCTGTCTGTCGGCCTGCCTGCCTGCCTATCCGTCCGTGTGTGTCGGCAGGCTCGTCAGCTCTGACTCTCCGCAGACGCAACAGCCCGTTTCCCTGCTGAGCGGAACATGAGCCAGCCCTGACGTCTGGATTCACCTCACCCGCACACACCACCGGGAGGAACGAGCGGAGAGCGTTTGACTGACGCCGAAATCCGCGCTCCGCGAACAGATGCGCGCGCTGCGCTGCTGCCCTGCTGTCCCGGCTGGTTAACGCGGCTGTCTCATCGCAGGCGGCCGGCCCGGATCACAGCAGCGCCGCAGTGTTCCCTCCGCTGCTCTGCCCTCATCTGATCTCAGACATCGTGACAACTGTTGCTGTCTGTCTGACCGCCAGCAAAACGACGGTCTGTCTCTGACACACACACGCGCGCACACACACAAATAAATGACGTCGTCCGTCCGGTCTGGTGGGCTCGCTTTTTTTCCCACCCCCCGGAGATCGGGGTCACAGTGAAGCCGCTCCCCTGCGCTCAGATCGGCGCTCCGCTCCTCTCCGCTCCGCCTCAGCCGCTGCTGCTGCTGCTGGCCAGACAATGGACGCGCTTAGTGCGCAGGCTCGGATCATAAATACAGACAGTATGGGAGACAGATGCACGCCGTTTCTAATTCCCCGACATGGGATTGGCCTGTTTTTCTTTCTTTTTTTTCACATGTTGGATTATGGGGCATTTTAGGACAGGACAGGTGTGACGGCGGTGGAGGGGGAACGCACCAGGTAGCCGAAAGAAAAAGCAAACAAACAAAGGAAACAAAAGAACTGACATAAAAATACACAAAGACAGAATAATTTTAAACTGCTCTGATCGCTCGTTAGTTATCGTCCAGTATCTGTCCTGTCACAGATATATCGGCTCTAGCTATGAAGTTTCTACATTATCAGACAGTCACTTTATGGTTATCGTGGTATCGTGCTGGATTTTGGACGAATTGAGGAATAACTATCTATATGAGAAATTAAAAAATGTCACGAAACAGTCTGAAAATGATTTGAAAATCCAGTCAAGTCTTTAAGTTCTGATGATTTTCATGGTGGGCTGACCTCCAGAATAAAGTCCGTACAGCAGCATTAATATGTTTAATTCTACTGACATCCTTTCAGTTCACCTTTGCAAGGTAAAAGATGCAGCAGGATGTGGACCGAACCACTTTGAGGTTTATGAAGGGGAGTCCTTGTTTGTTAAAACTTTGAACTCTATTGTTTTTACAACTCCAGAGCTGTATATCATATTTTTGTGTTCACCATTATAAAACTATGGTTTACAATGATGCACTGAGGAGGAAAGCACTGTATATAAACAGTCACAGGTCTTAAAGAGTCTGGATTAAAACATTCTGGGAATATATCTGAATGGTTGGTGAATCCCCTCTCAGATTAAATTCTTAATTAAAACATTAATTAACCCCTTTTCTTCTGCATCGTCGATGCTCCTCTGCTGCTGCCCCACAAGGTCAGGCCTTAAGTCTTTAGTCCTGCAGACTGATGTCATTACCAGGCTATTCACAGATTTTGCCACCATCCTGTATGCTAAGTTATTGGGATCACTGGTGACCATGTTTGGTTTGGGATTAGGCCTGCTCCGTTTAATCCTGCATGTGTGTGTCTGTGTGTGTAATTAGGCTGGTTATATTCTCCTTGGCTCTTTGTTCTTCCACAGTAAAACAAAGTCAGACTCGTGCAGCCTTCTTGGGTTTACTACCCAATAAGGTAAACTATTGTTGAGTACTTACAGTACAGTAGGTGTTAATCTATCCCGCTATAATGACAGCAAGCCTATAAATGGATCCCTCTCTGCTCCACAGGCATGTAAACACACACAAAGCCAGACACACACAATCAGCTCCAGCTGATTTAAAGCACCGCTGCAAAATAGTGGAATAAGGGATAAAAACAAAAATACAGCTTAAAGTAAAAAATCCCTGAAATGAGGGGCAAAGGTCAAAATACAGGCCACATTATTAAATCAGGCTAATGAATACATTGTTAAAGAAACAGTGGTAATGTACAGCTCCATGGTTAGCTACTATTAATAAATAATTATCTAAAGGCACCAAGTTATGATGACATATTGTGACTATTCTAGATAAAGGAATAATATAGACTACAATAGCCCTTTATTGTCATTGTACATGTACAACACAAACTGTGAGGGCTCCTCATGAACTCACAATAATTAAAAAAAACTGGGTAGAAGGAGTTGGGGGTAATATTTTGAGAAAAATGTTTTTTAGGGCTTAAAGTCATACATTTATAATAAAACACTGAGAAATCTTAGAGGAAGATTAAAAACCTGAATATTCTATAAGATTACAAAGGCTGCTGTCCAGACCCTGCAAATTCAAGGAATATGGGAACCAGAACAACATACAGAAATAATAAATATAAATGTAAAATTTATTTTCTTCCAAAGAAAATAAAGATTTTTATTTATTTATTTTATTAATTTCAGAATAGCCCCACGTCTCATCCCATTACAGCTGCTGTGATAGGCTCTAATGCAGTACTAAGAAGTAATAAATAAGCAAATATGGATTCAATTAGTCAGTTAGACATGAAATATTTAATTCACTTGTAGTTTTGATTTTCAGTATTAATGCTCATAAAGGTAATGGATGAACGCTTAAAACAGTTATGATGACAGCATTCAAAATGTAAAAACAGTTAAGTAAATGTAAAGTATATAATAACAAAGCAAAAAAATGAGCCATGTTAGATAAATATAAAACACTGAAACATGAGCAGTGTGTTGGTGATTATACTAATATGACAGGTCTGGATAAAAGGCCCAAAATGAGTAGAAATCACTGGTGTAGAGGTTTAACATGAGATCTTAGTAACACTGATAACAGACAACATCACACACAGAATGTAAAATGAATAAAAGAAACAAGGTTTGCTACACAGTCTCCACACAGGAAAAATTAGAAGAGGAAAAACTGCTTTTTGACACAGAGGATAAGAAATCAACGTGTTAGTAAAACTAAAATGCTTCCCTTGCTTCTCATGCTCTCTCTCTCTCTCTCTCTCTCTCTCACACACACACACACACACACACACACACACTGCACCAGTATAATAAAAAAAATCAAGCTCACAAAAACACAGTGTAAGCAGGTTCTCAGCCAGTTTTCTTTTTAATAGTTCCAGCGAATCCATAACCAAGAAAATTTTAGTGCCACCTTTTAACAAGTTGCCCATATACATTTAATACATTTATAAAGGAAACGTGACTTCTAACTTTATTTAATGTTAACAAATTTGACATGTTTGGTCCGCAGCTGTGAAGAATCTGAGTCAAAAATCTGTTTATTAAAGTATAACTAAACATTAACTCTCAATGAGTGGATTACCAAAAATACCCTAATGAAGTAAAGGATTCATTAACACCCTTAATAACATTCTCAACATATCATCATTAGTTAGTTTAGTCATAAAAGGCCACTTAACAGAGGTGGTGAAAACTGGATTACCAGCCCATTTCTGCTATATTTGTATATTTTTTTCAGGTAAAATGGGGAGAAAATAGCGTTTTTCTTTTGCATGTGTGGATTTTTTTCAAACCCACATGAAATATAACTTTAGAATGTATATTGCACTTATTTATTTTCTTCTTTTGTCTTTTTAAATGAATGCATGGTCTCTTTGTGATCATTTTGTGGTTGTTATTAATTATAAGTTTCAATGCATCTTTTTTAAAGGCCTCCTGAACCATCGTCAAGGATTTCACGGAAAACAAATATGACTTATTAGAAAGGCTGCAGGAAATAGTCACTGAACTGTAGACTGCTTAAACAGCTATGCAAATCAATAAGAATAAAATAAACAGAACTCAGAGTGAGCTATAACAAAGTCACGCAGTGTTTTTATTTAAAAGGAGATTTGATTGTAGCTCAGTGGCTGTGCGAGTGTGTTAGTGCTCTTCACGTCTTTCTTAATGTTCAGTTAGTGGCTGCAAGCTGGGAAAACAATAGTTACAAAGCTGCCGAGGCAGAAATGAGCATTATATTTTGATCTTCTGGCTGACACGCTGCAGGTTTGTCTCTCAAGGATGCACCACTGACACCGTGTGGTGGTGTAGAGCGTTGCTTCATCACAGACAGAAGGAAGAAATCCAGGTACAAAGACGCCTGAAGGTTCATTTGGCTCTGATAATTTTCTTGTTTAATGGTTTGTGACATAAAACGCAGTGAATCCAAATGATGGCAACTTAAATTACTTGAAGTTTGCTCGCTTCCTTGAAAGCTGCCTCCATTCAGGTTAGCGGACAGTGAAATGAATTTAACATGCTGAAAAGCTAACATGTTTGCTTTTCTCACTTTTATGTAGCTTCTTAACAATAGCCAACTTTGTAGCGCTCAAATGCAGCGCTCCAAATTATTAGAAGTTACTGTACTTTTGTCATTAATGACCTCCTGACAACCTATATCAGGGAGGTCAAAGATAAGGCCTGGGGCCTAGAATCAGGTCGTCAAAGATGGATCTGTCCCACTGTATAGCTTTGAAAAATGTGAAAGAGGGCAAAGATTTTGGACTTTTAAATATATCTTAACAGGTTTTTCAGCTTTTCCTGCTGATGCAGACCTCACCCATGGACATTCATCCTACATTACATTCTGTGAATTAACAAAAACTTTCAGTTTCTTTATGTAGGTCATCATGGTCAAGGATTTCACTGAAACCATTGCATACTGTGATTTATTTAAAGTACACAACATATAGTCGCTGAATTCTAGATACTCTTTAAACAGCTATGCAAATCAATAGAATAATGGAGTCCTGTGTCAAAATGCTCATCTGCAGTTAGGTAAAGTGTTTACAAAAGCAAAAGCATAATAAACTGTAGTGTCTACTTTCAATGAAATGTATTCAGCAGGCAATAAACAGGTTGAACAGCACTTGGAGTGAGTCCACATATTAGACATTAATTTTAATGACACAAAAAGAAAGGATCTGTGGAAGATAATCTTTACATAATGCTGGTCTGCAACAACAGACCAGGTCTTCCTTAAAAACTCAAATTTGGAGTTAGCAAAAAGGATTCTATTAACACTCATCATTTTCCAAGAGTCAGGTTTTCTGGTGCATGTAGGAACATTCGTGAGAAATCCCACAAAACACGTATAGCTTTCTTGATTTAACTGAATTTGCAAATCACTGCTTCAATGATTTCATATGTTTGCTTGTGCTCCTTTAACAGAGGTGCGTCCACAAACTTCACTCAGATGGACACGCTGCTCATGGCTCTTCTCGCTGCAGGATTTTCCCAGGATTCATCAGGTTGTTTGGGTCGAGGGCGTCCTTGAGACTCTGCATGACCTGGATGCCCACAGGCCCCATCTCCTCGCACAGCAGCGCCCTTTTTCCTAAACCCACTCCATGCTCCCCTGTACACGTACCATCCATGGCCAAGGCTCGCCTGCAAGAAGCAAATACATTTTTTAGGAGCAAAAAGTTTGAAAGTTTTCTGAAACCTTTACAAATGTTTCAAAATGTTTCACTTTCTATCCACAAACATTCATACGAAAGTAATCGCTGTGAGCCAGAAGCTCAGGCTTCAGGCTGTGTTTTCTTGGCTCTATATGACGCAATACAGAGTGTATATTTTTAATATGGCCAATTCATGGTCCACAGCACAGAAGCCCCACCCACCTGCTGTTGGAAAAGGGGCAGCCAATCAGAAGAAAGATGGCTTAAAAGGAGAAGGACGGGAGTTAGAGTTGTTTTGTGCATTGGAGTCTCCGCTGCCTTCGCTCAGGTCTAATTCAGGTGAGCTGTGGCTTTCTTCCATCTAATCCTCTATGCCATTACCCTCTGTGGTCTGAGCCTGACCCTGGCATAGCTGGTGGTGTTTAAAGTCTTTGAAAACAGATTTTGAGAAGATTGTATTGGTACATAGCTAAACCCCTCCATCTATAGAAAGACAGCCCACAAGTCTTTGCAAGTCCCAAGACTTAAACGTTTGGCCCTCTGGAATCAATATTAACCGAGAGAGATGGGCGAGAGCGCGATTCCAACGGGGAGGAATTTGTTTGAAGATAAGCAAGCGGAGTAAGGAGGATTACGGCGAGTGTGGGGAGGATTAGGGTGAAGAGAAACGTGTTGAAGAGAGACTGACAATGAAGGTAATAACAAGGAAAGTTGCTAAAATGGAGCAGTGAGGCCAGGCTGCCTGACAGGTACATGAGGCATACGCGCTCAACCAATAAGACTTAAAAAAAAGGAGATTACTGTTAGTAAGAACATCTGGTATTCAGTAACAATGTGTGTCTGCTTGATGGGATCTGAAGGAAGTATAAATAAAACATTACAGCAGCTGTCAGGTGGTTCGAGGCTCCTGTCTATGTCTTTTGCTAGTACAATAAATGTTTTTTAATGGTAATTTTAGTGTTACCATGTAGCTGATTACTACTGTATGCGATAATAACCTTTTCAGAGGAGTGTTCGTTCAGATACACGTTAAAAACAGTCAAGATTACTCTGTAATCATTTTATCACTTTGATCATGTTAACGACATCTGCGAGCTCAGTCACGGGGGTGGGCGGAGCTTTAAAGTCTCTCCTCGAGCTGCACAGAATGCAGGGCTGGTTTCTACTTGAAGCTGGTCCATGTGGGCATGAACTGTATGTGCTGTGTGGGAGAGTCCACATAGGAAGCAATGCACAACGATACCAGAGGCCATATTAGATAGCCAACAACATTCAAAAACAAAATACTGGCAATGAGAACTGCACACATTACAAGATAAACTTTTATTAACTTCAAGGCAAGCGCCTGACGCAACTACCAGTGGGGGCGTGGGACAACTTTGACTAAAACATGAGAGGGTAGACAACATATGTCAGGCTAGTGACCAACTGTCAGCTTCAAAGCAGCGTGTCCAGTGCGAGTCGCCTCAAATGGATGCAGCTTAACTTCCTGGACAACTGTATTACCCATCAGATATGTCCATACAGGGACTCCAGTTAGAGTGAGGTCTGCTTACTGTAGGTTTGTCATAATAAAAATGACAAACTAGAATAAAATGTCTGCTGATTAAACACTGTACATTTATTTGTATGAATGAGTCACAGATATGAACTGTGTCCTCACATCCTGTTGTTGTCAACCCTGAAGCAGTGAACGGCTCGATGGATGGCGACAATCTTCCAGAAAAACAAGTGAAATCCTGATTGGTAGAAGATTTGTGAGTGAGTGCGAGGTGACACCATACCTAGCCAGTCTCTCAGTGAACAGGTGGACTCTGTGCATCTCCTCGGGGTCGTTTGGATCCACCACCATCAGACAGTGGAAATTCCCATCGCCCACGTGGCCTGCTATGGGACCTGAGGGCAGAAGCCATCCACATTCAATACAGTGCCAAAAAACATCAGCTTTTTACATCACTTTCTTCTTCTGTGCTCTTGTGATGATACACCAGAATGACCCCTACATCCTGGAGCTTAACAAGAGTTCCTGTATTTAAAAGTTGTAGTATTAGGAGTTAAGTCTCATTCATTGATCCCTTAGACCTCAAAGTGCTTCCTTCAGTTAAAATATGCACCTCAAACTACACGTTTTAATCAACCTTCCTGCAGCTTCTCTACTCCACCACACGGGTCAGCTGACCAGCTACCAGAAAGCTCACTCAAACTGGTTCACTGAAATCCCAAAAAGAAAGAAATTATTTTCTTTTCATAAATTTCTATTATTTTTTTTCTAACATTAAAGATGAATGCTTTGAGGAATAAGAGAGATTCAAGTGCCTTGAATGAACAACATGGTGTAAAATTCAGCTGTGGGTGCGCTTTCAGCGTGAAGTCAAGTGGATGTGTGCTCACCTGTAAGTCTGTTCTCAATCAGGTCCTCCTTTGTCTCCACAATAATTTGAGGCAGTCGAGACAGAGGAACACACACATCTGTAGAGTAGGCCTACACACACACACACACACACACACACACACACACACACACACACACACACACACACACAGGGAAGATAAGGTCACGATATTGGAAAGGCATCAAGCAGGTGTCTTGTGCAATCTTCAGGATTTAAAACGTTAATAAAGTGAGACATAAAAGTGCCTCCGAGCAGTGACTGTGTTTGTGTAGCACAGCGCTGTCACACAAAGCCTCACTATTAAAAGGCAACATATCCAACAACCTCAACTCGAATGGTACTGAGTTTTCACACAGCAGTGATAAGTTATAATAATATCACACTGCAGGCTGTGTGTAATCCCTTTGGAGCAATATTACATCTGCCCAACACGAGAGCCCTCTCACGCTGTAATACACCTTCTTCTTTTTACCTTCCTTAGTGTCAGTGCCGAGGAAAGGTGTTTTAGTGTACAGTTAGCTCCATAAATGTTTGGACGCTTACACTCTTTTCTGTCACAGTGGGTTTTAAATCAAACTGTCAAAATATGATTAAACCTCTTTATTCCACAAACGAGGTGAAACAGCACAGGAGGAGAGAAACAAGGCACAGCACAGACTGTCACACATTTTTTTTCCCTTTTCCATAGTTTATTAGGGGCGGGACCCTCTAACCTCAAGATACCAAGCAAACAAAACACAAACAAGAACTGCAGTAGCCAATAAGATACGACCACGCACTGTTTAGTTCACTGCTCAAAAATTAAAGGAACACTTTGAGGCCTCAATGGAAAAAAATCGTGCTGGATGTCTATAATGATATGGACTGGGTAATGTGTTAGGAAAGAAAGGATGCCACATTGTTTGATGGAAATGAAAATAATCGACCTACAGAGAAAATCATGCTCGAAGTCCGGTCTCTGAAGCAGGTGACTTTGTTTACCTTGCAGCCCGGTCTGAGAGCCAGAGCAGCGTACCAGGCATCATGACGAGCTTTCCACAACCGATTCCGTGTTTCCGTATCTCGAGCCCACTGAAAGTCTGACCCTCCGTTACTCTGAGTGATGTCCTCTGTAGAAACACACACACTGACCTTCAATGGGAGTTTGCTTGCTTTCAATAAATCACATTACATCCAAACTTTAACCAAAGAGAGAAAATCTGCTCCCACTTCCACAACACTACTGTTATGTGACTGTTAAGCAGTTTTCAGAAGCACTGTCCTGAGATCCAGTGGATGGACCAACCAGTTTACAAATAATAATAAGCTTTGTTGGACACATCCCCTCACAGACAAATATTTGTGACTACTGTTAACATCTACGACAGTCTACAACAAAACCGAGGACCCTGAAATGTTTACAAATGGTTCACTGACTTCATGACTCTTTACTTTTCATATCCTGGCCATATCTGGGAAACTAACACTAAAGCTCAATATCTTTCAGAAACTGCTTTATCTAATGGGAGAACATCTGGTCTGATATCAGCAAACACACACACCGGCTGTTTTGACCTGTTCCTCGAGGCTTTGTTCTGAGCCGTGGAACTCCAGGAACAGAGTTGGGTTCACGGGGTAGGACAGAGAGCTGAACCTGTTGCACGCATCAATCATCACATCATCCAGAAACTCTGGATCACACACACACACACACACAGGACAAACACACGATTAAAGGAAATGTAGGTAAGATGATCTAAAGTCATTCACTTGCATCATTGCTGCGTAGGTTCCAGCTGTCAATAATTGGTATTGATCTCATTTTCATCTCTAGTTTGAGGATAAATTCTTCCCTCCTGGATTCTATACGGTTTTTAAGTGATGCTGTATGAACCCTGCCTCCAGGTCCTAAACTACTCTGCGTTTATTAAGGCTGCTGTGTTTTAACATGCTTTAATGTTTTGTATCTTGTTCTATTTAATCTGACCAAGCCTCTAAAAACAGTCAGTGATCACTGTCGGCCTCTCTCGGGGTTTATTACCACTATACATTTTAAAGCTCAGTTTTTAAAACCTTACAATGCAACTACAGCCCAGCCCATGCAGCAGTATATGAATGACTAACCTCGTATTGTGGATGGATTATCTCTATTGTTCTCCTGACTGAAGTTCGGTCCGTTTACAGCATCCTGCCATGCGATTGCATTTGTCCCTAATCATTGGGAACCCTCACGTTAACGAGTGGAAAAAAGTTAGCGTTCATCCTCCAGCATTACTGTGTTTATATTATGCTAACATAGCTGTGTCACTAGCAGTCACGTAGCACAACATTATATACCAGCTAGTCCAACTTCAGTAACCCTACAAACGTCACTGCTGTTTAGTTTTCTGTCTTCATTTATGTTGGAAGTGATAGCAGAGCTGTACGTTTGAATTTTTCAGAAATCTCTCAGTCAGAACATAGTATATTATGTTTAGATGGAAAGTAGTGAGCTAACTCCCTGCTAACTTTGAACTCCGTTAAACTTCATAAATCCTGTTTTCATGGATGGCTGGATGTTAAACCTAATTGTTACACACTGATCACTTTATTAAAGTTTGTAACTCTCAGTGACGCCGCAGTGTTTGTTTGACTTTGGGACCTGAAGCAGAGTTTGGACCCTGAGGTCAGACCGTTTTACCACTACCACTGCAAAAATCGCGTTTCTGAAAAGAGCAATAAAGTTTTGTCTCTTCCTCATTATGTCTATAAATCTTTATGTGTCTGTTTTCTCCACGACTGAGGCTTACGCTAAGAAAGGAAACAATGCGTTTACAGTGAAGATGATGATGGGAATAATAGAATTGAGAGAAACACATAAATAAGGAATATTTAAGTGATCAGTTATGTTTTCACCATTTTCACCTTTAAACAGTATTTCGAACTTTCTACATTAGAGTACTGGATCCTCAACGTTTGATACACGGACCTTATTCTGTGAAACTTTGGCAATGTTTGAAATGTTTGTTTTTGAGTGCATTTTGCTAACATCATTTTATTTAACAGTTCAAAATAATCCAGAATTATCCCTTAACATTGAGCCCTCTGAATCACAGTGTGCCGTTATTTTGCATTATTTCCAAGTTTCCTGCTCACCGATGCGAGCGATGGGTACTCCAGCTTGTAGCGTCTGCACTGTGCTATCTACAGCAGCCTGGACAGAAGGAAATGAGCAGACCGCTGACACCATGGCCTCTGGGATGCCATAGAGGCGTAATGTGGTCTTAGTGATGATCCCCAGGGTCCCCTCTGAGCCTACAAACAGGTTTGTCAAGTTATAGCCAGCTGACGTCTTCCTGAGGAGAGAAACCAAGACAGAAGCAAAGGTAAGAGGCTTTCAAGATCATAACGATACATCACATTTGCCTGGTGAGTACCTGGGACGGCGGCCCTTCCCGGCAGTGTGTACGACGCTCCCATCAGCCAACACTACCTCCAGGTTTATAACATTTTCCCTCATAGTCCCATAACGCACTGCATTAGTACCTGATGCACTGGTGGCAGCCATACCACACAGAGATGCATCAGCTCCAGGATCTGAGACAAAGCACATAACCAGGGTTGGGTCAATTATTAAAAAAGGACACATCTGTAATCTGACAGTAACTTTGTATAACCCAGATATTTACAACTTGGGACAACCGCAGTGACCACTTGTGAATAAGAGGGCAGCTGTCATGAACTTTAATATTTTAACATGCTAACTGAGGCCTGTAGCACATGCTCACAGTTGCTGATGATCAGTTAATGATCTGGCTGCTACCTAGTCTCTTGTACTTGTTTACAGAGAAGCAAAGATTCCTGTGCATGTGAAAAAACCCTAAAAACATCCTGCATTGAAGTATTATTTAGGTATTCTTCATCATTCCTTTTAACACTACCATCATAGTTGGGGGTTTTATCATCACATTATATTATTATATTATATAATATCAATATATTTTTTAACAAATCAGCATCAACATCATACAACATCACTAATTCTGTGCAGTAGTTTTTCTTTCATCTTTTGGTACAACTTGTGCTGACAGGCCAAGATAACTAGCAGCTGTTCTCTTGGTGCTATGACGGTCACAAAGACCCCGACCGCCGCCCCTAAACTGAACACTCATGTCAAAAGTGTTGACTTAATGCTTAATCTGTGTGAATCCCTGTGAACATCCTGACTGACCAACAGGAAACCAGAGGCCTGTGTCTCGCAGGTATGCATTGAGAGTCTTTCGAGTCACACCAGGCTCCACCGTCACATCAAAGTCCTCTGGGTGGAGATCCAGAACCTGTTCCATGTTCCTTAAGCTGAAGCACACTCCCCCCTGAAGGATGATGACACAAACAAACACAGGAAATAAGACTTATGACAGTTATCACCAAGATGACATCCTGCTGGTTATTGTTGTTACTAAAGATGTTAACTGTTCTAAGTGGGAGAAAGTATGACCACACAAATATCTCACCTTCATAGCTCCAACCCCTCCCTCCAAGCCAGTCCCAGTGCCAAAAGGGATGATGGGAAGGCGGTGCTTGTGGCAGACCTTTGCCAAGGCACTGACCTCCTCCACACAACGTGGAAACACCACCACATCTGGAGGACGGCATCTGCACAAAAATAATGCAATGCTGTCACATTCTGTTTTTTCTACTTCTCCAAAGAACCACACCCATTCTTCCCACTGCTCCCAGCAGCTGAGCCAGAAACCACAGCTCACCACACACGTTTTTGCCTCAGGTTGTGTCTCCCTGTAAGAGTGTGTTAGATGTTCAGGCTAACGCATCAGGTGTTTCGTTGTTGTTCTCCAATAAAGGTGTATGAATCTACATGTTCTCGTGCTATAATCAGTACAGTACAGATCAGCTCACTCCTCGCACCTTTGCAAATGTGCTGAGGCAGCATTTAGCTACAGAGGTCGCTTTGCTCACCGCCATGCTGTCATCACACAGATGCAGCCATTTATACCTGCCACTAAGGCGCTGCAGTATTCTACCAAACCAAAGGGGTCGCTACTCAGACAATATTGTGTCATGTGTGCTGATAAGGAGGGGAAAGAGACAAAACAAGAAGCCAGGACTTTGTCAAGGTTTTTGCAAAGTTCTTTCCACAAGCTCAAGTTTTTAAACAGTTGCAAAAGTTGCATGACCAACTGACACGCCACAAAGATTGCGTCGCGTGACACAGGATGTGCGGTCAAAACCGTCATCAGACACAACCGACATGTTGGCCTTAGCTCAGAGAGAGGGGCCTCGACAACTTAGCCTCTCCAGATTATTGGGTACTACATGCTTTATATAATATAACACAAAGCAGGAGAAAAACTAGAGTTGCATTGGCCGGGAATCGAACCCGGGCCTCCCGCGTGGCAGGCGAGAATTCTACCACTGAACCACCAATGCTTGCTGCAGCAACTTTTGCACGGAAGACAGTGGGTGAGCCGGCTGACACACGTGTATTTCACATTGTTCAAGCATTCTCTGTATTTCAGGATTATGAGACTAAGTGTGACTATGACTGTGAAACTAAAACTGGGGAACAGCTGACATTTTAGTGATGTTAGAGGCTAGACAAAGACCTGCTCAGATAACCCTTAAAAGGACTGCTGAGACCCAGTGATCCTGGTCCTGTTATACCCCATGGTTACAATAAAGCCATGTTTGCCATCGTACATGGAAAAACTTCCACATCAAGTATATTTGTTCTATCGCTCACCGTTATTTGCTTACTGTAGGAACTTCTGCAGGGAAAATAGACAGTGGCCCCTCTGGCCAGTTGCACATGCAAGTATATAGATTAAGGTCTTCTTTCTTGAAACACTTCATTTTAACACTAGGGACACAACATCTGTCAATGTTTGTTTTTTGGCTAACAGAGAAGCAGTTTTAGAGTGGTGCATTATATAACAGATTTACACATATATAGCGGAAAAATAAGAACTGCATTGGCCGGGAATCGAACCCGGGCCTCCCGCGTGGCAGGCGAGAATTCTACCACTGAACCACCAATGCTTGCTGCTGAGTCAGCATGTACGAAGCAAACTTCCAGTGCATTTAACACCATCAGGCTAATCCTACTGGGTGATAAGCTGATTTTTGCATAGAAAACAGGAGACGGCCCCACCGGCCAGTAGCACATTTAGCATTGTTGTCAGCCCTGTGTCTACTACACAAAATCAATTAACTAAACAGATTCAGTGTTTGTCGTCACAATACAATTTCCAAGTTACTGAATATCACGCACAGCTTGGGCTCTAGAACTAATTTCGTGGAGAGTAGCTGGACTTTATTTCTCTCCAGAGTTACCCTAGGTAAGAGACGACAGGCAGCGGTGTGTATAATTGTTTCCACCTGGTTCACTGACTGTACATTAGGGTTTTCCCAATGGGTCATATTATTTGTGCGACAAACCACAGCTCAGTGTAGCCAGCCTACTTGGAGTTTCTCGATGTAAGTTAAAACCAACGATTACTTGGATCCTACTTCAATGGGGAATAGTTGCAGGAACTTTTGCACAGAAGACAGACAGTGGTCCCTCTGGCCAGTTATTCACATAAGAATATAGTGTTATGGCCCTTGCAGGGGCTCCTGTCCAACTGACCTTGTGTGGGTGTGTCTTTCTTTCTTTCTTACAGTTATATTGGCGGTTGGCAAACAAGTGAAAGGTGCATTACCGCCACCAACTGGTATGGAGTATGGTCTGGAACGACGTGTAGGTGTGTCCTGCCATCTCTCCTGCCTTAGGTGCTACCTAAGCTGACTCTAATTAGCAATTAAGTGTACTTAAGGCGAGCTCTAGTGCCACATTAAGTGGCTTTATTGTCATTTTAACTATGAGCAGTCGTGCAGTACACAGTGAAATGCGACATCGGTCCTCCAAGACCATGGTGCTACATATAACAGGCTATCAACAAAGGACTACATAAAGTGTAAGTGTGCAAAAATCGAAACAGCACAACACCAGACAGAACAGAATAACGCCGACACTAGACAGTGCAATAGAAAAGTGCAACAACAACAGTGGGTTGTGATAAAAGTGACTTGACGTGTGTGTGTGTCAGTCCAGTCACTGATCTGTTTAGGAGTCTGACGGCTTGGGGGAAGAAACCGTTTTGCTGTCTGGCAGTGAGGGCCCCACTGCTCCGGTACCTCTTGCCAGAAGGTTGAAGATTGTATGTTAGGGGTGTGTGGGGTCCTCCACAATGCTGGTGGTTTTGCATATGCAGCGGGTGCCAGAGAGCCTCGTTGGTTTTTGTAGCTAGTGAGCTGTGCGTATGGTGACTGGTTTCCCCTGCTCTGTGGAGAGGACTGTTTTGGTGACTAACCCTTTTTTTTTTTTTTTTTTTTTTTTTTCTTTGACTCACTGTTCAGTTTATTGACCAACATCTGGGTTTTGTTTTCCTTCTCTAAAAGGTGATAGCGGCTTGCCTCTTTTTCAGTTTAATTTAACCATTTGCCTCCCTGTCTCCTTTTTTTCAATTTGGACACCTTTTGTTACTTCCCCGTCATCCCCTGGACCTTTTAGGGTAATGTTACAATAGGTTTACACTTCATTTTAACCCCTAGGTAGCACAACATCTGTCAATGTTTGATTTCTGACTAAGAGAGAAGCAGTTTTAAAGGTGTGCATTTTATAGATTCAGATTTAAAAATATATAGATGGAGGAAAGAAAAGTAAGCCCTGCATTGGCCGGGAATCGAACCCGGGCCTCCCGCGTGGCAGGCGAGAATTCTACCACTGAACCACCAATGCTTGCTGCAGCAACTTTTGCACAGAAAACAGAGGACGGCCCACAGTCCAGTAGAACGTTGTTTAGGGTTTTCTCTAAGTGTTGGGAACTGTATGTGAAGAGCAAGGGTGGATCTGAATGTGAAACTGAAATTGGCTAACAACACAGTCAGTCACAAGACAATGAACACCTTTCAAAAAGTGCTCACTACTGTACCAATGCCTGATGAATCTTAAATGGCAAACGTCATATACTACATTTCTTCCTTGGATCCTACTTCAGTTGGGTACAGAACAAAACTGAGGTGTCCCTAGGATTTATACTGGTATCCTCAACTACTCAGAGAATCTGGAAGCTCTAAGCTTTTGAAAGTGTTCATTAACGGAGGTAAATGATTAGCTGACTGGACAGTGAACCGAAAAACTGAAGAGAAGCTAGAGAGAAAGTACAATAACCAAAAGTCTACTAAATAAAACAAATTAACTAAACAGATCTAACGTTTGTCGTCACAATAGAATTTCCAAGTTACTGAATGTCACATCCCTCATGGTAAAGTTTGGTAAACTTGACTGACTGAATATGGTTATAAGATAAAACATTTTGTTAGAGTATTATCTTTACAGCACTGCAATTATCTTTTACAACATGACATTTAACACGTTTAGTCTTTTGTATTTTGGACTGTCAGTGAGAGAGAACAATGAATTTGTAGACGTTGCTTTAGTCTGCGCTTTTTAATTCACACGAAATGTACTTTGATATGGGCTGTATCAATAAGGACATGAAAGGATTTCTCAGAAAGATAAATATAAAAAGTGAATCTTTTGAAAAGAATCAGGAAACTGTTATGATGCACGACCATTAAGATGAGTCCCAGCGTATTAGGAGTTACTGGGTTGAAGTTAAAGTATTGCTTGCTTATTGCGCGCTAGGAACTTTTGCAGTGGCTGGGAATAAAACCCAGGCCTCCCGCGTGGGAGCTTGGGATTGTTTAGCTCAACAGGCCTAAGCAGTTTCCTTTTCATTCTCTATGGTAGTGCTAAACTTCAGGTGTCATATTTTTAACCATCGTGATCCTTCTTGTGCTGTTGTGAGTTTGAGATGCGGCACTTTTTAAAAATTTCCCACTTTTAAATTTCAGGAAACAAGACAACTTATGTACCACCTGAAACAGATCTCAGCGATCCTTGTTCATTCATCAAAAGTAAGAAACGTTGTTTGTAATGAGAGTAAACCAACAGATTAACTTTTCAGGTGTATTTTAAAGGTAACAGAAGTGTCCACTGTGATTTCATTTACTTGATTTGTTTAAGGAAGCTTCTATCGCTTGGGTAAAGGCGGTTAGATTTAATCAGCTGTGGTAAAATGGCATGATGAAAATGACGAATGAACCTGTCTTGATGCATGCTCAATCAGGCCTGAGTCAAATCCCGGTCTCTCTCCATTTTCATTTATGGTTGATGTTCACTTAAACATCTGCTTAATGCATAGATCATTAATTATTCAAAATCACTTTTACATTTTCTCATCTTTTCATCTCGCTCAGAATTTGCACAAATTAATTACAGAGAGACTGCATTCATTTTTTTTCAGGACCCAGTACAGATGCTGCTTGCACATCTTCACTGCTGTTTTCAAAAGTGGGCACTTTGTGGACAGAAGGTGAGCGTGTACAGCACGTGAAAAGTTCCTAGATTTTTAGCACTAGTGATGCTGCTGTAACGCTGATTTTTAAAAATTTTATATTTTTTTTAATGTATTCTAAGAGAAACAATGTAAGAGTAACACTGCTTTTCAAATATTTATGTTTAAATTTTAGCTCCTTCAGTTCAGCCAGCTATGGCTGGTTATAAGCATGACCTCAGCAGCTGGACTTTTTCTTCACACCAGAAGCTGTGGATGAAGACTGAGCTTCAGGATCTTGGACTGTGGCCTGGGTCTCAACCAGTGCGTAACTCCAAGGGAACGCCACTTCACTCCGGCGTCTCCCTCCACAACCTGAGTGGCTGACCTACCATCTCCAAATTTCTTCCAGCTCCACCCCTTCTTTATATGGAAACCAGAGTGTGTTATCATTGTCAGGTTAAGAAACAAATACATCTTGCCATGACTCCATGGTTGCTTTCGTCTACAAGTGGTCTCTGCTGGTGTGGGCAGGCCAATTGTTGGCACCACTGGTCAGTATTACATCCTATCCTCATGACTGACAAGAACTGGTGTGCTGACAATCCACGATGGCTGGAGAAACTGTCCAAAAGGTTTACCGAACTTTTCTGACATCCAAAAAGGCCATCTGCAAGTCTTTACGGATGAGCTGAGGTGGACTGACAAATCTCCAGCAAACATGGCAAACCAAATCGACGAACTCATGCACCACGAGTATGAGCTCACCTGGCATACCTCCATGCCACAGACTGTGTCTGGGACTCTGAGGCATGAAGCACAAGGACAGGGGAACATTGGGCAGTTACAGAGGAAGGGAATTTTTTTTTTTTTTTTTTTTTTTTTTGGACCCAATGCGACCCATATCGATCATGGTATGACAGTGTGAACGGCACAAATCCGATCTGGGTCACTTTCATATGTGGTACTGAATCCGATACATATCCGATGTTTTAGAAAGCGACTGCTGTTTGAACGGTCATGTCGCATTAAATCCGTCTTTTACGTCACTGACACAAGACAGATGCCAATTATCAGCTCCGGAGAAGCGGCCGATAAGACATTGCGAACGCTTCCTGGCCATCCAGTGTAGATGTCAGTGAAACTGTTGGGAAGACAACGTTGGAGAAACGTGAACATTTTATTTGTACTATATAATCTGCAGATTCTGACAGAAATCTGCAACTATCCTTTGAAGCACCGCTCCTCTAAAACAGCAATAAGGATAATTATTAGGTTATTTACATTATTATGTAAATAACAAAATAACTTAAAGCAAAAATTGGGAAACATAAAGTCCTAAGTCTTTATATTAAGGCCATCAGTCAAACAATACTGTTTGGTCTGGGTCTAAACAGAGCGCGTTGTGTGTGACAGCCAAAGTGTCTGGACCATCTCCAGCTGTTCGCTGCATGTATTAAAGATAACTTCAGACATTGTCCTGAATTGATTCTTCTGTCTGATGGACATGTCTGACATAGGCTGTACAGTCACACAGGTAAAAGACAAGCAGTCGTGTTTCTAATAATATAAATCAAACAGAAGGTTATGAAGATAAAAGGTGTGAGACCCCTCTAGAGAAAGTGTGATTGTTATCATCACATGACGTGACTTAGAAATAATGTACAAGATTTAAGGGCAGCACTAACAATTTATTTTATTTTTTATTTTATTTTATTTTTTTAAAACAGATTACCTGATGGTAAGCATACAGTTATATAAACATGTAGGTGAACTCTAACAGGTTATAAAGAAGAGTGATACTTTTGCAGAAAACAATTTACTTTTTTACATTTACAATGTTATTTATATAAACAAAAGAAATGTAACTAGAGAAAAAAAACTCTTAGGTACAGTGTCAACTGTTTCTTCCTCATTTCTTTTCCTTTTTTTTTTTTCTTTCTTTTTTTCTTCCATCTAAGTCTCTCTGCCTCATAGAAAGCAGACTCCTGAAACTCCTTCCAGGTCATTTCCTTGTCCACGCCTTTGTCTCTGTATAGAGTACACTTTCAAAGGGCAGCAAATATTTTTCCTGCCACTCCAGTGAAGCCCGTATGAATGTGTGGACTATTTGGTCCCTGTTTCAGGTCCCTGTGGCTGAATCTGCTTTTCCTCCATCCTTCTCTTCTCCCTCTTCTTGGTAGCATCCGGTTCCCTCTGGAAAAATTCTGTCTGAGCAAATTCTTCAAAGGGCATTTTAAGGTTACCGATTCCCTCAGCAGCATAACTTTGATGCACCTTGTTGGAACAATAGGAATAGCGCACAGGCCCTCTCTGGTAAAAATAATGGACGGTGGATCCATCTGTCTCATATTGAGACTTGGGCTGTCCACAGGCAAGACAAGTCTTTGTCTGCCTTTTTCCCCTCAGGCTGCTGCTGCCTTTCCAAGATGCCCTCCACAATCTTCTCTATTGAGACTTGTGTCAGTGGTGTAGACAGGGCAGGAGGAGGCGGGTTAAAGACGGCAGGCTTTATGGTGACTACAGGGATACTAGTTGTTTCGCTGCCTTCAGTTAAAGAGTGCCCCAGCTGCTGAGTCTCCAGAAGTTTTTCTGGGCTTATGTTCAAAGATGAATTGGTGTTGAGAAGTTTAGCCAAGTGCTTCACATACCGGGATACGTGCACCTTGGATGTGGGATGCAGCAAGCTGTTGGGATCTGTAGCAGAGCGATGGACCATGTCTGCATAATCTTGATCCACAAGCTTCACGCAGCAAATATAGTTTTCCTGCCACTTCAGGGAAGCCCGTATGAATGTGTGGACTATTTGGTCCCTGTGGCTGAATCTGCAGAGGTAGCGTCCGGTTCCCTCTGGAAAAATTCAGTCTGAACAAATTCTTCAAAGGGCATTTTAGGGTTACCGATTCCCTCAGCAGCATAACTTTGATGTATCTTCTTTGAACAATAGAAATACGGCACAGGCCCTCGCTGGTACAAAATAGTGGATGGAAGATCCATCTGTCTCATACTGGGACTTGGGCTGTCCACAGGCAAGACAAATCTTTCTGCCTTCCTTCCTCAGGTTGCTCCTGCTGTTGATTCTCTAAGATGCGTTCCACAATCTTCTCTATTGAGTCTTGTGTCAGAGGTGTAGACAGGGCAGGAGGAGGTGGGTTTAAGTAAGCTGGCTCCATGGTGACCACAGGAACACTGGTTGTCTCACTCCCTTCTGTTAAAGAGTGCCACAGTTGCTGAGTCTGCAGAAGTTTTTCTGGGCTTGTGTTCAAAGAAGTGTTTAGAAGCTTAGCCAAGTGTTTCACATAACGGGATATGTGTAGCTTACATGTGCGGTGCAGCAAGCCGTTGGGATCTGTAGCAGAACAATGGACCTTGTTTGCATAATCTTGATCCACAAGGTTTTTCTTCCCGTGGTGCTTTTGCAGAAAGTCATCTATTGTCTCTTTCATGGGTCGTGTCTAGCGTGTGTGTGGTCCAGCACAAAAATCCGTCCACCTGTCTTTATGGGTCCAGTGCGAGGACTCGATGACGAGGACTACATCGACAAAAGTAGAGCTTTCTGGGAAACAATAGTAATAGTTCAGTGGTTGCTCATATCATGTAATAATAATAATAATGCCAAATTGTTTGACAATACTAATATGTTAACTTTCACATGACTGTAGGTTGCTGGATGTCTTCTGATGGTATCTCCTGCTTTAAAAGCACACTAGCAGAAAATGGTTGGGTCACAGGTGGTGCTGATGCATGTAATGCCACGGCTAGCTGGAGAAGGGTCCCAATGCTGGAACCTGAAGTTGGGCAGAGACAGGTTTTTGTACAGAAGATGGGGCCTGAAGGGCACCCAGTTCACCTTCTGGGTTTTGTGTTTGTCCCAGTTTAAAGGGACTGGACGGCAGCCTGGCTCTCTGTATTCAAGCCCAAATCGCTCTCCAGTGTCTGACAGAGAGGTGACCGTGGCTCAGGGGGTTGGGAATCGCATCTGTAACTGGAAGGTCGCCGGTTCGATCCCTGGGCTCTCTGTCCTGGTCGTTGTGTCCCTGGGCAAGACACTTTACCCTACTTGCCTACTGGTGTTGGCCAGAGGGGCCGATGGCGCGATATGGCAGCCTCGCTTCTGTCAGTCTGCCCCAGGGCAGCTGTGGCTACAACTGTAGCTTGCCTCCACCAGTGTATGATTGTGAGAGTGAATGAATAGTGGTATTGTAAAGCGCTTTGGGTTCCTTGAAAAGCGCTATATAAATCCAATCCATTATTATTATTATTATTATTACTTCTCCTGACCGGTCACTCTCCTGGAGGCTGCATTCAACTCCACCACTAGAGCTGGATCAAAAACAGAAGGGAGAATGACAGCCGGCTGCTTACGGTCCACCAGTCTTTGGTAGTTCCATCGTGCCACCCCTGTCATGCCCTGGGCCTGGAATAATTCAGTGGATACATGAGTGCCGGTGATCCACTGGGCCTGGTGAAAATGGTAACCCTCCAGCTGTGAAGTGCATCGGAAGGGAATCCAGATGGGGTCCTTAGCGCCTTCGCCAGGAACATAGTTTAGCTAAAGAGTCCCACCATACCGAAACATTACACCCTCGGAAAGTTCAGGGTCACTCCGCTAACCACAAGGAATATGCACTCTCTCTATGCGCCACACCTTCAGCATGGATGGCTTGAAAAGTGGGACGTTGTTGGGGCCTGTGGCCAGGTAAAAATGGTTTAGGACTCTTTTCCACTCTGTTCAGCAGCTCTGTGGGTTGTGATATTTTGCTCCCGCAGTGCTCTCGTATGTGTTGCTTAGTGCGATTAGCAGAATGTATACAACAGAACTTATAAGCATGGAGCCTCTTCAGGGTCGCCTGATCAACCACTGAGAAGGCAGCAGAGAAGCTGGCAGAAAGTGCTGATCAATGGATGATGCTCAGAGGTGAACTCCCACAAATCGCCTCAGGCAGTGCAACAGGTCAAGTTTCACAATAATGCTGCTATTTTAGTGGGTTTAAGGCCCTAGCAACAATAGCAGGAGTCGTTTTCCAGGCATCCCACGATAGATTTTCACCAAGGATACAGTCTGGGATCCTAAATGGAGCACAGCAAAAAGTTCACCTACATGTTCATATTACACTGTATGCTTACCATCAGGTAAGCATACAGTGTTTTGAAAAAGTTGATTTAAGCAAGTTGTGAGTGCTGGCTTTAAATCTTATATATTATTTCAACCATGTTTTCTCTAGAGGGGTCTCACAGTTTGTATCTTTATAGCCTTTGTTTTATTTATATTAAAAGTCAAGCAGTCATGTTTCTGTCTGTTTCATAGGGGTGGGTTTAAATAATTGATTTTCTGATTTTAAATCTCTTAATTTGAATAAAGCGATATTGATTCATTAAATCCTGGATCGATTTTTACATGCGTGTTTTGCCAAAAATGCCAAATCTCTGGTTAAAGCTCACAAAACTATTTCAACAACCACTAAACAGGTAAAACGGCAAACGAGAGCAGGTAAATGGATTCCACACAAAGACGTAAAAGGAGAGTGCGCACCCGATGCATCAGAATCTATAAGATGTTTGCGTTCTCACCCGACGGCACGTACGCAGACACACTGGAGGCTGAAAGCTGACATCTCACAGATTCTGAGCTGCAGGTTTTTATCTCTCTCCAACCAAAATTCACTTAACCAGCAGCAAAAGATCCAAACTAAGCTTCACATTTGATAAATATCATCATTAATTCACTCTTACTTTTGCCGTTTTGCTTCCACCACGATAAAATCGCACTTCGTGCACAGCTCTTTCTCTCTCTGTGTACTTCAAGAACAGAAAGAAATCACCTCCGACAAGAGATCCTAATTTCTGCTGTTCAATGCCGAAGAAATGTAAACTTTTTATGCCAATATCATGGTCCTGGGTGTGACCCAGTGTTTTGTGTTTAATTTATATTTCTTGGGTATTGTTATTAATGGTTTTAGTTCTTTTGAAACTAGAAGCTAGAACAACAATGTGCCTTCCCTGTGTCCGTATTATGTCTACTCCACTTATTTTTCCTGTCCCACAGTTCATGCCTCTGTCTCAGGGTCCACATCTGTGTTGTTGTTGTGTGTTGTTTTTTTTGGGTTTTTTTTGTTTGTTTGTTTTTCCCCCCCGTCCCCAAGTACTCACTGTTATCTTTGTTCCTAGTCTGTCGTTTCCAGTTTTGTAGCTTCCCAGTGTTTAGTTTTAGTTTCCAGTTTTCACGTTAGTTTGTTGCAAGTTTATTTTATGGCGTTTTCTGCTACAGCGCAATAAAGCTGCCTCTTTTAGTTCACCCTAGTGTCTCAGAGTTCTGCATTTGGTTCCTTCATCCTGCCTCCCATACAGCAAACCATGATAAAAGAATTTCTGTGTTTCTAATAAAAACTCTACTTCAGCAGCATCAGGTAAAGTTAAAGCAGAGCATGTTGATTCATGGTTTTCTTGTGTTTTTGATCGACTGCTGAATATTTTTAAGAGTCTGAATCTAAGAGTACATTGTTCACCATCTTACAATGCTGTGACTGGAGCCATTGTTCAACTCTTGGTGAGTAGTACTCATGGCCATTGATCAATGATCATGATAATTTCAGATCACTTTCCGGTTTTGTTTAATACTGTAGCGAGCGATGTGGATTTGAACAGTGATGGCCCTGTGCGGCAATCGCGCACGATTAACTCCCAGTCAATCGCCCACTTCATTGATGCTTTCCTTGACTCTCCCCTCTCTGATGCTAACTGTAATGGGGTTTTATCAGCGGATGAGCTTGCTAACCTCTTTTATACTACATGCGCTGACATCCTTAATTCTGTGGCACCTCTGAGAATTAAACGTGCCAAATCCTCACAACCCTGGCTAAATGATACTACTCGCGCCCTTAGGCGTGAATGTCGTCGTGCTGAAAGAAAATGGAGGAAAGACAAACTCCACGTCTCTCTGGACATCCTCCAAAATTGTCTATCTAAGTATCAAAAGTCTGTTAAAGCTGCCAAATCTGCCTTTTTGTCTAGCATTATTATGACTAATAGCCACAACCCCCGAGCACTTTTTAATACTTTTAATTCTGTGATAAACCCTTGCACTACCACTTATAGGGATGCCTCCCCTGCTCTTTGTGATAAATTCTTAAAGTATTTCTCTGATAAAATCTCAGCTCTAAGGGCTTCTCATCCATCTCACCCATCATCAGTTTTAGACCCAGTTCCAGCTTCTGAATGCTTGACTGTCTTTCAACAGTTTGAGCCAGTGTCTTATTCTGCTTTAAAAGATATAATTGATCATCTCAAAATCTCTGGTTCCCCGCATGATATTCTTCCTTCTTGTTTCTTTAAGGAAGCTCTTTACATGTTATTGGTCCTTGTATCTTATCTCTGCTGAATGCATCATTGTCATCAGGTTGTGTACCGTCTGTCTTTAAGCATGCTGTTGTGCAACCTATTATGAAAAAGAAAAATCTTGACCCTAATGCTCTCACTAACTTCAGGCCGATCTCTAAACTCCCTTTTATTTCCAAAATATTGGAAAAGGTAGTTCTAAAACAACTTCAGGCCTTTTTAGATGCAAATGGTATTAATGAAAAGTTTCAGTCTGGTTTTAAACCTCGCCACAGCACAGAGACAGCCTTACTTAGAGTTTTTAATGATCTTCTTTTAACTGTAGATTCTGGATATTCTGTGGTCTTAGTTTTACTTGACTTGTCTGCTGCTTTTGACACGGTTAATCACAACACTCTTCTATCAAGATTGGAACATGTTGTTGGTCTCAAAGGTACGGTTTTATCTTGGTTTAAATCCTATCTCTCAGAGAGGTCGTTCTCTGTTGCTATGGGGCAACACTCCTCGGCTTCTGCCCCTATTTATTGTGGTGTGCCTCAAGGGTCCGTGCTCGGTCCTGCTCTTTTCTCTTTGTACATGTTGCCGTTGGGATTAATTTTTAGAAAACATAACATCTCCTTTCACTGTTATGCCGATGATATCCAGATTTATTTACCTTTGAAATCCGATGTGACTGCTTCTTTGCAACCTCTGTTCAACTGTTTGCATGAAGTTAAAATTTGGTTATCACATAATTTTCTTACATTGAACGAGAATAAGACCGAAATCATAGTCTTTGGTAGTCACACTCCGCTAGACCAGTTAGCTGACGCCCTAGGCCCTCTCGCTAGCCATCTTTCGTCCACTGTAAGAAACCTCGGAGTGTTCCTGGATGGCTCTTTTAAACTCGAGAAACAGGTGTCCACTGTGGTAAAAAACAGCTTTTACCAGTTGCGTCAGATTTCCAAAGCAAAGCCGTTCCTTCCTTTAAAAGATCTTGAAAAGCTTATCCACGCATTTATTACATCCAGATTGGACTACTGTAACTCCCTCTACTCGGGCCTCCAACACTCCTCTCTTTGCCGGCTCCAGTTAATTCAAAATGCAGCGGCGCGTCTTTTAACAGGTACGAGAATTCATGAACACATAACTCCAATTTTAGCCAAATTACATTGGCTCCCTGTTAAATATCGTATAGATTTTAAAATTCTTTTGTTCACTTTTAATATTTAGAATAATTTAGCGCCCAGTTATCTTTCTGATTTACTCCATTCATACAATCCCAACAGGGCACTTAGATCATCCAACCATAGGCTCCTAGCACAACCTAGGACTCGAATGAAGTCGAGAGGCGACCGGGCCTTTGCATCCGTGGCACCCAGACTCTGGAATAACCTCCCCGTTCATATTCGCACTGCCGAGTCTATCCAGTCTTTTAAATTACATCTTAAAACTTATTTTTTTACTTTGGCTTTTGATTCTGTCTAGTTGGCTGTTTTAGCTTGTTGCGTTGTTACCTATTGTTTGTTGTCCTCTTCTATTGTTTGTTTTAACTGTCTCATGTTTTTATTGACTGTGAAGCACTATGGTCAACACTGTTGTTTTTAATATGTGCTATATAAATACATTTTGATTTGATAATTTGCATATTAATGATTATGACACAGACCTGAAGGCCCATTGTTGGTCAATGGTGCTAGCGTCGGCCATCCACTAAAAACACAGGTGTTTTATACTGGTGTAAACACTCTTGCACTGGCTGGGAATCAAAACCAGGCCTCCTGCATGGGAGGTTGGGATTGCTTAACTAAACGGCCCCAAACAGTTTTCCATTCATTTTCTATGGTAGTGCTAAACCACTACAGATGTAATATATTTTTGGCCACTATGGTCTTCTGGTGCTCTTGCGAGTTTGAGATACGGCTTTTTTTTTTTTTTTTTCTTTTAAATTTCAGAAGACAAAACAAATTATGCACCGCTTGCAACAGATCTCAGCGATCCTTGTTTATGTTCTTTTTTTTTTTTTTCTTTTTTTTTTTTTCTATTTTATTTTTTTGCCTGTCCCGTTTGGGTCTTTAGCCATCAGAATTATTGTCTGAAGGCCAAGAAGGATGCCCAACAGATTTACTTTACCAAGTGGATCATCACGGCTCTGCCATATTGGTCCATTTGACCTTTTTGTTGTTGTTATTATGATTATTTTTATTTTTCAGTTGTTACAGATGGGACAGACATGACTGAGGGATAGGTAAGAGAGAACAAAAGAGAGGGGTGTAAAGAAAAACAGAGGGGAAGAGGGACGGTGAGAAAGGGGACTTAAAAGAAAGGAAGAAAAAAAAACTCACCTGGATCACCTGTTGAGAGAAGGGGGGAAAGAGAAAACAAGCAAAAAAGAGAGGAACATAATAAACACCACACCATTGCAATAATCTAGCTAAGTGTAAATAACAGTAAATACTAAATATTGAATGTTATTGTGCAGCACCCAAGACTGACAGTGCACAATGTGCTTTGAGGTAGCAGCCAAGAAAGGTGTAGTTTGTCTGTGAACACCTGTGTGCGCATCTGTATGGATGAGCGCACTTGTATTCAAAAGGTTTCTCCATGTAACGATCTGTTAGGGGGTGTGGGGAGCATTAGCCCCGTCCCCCAGGGCATGAAAGAGGCATGGAGGAGATCGAGCCCGAAGAGCACCATCGGCTCCTTGGTCATTGATCAAAGATAAGAAACGTTGTTTGAAATGAGAATAAACGAACAGAATAAATTTTCAGGTGTATTTTAAAGATAACAGATGTGTTGCAATATCATTTGCGATGCAATGGACAAGGGCTGGGCGATATGGCCTAAAATAGATAGATATATATCGCGATTTTTTTTTTTTTTTTTTTTTTTTTTTTCCTCCCCCCCCCCTGTATAACATATTTTACACACTGTAAGGCGAACTTAAAATCCTTTAATTTTCTCAAAAATCGACAGTGTGCTTTATGTATGAATTCTGGTTGTGCTTACTGACCTCGAACAGATTTTATATGGTACATGGCGCGCAGAAATCTGTCCAATGTTTTAGTACAACTTTGGTAAGCTACGAAGGCGCACCGCTTGGTGGATTGCCGGAGCATTACGGCTACTGTAGTCAGGAGCCTCGCAGAGTAATCTGGGTCCAAAACTCCGTCTGCTTCAGGTCCCAAAATCAAACGAACACTGCGACACAGTTTGTATTGCCTGGAGAAAAAACACTTATCGCAAATGTTTATTCAGATTTTCTCTTTATTGTTCTCCTGCATCCTGCTGTTAAACCCAGCCACAATGTGCAGCAAGATTATAACCTGAAATGTCTTTGTTTCTGTTTGGAATCAATTTTGTTTAATATAATTGTTTATTTTTTCACTGCATGTCAAGATGCACAAGAAAGTTGCGCCATATCCAGGGAAAATCTCAGTGGTGTTCCGCAAGGGGCCACTTGGATACACTCTCCAGGACCCGTCAAAAGAAGCTCGACGGATTAAAAATGACCCCAAACTGCAGGACAAGTCTGCACCTGTGAGGGAGGACTTTGTACGTCAGAATGCTCTGACTGACGTCTATCAGAGAGGAGGGGATGTGTCTGACATGAAGGAAGTGCAGGGAGAGAGTACATCCTGCAGTTTGGAAAGTATAAAGGGAAATCTTTCCGGTGGCTTCTGGAGAATGATGTCGGGTACACCATGTACCTGATCAAAGATCTCCAGAAGGAAGAGGCTGCAGGGACCTCTGTGGAAGAAAGGCATGGCAAGGAGAGCTTGCATTCATTTGTACAGTATGCCCTCAGCTTTACAGAGAAAGACTCTTCTGAACTGCGAGACCAGCAGAGTGAGTGTTGCTGCAGATGCCTCTGAGGATGATCAGCTGGTTGGCTTTGGCTCACGAACCAAGAGCACCTGGAAGGATATTTGGGATGGCAGAGGTGACGGCTATGCAGCCTTTATCATGAGGAAGAGCTGCAGTCAAGGAACATGGATGCATAAGTTGCAGCAGTACCTGCGGAAGAAGCAGCAGTCTGCGTCTGATTGCAAAAATCCTCCAACTAAACCCCTGGGTAAATTGTTTTAATAATATTTAATAACGTTGTTGATGTGAAATAAGTTCAGTATATATTTATCTAATTGTTGCCTGCATCATAGGGATGGATGAGGATAAAGCCCTGGAGGACGCAATGCTGAGCATCTCACCTGTAAAACTACAAATGCAGAGCTGTAAGTACTGCGCTATTACTAAATGTCAGACGTGATAATGGCTAAGTCTGTTTCTATCTCATATGCCTCTGTCTCTGCATAACTAGTCACTGTGCCAGCAGCAGCAAAAGGGTCCACACCCAGAGGATCTTCCGGAGCAAACACAGGCTTTCAAATGAAAGGTTTCAGAACTGGAGTACAATTGTTTTACATGAATTGTTCTCCAAAGCTGAGCCTGAACTTTAACTTTTATATATTGTCTTGTTCTTGTTTTTGTGTGTTCTGGCGATGTTCCTCTAATAGTATAGTTGTATGCTGGCATTATGCTAACACCACCTGGGTCTGGGTGCAGTTTCCCCCTCCAGGGGCAAGGGTACCTAGACTCAGTTCTTAGAGCACGCTTGGAGTGTGATTGTGTGTACAGTGTCTCTCTATGTCTGTCTCCACGTTGGTTGAGTGTTGAGTAATTGCATATGAGAGCATGCGGGTAGGAATGGATGTTTGTATCTGTGTGTGCCTGTATGTCTGTGTCTATATGTCAGGTTGGGTACCAGACGCCACCTCTCTGGGGACATCTCAGGACCTCTAAGGTATGGAGGCCTATCTCCCCCCACTTCCCCCCCTGCCAGTGGCGGACTCCCTCAGACATCGGTGCGTTGGTGGTTTTTTGTGTCCGGGGATGGGCGCCCAGGTACACACCAGCTCACTCCTGGTGGCTGCTTGTCAGGGCCTGGGGCTCGCTCAGGCCACTTCGGGGGTGGGGTGCCCTCGGCCTCTCGGCCTGGGGCTCGATCACTCAGGCACAGCTGGCTGCCGGCGGAGCTCACGGGCGCGTCACTGCAACCCCCCCTGGCTTCTGCTCTGCGGCTGCTGAGTGAGCCCTCATCTGGGACTCTCCTCGGCTTTTTCTGGGACAGTGGCGCGGCTGCCCCTCTGTTGGTCTTCCTTGGTCTCTTGTGTTCTGGGGGCCTCTGGATGTCTGGAGTCTTGATCTCCTCCATACCTGCTTCATGCCCTGGAGGACGGGGCTGTGGCTCCCCCATACCCTCTAGCAGATCATTACATGAAGGAACATTACATCAAGCAACTTAAAGAAGTCCAGACGCTTTTCTTTGCAAGCTCCTTTGACTACGATGACCTGGATGACTGAGAACCTTCACAGACATACATGAAGGAACCTTTTTTTCCTTTTTCTTTTTTTTTTTTTTTTTTTTTTTTTGTGTGTCCCGTTTGGATCTTTAGCCATCAGAATTGTTGTCTTAAGGCCAAGAAAGATGCCAAGCGGATTTATTTTACCAAGTGGATCATCATGGCCTTGCCATATTGGTCCATTTGATTGACCTTTATTATAATTATGAATTTATTTTATTTTCAGTTCCTACAAACGGGACAGACATGACTGGGGGATAGGACAGGGAGAAAGAATGAAAGAAAGAGAGGGAGAGAAAGAAAACCAAAGGGGAGAAGAGACGGTGAGAAGGGGGGAAGAAAGAAAAAAAAAAAAGAAACCCAAACAAAAAAAAAACAAAAAAAAAAACACCTGGGTCACCTGTACAGAGAGAAAAAAACAGAAGAGAAAGCAAACAACAAAGAGCAACATAATAAAAAAACGACACCATCACAATAAACTAGCTAGCAGTAAATATCAGTAGATACTAAGTAATAAACGATATTGTGCAGCACGCAAGATAGACAGCGCACAATGTGCTTTGAGGCAGCAGCCAAGAAAGCTGTAGTCCGCGTCTGTGAATACCCGTGTGTACACCTGTGTGGATCAGCATGCTTGCATTCCAAAGGTTTCTCCATGTAACGATCTGCTAGGGAGTGTGGGGAGCCACAGCCCCGTCCTCCAGGGTATGAAGCAGGTATGGAGGAGATCAAAACTCCAGACATCCAGAGGCCCCCAGAACACAAGAGACCAAGGAAGACCAACAGAGGGGCAGCCGCGCCACTGTCTCAGTAAGAGCTGAGGAGAGTCCCAGATGAGGGCTCACTCAGCAGCCGCGGAGCAGAAGCCAGGGGGAGTTGCAGTGACGCGCCCGTGAGCTCCGCCGGCAACCAGCTGCGCCTGAGTGACCGAGCCCCAGGCCGAGAGGCCGGGGGCACCCCACCTCCAAAGTGGCCCGAGCGAGCCCCAGGCTCCAGGCCCTGATAAGCGGCCGCCAAGGAGTGAGCCGGTGTGTACCCGGACGCCCATCCCCAGACACAAAGAACCACCAACGCACCGATGTCTGAGGGAGTCCGCCACTGGCAGGGGAAGTGGTGGTGGGTGGAGATAGGCCTCCAAACCTTGGAGGGCCTGAGATGTCCACAGAGAGGTGGCGCCTGACACCCAACCTGACATATAGACACAGACATACAGGCACACACAGACACAAACATCCATTCCCACCCTCATGCTCTCATATGCACTTACTCCACACTCAACCAACGTGGAGACAGACATAAAGAGACGCTGTACACACGATCACACTCCCCAAGCGTACTCTACGAACCAGGTCTAGGTACCCTTGCCCCTGGAGGGGGGAACTGCACCCAGACCCAGGTGGTGTTACCCTTTTCCCTGCGGTGGGGAGAGGCAGACCGCCCCGACTCCGCAGCAGCAGGGAGGCCCCACACTCCAGACCGCAGTCGGACGGCCAACTCCTCCTAGCCCCCCGCTCCAGCAGGCCGCAGAGAACGGGGGTGAGAGAAGACTCCAAACCTCCCTCCACCCGCTCATTGTAGTGTTGATGCATGTGTGTTCTAAGGTGCAATTAAAACCCAGGAGGGCATGGAGCTACCTGCCAGAGAGCAGCAGGTAAGCGCATAGTCCCTCCTGCTAGCCCTCAATGTCTACGTGTATTCAAAATTGAGAGGTGGGCAACGACGCCAGGGGTAAGGTGTACACCCTGATGGTAATTTGGACTCCGTGTATCGTGCCCACCCCCAAGATCCTATATGTATGTGTAATGAGAGTGTGAGTAATGTGAATGTCTAAGTTGTGGGATAAAATTGAGGCAGAGGCAGCCAGAAGGGGACAGAAGGGGGGGGTAGCCTCCTCTGCACCCTGGTGACATACCCCTACTCCAAGGCCCTGCATGTGTGGGTGGTTGTGGTGGAGCGGGAGAAGGGAGGCAGCTGGAGATGGGGAGGGAAGGAAGGGAGGGGCAGGTGACCCCTCCCTGGGGCCAGCTCCCCCGCTGACCCCAGTAGGCACTCCCATACTCCGCGACCCGCCAGGGAAGGGGGGCCCAGGCCCATCAGACCGGGGCCCAGTGCAGCAGCGCCCCCCGGCCCCACAGAGCCCGGGACAGTCCACCCAGCCCCACCACAGAGAAAACTGCACCCACCCCACCATCCACTCATCTTCCAGACTACATGAGACAATAGACGCCCAGGCTGAGATCTTCCTCCACCTCTCCTGTATCTCCCCCTCCTGCAGAGAGTTCCTGGGGAGAGGAAAGCTCCTGCTAGGTGTGACAATCTCCCCCACCAGTTGAAGAGCCCCCCAGGTGGCTCGACGCACCGGCGGCACCCTGCGCCAGGGATGGGCCCCCATGCACCCACCCGCCCACAACCCCAGCAACACACAAACCAGGACCCAAGGCCCCGAGGCCCGGCCAGGGCCCCAGCCCAGAGACGGAGCGCCCCCAGAACCTCACGCCCATCCCGGACCCACCCAGGGGCAGACAGGCTACCAGGTCAGTAACCCACGTCCGTCAGCACAGACCCTCCCCTAGCCCCGCTGCACACAGCCACGAGGAAACGGTCACCCGAGAGCCAAAAGAGCCCCCAATCGGACATGACCGTTACCCCGGGTTGAGCCCCCCAAGGAATATGCCTCCGGGGAACCCCCCCGACGCCCTAAGCCTGTCCCTACCCCCACACCAATCACAACAGTGAAGGCGGGACCAAACTATGACCCCCCCACCCCCACTAGGTGATGGAGCTGATCAAAGGAGCCCAGAGCAATTGATCTGATGTGGTGGCAGAGGCTGTATCAAGACTAGGGATGGGTATCGTTTAGGTTTTATCTGATACCGGTGCCAAATCGGTACTTTTGAAACTGTGCCGGTGCTCAAACGGTGCTCAAACCGGTGCTTAAAGAATGGAGAACACAAAATTGGTCCAAAAACCTCTCATATTCAGCTGGTTTTTTGTAAAAAGATAACAATGTTAGCCTTTTCTGCAGCTATGGGGCATATATGGTATCACTCTTAGCTGGAAGCAGTGCTTAAACAATGGAAAAAATACAAACTTTGTCCAAAAACCTCTCATGTTTAGCTGTTTCCCTCTTTTTCTTTGGTCATTTTAGCCTTTTTGGCCAGGGTGAAGGGAGTATCTGCCATCAAACAAGAAGACAGCCGCATGTAGCTATGATGATGTTTGCTAGTTCACCTTACATGCATTAATGTAATAACGTGGTTAGCCTACTCAACGTAAATTACACACAAACAACATTAAGCTACTCACGCAGAGAAGAACGGCTGCTGCTGCCATCAAATATGGCGCATTTCTCGGCTTTAAAAAAAAAAAAATGCTATGCGTCGCCAGGTGTTTCATCGGATTCGAGGTGTTACTTCCTTTGACAGTATCACAGTATCATCTTAAAGCACTTGTTGCAGGCTGCTGAGTTTGCATATTTTGCTGTGAAGTACAGCCAGACTTTTGACCGCTTCGCCTTGGGCATTTTTAATCTGTAGCTCTGCATAAAAGAACGTACGTACCTGGCCCCGCCTACTATCCTCGGAAACGTAAAATGATTGGCTAGAAGTGTATCACAGCTCAGGAAAAAAAAGCACCGAAATGTGCGCTGCTTTTCGGTCTGGTTACTACCGTTTATGTCAGAACCGGTGCCACCAGTACCCACCCCTAATCAAGACTAATGTAATCTAATAGATCATTTCTATATTGGTTAGAATTAAGATTGTTTTTATTTTTCCAGTTCATGAGGACAGTTTTCTTGGCTATGCATAGGGCAGTGAAAACCATATGGGCTATATTCTTTTCTGAAGTGACATCTAAGCTGCCCAACAAACACACTAAGGGGGAAGTTGGAATGTTACATTTCAGACACTTTGATAAGTCTTCACATATCTCGCGCCAAAACTTCTGCACTGGTGGACAGAACCAAAGAGCGTGAATGTAATTGTCTGGTGTATTGCCTTGACAGTGTGAGCAGTTGTTGGAAGATGTAAAGCCCATCTTGAACATCCGATGACCTGTATAGTGCACTCTATGTAGTATTTTGTATTGTATTAATTGCAGACTGGGATTTTTAATCAATTTAAAGGTTTTTAAGCATACCTGAGACCAGAAGTTTCAGTCTAAACTGACTGATAGATCTGCTTCCCACTTTGCAATAGGAAGGGATATTGATTCATCTAATTTAGAAAGTGTTCTGTATATTTTGGATAATAATTTGGGGGATTTAAGAGTAAGAAAATGTGCCGCACTTGGTGGTGTTTGTAATTAAACTTGACTGAGGTTAAATTTCTTTTTTACTATGGATTTAATTTGTTGATATTCTAAAAATCTTTTCTTGTTGATCCCATATTGTGCAACTAGTCTGTCAAATGGAATAAATTCTGTTCCCTCTAATATATGTTCTAAGTATTTAATTCCTTTACAACTCCATTCTGGGAAATTAATCATATTATTGTTTCGTAATATGTCAGGGTTATTCCAGATAGGTGTACGTTTGCATGGGATTAATGAAGACTCCGTTATTTTTAGAAACTCCCACCATGCTGTCAGAGAGAAGCTGATGTTGATACTTTTAAAGCATTCATGTCTTTTGATGTTTGAGCTAATAAATGGTAGGTCTGAAATCTCTAGATCCTTGCATAGTGCCTGTTCAACATCTAGCCAGGGCTCATCTAAGAAGGTATGTTTTGACCATTCTGAGATGAGCTGAAGCCTGTTGGCTAAGAAGTATTGGTGAAAATTAGGCAGATCTAATCCTCCTCCTTGGTTCTTTGTAGCGTTTTTAAGCTGATACGCGGGGGTTTATCTTTCCAAAGGAATTTGGAAATATATGAATCCAGAGATCTGAACCAAGCTTGTGATGGTTTGTTAGGGATCATCAAAAATAAGTAATTTATTTTTGGCAAGATCATCATTTTTATAGTGGCGACCCTTCCCATGAGTGATATGGGTAAAGATTTCCATCTAGTCAGATCGCCTTCTACTTTCTTTAGAAGTGGGATGTGGTTTAATTTAGTTAAGTCTGAAAGCTTAGGAGAAACATTAATACCTAAATATTTAATATTTCCAGATTGCAGTGGGGCAGAGGAAGAATTATGGAAGGAGCAGTTAATGGGGAGAACTGTAGATTTTGGCCAGTTAATTGAATAATCTGAAACTCTTGAAAACCAGTTTATTAGAGTAATTACCTCAGAGAGGTTGGTTTGTGTGCTTTGCAGAAAAAGCAACACATCATCTGCATAGAGACTGATTTTATGTTCTATGTTCTTACATTTTATGCCCTTAATTGTTGTAGCCTGTCTAAATGCTGCTGCTAGAGGTTCGATAAAAATTGCAAAAAGTGAACGGGAGAGTGGGCATCCCTGTCTGGTGCCCCTCAGGAGACAGAAACTGGAGGATGTCTGGTCATTTGTTCTGATATGAGCTGTAGGGGAGTTGTATAATATTCTTATCCAGTTTATGAAAGAGTTTCCAAAACCAAATTTGTGTAAAGTTGCGAATAAAAATTTCCAGTTAACTCTGTCAAATGCTTTTTCTGCATCTAGGGATAATATTATGGTTTCGATGTTTTTATTGTATGAGTAGTCTATTAAATTAAGTAATCTACGAGTGTTTGTTGAGGAGTGCCGACCTTTTATGAAACCAGTTTGGTCAGGATGAATTAAGAGGGGGGTTATTTTCTCTAATCTCTTTGAGAGAGCTTTGCAGATTATTTTAAGGTCTACATTTAAAAGAGAAATTGGACGATAGCTTGAGGGAAATAAAGGGTCTTTGCCTGGTTTTAGCAGGAGACTGTTGGCAGAATTCATATTTGGTGGTAGTCTGCCATTTTCCTCGATTTCCTGCAACATTCCGTGGAATACTGGTGCCAGAATTGTCCAGAATTCTTTGTAGAATTCTGCAGGGAAGCCGTCTGGACCTGGAGCCTTATTATTGGGCATACTTATCAGGGCTTCCTGGAGTTCACGTGGCGTCAGTGGCGAATCCAGTTCCATTGCTTGACTGTCTAGTAATTTTGGAAGAGTTACGTTGTCAAGAAACAGATCAATTTCATTTTTTAGATGGGTTTATTTGTGGTGAGTATAAAGTTTCATAGAAATCCCTAAAAATGTTGTTTATTCTTCCAGGGTCATATATTGTGTTCCCCGATAAATCTTTAGCAGCACATAGTTGTTTTTTCTTTATTTATTTTTAACTGGTTAGCTAGAAATCGACCTGATTTGTTACTGTGTTCAAAATTCTGCAAGCGAAGTCTTTGTATAAGGAATTGTTTTTTTTAATTAATAGTTTCATTTAATTCTAGTTTTGTCTTGCGTATTTTGTTCAATGTTTCCTGATCTTGGTCGCACGCGTAGGCTTCTTCTAGTGATTTGATGTTTTTGTTTTTTTTAATTCCTGAATATTTTTGTTTTCTTCTTTCTTTTTGTGTGATGAGAAAGAAATTATTTTACCTCTCATCACAGCTTTCCCTGCTTCCCATAGAACAGAAGCAGATATTCCGGGAGTGTCATTAAAGTCTAAATATGAAGTCCATTCCTTTTTAAAATATTTAATAAAGTCTTCATCTTTAAGCAATGATGTATTAAATCTCCAGTTTTTACTTGGCGTAGTATTATTCTTGTGCATTAGTGTTAAAGATACAGGAGCATGATCGCTGACAGCTATAGGATGAATCTCAGTGTCTGAAATGTCACTCAGCAGTGAGCTGCTGACCAGAAAATAATCCAGACGAGAGTAAGAGTGATGAACATGCGAGAAAAAAGTATATTCCTTACTGTTGGGGTGAAGGGAGCGCCATGCATCGCGAAGGCCAAAGTCGCTCATATACTGTTTGATTATATTTGTGGATTGCCAATTGCGCTGAGTTCCTGTTGTGTTGAGCCTATCCATTTCTTCATTTAGTCCAAGGTTGAGGTCACCGCCAAGAATGAGTGTGCATTCGAGGTGTTCAGAGAGTGCACTAAAAAATCCGTGGAAGAATGAGGGTTCATCAACATTTGGACCATATATACTTACAATACATAGTTTTTTGTTCAATATTGATAGTTTAATAATTAGAAATCTACCCTCTGGATCTATAACTGTATCGAGTACTGTAAAATTAACATTTTTATGTATTAAGATTGCTACTCCCCGTTGTCTAGAATTATAACAGGCTGCAAACACGTCAGGTGTTTTAAGTTCGTTTAAACCTGTGACAGGTCTGTGAGTTTCTTGTAATAAAACAACATCTGCGTGTAGTTTTTTAAGCTGGTTAAATATCTTTAACCTCTTTCCTCTGGTGCCAGCTCAATTTACATTCCATGTGACAAACCTCAGCATGCCCATAATTGTGTGTGTATGTCTAATGAAGTATGCTGGGTGTTTCGTTTAGACAGGTGGAGAGAATGTGGAAACATCCCTTGTTTGTAAATAGAAAGAGAGAGGAAAAAAAAAGTGTGGTGAGAGGCTCCATAAGTCTGACTATGTGTGTGAATATTCACTAATATGAACAAGCGTGGCTTGTGTTATGTGTCCTGCAAGTCTGTGCGTGCTGTGAGGCTGTTGTGAATGTGCTGCCGTTGAGCGGATGTGTTTGCGTGATCGTGGTGTGAAAATATGGAGAAATAGAGGGTGTTGTTTGTAGGTGAGTGGGGAAGTAGGTGACCACAGCAGTGAAAGACAAGAGAAAGAAAGAAACCACATGAACTGTGAGCGACAACAAAAAAAAGAAACGAAACGGAAACATTCCAATTAAAGTAATGACGGAGGGTGACGGTGTTATATCTGCTATGACATCATACTGATATTACTAGGTTAAACCCATGTTAAAGGAGAAAGTGTGAATGAATAAGAAAAGAGTGTAGCGGGTTCTTATCTGGAGTGCAGTCAATATAACCACGGTGTGGTGCCGGGGTCGCGGTACAGCTGTCCGTCCACGTAGAGCCGGTCCACGGCGATGACAGCACGGGAGCCTTTCTGGATGAAGCTACGTCGAACTGGGAACAGGACCTTGCGTTGTTCCAGGATCTCTTTGGGGAACTGGTCGTTCACGCTGAAGTCCGTTCCTTTCAGCTCTCTGCCGCGACTCTTCACCTGTTCCTTCTGTTTGAATTGACCGAATTTGGCCACAATAGGACGTGGTCTCCCGGTCCGCGACCTCACGCACATCGCTTGGGGGGCGTGAAGGAACCTTTTAAAAACAAGTGCGTCCATACTCACAGGTGTACACACGGGTGCTCATGTAACCCTGGTTAACATAGCTGTCAATAAATAAAAGCCTGTTAGTAAAAACAGTCATAAGAAATATATTACAGGTGATAAATAGTCAATAAATAGATCATAATGGTTAGAAAATTCATTAAAAACATCAGCAATGATATAATTCATGTTATAGGATTTCTTTTGTGTTTAAAAACATGTTAAAAGGGTGCAGAACTTGCTAATTCATGGTGTTTTATGTTAATTCAGGTAAAATGGCTAAAATATGTATTGAGACTCTTATTGTGAAAGGGCACGCTGCAGCGTGACTCCTGTGATAGCCACACCCAATCGGGTTGTTCCTTCTTTTTGATGCTTGAGAGAGAGAAATGCAGACAGTCCTTGCAGAGCTGCTGCTTAAATGAGTGAAAAAATAGTAAAAACAAGCCAGAAATCTACATAAAGCCATTTTTGTACTCTGGAGAATGTATTTTTGTTTTTCCGACCTGTCCTTGCCTTGGTGACGTTGTAAACATAACCGAACGGGACTTGGTGAGTTCAGAAATTTTATTTGTATTGTTGTATTTTATTTCATGCAAGAAATGTTTTGTTGTATTATATTGCTCATTTCATGCAAATGGAGAGCCAAGGTAGCAGATTTGTTGTTTTATGTTAAAAACGGTGGATTCATGCTTAACCGACACACAGGCTGTACTTCAAAGGCCTTTGACGGTGTTTCAGCGCGCCATATTGGCGTCACCTCATTTACGGCTAAATAAGCTGGAAAAAACTGACTTTTACTGTTATTTAAGGGCTATCCTTGTGTTATTTTCGAATGTTTATGCACTTTATTTTGTTGCTATGGTAGGCCATTAAGGTTTGGATCGGGAAATGCTGAGCTAGAATCGGAGTTTGATCCGCTGAGCGAGAAACAAGATGGCGAGCCACCCACGGACCCATTGAACTGTACCGAGCAGGAAAAAAGGAAAACTCCCCCTGCTGGACGTTGAGCTCTTTCGCTGAAAAAAACTGGTAGGAATAATCCATACACCTCTGCAAAAGAACAGCGGACTTTCAAAGCACTGGATAACCATTTGGAGTAATTCCAGGATTAATAGTTAAAGGACACAAAGAAAACTTTCTTTTGTTTCTTTGTTTGTTTGTTTAAGGGATTCATTCAGCCTTTTGCTGAATTGTTTTCAGTTTTGCATTTATTTATTTATTTTTGTAATTTATTTTGGTCAACCTTACATTTTAATGCTGTAATGGTGTTAATGGAAATGTAAATAATTTTGTTGGGTTAAAACAAAATAAGAACTGGTTGAAATTTAAAGGTGAACCTAGACCAAGATTAAATTAAATCTTGGGCCTAAAGAACTGAACTTGATTTAAAATAACACAGTGTTAACTCAAGAATAGGATAAACTTGAACTTAGAACTTGAAATAAATAAGACAGTAACCTAGGTTGAAAATAACATCCTTCTAAAGCCAAATAAAAGGTTTTGAGATAAATAGGATGAACGAACAGAACATACTGAACTAAAAAGGGGAAAGAAAATATCTTGTTTTCCTTAAATGTGTGATGTTGAATGTGTTATGTAATGTGTCTATAACTGTCTATTCTGTCTTCACAAAATAACAAGCCGGCAATTTAAACGTATTTACTGGTCTGTGGTCTTTATTACATGCTACACTCATTACTGCTCTAGTAGTCGAACCTAACTGGTCCTAGTATACTGTAACGACTCCAGAAGTGTTACACTCATACACACAAACTACACCCTTTTTGGCTCCTACCTCAAAGCACACTGTGCGCTGTCGATATTACGTGCTGCACAATAATGTTTAATATTTAGTATTTACTGTTATATTCCCATAGATCATCGTGATGTTGTTTATTGTATTGCTCTCGTTTTCTTCCGCTTGTTTTACTTTTTTCTTTCTCAACAGGTGATCCAGGTGATTGATATATGTATTTTTTTTGTCTGCTTATTTAGTAATCTTGTTTTGTTTTTTTGTTTTGTTTTTTTTCCCCCCCCTCTTCCTTTCTTCCCTTTCCTCATTCAAGTCTGTCCCGTATCTAGCAAGTGGGGAAAAAAAACAAAAAAAAAAACAATAAAAGATGAATCAAATAGACCATTACGGCAAGGCTGGGATGGTCAGTTTGGTAAAGTAAATCCGTTGGGCATCTTTCCTCACCTTTAGACAATAATTCTGATGGCAAAAGTACCAAACGGGACAGGCAGAAGAAGAAGAGGGGGGGGGAAACTATACCTGTAAGTGCAGCCTCAGGTGTGACGAGGAAGTCACCTGTGCCCCTCCCACAGGAGCCGGCATTTCTACTAAAGGAGACCACAGGTCAGTCAAACAGAAAGACCTGAGTCAAATGCTGAGCACGACCTCAGCAGCTGGAATTGTTCTCCGCACAAGAAGCTGTGGATGAAGACTGAGCTTCAGGACCTTGGACTGTGGCCTGGGTCTCGACCAGTGCGTCACGCAGGGAACGCGATTTCACTCTGGCGTCTCCCTCCACAGCCTGAGCTCATAGATACAGTGGCTGACCTTCCATCGCCAATTTTTTTTCCAGCTCCACCCCTTCTTTAGTTGGAAACCTGAAAGTGCTATCATGGTCAGGTTAAGAAACAATTATATCTTGCCATGTCTCCATGGTTGCTTTCGTTCACAAGTGGTCTCTGCTGGTGTGGGCAGGCCACGAGTACTTGTTGGCACCAGTGGTCAGTATTACATCCTCTCCTCACGACTCTGCTGCAGGGCTTGTCGCAGGAACTGGTTTGCTGACAATCAACGATGGCTAGAGAAACTGCCCAAAAGGTTTACCAACCTTCTCCCTGCTTTTCTTACATACAAAAAGGCCATCTGCAAGTCTGTTACGGATGAGCTCAGGAGGACTGGCAAACCTCGAGCAGACATGGCAAACCCAATAAATGAACTCATGCACCTCAAGTACGAGCGAGCTCACCTGGCGTACCTCCATGCCACAGGATCGGTCTGGGATTCTGAGGCAGGAGCTCATGGACAGAGGAAAATTGGGCAGTTCCTGAGGAAAGAAAATAAGCCACAGGAGTTCAGGTCTTATGAAGACCCACATGCCTGGTGTGGCGTCTCTGTGTCCAGCCATTACCTGACAGACTGCCTGCTCGACGAATTCCGACGTCAACATCCAGCCATATCCAAACTCCGCCCGGGCACTTTTGGCCACATCTTCAGGTCTGACCACACCAGGAAGGCGGCACGAAAAGTCACACTGGCATCTGGGGTCATGTCCAGTTATTCCATAATGAATGAAAACTGGCTGATTGTTTCGTGGGTCATGGTTCAGTCTGAGACAGAAAGGTCCTTGGAGCCCATGTACCAGGGAATTAGAGCAGGGCGATATGGCCAAAAATATTTATCACGATATATATTTGAAAATTTGCGATAACGATATAACCGACGATATAATTGATGCGAGACAAAATACAACTCCACAACATTACTAGCGCAAAAAGACAACCTTCCATTTATTTTCACTTAAACAAGAAGCTGGTTTTTATGTACATTAAAGCTTTATAAAAATGTAACAGTACAAATGCAAATTGCTTGCTGAAAGTTTAACCAAAAGGCATTTCCACTAGAAATGGGCTGACATGTCCTGAGCATAACCATGTATAATATCCACTGAAGTTAAAAAGAGGTGCTTTGCAACATTAAACTGCAGTGTGCAGTACGCATTTTTCGGACCATAAGGTGCACGGGATTATAACGCACATCAAGCGAAACAAAGCAGTCAGATAAATCAAACTTTATTAAACTCATTCTTCTTGCTTCCTCCACTTCTGTACCATTGATTCCTTAATGTTGAATTCTCTGGCAGCTGCTCTATTCCCATGTTGTTGCAGTATATTAATGACTAACCTCGTATTGTGGATGGATTATCTCAGTTGTTCTCCTGACTGAAGTTTGGTCCGTTTACAGCATCCTGCCATGCGATTGCATTTGTCTCTAACCATGAAGAACCTTCACGTTAACTTTTATAAGTGGAAAAGTGTTAGTGTTCGTCCTCCAGCTTCACTGTTTATGTTATGCTAACATAGCTGTGTCGCTAGCGATCACGTAGCACATCATTATATACCAGCTAGCCCAACTTCAGTAACCCTACAAACGTCACTGCTGTTTAGTTTCCTGTCTTCATTTATGTTGGAAGTGATAGCAGAGCTGTACGTTTGATTTTTTTCAGAAATCTCTCAGTCAGAACATGCAATATCATGCTTAGGTAACTAGCGAAACTAGCGAGCTAACTTCCGCTAGCTTCCTGCTAACTTCTAACTCCGTTAAATGTAATAACTTTTGTTTTCATGGATGCCTGGAAGTTAAACTTTATAGTTACACCTCGTAAAGCAGCAATGCTGATCGTTTTATTAAAGATGAAAGAATTTAGACAGTTTTTAACTCTAAGTGATGCTGCAGTGTTGTTTGACCTGAGGAATACGGAGTTTAGGACCCAGATTACTCCCAGATTTAAGAGCATCTTAGTCCGACAAATACGACAATAACAACGGCCGCTTGCATGTTCTTTGTTGTGTATCTGACGGACAAACACCAAACCAGTTCCACATCACGGAAGTTGCACCATTTTTACAAACCAATTCTGGTTCATCTGTTTCACTCAACAATCGGCCATGTGCGTATGAAAACAAAGGCACTGCGCATGCGCGTTTTACTCCCATTCTATCGCGATATTTCATTTTCCTATCGTTGCCTAACATGATACCGGTATTACCGTGAACGGTATAATATGGCCCAGCCCTACAGGGAATGGCCAAGAGGTACAGTGATGCAGGAGTGGAAAAGGCCGGCTACCACTGGGTGGACAGGTAAAAACCGTAATCATCCTTGTCATTCAAACTGCTAATCTGTCTGGACAAACTGAGTTTTTCCTTTTTAAGATCAATTTGATGCACACATATAATATTCCATATACTTACATGTATTTGTATTTTTTACATTTAGGGATTGCTGTGCTCCATTTAAGAACCCAGACTGTATCCCTGGTGAAAATCTATCGTGGGATGCCTGGAAAACTACTCCTGCTGTTATTGCTGCGGCCACATCTGGACCAGTGGCAAACAGCTGTGCCTCTCGAACCCACTACAATAAGAACATTATTGTAAAACTGAACCTGTTCCACTGCCTGAGGCGATTTTTGCGAGATTGCACCTCTGAGCATCATCCTCTGTTCAGCACTTTCTGCCAGCTTCTCTCTGCTGCATTCTCAGTGGTTGATCAGGCAGACCTGAAAAGGCTCCATGCTTATAAGTTCTGTGGCATCCTATCCTGCTAATCCCACAAAGCAACACATACGGGAGCACTGCAGGATCCAAATACCACAACCCACTGAACTGCTGAACAGAGTGGAAAAGATCCTGAACCATTTTCACCTGGCCACAGACCCCAACAACCTCCCACTCTTCAAGCCAACCATGCTGAAGGCGTGGCGCGTTCAGAGAGTCCACATTTTGCGTGGCTGCCTCAGTGACCCTGAGCTCTCAGAGGGTGTAATGTTTAGGTACGGTGGGACTCTTCAGCTTAACCATGTCCCTGGTGAAGGTGCCAAGGTCCCCATCTGGATTCCTGTCCGAGGCACTTCACAGCAGGAGGGTTATCATTTCCACCAGGCCCAGTGGATTACCGGGACTCACGTATCCACTGAACTATTCCAGGCCCAGGGCATGACAGGGGTGGCACGATAGAACTACCAAAGACTGGTGGACCGTAAGCAGCCAGATGTCATTCTCCCTTCTGTTTTTGATCCAGCTCTAGTGGTGGAGTTGAATGCAGCCTCCAGGAGAGTGACCCTGCACTTCACCTCTCTGACAGAGACACTGGTGAGCGATTTGGGCTTGAATACAGAGAGCCAGGCTGCCATCCAGTCACTCTGAACTGGGACAAACACAAAACCTTGAGAAAAGATGAACCGGCTGCCCTTCAGCCCCCATCCTCGGTTCCAAAACCTGTGGCTGCCCAACTTCAGGTTCCAGCAGCGGGACCCTCCTCCAGCATGGCACCGCTAGGTGTGGCATCCTGCGCACCAGCACCACTTGTCACCCACCCTTTCTCTGGTGCACTTTTAAAGCAGGAGTTAGCATCAGAAGACACCCAGTAACCTACAACAGTCATGGGTAAGTTAACATAATGGTATTGTCAAAGAATTCCGTGTCATTACTACTATTATTATTATTATTATTATTATTATTATTATTAGTTCATTACATGATATATGAGTAACTATTACTATTGTTTCCCAGAAATCTCTAAAGCTCTACCTCTGCCGATGCGGGCCTCACCAAGGAGTGCTCACACTGGACCTATAAAGACAGGTGGACAGGTTTTTGTGCTGGACCACACACGCTGGACACGACCCATGAAAGAGGCAATAGATGATCTGTTGCTAAAGTACCATGGGAAGAAGGACATCCTGAAGCTTGTGGATCAAGATTATGCAGACATGGTCCATCGCTCTGCTACAGATCCCAACAGCTTGCTGCATCCCACATCCAAGGTGCACGTATCCCGGTATGTGAAGCACTTGGCTAAACTTCTCAACACCAATTCATCTTTGAACATAAGCCCAGAAAAACTTCTGGAGACTCAGCAGCTGGGGCACTCTTTAACTGAAGGCAGTGAAACAACTAGTGTCCCTGTAGTCACCATAAAGCCTGCCGTCTTTAACCCGCCTCCTCCTGCCCTGTCTACACCACTGACACAAGTCTCAATAGAGAAGATTGTGGAGGGCATCTTGGAAAGGCAGCAGCAGCCTGAGGGGAAAAAGGCAGACAAAGACTTGTCTTGCCTGTGGACAGCCCAAGTCTCAATATGAGACAGATGGATCCACCGTCCATTATTTTTACCAGAGAGGGCCTGTGCGCTATTCCTATTGTTCCAACAAGGTGCATCAAAGTTATGCTGCTGAGGGAATCGGTAACCCTAAAATGCCCTTTGAAGAATTTTCTCAGACAGAATTTTTCCAGAGGGAACCGGATGCTACCAAGAAGAGGGAGAAGAGAAGGATGGAGGAAAAGCAGATTCAGCCACAGGGACCTGAAACAGGGACCAAATAGTCCACACATTCATACGGGCTTCGCTGGAGTGGCAGGAAAACTATATTTGCTGCCCTTTGAAAGTGTACTCTATACAGAGACAAAGGCGTGGACAAGGAAATGACCTGGAAGGAGTTTCAGGAGTCTGCTTTCTATGAGGCAGAGAGACTTAGATGGATGGAAGGAAAAAAAACTAATGAGGAAGAAACAGTTGATATTGTATATAAGACAGTTTTGTTCTAGTTGTGAGTGTCTGCCTGTGTCCTTTCCAGTCAAAACAAAAAATAAATTTGCGGGTTGAATAAAAGTAACTTTAAGACAAAATTTGCCAGGGGTATGGATAATTACAGACTTAACTGTGTATATATTGTTATATTGTGTGTGTGTGTGTGTGTGTGTAAAAAGAGGAAAGAAAACCAGGTGCTGCATTGGCCGGGAATCGAACCCGGGCCTCCCGCGTGGCAGGCGAGAATTCTACCACTGAACCACCAATGCACGCTGCAGCACCCTTTGCACAGAAGACAGAGGACGGTCCCACAGGCCAGTAGCACATTTAGGATTGTTGGCTACAACACTTCACTATGAGCTGCGTGAGAGTGCGTCAGCTACTATGTTGTCAGTATCTTTCTTATGCTTAATCACAAGATTATAATCCTGTGCCAGCAGTGCCCAGTGCATCAGTCGTTGGTTATCATTGTACATTCGGTGAATGTATCAACATCGAGCTTGAAAGGTTGAGAGAATCAGGAGCCGCTAAGACAGGGGCGCTGCAGTGGAAGGAATTTGCTGACTCGAACGCATGCTGGAACTGCATGCTGTGTTACATAACTGCACCACATCTGCTTTCATTGCTGGCCAAAAGAAATGTTCCAATATGCGGTCATATGTCTTGTAACACCCAAATGACCGGACTATGAATGTTCATGTGCTAACCGTAGCACCTGCTGGTGAAAATTGGAAACACTATCTGCTGAACTGTACTTGTCTCCTGACATTGGACTCCACCTGTGTATCAACAAACCGTCAGAAACCAAACATGTTTGCTACTTACCCCCCTTTGTACCATCATCTTCAGGCGCAGCGGTAAGACATTTGGCTAATGATGGGTAAGTGGAGGGATTCTCAGATTCAGTAGCTGGCTCAACCACACTTTGCGCCTGCTCTTAGGCACCATTAGCCACTTTATCAACAATACTTCAGGGCTAACAATACCAATAAAAGAGAGACATGTAACACACACTCCAAAGGAAGGAGGAAACATATACCCTTGGGGCTAAACAATGAATAACAATACCATGGAACCTCTCCTCAGTCCTACCTACCCTCGAATGCTAGCCTACCTAGCTTCTGGAGTGTACCAGGCTCGAGGCAACTTTAAAGGCGAACCTTCAGTGCTCAAAGCACTGAAAAGCCTACCCCCGACAGGGACCTAATCCCCACCCGGGATTACTCCGAAAATAAAAAAGGCAAAATAAAGAATGAGTGTCTGAAGGAAGAGATTACACTCAGCTAGACACTCACCTGCGCTAACTGGGGAGAGAGTTCCAAATACACCAGAGTTAAGCAAGCAACCCGAGAACAACATACAGACACCAAAACTCATACAAAGCTGTTTCAATTCCTTTCACTGAGATCCCGGACGAACCCCCACATTGTTACGTCCCCACAAATAAGGTCTCAGCAAAGACGTGGGGAACAGTAACAAATAGAACCGGGAAAGAATGAGAAGGGAGCCAAACAGAGCAGTATGGCAAATATTACGTTTTTATTACAAACAATCCTAACACAAAGAGATGGCAACACTGCTTTATCAATAAGATAAAAAAAAAGAAAAAAGGTCACAACTAAGTCTTATGTGTCTAAAGGAGGATGAACAAACAAACAAACAACAAAGAAAAATGCACTTCTGGAGCCCACAGGCCCACCCTAACCATTACTAGCAACACACACCTTACTGCTGCTGAGGCCCACAAGCCCACGCTACCAATGTAGCAACCTCCCCACTGCTTTCACAACTCCAAACTGCAGCAAGGACAACCACACCATAGGACCTCTTCATTCAATAGAAAGCAGTGCAAAGATGAAGAGAAAAAAAACCCAAAACCACACAGTTCTTCCCCAACCCTATATAACATCTGAGAGTTAATTGCTGACTGGGTCCTGGTGCCAAATGAGGGAGTGAGCAGCAGCTCCGTCGTGGAGAGAGGGCAGAGAGAAAAAGAGACAGAGAGGGGTGGAGCTAGAGAGGAGGAGGGGGAGAGAGAGAGCAACACCACACCCACACACTCCCACAGTCTCACAGGATGTAACACCAGCCTACTTGGAGTTACTGGGTTGAATTTAAAAAGGATTGCTTGCTGTAGGAATTTCTGCAGTGGCCAGGAATCAAACCCGGGCCTCTGCATGGGAGGCTGGGATTGTTTAGCTCAACAGGTCTAAACAGTTTCCCATTCATTCTCTATGGTAGTGCTAAACTACGGATTTAATATATTATTCACCACTGTGACCCTTCCGGCGCTGTTGCGAGTTTGAGACCTGGCAGTTTTAAACAATTTCCACTTATCCAGTTATGCACCACTTGCAACAGATCTCAGCGATCCTTGTTCATTCGTCAAAGGTAATAAACGTTGTTTAAAATAAGAGTAAACCAAGAGATTAAAAATTGCAGGTGTATTTTAAAGGTAAGAGAAGTGTTCACTGTGATTTAATTTACTTGATTAGTGTAAGAAAACGTCCATCACTTGGTTAAAGACGGTTACATTTTATCAGCTGTGATAAAAAGGCATGGTAAATTATGAACTATTCTGTCTTGACGTATGCTCAATCATCCCGGAAAGTAAATTCCAAAAAGTTGATTCTGTACATCTGGACGTAGTGTTTTCAGTGGGAGAAACGTTTCGTAACTCATCCAAATGACTTCTTTAGTCTCAGCTGGATGCAGGTTTCCCCAAACTTCTGAACAGTACATTTGCACACAGACTGAAACTAGTCCACTAAATAAACAATGGGCTGTGAGGCCAGTTTCATTATCATTAATATGCAAATTTTCATGACCATTGATGATTGTATGTCAAGATTCACAAGAAAGTTGTATTCTACTCAGGGAAAATCGGTGGCGTTCCACAAGGAGCCACTTCGATACCTTCTCCAGGACCCATCGGATGAAGATACAAGAATTAAAAATTAGCTTCAGGACAAGTCTGCACCTGTGAAGCAGGACCTAGTGTGCTGATCTCAACAGCTTGCTGCACCCACATCCAAGCTACACATATCCCGTTATGTGAAACACTTGGCTAAGCTTCTAAACACTTCTTTGAACACAAGCCCAGAAAAACTTCTGCAGACTCAGCAACTGTGGCACTCTTTAACTGAAGGGAGTGAGACAACCAGTGTTCCTGTGGTCACCATGGAGCCAGCTTACTTAAACCCACCTCCTCCTGCCCTGTCTACACCTCTGACACAAGACTCAATAGAGAAGATTGTGGAACGCATCTTAGAGAATCAACAGCAGGAGCAACCTGAGGAAGGAAGGCAGAAAGATTTGTCTTGCCTGTGGACAGCCCAAGTCCCAGTATGAGACAGGTGGATCTTCCATCCACTATTTTTTTTTACCATCGAGGGCCTGTGCCGTATTTCTATTGTTCAAAGAAGATACATCAAAGTTATGCTGCTGAGGGAATCAGTAACCCTAAAATGCCCTTTGAAGAATTTGTTCAGACAGAATTTTTCCAGAGGGAACCGGACGCTACCTCTGCAGATTCAGCCACAGGGACCAAATAGTCCACACATTCATACGGGCTTCCCTGAAGTGGCAGGAAAACTATATTTGCTGCCCTTTGAAAGTGTACTCTATACAGAGACAAAGGCATGGACAAAGAAATGACCTGGAAGGAGTTTCAGGAGTCTGCTTTCTATGAGACAGAGAGACTTAGATGGATGGAAGGAAAAAAAACTAATGAGGAAGAAACAGTTGATATTGTATATAAGACAGTTTTGTTCTAGTTGTGAGTGTCTGCCTGTGTCCGTCCAGTCAAAACATAAAATAAATTTGCGGGTTGAATAAAAGTAACTTTGTAAGACAAAATTTGCCAGGGGTATGGATAATTACAGACTTAACTGTGTATATATTGTTATATAGTGTGTGTGTGTGTGTGAAAAAAAGTAGGTGTTGCATTGGCCGGGAATCGAACCCGGGCCTCCCGCGTGGCAGGCGAGAATTCTACCACTGAACCACCAATGCACGCTGCAGCACCCTTTGCACAGAAGACAGAGGACGGTCCCACAGGCCAGTAGCACATTTAGGATTGTTGGCTACAAAACACTTCACTGTGAGCTGCATGAGAGTGCGTCAGCTACTATGTTGTCAGTATCTTTCTTATGCTTAATCACAAGATTATAATCCTGTGCCAGCAGTGCCCAGTCGTTGGTTATCATTGTACATTCGGTGAAGAAAAACGACAGGATTGTGGTCTGTGAGTACAGTTACCAGAGAGGAGCTGGAGCCAACATGCACTGCAAAATGCTGCAGGGCGAGAAGCAGAACTCATGCTTCCTTCTCTACAGTAGAATAGTTCTGCTGATGGCATTTCAACTTGATATAGAAAAAACAAGACAGGATGACACACGCACGCCTCATCATCCTGCAATAACACAACATCAGCTCCAGTGGCACTAGCATCAACATCTAGCTTGAAAGGTTGAGAGAATCAGGAGCCGCTAAGACAGGGGCGCTGCAGTGGAAGGAATTTGCTCACTCGAATGCATGCTGGCACTCTACAGACCATTCCAATTGTACCTTTGGGCTACATAACCTGGTTAAAAGAACCACATTGGCAGAGAAGTTCTTACAGAAACACCGGTAATATCATACCGAGGAACTGCTTTAGCTCCTGCCTGGTGGTCGGAGTCGGATAGTTCAAGACTGCGACAATCTTTGCCTCCACCGGGTGGACCTGTCCAAAACCAACCTGCTTACCTAGGTACGTTACTGTTGCCTTGCCAAACTCTTATTTTTTTAATGTGAACACCTGTCACCTTCTTCATTATAAAATAGGGGCCCAAGAGCAGAAGCAGGGACGGACAGACCTGTCCCCAGGCTGAAATTGCCTTTTTAGTGCTTTACTATCAAACCATTTCTTCGTGTTAACCTGGGACACACAGAGAGCCTCTTTTGCTAACAACATAGCACGTTGCCTTCGATCCCTACACATCTTCACAAAACTCAGCAATAGGGCTGGGCCACATTATACCGTTCACGGTAATACTGGCATAACGTTAGGCAACGATAAGAAAATGAAATATCGCAATAGAATATGGGTAAAATGCGCAGTGCCTTTGTTTTTATACGCTCATACGCACATGGCAGAAAAAGTATGGCGGCGATGGACAATGATATGGACAAAAGCGCATCTTTGAATGAAACGGGTGAAGCAGAATTGGTCAGTAAAAATGGTGCAACTTCGGTGGTGTGGAAGTGGTTTGGTTTTCGTCCATCCGATACCCACCAAAGCACAATTTTTTCGTGGAACATGCAAGCGGGCCGTCGTGGTGAAGAGAGGAAACACTACAAACCTATTTCATCATTTGAAGCAGAAGCACTTGGAGTACAAAAAAGCTGTTAAGGCCTGGGTTCGATTCCCGGCCAATGCAGTCTAATTTTCTATAGTTGCACACGTCTCATGACACAAAGAAAAGAAGAAGAAAATTAGACTGCATTGGCCGGGAATCGAACCCGGCCTCTGCCTTTGTAAATGGAGGGACTGTAACTGCGTGTGTATGTAAGCGTGTAAAACCTGCAGATAGTCAGATTAACAGTATTTTGTCTCTATCTGCTATTCTGCAATTCATCTCATGTAAACAATAACGTGGCGCACAGCGTGACGTGAAAAAAGGCACATACCTTTGACATTGCTTGACGAACTCTGTTTTTAAAAAATCTCGTTTACATGTGGACGAAACAGCTGCGTTTTCAAAAATACCCGTGTAGGTGTGGACGTAGCGTAAAAGAGTTTGTAGTTTATTTTCTTACTACCTGTAATTTACTGCAGATTACTTGTATTTGCTTAATTGTTTGCTAAATGTTTGAGGTGTGAAATTAACCGCAATGGATCAAAATATAGGTGTGTGTGGTTGGAGGATGTGTTTGTGCGTGGGGGGCGCGAACATTTTTCTTGTAAAACAAAGGGGGGCCCAGCAAAAAACGTTTGGGAACCACTGTGTTAATGTAACACAAGCTTTGTCCCAATCAGAACTCGAACCCACACTCAGACAGTTACATGTAAGTAATCAGGTGATTTTTCACTGGCTAAAAATGTGCGATTGGATCGACTGGTGCTGTTTGATTTGCGGTTTGAGCAGGAAGTCGAGGAGCCCATTTATGTGAAAATGTAAATGACCATTTCTGAATGGAGGAGGGGTTCTAAGAGTACATCGTTCACCATCTTATAATGCTGTGATTGGAGCCATTGTTCAACTCCCTGTGAATGGTACTATAGCCATTGATCAATGATCATGATAATTTGCATATTAATGATTATGACACTGACCTGCTGGCCCATTGTTGGTCAATGGTGCTAGCATGGGTGATCCACTGAAAACAGAAAGTTATGATTCTATAACAGATTTACACATATATAATAAAAAAGGGAAGAAAAATTAGTGTTGCATTGGCCGGGAATCGAACCCGGGCCTCCCGCGTGGCAGGCGAGAATTCTACCACTGAACCACCAATGCTTGCTGCAAAAACTTCTCCACTGAAAACACATGATGGCCCCACAGGCCACTAGCACATTTAGCATTGTTTTCAGGCCCATGTGTGACGAGCAAGGGTGGATCTGACTGTGAAACTAAAATTGGCCAACTACACAGTCAGCAACTTAAGCACACAAGAAAGATGGTGGCCCCTCTGCTTGTCTCTAAATCAGTACAGATCAATGTTTGATTGTCTGCCAATGACAAAAAGTTTAGTTTAAAAAACAAAAGAGTAAACACCACAGTCCCATTCCTCAATGAAAGTAACAGTTCCACGGCAACAAGAACAACAACAAAAACTCTCTCAATACATGTTTGAGAGAAAGGTATGAAAACGACAAAACACTCTGATACTGAGTAAAAGACACAGAAACAAGAAAAAAAGTTAAAGTCTGGAGAAAAACACAAGAAATATGGCAGCTCCTCTGCTTATCTGTAAATCAGTATAGGTCAATGTTTGATTTTTTGTGTGTGAGATGGGAGATGCTGACCTGTGTACAGACTCATCTTTGCCATGTTGTTCTCTAACAGCTTCGCCCAATGAGACGCCGTCCTCGCCACATATAGACCTAAATGCAGAGAGCACGCTGTCTCCAACACCACTCTGTGCAGACACATAAATGAATACAGAGTTACACACAATACAATACCAAAAGCATCCACTACTTGTTATAATGATAGCCTGATAATATGTAATAATACAAATGAAATACCCTGTATTTATTTCTGACTTGACCTCTGTAGATTTTTTCTGCTAAATTACTGGAATCGGTCACTTGTTTTGAGTCACACTGGATAACAAAAATTGTCTGTATTTTAATTCTTGGGCATATCGTGTTTTAGAAAAAAGGATATCCATGGTATGCTTATGGTCATTAGCCAATGAGTGAGCCATTTCACAGAAAGACCCACCCATTGTTGTTTTGTCTAGTTTTTTTTTTAAAAAACAAGACAGCAGAAATGCTTCAGTAATCAATGGATGACAATGTGGTAGCTACGTCTTTTATACTGTCTATATTAGGGATGTGTGCGACTAGTCAACAAACCCATCATTGATCTCACTAGTTGGCACCAGATGTAATAGTAATAGATGTAACTGCTGCTCCTACACATCGAAAGGAGTCAGCAGGTGTTGAACCTGACTGATCTAAGGTGCCCACCAGAGGACAGTGTGGCAAACAAGTGGTGGGTAGGGTGCAAGGGGTCACCTGTGATGGCCCTGGTTTTCCTGAGACTGAAGGAGCTGGCAATGGAAACAGAGAAACCATTGCTAACTGCATATTTCCTCAACCTTAAAAACAATATATTTGCATAATGACTGAAACTAGCACCACTGACAAACAATGGGCTTAGGCACCCTTCTCGATTCAGAGATGGTCTTCCCCTTTTTATGTAAATGGCCTACTTGACTTCCTGCTGAGAGGGGCTCAGTGGGGAGGGACTCTAGCAGCAAGGAGATGCTCCCCATCTGTTGACAACCAAGAGGTGCCCCTTAAGTTCTGTTCAGGTTGTCGGTCCCAGAAGGCACTGCACACAAAAATTTTTTTTTTACTGTCTGCGGTTTTATCACTCTGTCAGGATGTGTTAGATGTACAGGTGACCACATCAGGTGTTCCCACTGTATTTCATTGTTGTGCCCCAATAAGCGTGTCTCCAACAAGCTGTATGATTGTACATGTTCCCATGTTACAATCAATAAAACAAGCACATTCTCAAATAGAGCTGTTCGATATAACGATATATATCGGATGACGATATAAAAACGTCTATCGTTTCATTTTACGCTATCGTTTGTTTCGTGATGTCGCAAAATAAACTAAACTGTTCACGGCGATATTTTTCATCATTTTGATGGTCACTGTAGTGGCTATATTAATTTCTTAAAGTTCTCTCTTTCTCTTATATTTAATATAACCACACGGACGGACAAGTGCCTGTTTTTATGTGTTGTCGTTAACAACAACGACGGTAAAACCATGTGACGGTAAAACCATGTGTCCGCTTGTTTATTTTCCACATAAACCTTTCAGAATAAAGCTCAAGATCCTGTTGAGACTGTTCAAAATAAACTGAATCATGTGAAAGAGAATGCAGACTGTTTACGGATGAGAAGCAAAAAGGAGCCGTCAGGTGCTAAAAAATAAACCTTAGACTCAAACGTTAGAACAGGCTTTTCCCCGCAGCACACTGTGTAATAAATACTCACAAAGAAAACAACGGCCGTTACAACTTATGTCTAAAAATGTATCGTTTCATGCATCGGTTAAAACACTCGACTCCAGGTACACGACGCCAAGCTGGAAACATTTCACGCAGGTCGAGCTGCCCGAGATTCACAGAATTTACAGAAAATGTTACATTTTTGTGACTTATATCGTTATCGGACGATAGATGTCTTATATCGGGATATGGGATTTTGGTCATATCGCACAGCCCTATTCTCAAATAACTGCAAACTGTCTGTGGGCTCATTTTGAGCCAAGTTCAGGAAGATGTTACCTCTCAAGCGAACACACTGGGGGCGGGGACTCACCTACAGTTCTGCAGATGAGCCAGCTGTACAGCATCTCTCAAAGTTTGATTGCTGGCTAACAGATAAGTAGAATTTAAGATGTGCTGTCCACAAGACAGTTAAAGAATTTATAGCCCGTCTGAATGCCTACACATAAATAATAGAGAGGGGGATGAAAAGTAAGCCTTGCATTGGCCGGGAATCGAACCCGGGCCTCCCGCGTGGCAGGCGAGAATTCTACCACTGAACCACCAATGCTTGACACTGTAGCCTTTGAACAGAAAACAGATCATGGCCCCACAGCCAATTTCTGTGCCACAAAGAGCAAGCAAATGCAAAAGTGACTTTAACCTGTATTCTATCCAAAGTTCACCACACTAGCTTTCAGTCCTATATAGTAAGTACAGAAGCAGTTTTAAACGTAGACATTCATAGCTGCTCTAAATACCCACACACGGAAGAAAAGAATTAGCCTTGCATTGGCCGGGAATCGAACCCGGGCCTCCCGCGTGGCAGGCGAGAATTCTACCACTGAACCACCAATGCTTGCTGATATGACTTTTGCACAGGAAATGGAGGGCTTTCTGGGTCAGTCGGCATGTACTAAGCATTATGCTTTTTGAAATTTCCAGTGCCTTTAACACCATCAGGCTAATCCTACTGGGTGATAAGATGACACCATATTTCTTTCAGAAAAAGAAATATGGTGTCATATATTTTAAAGTTGCTATAGTTGCACACCTCTCATGACACAAAGAAAAGAAAATTAGGTGTTGCATTGGCCGGGAATCGAACCCGGGCCTCCCGCGTGGCAGGCGAGAATTCTACCACTGAACCACCAATGCGCACACTAAGGGTTTTTGCACAACAGAATAAGAACCGATTGCCGCCCCCTTCCGCAATTCTTACACTATTTCAACACTCAGTAGACGGTAGAGATCAATGTTACATTTCCAGCAAACAGGAAAAACGGTGCATTCTACAATAGGCTTAGAGAATTTATACCTTTTATGAACGCATCCAAATACTTATTCATATTTATTTGATTCGAGAAAGTAGACGTATAATTTTTATGTCGCCTCTGACAAAGAAAAAGGAAGGTTGCATTGGCCGGGAATCGAACCCGGGCCTCCCGCGTGGCAGGCGAGAATTCTACCACTGAACCACCAATGCGCACATAGACAAGAATAATCAAGAATCAAGAAAAATTCTGTGACACATTCCAAGGGTTGAATTGCTTGTTTTTCTGGACTCAATATTTCGTCTAAATAGCTCAGAAGGGTGTGACAATTTCATATTTCATTTCGGAAAAAAATACGGGTCGCCGTATTTTGCAATTTAAGGTTCGCTTGTAGTGTATGCTAACATATAAAAAGCCTTCGCAAAGACCTTTAGTGCCGCCTAAACTTTTACAGGTTTCGCTGACTCAAGTTTAATGCGCAGAGATAATAATTAGCATTTGTACACGGTGGTATTGGGCCTCGTGCTTTATTAACCCTTTTAATTAATGCTTATTCATAATTAGCCTTGTTAATTAATGCTTTGCTAGCAGGTTGTACCGTGCACGCAGGTAAGACATGCTGTGCACGTGACTTCGTGCACAACACGCATTGAAGTTAAACGACCAACATGAAGGACGTTAAATAACACTCACCGCAACGGTGGCTGCAGATTTAATGTGGCGACAATGCAGGAGGCAGCGCCGAGGAGACGGCAGCACCCGCCCTCTAGTCAGCCCGAGGAGCATTGTTTGCAAATGTCACCGACAGGTCACCGACGGCGAAACACAAACGCAGACTGCCGCTGACAACATAAAAGCTACTTCTAGCATACCGCTTCCGGGACTCTGTTTTCAAAATAAAACAAAACTCACTCTCTCTCTCTCTCTCTCTATAACCATCTAACTATATAATAAACTATGTAATATGAAATATGTATAGTCCAGGATGAAGCATTTGTAAAAGACTGAGTCATTTATAATGGAAAATAAATATCACTATATAATATTTTTGCAGCCATTTTTGGGAAGTTAGGGTAAAAACTGTTTTTTCAAGGATTTTCTAAGTGTTAACCTCCTGAGACCCGAACCACCAATGCTGACCTGGGACCTGAAAATGAGAGCCACATATAAGAATATTCGTTTGAAATTTCGATAGGACAGTAACAGTATAATGTCCTCGTAAGTGGATATCAGGCCCTTGCAGAGCAAAATTTAGTATTTTGGTCTAAATAACCCAAAATGTGATGCCCACATATGTGGACGCCAGGTCCTAGGAGGTTAAACAAAAAAAAAGTTACAAATTAATAACAGATAGCGAAGATTGACTGTTACTGCAAGATTTTAACATGAGCTAAATAAAAACAATGTCCTTTTGTGCTTGCTTGGTAAAGCGTGTTCTTTTATTCTGAAACCGTCCACATTTCCCGTCATGCCTGTATTCCATGCCAGTGCTAAATTACATCGCCCAAAGGGTCATCGCCGAAGGTACACTCTGCTGTGATTGGTTAATGGAGTCAGACCGCGAACAATGGCGTGTATTTTTGTAACTCTCTCTGTGACCAGAGGATGACGCTCCGGGCCAAAGAAAAGAAGATGTTAGTGGTTGAGTAGGCTCATCAAAGTTACATTTCGGGACTGTAGGGACGTTGCTGATAAGCAATATGTGCTCATCCGGTCCATAGAAAGTAAGTTAACGAAATTAAATAAATTCATGTTCGAGTTTGTTATGAAGCCTTTGTCGTGACGTGTTCTTGTTTGCGTTGCAGTTCAAGGTTCACACAGCTGTTTACAGCACTTAGATTAAAAGCAGCTCAAGCAGCGTATGATCATTTGCAGCCTTTTTATGAAACGATTGAAGTAAACAGTTCTTAGGTTGCTATCTGCTACATTTTGATTTTGTTTCCTTCAGATCCACCGATCAGAGTTGGTTTGATTTGGCTGTGTGAACCGATTGTTTAGCAGAAATCTGCATTACAGTTTTTTACAGACGCTAGGACACATTTCCCAATACTTAGGTCACGTTTGCAAAACTCCTCACACAGTGAGCACAACAGAAGTCTATGTGGGCTAAACTGAGGACCAGTTATCATTGTTTTGGCACAAAATGCATTCAATGACTACATCTCTCAAATTTCATGAATTATCTTCTCACTCAGACACAACAACTGCCAAAAATCTTTGTACGTACAGGACATTTTGCATGTGCTTACATACTGTTTTCAAAACTGTTAAACTTATGGCCAAAACAATAACACAATGCAAAACTTGAAAAGACAGCAAAATTCAACAACAATATTTTATTGAAACATATTTTAAATCTAAAAATGCAGTTTAACCAGCCACAGCTTATTCTCATTGTAGATGAACATCTACACAGGTGTTACTCCTTCAATTTTTCAACTCCTTCAATTCTGGCAGCCAGAAGATTCTTTCCTAGGTGTGTTGCCCTAGATGACATAAGATGTGATGTGGATGAGAACCTGTGGCCAAATGGAGAAGACCGAGTAGATTAGCATTACTATTGTATGTGTATCAGTGGATGGTGTGTATACAAATTCTTGTATTTTGGGATTACTTAGTGCAAAAAAATAAAAAATACATGAACAAATATTAACGAATTCTGCATGATGTCTGATTCATTCCAGTAACATATACTGAAATTATAAACAGAGATGTGTCCTTGTTTTACACAAGAAAACACTGTGTAATGCTACATGTTGTTAGTGTTTTTTAGGTCATTGTTTTGTGGGTGACAAAGTGTGTTTGTCGGCTGTCAACCTTTGCTAGTGTTCTGGAAGAATGAGTTTATTTGAGACCTGAATGAAGTGTTTTGGTAGTTGTAGTGCATTTTGAATGTGAAATGAACTGCTTTGCCAAGCTGACGGTCAGTTAGGAGGATTGTGTGAAGTGTTTTGCAAAAGTGACCTAAGTCTGTAAAAAACTGTAACCCTGCGGTTCCCAACCTTTATTGCGCCACGGACCGGTCTATGTCCGACAAGAGTTTCATGGACCAGCCTTTAAGGTGTCGCGGATAAATCCAACAAAATAAAACCAGTACCGGTACCAGAAAACAAGAAAATTTATTCATAACACATGGGAAAAGACCCAGGGAAACCAAGTTAACGATAAAAAATAAATAATAAATAAAACCCCTAAATTTCACACTCGAGCCTCAACTCTCGCGGCCCGCTACCAAACGACTCACGGGCCAGTACCGGTCCGTGGCCCGGGGACTGGGGACCGTTGCATTAACTTATGCGCCGATTTTACCGGGAGGACCGGACAGCTTGTGCGGACTCATAATTCATTCTCTCGTGTATTTGCAGTGTTAAATGAAGGGGACGCAGCTTTAAAGATTAACCGTTTTAAAGACAATCTGGTGGTCGCACACGGGAGAATACTAATGTAATCAGATCCATAAAGTCAAGACTCACGTTTTGTTTCTATTTTTTGTATCTTGTGTAAATGCGTAAGTACATCTTAAACATCTGTATCCTCTCCAAGAGGCCATGTACCCTGTAGACCTGCCATCTGTGGATCACAATGACCTGACATCTGCGTCTGAACAGTACATGTCCTCTCTGGAGTCCAGCCCCTGTGATAATGAGTGGTTTCAGTCATCGCAGACCTCAAAGGTACCTAACCACATTTGGGTGACTGATTATTATTGCAAATAATACAGGGAGTGCAGAATTATTAGGCAAGTTGTATTTTTGAGGAATAATTTTATTATTGAACAACAATCATGTTCTCAATGAACCCAAAAAACTCATTAATATCAAAGCTGAATGTTTTTGGAAGTAGTTTTTAGTTTGTTTGTAGTTTGAGCTATTTTAGGGGGATATCTGTGTGTGCAGGTGACTATTACTGTGCAGAATTATTAGGCAACTTAACAAAAAACAAATATATACCCATTTCAATTATTTATTTTTACCAGTGACACCAATATAACATCTCCACATTCACAAATATACATTTCTGACATTCAAAAACAAAACAAAAACAAATCAGCGACCAATATAGCCACCTTTCTTTGCAAGGACACTCAAAAGCCTGCCATCCATGGATTCTGTCAGTGTTTTGATCTGTTCACCATCAACATTGCGTGCAGCAGCAACCACAGCCTCCCAGACACTGTTCAGAGAGGTGTACTGTTTTCCCTCCTTGTAAATCTCACATTTGATGATGGACCACAGGTTCTCAATGGGGTTCAGATCAGGTGAACAAGGAGGCCATGTCATTAGTTTTTCTTCTTTTATACCCTTTCTTGCCAGCCACGCTGTGGAGTACTTGGACGCGTGTGATGGAGCATTGTCCTGCATGAAAATCATGTTTTTCTTGAAGGATGCAGACTTCTTCCTGTACCACTGCTTGAAGAAGGTGTCTTCCAGAAACTGGCAGTAGGACTGGGAGTTGAGCTTGACTCCATCCTCAACCCGAAAAGGCCCCACAAGCTCATCTTTGACGATACCAGCCCAAACCAGTACTCCACCTCCACCTTGCTGGCGTCTGAGTCGGACTGGAGCTCTCTGCCCTTTACCAATCCAGCCACGGGCCCATCCATCTGGCCCATCAAGACTCACTCTCATTTCATCAGTCCATAAAACCTTAGAAAAACCAGTCTTGAGATATTTCTTGGCCCAGTCTTGACGTTTCAGCTTGTGTGTCTTGTTCAGTGGTGGTCGTCTTTCAGCCTTTCTTACCTTGGCCATGTCTCTGAGTATTGCACACCTTGTGCTTTTGGGCACTCCAGTGATGTTGCAGCTCTGAAATATGGCCAAACTGGTGGCAAGTGGCATCTTGGCAGCTGCACGCTTGACTTTTCTCAGTTCATGGGCAGTTATTTTGCGCCTTGGTTTTTCCACACGCTTCTTGCGACCCTGTTGACTATTTTGAATGAAACGCTTGATTGTTCGATGATCACGCTTCAGAAGCTTTGCAATTTTGAGACTGCTGCATCCCTCTGCAAGATATCTCACTATTTTTGACTTTTCTGAGCCTGTCAAGTCCTTCTTTTGACCCATTTTGCCAAAGGAAAGGACGTTGCCTAATAATTATGCACACCTGATATAGGGTGTTGATGTCATTAGACCACACCCCTTCTCATTACAGAGATGCACATCACCTAATATGCTTAATTGGTAGTAGGCTTTCGAGCCTGTACAGCTTGGAGTAAGGCAACATGCATGAAGAGGATGATGTGGACAAAATACTCATTTGCCTAATAATTCTGCACTCCCTGTATATTCTTCAAGGTCTGCTGTAAATGAAATTATGTTTGCAGTTATTCACATGGACTTGTTTATTTAGTCTACAGTAAAATCTAGAAAAATCTCAGCTAACCATAAACAGCTTCACATTCTTAAATCAAGAGCCTAAAATCTTTTAGCATCCATATTATCCATTAACTGTGTTCTCCTAGTAACTCGAAATGTAACTTTATCGTCTACATTTCAAGTTATTTTCTCAAAACTTTGAGTTAGTAAGTGTAAACTTTGAAATCTTATGTAGATGTAGGTTTCTTCCTGTTAAAAGGGAGTTTTTCCTTCCCTCTGTCACCAACTGCATGCTCATAAGGGATCGTCTCATTGTTCTCTGTATTATTGTCGAGTCTTTGCCTTACAATTTGAAGCGCCTTGAGGTGACTGTTGTGATTTGGTGCTATATAAATACAACAGAGTTGGATGTAATAACACCTAATCATGCATATGTTTTGGTATTGAAATACACAACAGATCTTTTAAAGCATTAAACTTAACTTGTTTTGGCGTGCAGATGCCCTGAATTAACTCTCTGTGTGGTTACTGTGACTCTCGAACGGGAACTATGGTGGAAGTGTTTTTACCACCTTACCAACATTTGGCTTGATGTTATCTTCCTGTCTGCTCAGGTGGCAATAACGGCAACAAATGTGAGCCAGCTGCAGCTGTTTGAGGATGGCCAGCCTGCCTGCGCGGTGCTGGCACTGCACCCTTCGGATGATCAAACACAAGGTTTGGGTTCAGCACGCTGCTCTGTGAGATGTTCCAGCCTCAGACACAGACTGACGCTCTCTGCTCTGATGTTACCTTCCAGTGGTCAGCCTATACCTGCACGGGAAGTGGTGGCTTTTGGATGACGTCTTGCGAACGTCAAGCAAATCCAGAAGTGGTTTGGTGTCGGTAACTGTGTTAAAGTACATTTGTCTAGACACTATGTCACTTCATGGCTCGTACACAGGTGTGAACAGTGAGAGAATAAATCAGTCTACTCATGACAAGAATCATCTCAAGATTGCATTGTAGGTGTGGTCGGTAGCAGCTTATGCAGCGGGTTTGCGGGAGAAACTCGGGAGAATTTTCTCCAACCACGTCATCTCAGTGTACTTCAGACTCAGCAATATGGTGACGTGCAAGATAAAAATAGTGGTCAACGACCCTCAGGACCACCTCTAGAGGTGACAGCCCCCATTAGGAATAAAATACCTGACACAGTCCACTATTTGTTTTTAGAACTGAAGAAGCCTCTTGAATTCGAGGTGAAATGTCTTAACAAACTTAAAGAAGTCAAGTTGTCTTCTTTTTTTTCAAGTCTTAAGACATACATAAATACAACCATAAATACATACAACCAAGCTGTGCAGTGGAGTGTGAAGCTGGAAAACGCATGAACCTATGTTATACTGGCTTTTGACGCTTGCCATAGTTTTACAGGCTTCAGGTGTAAATTCACAGAAAAAGTCTGTTCTATCAATTTCTAAATGAAGATTTGCTGAATCGTTAATCTACCAGAGCCGACTGTCTGGAAACTTCTGCATGTTGTCCGCAGGTCCAGTCTGTTATGGAGAGGGTGATTGTATTTCTGCTCAGTCAGATAATGGAGAGGCCTTCACTGTTCTCCCTGCATCCTCCCAAAGAGAGCTGCAAAGTGCTGTGGAAAGACAACCAGGCGGTCGGCTTTTACACCGTGAAGCACAAAGGTGGGCAGAGGAGGATGAGAGTGATTGGCAAACAGGGTATCAGTGAACATACACATCTGCAGGTTGTGATTTATATTTTGTGTATGTCCAGCAGGAGTTTGGACAAATGTGAAGAAAGCTGCAAAGTTAAGGGCAGAAGACTGGCTTGAGTCGGATTGAAACTTTAATTAAGTCAGAAACAGCATGAAATTAGGAGCTGGGTGGAGGCGGGCTGCAAAGTGGCCTGCAGATGTGCAGCAAGTGTGGATGATCTAAAATATCTTATATGAGATAGATGAGTTGGATGTGAATTTGCATCAGATGATCTTCCAGGACCGAGCAATTCCTCAATTTTCTGATCACATCCAGGCCTAACTAATCACGCCAAGATGACTATTAGGAAGGTGTTCACTTTGAAGCTTCACAAATCTCTTTCTATGGATAAATCATACCCTCTGTTGTCCTTCTATTTGAAGGAGTTACACTGACTTAGCTTTTCAGACCTGAAAGCTACATCCACCTCTTAAATGCAATCCATGTCCTCCTCTGCTGTTTCAGGGAGTCTGTGTGACGGCTGGAGCAGCTGCTGTTACCTTCTGCCTGTTCTGGACACTGTGCTGGTGAGGAGGAGCTGCAGGAGGAGAGGCTTCGGCCTTCAGATGCTGGAGGATTTCTGCTCCTCCTTCTCTACGGAGGAGTTTCTGGGAGTCAGCTCTCCATTATCCCCCAGCATGGCTGCAGGTCAGCTCGGGTCCTTCTTTGACCTGTTTGTATACTTGTTTCTTTAGGTCTCTGTCAGACAGTTTGCTGTATCTGGTCAAGGAACTGCATGTTTTCTTCGCTTTTGTTCAATAGAAATGTTCAGTAGACTCACGCACTAATGATCTAGTTATAGCTAAAAGCTGATCACACACCTGTACATCATGACGCAAAAAAATGTAATAGGTTTTTTTTAATAGTGGAATTTGCATTTCCCAAGTGAAACACACAGAAATCCAAGATGACACTGACTGTAACTGGAAACAGAGGTGAACTTGATGATTTAGCCCCTCATTTAAATGAAAGGCATTTGGTCAACCAATGAGTGTTTCATTTGAAGTTTTTTGTCGTCGCTTTTCCCAGAGTGTCTCCTGGTGAGATGTGCCCGGCAGGTGTCAGGATACTCTACTGTTTTTGTTATTATACCTTGGCGCTAAGCACGGGTGACCGTAACAATCACCATATTAAAGCGTATGGTGGCACATAACTGTTATAATCGTGTCTCTTGGGCCCCAGCAGTGGTTGTGGATGTGGAGTCTGAATGGTTGGCTCAGAGGTCGCCTGAAACAGCCGATTGGTATCAAAGAGTTTTGCTGAAGTTTTGCAGCTTCACAGAAGCAGAAACTTGGGTTTGGAAAAGTCTGAGGAGACCATGGAGAACAGATTTTTTAGCTGGCCTCATGAAAGTTCTGGCAAGCTGTCCGGCAGCTCAGGAAAGGAAAGCAGGGCTGGGCTCAGGCTCGGTCAGGGATAAAAACTGCTGTCCAGAACTAAAGATATTGTCAGGCGCTGGAAAGAACACTTAAGGAACACTTGAATCTGACCAAAACGTCCTTTTTGAAGGAGAGAGAGCCTGAACACTCATGGGAAGACTCACTAATTGCTTCATTTCACTGATTAATGACAATGGTTTTTACAAGGTTACACAGATCTCCTTTAAAGTGCCAGATTAAGGTGATATAGACCATTTTTCCAAAGCTCATTGTGTGCAAAGCGTTGTTTCCCAGACTTTTGCTGCTTTCTTTTATTCCTTTTTTTCCCAAACTCTTTTTATTTTTCAGAATCACAGCAAATTACAGTACAACAACAGAGTGATTGCACACCATGTAAAAAAGACAAAAAAGACTTAGCTGTGCCCAAAAGTGCCGGTCAAAGTGACATTGTGGCTATACATGTAAAAGAAACCTAACCATGTCATAAACGCGGTCCCCACAGCAAACCACAGAGTGGAGACAGTACGGGATATCCACAGCAACTCAAGATTATCTTTGGTAGAAAAAACAGAATAATAATAGAGTACCTCATGACCAAAAGAAGTCAGGAGTGAACAAAAATAAAACAAAATAAAAGCAGTAGAGTAGCATAGAACCAAGTACAATAAAATAGGGACAGCCAGATTCACAGTGGTATATCACAGAACTGCTGTCATGGTCCTGGGTCGGTGACCCAGCGCTTTAAGTTTATTATTATCATTTTCTAGTTTATTATTATGATGATGATTATTGTTTGAGTTCTATGTGTTATATTCGGTCTGCCTCTGAGTCTGTATCTCTGTCTGTCTATGGTGTCACCCCGTCTGTTTGTGAATCTGTCTGTATGACAGTATGTTTGCACTGAAGCACCGCAGCAATTTCCTAATGTTGTAAACCTGCTCAACATTTGGCAATAAAACCCTTTCTGATTCTGATTCTGTCTGTTCAGTTCAGCGTCTTGTCTGGTTCCCTGTGTCTGAGTTTCCTGTTTTATTGTGAAGGTCTGTGTCTTATGTGAGTGTGCTCAGTTTACGTTTCCCCTGTCTCGTCAGCTGTGATTTCTCCCAGGTGTGTTCCCCTCCTGTCTCTCATCCCTTGATTACTGCCATCTGTGTATTTAAGCCCTGTGTTTCTCTGTGTCAGTGTCGCGTTGTACTCTCAACTAGCTGTGTATTTTGCGTCTCTAGTGTTTAGTCACCTGCTCCAGTTTAGTGTTTCAGTCCTCAGTTCCTCTGTTATGACCTTTGTTTGTCTTTTAGTGAGTTTATTTAGTACGAGGTTTCTCCCAGCAATAAAGCTGCGCTTTAAGTCCCACTTCCGTGTCTGAGTTCTGCATTTTGGGTCCACCACTCCTGCTTGCCTGCCTGCCACACAGCCAACCATGACAACTGCACTGTTTCTACATTGTTGAAAAAGGGTTTCCATGAATTCAGAAATATTGCCGTTGACCCACATAGAGTATGTTTTACCGTTTCCACATTGCTAAAAAGAACACCTGTAATCCAGGCCTCAGAGAGAGGAGGGTGACTGACTTCCACTGGAGCAAAATCAGACATCTGGCCAAAAGAGTTAAAAAAGCCACGAAATCTGTCAACGCTAGCAAAGCAGTCTCACCAGGTGTCACAGCAAAGACTGACACATTTAGATCTAAGTGCTCCTGAAGTACCTCTAGTAAGGCAGGGACAGGACCACAACATCAGTGAGGCGTGGGCTTGTTTGCATCTATCACAGACAGGATCAGCATCAGGGTAGATTTTGGAAAGTGCGAGTTTTCACCAGTGGGTGTGGTGCAGCACTTTGCACTGGACCAGTGTATGCCCGGCACTAATAGATGACGAGTGGACCCGGAAGAGTATATCCTCCCAAAAGTCCTGGGTGATTTCCTTACCAAGGTCCTGCTCCCAAAGCGACTGAATAGTTAACACTGGGACACTCCGGAGATAAAGGATTCTTCATAGCTGCATGAAGCAGCACCGTTTTAATTTGGAGGTGGACGCAAAAGAGTCTCAATGAGTGGGGTTAAAGGCTGAGAGGGAAAATGAGGTGTCATCCCTCGAATAAAGCTACAGACCTGTGGGTACCCAAAAAAGTGGGTTTCATTGTTCAAGTTGTTCAAAGGAAGAGAAAATGCCCTTAGAATAGATCATTAAATGATTTTATACCCAAAGTAGACAACAGGGCAAAGCTTCCATCCCGTGGTGAAGCCTTAAAAACATGGTTCCTACAGGTTGCAAAGAAAAAATCTGCAGGACAAAATGCTGTCTTGGATTTCTAAGCGCATTCAGCCTCATTATCTACTCATATAATCACTCAGACTTATCCATGCTCCAACAGAAATACAACAAAACATGTGTTTGTGTGTTCAGTGTTCAAAAGGTTCCTGCAGAAGCACCAGCAGTATCGAGAGCGTCTGTACGAGGTGGAAGCTCCAGGGGGCTGGACTCAACGACGAAACATCTGGCTTAACATTCTGCTCGGACGCTACTGCCTCGGTAAACATTGGTTTGTTTTTTATGGGTTTAAGAATATTTTCAGATTTATATTGAATTGCTAACGTGGGAATGTCTTGAAGACGGCACGTGTCCTTATCTGACTCACATCTTTTAGGTACTGATAAGGAGAGCAGCCCAATATCAGGAGAAACACAGAGAAATGCACTCAAGGACTCCTTTCACAAGGTAAGAATGTCAGGCTACGTCCACACTAGCCTGGGTGAATTTGAAAGTGGCGTCTGAAAACGCTCCGCCTCCACACTATCGTTTTCATTTGTTTTCACAGAAATGCTTGCGTTTCAGTACTGCGCATGCGTGATACGCAAGACGATTCGACCTGCCTTAAATCCATCTGCTGTTTATTTACTTTTCAGCTCTTTGAAACGTTGCAGCAAAACGTTGAGGAAAAGCACCGAGTTTTTTAAATGGACCAACAATGAGACGGAGTTATTGCTGCGAGTAACACAAAAGTACAAAGTTGTAAAAGAGAGTGAGAATTAAAGAATTTGAAGAAAAGCTCTCTGGAGCACGTACAGACTGATATTAACCTTTAATAGGGCTGTCAAAATTGAGCGCAAGCAAAACAACTGCTGTATAATGCCCTCTGCTATCTTAGTTTAATTGGTCACATGACTGCATCACATGACTAACATGCATCGTCATCGTTTTCGAAAAGGCTCCAAGTTCGCTGTCAACACTGCGACGCGAAAACATTTTCCCAAATGTATCCGCTTTGGAGAGCGTTTTCAAAACGCTGCGTTTTCCTTGACCGAAAACGCCGTCTCAGTGTGGACGGAAGGCCAAAATGATGCGTTTTCAAACCAAAACTTATTAGTGTGGACATGGCCTCAGTTTCTCCACGATTACACTGAAAAACATCTTCAGCCAACTTAGACTGAAACAGCTACTCGTCACACACTTCACATTCATGGCCAGAGATCAGTACTGCCCACAGTAACGCGTTACTTGTAACTCAGACACATGGTTCTTAAAATAAGTAATCAGTAAAGTAACAGGATTACTTTTTTGGGGAAGTAATCAGTAATTAGTTACTGATTACTTTTTTCAAGTAACTTGACCAACACTGTTCATGACTATATCAAGAGCTTGTTGAAGCCGGCGTTTTCATTGAAAACTTTAATTTCAGCTGATGGCTGTTCGAGGCTCCTCCTGAGGTTTATAGTTTTGAAAATGAATGGATGAAAGTAAATACGTCCAGTAAGGCTTAGTTTGATATTTTATAGTTTTATTAACAGTGAATTTACCTGTTTTACTGACTATTCTAGTGTTGCTAAGGAGATCTTAATGTCTAATTAGTTTCCCAGAGAAATGTTGTAATTTGCAGCAATGATGACCCACTACTGATTTGGTATGACCAGAATAATATTCTGGTGTGTCGACAGCTGCAGACATTTGGGACTCGTAGTCATTCCTGTTACACTTCCATGGAGTCCACCTGAAGGGTGCTTGCATAGTTTGTGCGTTGTAATGTCTCCGTGAAAGAGTCTCTGATGACAAATTTCCATCTCTCTGCCCAACGGGGATCCAAGGAGACCCTCATGGACACGAAACATCACACGGTACACTTAGAAAACGATTCCATGAGATTTTGTAATTGTTGCAGTTTAGTGTATCGAGTGCTTGACTTTATGATTGATTTTGGACTTGTTATGATCTGTATGGCCTCACGTTTAGATTTAGGTGCTACATGTTCTTGCTCTCTGAGGAATTGTTGGGTTTCACCTCACAATACTGTGAGGCGCTTTGTTCTACCACTGAGCCTCACTAGAAGGCTAAAATAGCGCGTCTGGCTTTAACAACGGAAGCACAGTTATTTTGGGGACCGCTCTCAGACCTACTGCTTTAAACAGAAGAGGATGTGAAAACAAGCCTCTGACTTTTCTACTTTCACGGTCACCAGAGGATGAATGTCATCGACTGTACTGATCACTTGAGATGAAATCAAGATTATTAATATTTCAAAGCTTTCAGTGCTTTTATAGATTGATCTGAAACTGAATTATGTGCAAGTGTCAGTGAGGAGAATCACACTGAGTCACTTGGTGGCACTATGAAAGCAGAGTGACTAATCCCAGACCTTCAGACTTTAAACAATGTGAAACCAGACATAGACTTGTGGGTTTTCACCTTTTTGTCTGTCAGCTCTTGACCCAAATATGTAATATGCTTTGAGATTGCATGTATCAAGAACTGGCATGTTCAACACAGTGCAGTGAAATGAGTTCCAGTACGGCTGAGTGTGTAAATTTGCACACTTTTTTCCTTTACCTGATTCTGTTAAAAAGTAGCAGCGCATTGGCCGGGAATTGGCCCTGCGTCTCCTGCATCTACCACTGAACCACCAATGCCACGTCCTGTCACTGCTACAGGGCCAGATGCTTGCTGGCTAAAAGCCCTGCATCTCTTTTGGCACATTTGAGATATTAAACGTCAAACAAGCTACCAGCTCATGGCTCAGAAAATGATTTTATGATATTTTGCATTGACAATCAGGGCCGCGTATGATTCTTCGAGATGATATCATACCATGTTCTTGCTCTAGGAACAAATGCTATGTTCCTCCCAATAATCTTACCATATGCTGTGAGATGACATTATTATTATCTGGTATTATACGACGTCCATATGAGAGTCCTGCTATCTATTTTATCTTCTCTTACAATGTAACTTTATAGAGACCAGCATATATGTCAATAACAGAGTGAGAGTTACCAGCAGTAGGAGGTTCACACCATAAGCTTCAAACTTGTGTAAACCACACATCAAATTGTGGCACAAAAAATGCTTTCGTGAGATTTTGTATTGACGTTCATGCCCCCCGAGAATGTTTCTCACCCACTTCAGAGGGTTTGTGGATTTTTGTTCTCATGTTGTGACTCTTTGTAGTTTTTTTTTTTAATGTCTCCTGTAGCTATTTTGTGTAAGCAGCAATAATTTATCCAATTCTGTTTATCTCCATGCAGACTTGTATACTGGACCTGGGCACACTGGGAAGCACTGGTGTAAACACCGCAGTGGTGTTGGACTCTGCTGAACAGCAATTTAAATCATGTGAGCCAAGCCAAGGAAGATGGTCCCTGAGCAGCGAGCTCCCTGGAACAGGATGTAGCCCTGCAGCCCAAACTATCCATGTGCAATCTGGACCTCCCACCCGGCTCCTAAACACAGCACAGGCTTTGAAATCCAAGGCTTCCAAATCTACAAAGCACTACAGACAGGAACCAGAGGACATGCAGAAAATTCCCAAACGAGCCAGAAGTGAGTTGAAACATGTACACACAAAGACTGCATTCAGTAGCAGAGCCCGCAGAGAATGTTCGGACACTTAACCGAAACCATATCCACATTCATTTAGGTGACTTTGTGTTCTTTCCATCAAATCAAAGTGAGTTTTGAATGAACAGCAGACTGCATGTACCTAAACATGCACAATAAACCTTTTTGTGTGTCTTTGTAGTATCGTGTTTCTTTGTGGCTACTTAATAGTGTTTGTGCTAAATAAGAACCATGTGTCTGAGTTATTGATTTTTGCCTTCAAACATAAATACATCCACACAGATTATTATTAGAGTATAGCATATGCATTTGCTCCGTGGGTACAACTTGCACAGCATTTCAACCCATTTTAGATGCAAGGTTGGGGTTCATACGGTGACCTCAGATTATTATGCTTAACTATTAATGCACAGGATCAATCAATAAAGAGCTACAATATAGTTTTTTCTGCACTAATCACATAAAAAACCACAGCTTCTGAGGCTTGGTGTGGATTAGGAGATAGAGCAACCCGTCGACTCATTGGACGGTTGGTGGTTTGGTCCTTGACTGCTCCAGCCTGCATGCCAAAGTATCCCAAACCCTGAGTTGCTCCTGATGTGCTCACGGAGGAAAAATTGTTTAAAACTACAGATGTATTATCATCTCGCCCACTGCACTTTAGGTACATATAAAAAGAAAAAATCTTGGTGTATTGTCCGTCAGAGGATAGACTTTAAAGTTCTGATGCTGGCCTATAAAGCTCTGAATGGTTTAGGACCAAACTACATCAGTGACCTCCTGACCCAGTATGAACCATCCAGATCCCTCAGGTCATCTGGATCCGGTCTTTTATCAGTTCCCAGAGTCAGAACCAGACACGGAGAAGCTGCATTCAGCTTTTATGCTCCTTATATCTGGAACAAACTCCCAGAAAGCCTCAGATCAGCTGAAACACTCAGTTTATTTAAATCCAGGTTGAAGACTCACCTGTTCTCAGCTGCATTTGAATAAAGCACCAAATCCACACTTTAAGCTTAAATTTCAAAACTTACATTTAACTACTGATTTTATCTACTGTTCTGATTTTATCTGTTTTGGTTTTATATACTGTTGTTTGTTTGTTTGTTTGTTTGTTTGTTTGTTTGTTAATTAGTTAGTTTATTTGCTTGTTTTAATCAATTTTAAATCATGCTTTTTATTTGTTCTTGTTTCTAATGTCTCTGTAAAGCACTTTGAATCACCTTGTTGTTGAATTGTGCTATACAAATAAACTTGCCTTGCCTTGCCTTGCCTTGTTTAAAGCAACCATCTATATACATAGTATTTCGGCTTTTTTGTACACTGTTCTCATTGTGTTTCTTCTTGGTTTTTTATTTTTCTAATATATCTCTAATTCACTTTTTGTTCCTTTCCCTCGTGCTGGTGTAATAAATGAATTTCCCCCAGAGTGGGATTAAATAAAAATCTATGTGTGTTTGTATTCTTGTTGGATTATGAGTGCAAGTTTTCCTTTCACCTCCTAAGAATAAATGTGCTGGAATGAGAGTACAAACCCTTGAATCATTGCTAACTTTGTAGTTCTGGTGTTCAGAAATGGTGCAACAGTTTGCACAATGCTTGCATTTAACGTGTAAAATCAACAGTTCTGACAATAATCAGCAGATACTTGTAAAAGCTTTTTGTGTAGAAATAAAGCGTAAATCTGGACTTGCTGTGTGTGCAGACACCTGAAAATACAAGCTGTACCTGCAGGTTGCTGGTTTGAGTCCCTGTTCAGATACTGGTATTTCTCAGAGGATGATCCCCTCACTAAAGACCGCACGAGAAACAACTTTAACAAACATTAAGAATACTAATTAGCGCCTAATTAGTAATGAAAAAGAAAAAAACTACATGTACTTGCGCTGCATTCACTGCTGTTCAATGAGGGCCATCATGCGCCCCCTAGGTGATCTGCAGGCAATTTCTGCATAAATGAGAAGAGTCCGGGCTGTCCGTCCACTCTCACCGCACGCATTCTCTTCTGCACTATTACCCGCCGGCGTCTGCTGTGTAGAAAACCGAGCGCACCTCTCATTCAGGGACGAACAGGAAGTCCGGAAAAAGGAAAAATCTGAGGGAAGGGAAAAGTTACGATTTTATGAAAGATGAGTCGCATTTATCACAACACGTCTCTGCAGAACAAGCCGGTCCACAGTGAAAAGTTTGACCGTGCGTGGTGTCCCTCTGCGTTTGAGAGGTATGTGCTCGCGTTCACACGCTACAGTGTTTCCCCTGTGAGGGGGCAGCACCAGACTCCGTCAATAAATCCCTCGGTGTTCCCAGAGAGCAGATCTGTGAGTTGTACACTGTTCAAAACATTTTAAAAATGAAATTATGTCGGGTATATGCAGCACAGCGCAGTGTAGGTGGATGTACGACCAGCAGTATCAGAGCGCCCTGGCTGCACTTCCTGTTGTGGCCACTAGAGGCTGACACAGTATTGACTCCCGTGTTCAACATAAACGAAAAAAAAAAAAAAACACGTTTGCAACGTGGTACAAAAACAGATCATTTCACTCATGGTAAAATTGTAGCTGCGATAATCAAAGTGCTTTAGATGACATTGTAGAACTAACACGAGGCATTTTCTCAAGGTGCAGAAGTGAATTAACAAACTCATCACACACTAGAGCAGCTGGGGCCACAAGTGTGAACTCCTCCTCAACGCTTTTCTATTTGTTTTGCATTTTTCAAGGAAAACCATGCTTCAAAGCTAGCCGCACCGCCTGATAAGTGACTGCGTTGTAGCTTCAAAGAGACACTAAGCTGTTAACCAAACAGCTAACATGGTTTAATACTGGAGTGACTTAACATCAGTTTAGATGTTTCACTTTTTTTTTTATTACAAAACTGTATTGCTTCCTTTTACTTATAGTTAGAAAGAAACTAATAATTCCACTGAGGGTCACGGTGTCTTTTTTGGATGAGCCGGACCGTGGGGCCTGACTATAACAAAGCCAGGCTAATAGGGATCACTGGACTGAACCTCTTGACCCCGTTTGGGCCTTTTTCAGCATTTTGATGTAATTATCTGGGAAATATTTGCTCTAATGTGAGGTACAGAGCATCAAAGAAATTTGAAACTTTCACGTGGAATTCTAGTATGTTATTAACATAACTAAGAGGGAATGCATCAATAAAATGCTCTCTATCAGTGTTGGGTAAGTTACTTTAAATTAGTAACTTAGTTACATTACTAGTTACTTCTATCAAAAGTAACTCGGTTACTTCAAGTTACTTGTTACTTTCAGAGTAACTAGTTACTAGGGAAAGTAACTTTGGTTTTACTCAGAATTCTCTTGTTAATGTGTTGCTTCCATAACTTTGCCAGTCTTCTAGCTTGCTTACTTGCCACAAGTGCACTGTGCCACCTACCAATAGAAAGGAAAAAATAATGTGCACATTTCCACGAGAGAAATCCCACGCCTGATTCTATCCTAGCCTGCTTTTTACATCCAACAAAAAAACTGCAGTCGTGGTGCTTTCGATTGTACTCAGAACTCGGAAATTCTGCCTTCTGAATAGGAAGATGTAGGTAACACCAGACTGCAGATGAGCTGCATACAGAGCTGGACTGGGACAAAAAATCGTCCTGGGCATTTTGACTAGAGACCGGCTGCCATTATAGTAAAAATCATAAAGCCTTTGAATGAAAACAAACACTGTTCTGACAGTGATGTTCACTGTTCTGATGGTATATATGCATCAATCTATCAATTGTTTGTTGCAAGATTCAGATAATTATTTTTTTAAAAGTGAGACATTTTAAATGAGAATAAGAAAGTATGTCTTTGTGCCCACCTCTCCCTGTTAATGCCCTACCTGCCCCCTGGCAACACTTTGCTAGACCCGCCCCTGCACAGTTACCAGCTGTCAGCTGCTTAGAAAAGGATCCTGGGGTTATTTGTCTCTCAGAAACAGTTGATAACTTTCCTTCAACTCATTCATGTCACCTAAAAGGTAAACCTGTTTCTCCATCACCTGCCCATCTCTGATGATTCAGTAAGGACATCTCCTGGTTTCATCTTCATGTTTCACTCTCATCACATATTCAAACCGATATCATGACCAGCAGCTTTACAGCTGTGGCTCCAGCAAACATCAGCTGATACTAGAAATTAATATTAAATATATTCTAACAGCAGCTTATTAAACTTAAACGTGCTGCTGTTGTTTACCGCGACATCCGCTGGTTTCCTCTTTCTGGCGCAAAGTGGGTGATAAACAAACAAGAGAGAAAAGCCAATCAGCTGATCATTGATCAGTTTCATGATTGAGTAGATACAGGAGAGGGAGGGGGGAGAATGAGAGAAGAAGAGGCAGCTGTGCATCGTAAACACAGAATAACTCCAGCTTTGTGTCTTTTTCATTGTAGCTGAAGTCCAGGACAAAATGTTCCTTTTCACCTCAATACGAAACGCGTAATATTTTCTTTGAATACGAGACGATTCCGTTTTTTACGGGACGGTTGGCAACTCTAATAATTAACCTTACGAACAAAATAAAGTTCAACATCAGTAACATCATAGCACCCACCCAGCTGTATAAACTCCGTCATGCTAGCTAGCACGCAGTACGGAAAAGTCAGCATAACGAAAATAAACTCCACCTAAACTTGGTTCATATCTGACCCAGAGAGACTGCAGGTCATAACTTCTTACCTGAAGTTCAGTTCACCTGACACTCGGACCGGCGCCTCGGGTCTCTTTTCCTTCTGCGTCCCCTTTCCTTCATCCACCTGCTGGCCTCCACCACTTGCTAATGTTACTGAATCTGTGGAAGCTCCGCGATAGCCACCACACGAAGTAACGAATAACGAGCCTACCTAAATCCCAGTAACGAGTAACGCGTTCCCGGTTTTGGCATAATAACTAGTTACCGTGCTCGTTACCACAATAATAACGTAGTTACTGTAATGCGTTACTTAATAACGCCTTAGTCCCAACACTGCTCTCTATACTTGTTCTACATACGTTCTATGTTCTATATACTTTTTCAGTTATTTTTATTTTATCTAAGAAGCCATTTTTTCTTCTTGCTGACAATATTTTCACTTTAAAGGAAGTGAGTGAGTCTACCGGTAATCAGTCAGGCTCTATTCCTTTGTAATTCTAAACTCAGTCGGTAAGACTAGGAAAGAGTTATATGACTCTGAGTAGATATTACAGTATGTGGCCAGTAAAACTGCTGGTGCTGGAGGCCAGTAGGGGAAAAATGTAATATTGGGAACTGCACATATTGTCTGCCTACAGCAAGCTTGCAGACTGATCCCCTGAGGTTTTGATATAACAGCTAACATGTGGTAAAATTCAGGGACTTTAGACATGCCGGGCTAAGACTTCCCCTTCATTTTGCTTGCCTGCTGCTGGCTGGATGTAAAGTGATGTAACTTTGATCACAGTGTGTGGACGAGCTGCCAGTTCGTGGTCTTTGCTAGATCCAGTAACAAAACTACTGTCATGTGACTAAAGCAAATGGAAATGGTGAGTTTGGGTTTCAGAGCACAGTCGAACTTTTACTGCATTGGTTTGTTCTGAAAAACGTTTGAATGCCTTTATTCTGTAGGATTTATGTGTGCTATGAATCATCCTCCCTGCAGTTCTAGTTCTGCGTTTAACTGAGTCCCTATTCAGCACTCAGTCCCAATAAAACAGCACTTTATTTCGCCAGTACACATTTAGATACTCATTATTGTTTTTCTACACAGTGGCCCTGGAGTGCTTTTAGAAGGGAAGCTGCTCGATGTTTCCAGACATGCAATCACTGACAGCAACAATCAAAAGGTACAGTAATAAAACCATCGGTTATAAGAGCCCAGCATGACGCCTTCTTCTCAGTAGATGCAAATAATTGTAAAAAGACTGTGAGGGTTTTCAGGTCACTATTCGAGGAGCAGGCATTGGTGATAATAAGCAGAAATAAGTAAAGCTGAAAACCACTGGAAGGTATTTATTCATCCTTCTGTCACCTGCAGGTACGTTTCTACGTGCTGTACATCCAACCGAGCCGCATCCATCAGCGGAAGTTTGATGCCAGTGGAAAGGAAGTGGAGCCCAACTTCAGTGACACCAAAAAGGTCAACACTGGTTTCCTCATGTCCTCCTACAGTGAGTACACTGGAGTTGGATCTGCTGGCTGTGCAGTGTCAGAATAGGCCGAGCAAGACATGAGGTGCGGTCAGGTGCAAACTCTAGAAATCTCCATTTATTTGTATGACGAGAACTAGCTGCAGTTCAGTTCCTCAGTCTGATTGATGAGATGTAATAAATACTTTTTTGTTGAGGTCTGAAGTAGAACAGATCAGTAGTGCAGCATGCAAACCTGAAAAGTCTAACCCTGTCCTACAATTCACCAACTTCATGCAGCGACTTTTACAGGAAGGCAAGCAGCGATGATTGCATGCTAATGCTAGCTCTGTTTCTTAAATACGCCACTGATATGTAACAAGAAAAAGCCTCGTGGGTGCGGAGCTCTTAATTCCCTTCATTTACTTGGCTTCATTGTGTTTTCCGTCTTTACAGAGGTAGAAGCTAAAGGGGAGTCGGACCGTTTGTCTGAGGAGCAGCTGTCAGCCGCGGTGAACAAAGCCGAGCTAATGAAGATAACTGAGAAGCACAGACCCGCTGGGACCTGGGCCTTTTGGTATCCGGAGGCAGACATGGAAAAAACGGACCTGGAAACAGGACAGGATGTACGGTTGAAGACTAGAGGAAACAGTCCTTTCGTATGTGAGTCTGAACTTGATGTTTGTTATTTACTTGCCTGTAGAGCCTTTCTGTGAATTGTCCTGCCTAAGATCTTAACATCCATGTACACCGTCTGTGCTGTCTGCGGTTAGGGTTGGGTCTGAGTTTGGTGACATCGGCCCAGCAAAGGGTCTGTTTATGCTGTAAACTGCTAGTCAGTGTAGTAAAAAATACAAGTTAATAGAAATGAATCACTGCTTAACTGTCTACACCTAAAGCTGCTTATAAGCAGTCGTCTTCTTTGTTTGTGTAACTATTGTCTGACTTGTATATGAACTTGAATCTGCATCTGGAGTTGTAAAACAGGAAGGGGTAGCTTCTGATTTACACCTTCTGTGGTATGCTTTAGTAAACTCTGTTCTGTCACTGATGAACTGCAGACATTGTGTGGATGCATGATTTAAAGGTTCAAGGTTTGCCTTCTTTTGTCATCACATGCTTTGAGACCTTTTCCTCTGTGTATCTAATCCTTTTGTAAAGGCAGATGAAATAATATAAAAGACACTTCAGAGCTTCACAGTCTTTAATTTGATTCAGATTTCCACCAGCTTGCTCACTAGCTTAAAGAAACGGTTGGAAGAAAAACGAATAATACTTGTTGAAACTGGTGCCTGGAAATACAAAGCAACATGCTCCATGTGTTTCAAAACTGGGACGAGGGGACATCGTTTAGGACAAAAATGAACATCGGGTTGTATTTCTCTGCAGAAAGAGAAATTGGTTTATTTTGGAATAGCTCTAGTTATTATGTGATTATTATTTTTTCTTTCCCGATTGCCAAGACTTGGGAGAGCAAAGCCAAAAACCACATGTTCTCACAGCCTACGGCCAGGAGGTTTGGGTCAAGGCTGTCTGCCTTTGTCTATCTTTATCAGTTAAGTTAACACAGTTGGAGTTTTTAAGCCTAACCAAATGCTTTCATTTTACTTTACTGTTCATTTTGAAGTGGCATGCATGTGTTCACTTGGTTAAATAAGTATATTTCTGATTTGTCTGCTTCCATGACAAGTTTAGTCCTAAATTTCACATCATGCTTCAGTTAATTGTACCTGGAGACACCCTGTATGTCAAAGGGCAGATATGCTTCACCATATTTTCTAGTCTTTGGCTTAGAATGAAGTTGGTTTGGAAACATATTCAGCGATGCTTCATCTCCATCCCCCTTTTTGGGGGGATACTCCCACTAGGTTTAAATCTGGGACTCCCCACCATTTGACCTTAGACTTGAAGAAGCTTCTCGGATGAGAGGTGAAACGTCTTCAAGCAAGTTAAAGAAGTCCAGACGCTTTTCTTTGCAAGCTCCTTTGATAACAAAAGGAAAGACACCCAGCTGAACTAAAATGATCCATGTAGCAAACAAAAACTGTTGTGAGCCACCACCCTCATATCGCCTTTGTGCTTTTGGAGCCTTGACCTGACTTTTAAAAACTAATTGGAAATAAATTACACTTTAGCTAAATACTTGTAATTTATTTCCCCAAACCAGGCGGAGCCGCAGTATAAAGACTAAAGAGCCGCATGCAGGTTGCCGACCTCTGGTTTAGACTGATATCAATACCTGTCCTTTGGTTTTTAGCCTGGATTTATTCAGATGTGATGGATATTTGAACATTTATTATCAGATGTCGCCATCTTGTTGCTTTCTTAATTCTGTGTAGAGTTAGAACTTAAACATGAATCTGACATTCAAAGTTTTGAAAACTTTCTCAGATTTTTCAGATTTCTTCTCTATCAAAGTCAGTGAACAGTTAATAATCAAGTTGGCATATCCTTACAGAGGTGATAAAGCTTAAAGAGTAGAATTCAAAGTTGGTAGCTCACTTCGTTTAAGTTCTATAAATGCCTTTAAAAACCTTACGTACTTCTTTGTTTTGTGTCATGCGTAAATAACTTCATTACCTTCTTCAAATTCCAGTCTCTTTGGCCAGAATTGATGGCGGCACAGTGACCAAGTGTAACTTTGCTGGAGACGATAAGGCTGGAGCTTCATGGACAGACAAAATAATGGCCAACAAATCAGACACCAGCAGCACTCGGCAGCCTGGAGGAGGAGGCGAGGGAGCAGAGGAGGACGAATGGGTGAGGACCAAATCTCTAAACAAATGAAATGACTCACATAATATCAGGGATGTAGCCCAGATCGGTGGTTTGTCATTTATTTTTCCTTTTCTTACAAATTCCTGAAAGAGTTTCTTTTAATTTCCTGAAAACTAACTCAAAATAAAGAGCAGCCGCCAAGGCCCTCGCAAGAACAGATCAGGTATCTCTGACAACAGGCGTGACATGGAGTCGGAGACAACGTGAAGGAGGAGCGGGGGTACGTTGTAAAGTTGATTGCAGATGTGCAGCCACTGCAGGAAGGCTGAAGTAGCTTGAATTGATTGCCCTGTATGACAATTACCCAGGGCATGAGGTGAGCCGTCAGCTGATGCGGGCGAGCATTAGGATCTGGTCTGGCTGGAATGCAGCTAAGGCTGAGCTTTGTGGCTTTCCTCAAACAATCATTTTTTCAGCTGCAGTGGAAATGATATCATGCTCTCAAATACCAACGTTATTAAAAATTTCAGTCGTGCAGCAGTTATACTAACAAACATATTTCTGCCTAATTCCACAGCCCACCATGTAACATAAGCCATTTTTCCACTGCACAAACTTCCCAGTGACCAGGATCTGTTCGCCGTGGGGTTAACTTAACTTCCAGGAGATTTATTCTACTCTGTTCAATGTGACTCATTCGCAAAAAGTTTGCAACCTTGGGGGCGGTGCTGGCAGGCTAAGGTGCTACGTGCTCAGGATTGTTTGCTTTTATGATCTATCCAATTTACTTACTTTTTAATTACTGGAAGAAAGTTCTTGTGACAAAAAGGTCGAGTTACTGCAGCTGCAAAGACTCATTTTCCTCTGTTTGTAATGCATTGTGTATGAATTTATGAGATATTGTACAGCCAAATGCAAGCTGATTTTTAACTAAATTATAGGAAATTAGCTGGAAATTACAGGTCAGATGATTCACAGATGAATACTGTATATTCTTAGACATCGTAGTGCATTGATTACACACCTTCTTCCTGTTAAAAGGAGTTTTTCCTTCCCATTGTTGCCAATGTGCTTGCTCATAGGGGGTCATATAACTGATGGTTTTTCTCTGTATTTATCATTGTAGGGTCGACCTTACAATATAAAGCTACTTGAGGGGACTGTTGTTGTGATTTGGTGCTGTATGAATAAAATTGAATTGAATATTGATGTAGCTATCGAAGGCCATCACAGACGAGGGATGTAAGGGGAAAAAAACAAAAGACTGTTTGGAGGTTTGACAGGTCTGTGTGTGCATCAGAGCTTCATAGACTTTATGTGCTGCTGGTGGTGAAAACTGAGGGGCTGGAAAGATCTGATACTCATCCTCCCTGGACTCACTGCATCCAACTTTGAAGTGTCACTAGCATCCTTAGACTGGCCTCATCAGTAGGTGATGCCCTTTGAATCTATTATACTAAAGTGTATGCAGATAGCGAAATGCAGTTTGTATCGCTGCCAACAGGTGTCACAACTGGACTCTGAATAAACGCTGTTTGCATGTGTATCTGATCAAGCTTTAAGATGATGTGCAGTAGTAATTAACTTCAGATTGTTACAACACTGTAGACCTCTCGCTTATAGACTAGTGTATGAGTAACCCATGACTCTATCGCAGATGGCTCGATATCCATAGAGTTGTTGAGGTAGACCTGAGTTAGGTGCCTTCCTGAATGAATATGTGAGAAGAAAGAAATCTGGCCAGCCCCTCAGTTTCCACTGGCAGCCTCACAGCAGCTGGATCACCGGCTTCAACATGACAGAAGCTCTACTAGCCTCTGAATCAAAGCTAGCTGTGTTTCAGTAACTGTTGAGGAGCAGTCAGCAGGTTTTGGACCCACATGTTACTCAGTGTTACACCGAAAACGTTAAAGCAATTTCCATGAGAACAAAGTTATGTCGGAAAGAATCTGTAGGGCTCCTCTCTTGCGGTTGCCTCTCCCATCACCACTGAGGTCAGCGGTTTGAGTCCCTTAATTTTGTGTCGCTGACTGTAGCCAGCTTTTAGCACCGCACTGGTGGAAAACTAGTATTAATAGTCTGGCTTTTGGCACATACGGTCGATATACTTCAGCAGTTACTTTGCTCGTTGTTGACGTGGGTCAGACACGAGGGTCAGGGTTTATTTTGATTTTTGAAATTAGAGTTAAAAACAGGTTGTTAACGGGTCACCGGTGACCTGGTGGACGTTAAGACCACGAGTTCTTTAATGATAGAACAGGTTTTCCCCTTTAAATCAGATGCATATTTAGCTTCTTGACTTCCTTCTTGACTTTTTAGTACAAACAGAACCAGACAGGCTGTTGCTCAACCTGACCTGTGCAAATCCTCTTTACTGCCTCAGACTTTGATTAAAGGTTTCAAACAATATTTCCTGCTAAAATTTATGAGACGTATAAAAGACTTTCTGGAGAGCAAGAATTTTGTGCCGAGGATTTCCTGCAAGAACTTTGCTTTGTGGACTCATAACATCAGTTATTTAAGGAAGTGAGAGAAATGCAGTGAGTTGCACAAGCTATCAGGCCTGTATGGGGGAACTCCACCTTTTTATAGTGTGATCTGGAAAACGAGCTATGATTTGGCCTGGCGTGAAATGGACAGCAAAAACCTTCTGCGGCTGTTATTCAGAACATAATCGAAGCTTTAGACAAACAGAAACCAGAAAGCACTCACTGCCCCTGCTTTGTTTTATCCACAGGATGATTGAGAAAACTGTGTTTCCCACCAGTCTGAACTCAGGGCCCCGATCCAATCTCCAGCATGGACTGGACTTTGACTATTATATCTTGCATATGTTGCCGTAGGGCTGGAAACCTCGCGTCACCTCTACAGTATGGGACTAGCTGTCTTGGAAACTGTGCTCTTCTCTTGTATGCTTCACCACATTTACATGAGTCAACCTGCATGTTCATGTTTTTGAATATGGAGGCCTGCAAAGAATTCATGGTAGTAATGAAGTTTGTAATATCACAAATTCTTATTCTAATTTTAACTGAGAAAAAAGTGACTTTCATGTGACGATTTTACAAATTATTTTTGTTTAACTTTTATGAATTTTATAGACATGATGTTTCCAACCATCTGTTATATTAAAGTGCAGCCAGTGTGCAGTATTAAAGAGCACAGGCTTGAGCATTATGGTTTTCTAAATAAAGATGCAGCATGCTACACAAGTGGAGAGCCCTCAAATTGCAAACCTGTTTTTCTCAACTGGCTTTTTTTTAAGTGCTTTTTGGCTTTGAATACAAGGACCTATTTGGGCCACGTTAAGAAAAAAAATTGATCAATTTAAGAATAAAAACAAAATTTTAAGATTAAAGTTTAAATAATATTTTGAGAATAAAGGAAAGAAATGTGGAAATTAAAAATGTCTTGCGTTAAGTTATTTGTCTTTTAGCTCATAAACACGGAGCGGTGATAATTAAAAAACACTGAAGAGATGGTGCAGAAATCTGCAGCTGATCAGAAGTTAAAAAAACAAACCGGAACCAATGTCTGGCAGTGGACGCATGCAAGGATACCGATGGCTATGCAATAAAGATGGATGTCATATCACGATGAGACAGCTGATCGAGTTGTTTCACTAAATCGTCTACACGAGGCATTTTGCAGAGGTTGCAGGAGCCGTGGCAGTTGTTTGGCTTTAAACAACAATTGTAATCTTCACATTTCAACTTTATTCTCAAACTAGTATTTTGAGTTTCATCTACAAGTTCTGACTTTAATCTCAAAATGAACGCTAATTTCTTTTTTTCTTAATGTGGCTCTAATACTCCTTCGTGGTTGAGCTAAAGGACAATATGACTTTGTGCTTTGAATAAAACCAATGAATGTGTGTTAAATGACGATTGCGCTTTGTTTTTGTGTCAAATTTTAAGGTGGGGATCTAAAACTGGGATTTCAGCTAATTAAAGTTTCACTGTGTGCAGAGGAACATACAGTGTCCTAATTAGAGCTTAATGTCACAAACCCAGCTGGGGTTCTTCTTCAGGGAAAGTCAGTTATAAAGCCTCAAATCACATTCACATCATTAATGCATTTTAGAACATAGGAGCAATGCAACAAAATTTGGGGAAACAATTTTTATTTTAATGCTTTCAATATTTTCAGGAAAGAACTACTGAGACCAAACTTGATGCACTTCAGAGAGTGTGCCTGTATTGCAGATACAGACTAAGAAACAGACAAATTTTGACGATTTTCAAGTTTTATATTGGTTTTTTTTTTCCCCTAAAATTGTATAATTTAAATTTCACACATATAGTCTCTTTGGGTAAGGGACATCAACTTTTAAACATATTAGGAACAAACTTTTCGTTTTTCCTAACTGTAAGCAGTCACACCCCAAAAGCATTCCAGTTGTGACATTGTTGCAATACCCATTAACCAAAGTAAAAGGCTCGTGTGTATTTTATTATTAAATATAACAATTTCAGCAACGCAAGATCAGTTTGGCTTCTTGATTATAGCACATTTAATAGATTTTGCAAACGACAAAGTGGCAACAGAAGCAAATGGAACAAAGAGACGTTTGTTTTCACTTAAAATAAACTAAACTAAACAAACCCCTAAAAAGCAATTATGCAAAGCAACAATGGATTTTCTAGGATAAATGCAATTTTTTAACATGCAGCCATACAGCTAATACATCCTTCATTAGCATTATGTGCAAAATTCACAAATGTTGAACAGATTGGTTTTTATTTCTCCATTTTCATTGAGTGTATGGTATAAATAATGCACAGAAGTATATACATGAATACTGAACATTTCTCTTAGTACTTATTATAATATACTATGTGCTGCACAAGTCATATTTCAGCTTGGAATTGAATTACATTCAATTCTTTTTCTTGTAAAGTCATATTGACTAAAAATGTGCAGCTTCGAGAGAATAAGCTGGCAATCAGATCAGAGGCTCTGAACCCGTTAGTACTCCTTTTGTCTTACAGAAGAAGTTTTTTGTTCGAACCACCGCAGAACATCGTCTTTGTTCTCTTTGACCCACTGGATGTTCACTTGGGTTTGCTCGATGGCCAGAGACACAGCCCTGGAGGCACCACCCAGGTCGTAATTTTGAAAACGCATGAGCTGTAGACACAAAGGGGTGAGAAAAAAAACACAAAGTTAGGTGTTGGCATGACACAGCAGCATGTGAAAGACCGTTTCTGTTCTTTTTTCTGCAGCTATCAGTTTTTGAACATTATTAAATTAAATACAATACTTGAAATATAAGCTAAAGTAGTATAAATTATGAAAATGCTATAGACGGTGAATAAAACAATGATCTCAACATAATTCAACAATGTTGAAAGGCCTAAAGTAATTGGTGCAACAGTTAAAATATTTGGAGTTAAAAATAAAATATAATTCATAGATAAACTTAAAAGATAAAAAAGAAAATGTAATTATGCCCTCATGAAAAAATGATTAAATAAAATATTGAATCTAATTTACACATATTGAAAAGGATACAGATATGTTGGAGTAATTAGCTAAAAGAATAGCTACAATATTGTAATTAGCATTTAGATAAAAAAAAGCTAAAAGAGAGAGCTAAAAGCAGCTGTTGCCACTGTTAAAATATAGCTAAAAGTAACAGCATGTGAAATTACATTTCTTTCCCTTTTCTGAACAGCTGTGAATGTTGGAAATGTTGAAAAAGCTCAAATAAGTAGCATAAATAATGAAAACACCACAGACAGTGTCTTAAATAATACTCATTTAGTAATGTTTAAAGGCCAAAAGTATTGGCAGGTAAAATGTTTAAAATTATCTTCAGAAGGTTAAAAAAGAAAATGTCATATTTATAATCATGAAAAACAGTTAAATAAAATATTTAACTAATGTAAGTTACATATGTATTGAAAGATAAAGATACAACGAAGTAATTTAGTTAAAACAACAGCTAATAATTTAATTACCTGAAACATGACATGATATTGAAAAAGTGAAAAGCAATAGTTCCCATTTTTAAAATATATCTAAAAGTAAGTTATGAATGTTTAAAAAGCTAAATGTAAATGATAAATTCAACAATTAAAAAAAAAAGCTAAAGATCTGAAATAGTTGGAAGTAATATAAAAAAACTAAAAGCAATGATTAGAACAGCTAAAGTAAAACAGTAACATTAATATAAAGTTAAAATAAAGAATGTTGATATGTGGCTAAATGTAAATGTTTGCTGAAAAAGGTAAAAGGGTGGCTGAAGGTAAATAATATGTGAGTAACCTGTTATGTAATTGAATAAATATGAGCTGAAACGTAGTTGAAAAATAAGACATTCAGCTTTTGTCAAGTGAGATTTCAGAAACTAATGTGTCATTTGTAGCAGTTAACATCATACAAATAAAAATGACCGTGTTAAATGTGTTAATGAAGAAGAGTTTTGAGAACTGCTGATTAGTACAAGGGAAATAAAGCTAATGACACAAATTCTGTGTCATCTGTCAAAGGTAAGTAAGATTAATTATGGCGTCATAAATAAATGAAGTATTGGGGTGTATCTGATTTGGTGTGAGCAGATTACTGGATTGTGATTAGAAAGACAACTCATACTCCTGCATACTCATACTCATTTTAGCAATAAAAATGACTGGTAAATTACCTCTTCCAGTTCAAACTCTGTCGAGAATCTGCTGGTCACTCCTGCAATCAGCATCGCCCCGTCCCTGGTAAAATATTAGCAACAGTTTTCAGTGAAACTCAAGTGATTCATTTATAAGTGTTGATACTAACCATCAGTATCAACTACCGTAAGTTGATACTGATGGTTAGTTTTAGTTAGTTTTCATTTGTTTTACATTATGAACTTGGTAATGACAGGTAATGATTAGTCAAGGAAAAATTGAGTTTCAATCCCCTGCTGATTAAATAATTTACTTTAGATAACGTTCGCATGTCAGTGTGGCCACGAAATGACCCCCCCCCCCCACCGCCCTTTAATTATACTGTGATACAGTTTATTTTAACTTCCTGGTAACAGCACAAACAGGAGAGGTAATGATAAGAAGTGATTAAATAACAGGACCTTTGCACTTGATGACACAGTGCAGGATTTTTATAGTCGACTGTTTATAAATGCCTGATTTTTTTATGGCCCAGCTAGTTTGTTCACAGGTCACTAAAAGTGCTCTATAAACATCTGGCCCCTGAACCAGCCGAGGCCCTCGACTCTCTGTGATGAAGCAGCAAATATGTCTCCTCTGCGCATAAAGCAGAAGCCAAAACATGTGGTGGCGCCATATAACCCCAAGCCCTCGCCATATTTTCATTTTCAACCAAAAACTGGTAACGTTACTTTGTTAGTTCAGTTTTGGTCTCCACCCAATCCTGAAAAAATATTGTAGTTATCTTGACACTGTTGGCTTGTTTCTTAGCAAAACTTGTACTGTTAATGTTTTTTTTTTTTGCTCTTCATTAGCTTCAAGTTTCTCAAGCAACTACATTTCCCCTGTGGACACCAATAAAGATTTCTCTTATCTAGTCTTGGTTAGTCTGTTTGATGCTGGCAAGTGGGTTGAAGGCGCAGCTGAGACTGAATGAACATGTCGAATTCAGGAGGAAAAACCTGAAACCACGACCTAAAACAGGCTACACGTCTTCTTAAAGGCAGGTCATTTTTTGGCTGAAAACTTATGGCCTTCAAACTGCACTCCAGAAGGCCATCATAGATAAACAGATCTAAAAAGGAGATAATATTTAATCACATTAAACTTAGAGCCATAAGGTCAATGCAGACACCACAAGATCATATCCACACCAAGCCAGGTAATCCCATATATGGATATTTTCTTTTTGCATTGTCCCTCCTGTTAAATAGTCAGAAACATAGCTACCAATGGTTGCAACAGTGCTGCATTTTATTGTCTTCTTGAACTAAATCAATAGGAGGAAAAAAAAGAAACACGCTGCTGTGGGTTGGTTGTTTTTGTTGCTTTGTGCCAACACCATTGAAATATACTCGCAATTCTACAACAGGAAGCCACTGAGCAAATTCACATTTTTACAAGCCAGCTGAAATGAGGTCATACTGCCAAAAACTGAGCTCATCCAGAGTTTTCACACATCTAACTGGGGTGTTATGGAAACTCCTCCACCTTTATAAGTGTATGTTCTGAGGTAAGCCATGAATTCTTAAACTCCTTGTAAATTTGTTGGAATAAAAAGGCTAAATAAACACTCATCACTGAAGGAAATGTGACCTATCATCAACCTCAACCCAAGAATACTGGCATCATGTATGTTTGTCTAATCCACAGTGCAAAAGAGATGACTCAGAAAATGAGATGGCATCTGTAAAAACCAATATGAGAGGGACTAAAAGCAGTTTAAATAGCAACCTACCCTTGGCTGACGTAGTCCCAGTTTGCTCTGATAAAGTTCCAGGCCAGCGCCTGCCCCGCTGAGTTCTGGGCTATGTAGTAAATTGTAGAAGCGACGTCCATCAGACGTATCTTCTCAGGGTCCAAAGTGTAATCAAGGTATCTGCAAGATAAGGAAGGCTCTTACTGGAAACCTAATGAATAAAACCCATGTGTATTGGGAACTGCTTTATTAAAACAGTTTACACATGTGGCATACACTTTAGGATTTTATGCTTTACCTGCTGAGCAACCAGATCTTCTTGGTGCAGGACAGAGCACGACGGAGCTGCTCTTTCTCCGAGGTGTTGCTGGAGGTCTGATACATGTCCCAGGCAAATTCCCACTCTTCCTTCTCACCAGCAGCCACAGCTTGGCAGTAGATTTCAGACCGCAGGTTTGGGTGGATGCTGAATCACACACACACACTTTATTTTTCCTGTTTCAGGACCATCTAATTTTCACATTTTTTTCTTTGTGCTGGACGGCTGACATCACATGTTTTTGCTTCAGAAGGAATCTCATCAGCAGTATAAGAAAAAACTCTACCCGCCAAAATAAAATGCAGTCCATTATACTTTATAGAAATGGCTCATCAGTATAGTAGACTGTGAACATTGTCAGTTTATGTATGTGGTTTATATATTGATGTTTACAGAAGTCACAGAAAATGCTCAAATTATTGACGTTGTTGACAATTGAAAAAGAAGACATCCAATGGCATGGTCCAACATCTGCCCACCCATCAAAAATTCAATGAAAACACAACACTGCTAGATTTTTTAAGATTTGGAAAAGTCCATATGCTAAAAGAGAAAATGTCCCCTGATGTCTAAATTAGTTTGAAAAGTGAAATGATGTCCCATCCATCCAGGTTCTTAAGGACTTCTTCAACTTGTGTTATTGAGTATCCTGGCAGAGCCGTAGAGACAGACAAATCACGAATCGTGCTCATTTCCCTACCTCCACAAATACCACTGGTAGAGACGCCGTGCAGAGCAGCAGATTCAAACCTACAGCCTTCTGCTTTGCAGCAACTGTGCTAACCACTGCAGTAACATGCAGGCCAAGAATGCGGGAGCGATAAAGCAAATATAAACCACTTTGAGCTTTGGCTATTTAATTCTTTCTGATACAAAAAGCTGTTGTTATGGAACATGAAATCTATTAACTGGGATAAAATAATCTGAAGGCCATTTATTGATCTTGGAGGCACAGCTACATGCAAGACCTGTTTTAGCCTCTTTTATAGTCTATTTGTATCCCATCATAAATGTCTGAGTTGCATGATAAAGGAAATATGGTATTCATGTGTATCCACATCTGAATTATATTCCCATTTCATGTTCAGGTTTTGCATGGCGAAAATATTTATTTCGACCTCTTGACTTTCAACACCCCCAGATTAAAAAGACAAAGTGTGCTTAGCGGTTTTACAGTAAGTGATTAAGTTGAGAGCTTAAGTGCTGGGTTCACTATGCTGGAGTCATGAGTGTGAGACGAGTGTCTGTTTGTCTTTCTGCAGTCTTGCTTTTTAGTATAGTGATATAGCAAAAGAAACTGACAGAATGTCTAAGTCTGACATAATTAAATCTAATTAAATCTCATTTTATCCTTGATGTACTCATTTTAGATTGAAGTTGTTGTCACATCTGGCAAAGTCAGACATATACACGGCCCAAGTGAGCATTTTTGGACAAAATAAAGGCTAAAGAATATAAAAGAATCCATGGATGTCAGACTTTGGTTACTATTCTGTGACTTCTCTGAAGATGATTTTGATTTTCTTGAACACAAGATAACAAATCCAGAATATGCCCCCCCCGCCCTAATTTATAATGTGTATACAGTATAACATGGAGCATACATATCCACACAGTATTGCAGTCAAGCACAAAGGCATTTCCACATTGAAGTAACAAGCACATGCAGTGAACGTATTTAACTGTAAATAAAAGATAGACGTAGCCTCAAAGCTTGTTGTATAGGAAATCGAAGGTCCTACAAATATTACAGAGAAAACCCCAGCGATCAGACAATCCCTTATGAACAAACATGTGGAAACATGGAAGGAAGAACTCCTTTTTTACAGGAAGACACCTGCAGCAGAAGCAGGCTTGGAGAGGGGCAGCTATTTACTGCAACCAGTTTGGGGTTGAGAGAATACACTGTCTGCTTTTCCCCGACACTGCAGATGAGTGTCGTGTTGTTCCTTAGGTTCTTAGTCAGATCCACGCCTCAAGGTCCCTAACCAATTAGTGATGTCATTGTGGCTACGTCCATCCTTTATATACAGTCTTAGTCCCAATTTTTTAAAGTTGCACTTGGAAACTTTTCAAAAATGCTAGCTGTAAGCGCACCAGAGCACTTGTTTGGGAAAAGATGTTGGAATTGAAAATTAGAGTGAGATTGCTTGAAAATCCCACCAAGTGCAGCTTTACCAACATCCACAATGCACAGATACCAACAACTGACATGAAAGAGGGATTCGATTACACATACCTTTACTAAATCATTACCGGAGAGCAAAGCTACAGAATATATGGAAAGCTAATACAGTTAGATGATCATTGGATAATTCCAGAAAGTGTGACACAGAAAACAAAGATACTTATTCTAGAAAAGTCCACACCTGTTGGTATTGTTGCTCTCCATCCAGGCGGCATACTTCTGCTTAGCCATCTCTACGCATTCTGGTAGTCCATTGGAACATGCCAGCTTTATGGCTAAGAGCTGGGTGTACCTTAGGATGGAACAACATTTTGTATGATAAATGCAAAGGTATGAAATGCCAGAGTGTTTCCAAATATGAGAATAATTTGGAGACAGGAGTTTTTTAACCCTTAAATGGACTCTTACTACTCATCTAACACTGACAGTTCTCTAACGAATTGTTTTACCAATGGTTTTGAAACCAAGAGGGCCTACGCGTTCATTGAAAGCTTCCAGTTTCTTTCTTTTATGTCATCTTTTGGTAGCACTTTGTGGTCTAGCCATACAGCCAGTGACTGCTCAGCATTTACCCGGTAAATGTTTCTAACTTGGGGCGTAATTTTCAGCAGCTGAATGTACTCTTAGTGACACTTAAAGTGCAGTTACAGAAGAATAAATGACTAACAAGTGGCAATTTCTAAGGAAAGGTGAAAATGATACCACTAAGACTAATTCTACCCTCATTATCACGTCGACCTATAATGCCATATTGTTGTGCCACATAAACAAAGATTAATTATCAAATAATCAGTTTACAGTTTATCATTCTTACTTCCAGCTCTACAGTTTTATTCTTATACGTTACTAGAACAGTCCAGTTAACAGATATCCCCACTCTTTCTTTCTGAGACCTGTGTTTTTTGATGAAGTCATTATTTGAAACCTTGGCCGTGTTTAACATGAACATCCACCCCTGCAACAGTTTATATGAGAAAAAAGCAGACCACTTTAAATGATCCTTGATGACACGAGAACTGCTTCCTTTAAAACAACACTGACAGTCCACATCACACATCTGTTACAGCACAAAGGCAAAAATACAAACTCACACATCTGCTTTTTATTAGCACCTTTGGACTCGAGTGTGATTTTATGAACCGTAAACTACATGCAAGCATGTGTAAATCTGTTGACGATTAACTCAGGTTGAATTCCGTCTTAAAAATAAAGATCTTACTTACTGTAAGGAGTGATCGTTCTGTGGGACGCGGTCATCGTCCGTGTCGTTTTTGAAGACGTTATACAGCTCTCTAACCTGTTCCCGCAGGTATGTCTGCAGGAAGAGACGGCAGAGTTTCGGCAATGTATACAATATTTTCTGCACATTGTTCCAATTATTGAACATCAACAAAATCAGAAGATCACATTAAGCCTGTTAAATATAATAATATAAGACAAGTTGTACAACTAGTGAAAACAGATGACAGATACCTGCATGGGTCCATACACCTCAGAGCGGTCAAACATGAGGATGAAGTACTCGAGATTCCTGACCGCTGACTCCCAGGGAAGAAACTCTGTCTCTTTTGTGAGGAAAAGGGTTGAATTCAGAGCCAGAGTCACGTTGACAAGTTTAGCCCTGATTAGAACAAGAGTGAGATCTCAGTCAGTACAGCCATTTATTCAAAATTCACAAAAAAGCAATATTGGAGCATCCACACACCGCCTGTGCTTTAGCCATTTTTATTTATACAACCTCCAATGGGACTGCTTCTACAATCACATTTTCTTACAGCTAAATGTTATGAAAAAATTAAGTCTCCACAATTTGTTTGGGATGTCTTTGGTTAGCATCAGATCAAATGGAAAATGTTTTTTTTAGAAATACTGCAGCGGCAAAATGTCTCAGACTTTATTTAAAGTGCCCGCTGTGACTTGTCGGGATTTGCCTGTTTAATAATTGGCTCTAACAAAACTCAACCCTATCCTGGACAGATGACCGGATGAGTAAAATAATGATGGCTGACAAATGTTGTTGTCTAAAGAAAATTATCTATTTGCATTTAACTCTCTGAGGTATGAGTTGAAATCACTGGCATGTCTAACCCTGAGTTTTGGAGAAAAACAAAAGGGCATTTTTGGGGGAAAAATGTAAGTAATGCCTGTAAGTTACAAGGATTTTTTTTTTTTTACCCCGACTGCCAAGACTAGGGTTAGAGCTGGGGATAACACCGATCATAACAAGAGCTCACAGGGTTAATGTCCAGCTAGCTGCAATAAGCAGCAGGGTGTCAATAGCGTGTGTTAGCTCTGTGATAGCGTGTCAGCCTGTCCAGGGTGTAGCCTACCATGACAGGCTCCAGCTAATCCAATATCTCAATAAAACACATATAATATACTTCATTATCTCAAATAAATGCCTTCCCTAGAAACTGGAGCAAAGTAGCCACGTTCTTTGGTAAAATAAATGTCAAATAACATTTAATAATGTTAGGCTGTTTGGTTTGGAAGGGGGTTTGTGATTAATACTGAAAGAATGAGAGAGTTTTTCAAAAGGCCAGATCTAAATATTCAGCAAACCACTGCCTGATGCAAAGCTGCATGTTAAGTTAAGTGGACTTCTTAATAACGTTCTAGTTTCCTCTTATCGCTCAACATATCTAATATATTAATAGCACAGCATTATTATTTTTTTATTAAATGAACAGGTCACAGTCAGTACCTTGCCAAGTTAAATGCGTCATCAATAAGTTGCCCTCTGTTCAACAGCGGGATACTCTGGAAAAACACAAGAGTTTCAAAGTTAGAGAGCCACCGAGCGCTACTTCTTTCTTACCTGGGAGCTGCCATTTTAAAGTTATTAAAAATGACTTTAAAGGTTACTGAACGTGACTTTCCTTGCCATCTGATTCCCACCCACTAACCTGGAATTCTCTACTCCTGCTATCCCGTGTTTGTCCACAAAATTATTCTCCCTCCACCATTTGTTTTGTTCCCCAATCAGTGTCATAGGGAATTCAGGTATGTTTATGACAAGTGTTTAAGAGGAGTTGCCTTAGTCAGTGTGTGCTTTGTAGCAGAAACTGTAACAATAGTAACCCTTGCCCCGTTCGTTGCACTGGATGGAAAGTCACAGGCGTTAAGAAAGCTTTCTTTCTCTGCACCGCGAATTATTGATGACAGAACATGAACAACTGAGTGGTAGATCAACCAACCAAACAATCCGTGAACATGGTGACGACATTGCTGATAGAACTACAGACTCGTACATCCAGAAAAAAGCAGGTTAGTTGTAAAAGTTATACGTGAGGCACAAGTAAGGCCTTTTTTGTGTAACTCGGGATCTACGACGACAAATGTTCGCTTTGAAGGATTGAGTTAACCTCTGAGCTTTTGGTTCAAGGCCAATTCTTGGTCTGGTCTACTTTGTTCAAACAGCATCTCTGGCTTACCCTCCAACACAATCTATCAAACTTCACTGTGTAATAAAGGAAGCAAACTTGGATGCTTTTATTGTTGCTCTTTAAAGCCTCTAGAAAACCTTTGCAGTCCAATGAATCTGCCTTCGACAATAAGTTATTTCTCTTCAATATAACCTTGTCAGTTTATATAAATGTAATTAGATTTTATTTTGATAATTAACCAATAACTCACAAAATCCCTGCATTTATTGCCTGGTATGGAACAAAGAAGCTTCAGAAGATAAGATGTCGTAATATTTCCAGTAAAAATCACCCAGTAAAATGTGTAAAACTGGAGTGGCCCAGTACTTACATGCCGATTCTTCTGCAGCTGTGCTAGAAGGCGTTCCCAGTTCTCTGGATTGTAATTGACTCTGTAGTATCCGATGCAGTTGATATTTGCCAGGATCCATTCACCATTCTTAGCTATGAAAGCTTCTTTGTTTACTGTTCACGAGACATCAATTAGTTGAAAATGTGTTAAATTTTTTTGCGAGTGAGTAAAATGAAGCACTTGAATGGAGAAAAAGGAAACTTGACAGAGACTGAGACGAGACTTAAGAAGTAAAAACATGAAGACAACCAAACTGAAAGCAGGTGCACTGTGTGCAGTCATTTTGCTTCTCCCAGATGTTTTTGTATCTCCGTTTTTTGGTTCGTATATCTTTGATGTCATTTTTGCAACTCTTTTACTCTTTGTGATAAATTCCCATTATCGCTTCCTTTTGTTCTGTATTTTTTCACGGACACGTCAGGTGGCATTTGGGATTCACATCTGTTTATCTGTAGTTGTTTTGATGCTTTTTTGTGTCTTGAAAGTCAGTTTGTATGATTAACTATTCTGACACTGTATGTGTTTGCAACATTACATGCACAAATGTCATTCAAATTCAGCAACACTAAGGATGATTAACGATGTATGTGATTAATGGTTTTCTATACCTCCTAAAATATATGCAAAACATTTCTTTGGCCAATTTTTATTTTTGTGCATTTAAAGAAAATTCCATTCCAGGAATATCTAAAGCCTTTGTAGCTGATTTAAGAACTTTTGGGGCAAATAAACATTTCACTGAAAAATCTTGTGTTTTTTTTGTTTGTTTGTTTTTTTAACCAATGGCTTGATTATGTCTCATCCCACATTAATAATAAAATAAAACATTATTCTGGTTCCCTTTGAAACAGAAGATGTAAAATAAAAAATACTTTGTGTTGTCCTGCATCTTACCTGGCTTGTTGTTATACAAATACACTTTCTCAAATTTAGACGACGCATTTGAGATGAACTCAATCTCCACTGTCCATGAATTGCTAAACAGAAAAAGAACAGGTAGATCTTACACTGGATGTAGTTTCACATGCCCCAGAAAATAAAGTGAGCAATAATTGTGAGTTTTACAGACTTTTTAAAGCTCACAAACTGAAAAGAAGCATTTTAGAGACAAAAACATGAGCATGAAATCTATTTTCCTTTGTAATAACCTAATCTGTGCCACTATCATGCCAGAGTCTCCAGGATCTGGAGGTATCCCAGTCTGGACCCTGTATGATTCATCATGGCAGCATCATGGAGTTCGAAGGCAAAGGCGCATCCAAAAGCAATGAAATCAGTTGTGGCCCAATACTTTCTTAACGATGTGAGTTATTCATTGAATAACTTGACTTTTTACCACAGATGGTTATTTAATCTGTATTATCATTAAAAGTGGTACAAAATGTTAACTCAAGCTAGATGATTTTATTACAGATTTGTCTAGGCTGGAAAAAAAATAGTTGGTTTACACAAAGTTAGGTCAAGTTTGTAGAAAGATGTGGAAGACACCTACGAGGAATTGGCAGAGTTATTGAAGAGAAACTGCTTCTGGTAGACTTGTCCATTGGTAGTGTTGATGGTAATGACAGGATAGCCACTTTGGGTGGTCCAAGGGTTCATGAATCCAGCGATGTCTTCAGTGTTGCGGACAGCTTTGTTACCGCGGTTCTGATTCGCAGCCTGCCAACATTAAACAAGCCAATGAATATCTTTCCATGTGCAGTCCAAACCCGATGTATTTGTAAATATGATTTATGATAACTGAATTCATTAGTATCTGAACATTTTCGAACCCTTTGCTTTAAAAGAGCTAAATATACCACGCAGGTCTTTGCTTTCTAAAAGCTGCTGTTTGGCATTTTAATGTGCTAGCCATTGTTTTAAATTAAATGAGCTAAAACACAGACCAAAAACTATGATTTGTCCAAAATACTTAAAATCTGGGATAAATACAATGTTGTGATTAATCCTCAGGCAATGAAAGTGTGGGAATGATTTTGATGACAAGGCACGCATAGAGTAAGCAACAGAAATTTGGCAGAATAAAACAGCCTGGATAATTTATCATCTTACCATTTGTATATACTTCAAGAGGTCATCCTTTTCTACGTTTCCATATTGAAAGGCCTTGAGATACATCTATGAAATATATGAAAGCAGAGCAAATCAGAACGATTGAGTAACAGTGGACACAGTTGCATCAGGCACAAAAAAAGAATTATTTCCCCGTGGAGCTGTTGGAATAAGAGCTGGGTGAAAAGATTCAATTGCAGCTGTGAGCAGTTGGACCTGAGGGAGATGTGATGTTGTAATAAATCTCTGAGTAAAAAACGTTTTAGTTTTTCCTTGTTTTTTTGTTTGTTTTGTTTTTAGTCTTCTGCCCGGATACACGTGAACATTCACAATGAGTTTGGTGTGTTACAAAAATGAAGGTTTGAACAGACATTTAGCCTCTTCCTTGTATATCTGACAAGGAAAACACAACACCCTTATTCATTTTGCATGAGGCAGTGGAAAACACAAGTGGACAAAAGCTGCGTGCCTTCCCCATTTCTGCAGACACGAACCAGATGTTGGAATGCTTTCGTTCAGAGCAGCACTGAGGGCTTTATTTTCAACATGTTCAATTTGGATGTATGACAGAAGCTGGTGTCTATTGATGGTAAAAAAAAAAAAGGTTAACCTCTTCGAATACACCAGGTTACCTGCAACCTGTCGAGGGTTTGGGATTATTTTAGCCACATGATATACAGACAAGTTTTATGAAACTAGAAAGTGTTGCCTTTCAAATGAAGCCTGATCCATTTCGGAATTACAACTTTGTGTTATTATTATTTTTTCAGTTGTTTCAAAAGTTTCCAAAGATCATTTTACACGACTAAACTGAAACAATACACCGCTGGATCAAAGACTGTATTCAAAGGATGGGCGTAACCACTGTGACACCACCCACTGGTTTTGGAGTGCAGATTGTGATGCCTTATTAGCATTTTGGCCACCACCGTGTCTTTTTTTCTTTTTTTAAATGCAGAAGTTACCATATTTGGATCAAAGGCTGGAGTGCTAAGTTATCAGCTAACACTTGCAAGCTTTGTTGCTAAGCTGCATTCATAAATTCCACCCATCTATTTTCTTCCAACATCAGAGTTGCAGGGGGGCTGAAGTAGCCCAGTTCAGTAAGTCAGACTAACAGGGATGACAGCTACAGTGGGACAAATCCTGATCCTGTGGACAAAAATTAGTGAGTTCATTTCGTAATGCCACAAGCTGTGGCTACGTAAGCCTATGTGTCAATATCTGGCACCAATTATGGCCAGCCAAATCTGCTCTTCCTTTCCATCCATCTCAAAAGCCTGTGAGGCGCTCAGAGTTTTGTAGCACACAAGGGACTTCACAAATGTTCCGTTTCCTTACATTTGCCAAGACTTTGGTTTCAAAAGCAAACAAGTTATATGCATATTAGATGAGATTTAATAGCTAATTAAAGCATCAAATGGTACGATTGCTACATCTGTGTCCTCTTTCAATATTGTCATGGCTCCAGATACATGAGCCATGACATCATCAAAATGGTTGGATTTTCTCATGAAAACGTTTCCAGGATTCTGCATTTGTCTTGGCAGAAGTGAGTTTCAACTGCAGACTGGCAGTCAAGTGAAACCCTTTAGTTTTATTGTTTGTTTTTAAGTTTAAATGGTAAATGGCCTGTATTTGTATAGCGCTTTACTCAGTCCTTATGGACCCCAAAGCACTTTACACTACATTCAGTCATCCACCCATTCACACACACATTCACACACTGGTGATGGCAGCTACATTGTAGCCACAGCCGCCCTGGGGCGCACTGACAGAGGCGAGGCTGCCGGACACTGGCACCACCGGGCCCTCTGACCACCACCAGCAGGCAAAGGGTGAAGTGTCTTTCCCAAGGACACAACGACCAAGACAGTCAGAGCCGGGGCTCGAACCGGCAACCTTCCGATTACAAGATGAACTGCCAACTCTTGAGCCACGATCGTTTAAGCCTTGGGAAGGACCTGAAAGGAAAATCATTTTTGCTTACTTGGAGCCCTTTGTTGAAAACAACTTCTCCCACATGGTTTGCCAGCATTCTCAGCACAATTGCGCCCTAACAAAGTGAACACAGATTACATGTTCCTGTTAGTAGAAAACACACGGTGGCAAATTGTGTATTAACAGCTTTGACTAGCTACCTTGCTGTAGCTGATCGAATCAAACATTCCAAGGATGTGATCTGTCGTATTGATCTCTTTTGATGCAGGACTGAGAGGATGGGATGAGGCCAAAGCATCCTCTCTAAACGCATCGTGGAGATCATTCATGATAGATATTTCCTTCTGTAGAAAACAAACATGGACGAGACTGTAAGCTTAAACAATTTTGCCTGAGCATTTAGCAGAACTCCAGAGATATTGCAAGGCTGGACTTACTATATTGAACGTAGGCTCCACACTGTCCACAGCAATGTAAGATAGGTAGGTAGCAATGCCCTCATTCAGCCAAAGGTCGTTCCACCATTTCATTGTCACCTCATTTCCAAACCACTGCCAACAAAATAAAAATAAATCATTGCACAGGAAAGGTTGCATTGCTATTCAATATTGTTGTAAAAGTTGTAATAAACTTAAAAACAACTTCCTTAATCCAAAACGGTGTTTCTTATCATGTGAAAATGTTGAATGATCTTTACTTTTGCTGCTAAAACCATATGTTTTGCTACTCCTGTCTGTGGTCTTAACAGGAAAATGACTCAGAGGATTGAAATCAGATCCTTTATTCGTTTTACTGCTCTCTAACCTGGTGTGCCAGTTCATGTGCAATGACAGTGGCAATATCTTCCTTGTGCAACAGGGAGGAGACGCCTTCCTGATAGAGCAGGAATCCTTCCTGGTATGTGATCAGTCCCCAGTTTTCCATCGCAGCAGGGTATAAGTCTGGCAGTGCAAGCTGGTCTAAGGAGATCACAAAGAAATGGACACAATTCTGTTCAAATCAGTTCAGTTCAGTTCGGTCTACATAGCACCAATTCACAACAACATAATTTAAGGTGCTTCATATCAGAGCATAAAGACCCTTCAGTATTAAAAACCAGATTATCCCCTATGAGACATGTATGAGCTACTCAATACAGTATTTTGATTAAGCAGTAAGTGATGCATCTAAAAATCAAAAACAGTACTTGTGAGCCATAAAATGTGGATAACAAGTCAAAGTGTGGGTTCAACACATTTAATTCATGGGAGTTTATATCCACAATAAAAGCAACATACTGAACAAAGACCGTTTTGTGCGGGTGACCCCAAAAGTGAGCTGATAAAAGAAGAAGACTGAAATGTAAGTAGGTATAGTTTGGGAAGAGAGGCGCCTGGACTTCTTTAAGTTTCTTGAAGACGTTTCACCTCTCATCCGAGAAGTCCAGACACCTTTCTTTCCAAGCTGCTTAGACTACAATGACCTGGATGACTGAGACCCTTCACAGATGTAAGTAGGTATAGTTTACCTATTTTTCCCATTGAATATTTCATTTCAAATTGGCTTTCGTAGAATCGAAGGAGCTTTCTGGCAATGTCGCCGGCATAATCAGCGTGTCCTGCATTGATGGCTTCAGGACGAGCATACGTCTGCACAAACAAAACACAGAAATGGCACTGAGTGGTAAAAATAGTAAAACCTCACTGGCTACTAGCCCCGTTTTGCTGACTTTCAAAGTGTACTGGCAAAAACAAAAACATCAATAACACTGCATCAGATTCATCCTGCAGGACATGTAGCCTACATTTATCTCCACGCGATCAGTATCAGAGCTTGGAGAGGGGATGGATTTGAAGCTGTCGTCGACCACTGCGAAGGCGAATAAGTAGGTGGACATCTTTGGTGTTGCTCTAAAGATAGTGTATTGCCATTCGTCATCTAAAATGTTGCTTTCTGAAAGAAGGGAGACAAGGAAATACATAATGAGGACATCTTTTACTCCTATTGTTAAAGTTAATGTTTGACTCCTCAGCAGGTGACCTATATCGCGTATTGACACAGGAACTTGTTTTTACCATAAGGGGCTGCATTTCCCAGAGCTCTGGTTTCTCGCCTGTGGATGATGGTCAATTTAAACACAGCCTTCATGTCTGGCTCATCGAAACAAGGAAACACTTTCCTGGCATCTGTTGGCTGCAGATTGGTGGCAGCAATGAATCTAAGCATACAGGGAATAGAGAGCGAGAGAGTGTTCAGGTCTCTTTTAATTGGATCAAAATGTCCCAACATATTCTTTATCATCGCTTTTATCAACAGCTTTTATTGGTCTTTGACTATGATGTTGCTGCACTTTTTTGACTAATTTGTTACATTAATTGCAAGTGAATCATCTTGTGGCCATATTGTACCATTTAAAGAATGCACAATAACTTGTTAAAAACATTAATGAGTGAGAAATGGAAAAGACAGAGTGTAGCTGGTTAACAACAACTGAGAAAAAGATGTGTGTGTAACTATCCCAAGGTGTTCATTGTGTTCTATGTCTAGGTGTTCATGTATGTTGGGTTTGGTTTGGTTTGGTTAGGTTAGGTTTTGGATGTGCCTGATTCTCACAAATTCATATGAGTATGAATGTGTAAAAACAAAAAGATGTGAGAGAGTTGTGAGCAGTACTCTTGTAAAAAAGAAAAAAGAAAAAGACGAAAGGATACATGAAGTACAAGTGTAGCGGTTGAAAAGTTGAGGTCCCCACCTGAATGGGCTGGTTACATGTATTAAATTATTGTCTTCACTGTAGAATAGTGCGTGATCAGAGGTTGTAAATGTGTAAACATATAAGTGTACAACTCTTTAAGTTCAATGTGAGACACCATATCCAAGAATCAAAAACTGAGAAGGCAGAAAAACAATAAGCTACTTTTTTTTAAAAAACTTCTTTGCTGCTTTATAGCTTCTTTTATTTTTAGAGTTTAATTTGACTTTTTTCCTCACCTACATTTATTTGAAGCTACTGGTCTTTAGATTAAGATGCTATTGAAAAAAGATCTTTGTGATTATATTTATAAAAATCGTGAGCGTATTGCAGAATGATTGCTTTTACTTTGATACTGTTGCAAATTTTGCCTGTGTACTTCTTTTTACGGCACATTTTAAAGCCAGGACTTTTACTTGTAACTAAATACTTATTACACCACTGCAGGTGCAAGCACACATGTAACCAATCAGTGATGTTACCCCAGCGACGTGTTGTAACAAACATTGATTATGAATGGATTATTTTACTATTATTACAGGTTTTTTCATTCTGAAAGATATTGTTTGTCCTTTCTGTTGGATACTTACTGGTTCCAGCTTAACTGCATTTTGATTAGGCCTCATCTTAAGCTGTGTAAATCAGTTGAGCCAACTCAGTTTTATCAAAAGACAAAAATGTCCTGGCCGCAGTTTCTGTAACTTTAATGCCAAAGTTCCACTGTGAATTATTTTTTATGGGTTTGTGCAACATCTAGGATAAGGGTACGATGAACAGTCAGTTTGGGTTATTGTTTTACATGTCAGATTAAAACTGACACAAAGAACTGCACGTCAGTGGAAAATAACTAGTGATTTGAAAAAATGTGGGATGCATCATTGTTATATTAGAAAATGACTTTGTGTTTGAGCTATCACTGTGTTTAGTCATCCAGATGACTCACTGTTTCTAAAAAACACTCAAGTTGAGAAATTAATTCACTGTGGAAACTTGAACATCTCTGTAACCTGATGGAATATTATTATGGCTTATTATGAATTATTACAGTTATTATGGCTGAGTGATAAAGTTTGCAAGCTTGTATAGATATTTTTTTCTCTCCTTTATATTAAAAGGGAATTACACTTTGAACAATGCTAAAAATCAAAAATAAGGCTTATATATTTACTTATTTAATCATTTAATATTTGGAGTTGCATCTTCTTGAAATATCGATTTAAGAAATTATTTAATTATTTATTTTTCTTAATATAACTTTGACTCTTTTCAGTTTGTATTTAGCATCCAGCCTTTATGTCCTTTTCCTTGAAACCTTTCCAAATATTTTTCCCTTAATAGTTTTCTTATAAAAAAAACAAAACACTTAAATTAAAATTTTGTATTTATTTTTCACTCCAGAAAAAATTGGAATCTTGAAATCCTAAAAATAGCATTAAATACAGAATACTTACATAACTTTCATAGATTTCAGATAAAAAAAAAAAAAAATTAAATATAGATTTAATTTAATATAGATTATTTTTCCAACTGGAATAAACACGACCACATTTCTTTCACTTTCTCAGAAACCCTCTAAGCTCTAATTGCCGATTATTGTACGGAATACCGTAAACTTTAAAGTTGCAGTAATGAAAAGCTCTGAAATTGTTTTAGAAACTCCAAATTCAACAAATAATTAAATGTATTGATATATATTCTATACGCAGAGCTTTTATACGTACCTGTCCGCATTTGGATCATCTACACTTTCATAGTCAAAGATACCATCAGTATATCTGCTTAGATACAGTGCTTCCAGATTATCCGAGACTTCGCCGTGGAAAGACAAAAACAAAGAGTAGTTCCCTCCTGTCTCCAAGGGATCCATCAATTCGAGCTCGAGGAAGTCACTTTCATCATCGCGGTGTTTCATTCCAGACACTTTAATATTCCTTTTTGTATTTTCGTTCAACACCACCGGCGAGGACACGTTCAGGTATCTGCTGTTGAGAAAGATGCTCATCGTCTTTTGGGCACATTGAAAGTGGACAGTCGAGTTTCCCGTGAAGATCATGGTCTGGTTCGGAGTGGTAATGTTGGGATTGGAGCCGTTCCCCTCCTCTATGATTTTAGTGTAGAGGTGAACTGCGAGTACAATTTCGTACTCCTGAGGTACCAAGCTCTTCGGCAGCCGCATGTCTGGCGGTGGGGCCATGGTGGTGGGTGGCAGGGTTGGAGGTGGCGTCATGGTAATGTTTTGGGTCTGAGCCTTGAACAGAATAATCATGGTGAACATGCCGCCGATGGAAGAGACGGTCAGAACACCAAAGGCGATGGCGATAGCCTTTGTCGTTCCAAACTTCAGTGGCATTGTAGCTGCTTCTTTTGGTCCGTCCTGCTGCTTGCCTGGTAGAGATGATTCCCTGAGTGAGTCTGCCTCTGGTCTGTGCTGTCTGATCTGTTCACAGGCATGTAACCTCCCTCCAATAAACAGGGCTTGGCCTTAGCAATTAAGGGTCTGTACTTGGATTAAGCATTAACTTTGACACTGCCAAAGGAGCAAAGAGTACACATTGCAGTGTGAAGAGGGCGATGTTCACTGTAAATAATCAGTCAGATTGTGCTCCCAAACATCTGGAGGTGGTTACTGCGGTCATGCCACTAATGCTGGGGTTAGGTAAACCGCAAGTCCTCACACTGCACTCTCCTACCCCATCCCACACTTCCTCACATTCCCTTTCTGTGAACACTCCTCAAACCATCACAATCACACACAAACACCCCCGGGCACAACAAAATCCTCAGTGGGGAACACATCCAGCATCGCCGCTTTTGATTGTAAGAGGTGTTCAAAGTTTCGAAATACAGCTGTTCTTCCTTAAATTTCTGCAAGCAAGTCTCTGCAGCAGGAGGGGTCCAAGGGTTCTTATCTAAACAGAGACCATGCAAGTCTCTCCCACCAAGACGGTATATAAAGAGAGGACTGCTGAGTGGGCTGAATAAAACAGAAGAAAAAAAAAAGAGGAGAACATAGACCGTAATGATTGGTACATCACTAAACTTCCTGGAAAGCTCCAACCGCGGGTAACGACGACCACCGTGACCACTGTGCACATATTCTTCATCTCAGGAGAGGAAAGAGGAGGGAGACTAATAGGCAAAATGGGAATAATGCAGGAAAAGAGGGCCGGAGATGGGAGTGTTGCTGGTTATTTGTACTGAGAACAGATGTTGCTGTTGGAGGGTCAAGGTGGTCAAATCATCCTGAGCATATTGATAACACTGGAGACCAACCATCAGCGCCCTGAGGCCAAAGTCAGGTGGATGAGCAGCTGAGGCAGCAAGGCCACATTCCTGTTCACATTAAAACTACATCAACATCGGATACCAAAGCAAATAAAGACCCCAGCAACAATAAAACAAGTAAACCCAAAAACTCAACTGTCATTTTTATTATGTGAGACAAGTGAACCAGATGTTATAACATCTGCCTGAATGTCACAGGTTTCTGCTCTTACGTTCAAGATTTACTCCTTAGAAAGGAAGAGGTAGGTCATCAGTTTCATAATGCATTTAATTTGGATTGATGCGTGCAAGCGAGGCAGCAACAGGAACTTTCACGTGTCAATACAGAGCACAACTCTTTTGGAAGAAATCTGTGAAATGTCAACCAGATCTCTCACTACAAGCACTCTCGCGTATATACACACACATTCTCTCAAGGATATTTGGTTTAAAAAAAACAAGCTTTAATTAAATTACCAAGATTTTTGCACTCATAAACGCTCTGAAGGCCCAATCCATCACACAGCTGGGGTTAGGTCTAACTCTAATTCTGTATTATCTGGAGAGAGAAAAAGGCACGTTATAGGTGGAAAATACATCATTTTATGCGTGTTACAACTTACAACGACTAAATTGTAACAAAAATTCTGATAACCACAGGGTAAGAGCTGCTGAGGTCTTAAAGAGTTAAGTAGAAGGAAAATTGTAAAAATCATCTGCTTCAGTCTCATAAGCAGCTACAAAGACTTTTCTTACTTTTACTCTGCATTTGTCCAGTTGAAACACATTCAGATTATAACTGCAACTTGGATCTAAATCAGACCGTGTTACAGGTAATCAAGGCAAAATCTTGGTAATTTTACATTGTTCAGGAGCATTTTCTTTCAGCCATTAAAAAAACAAACAAACAAACAAACAAACAAACAGGAGCCCATCAGGTAAACCACCAGTTACACCAGTGCAGGTTTAAACAGGGACAGAAATCTTCAAGGGCAAATCTTTGATAATAAGGACCTCTGCTGACAAGAAGGGTAACTGCAAGTGCATTAACTCGACTGTCTCTGCTGTCACAAGCAGACAAATGAAGCTGAAAACAAAACAAACAAACAAACAAAAAAAAAAACAGCTGGAATTTGACTTGAAATAATCAGCCTTTTGTGACAGCAAAGGAAATGTGCAAAAAGTTTCGAGACATCAGAAGCTGACTAATTTTAAAGACGGGCAGGGTAAAGTTTGCTGAAACTCATTAGCTCCCTCTTCAGACAAACACATTTACATGATGCACATCAACAATAAACCTGCCCACAGAGGGGGCACTCGAGATTAAAATAATGTGGCCCAGCACTGGAATGAACTGTTTCTGCATTCCCGGCAGCCTGTGATCAGAATTACACCAGCTTAACGAAAGCAATCAGCAGCCGAGTCAGAGCAGTCACACCGAAACAGCTGATGTTCTTCAGCTGCTTTTTAGGAAGAAGAGCTTCACGTTGGCATTTTTGGTCCTGCACCACGTCTCCCACACACTCTTACCCATTTACTGCATTCATACACGGATCTCATGTGTTCATCTGTGCAATTCTCTAGCAAAAGACTCGATGTGTCTTCCGTTTGAGTTAGTAATCGACGCTAATAAATACAACCGAATTCAAGGAACGACTGAGTACAAAATACAGTACAATAACCATCTGCTTTCTACAGTGGAGGAAATATGCTGGTGATCTGATGCTGAGAATAAAGGCAAAGTAATGTACAAAGTCTTTAAAAGAAAATTAAAAAAAAAAATAGAATTATAAAAAATATATATATATATATATATATATATATATATATATATATATATATATATATATATATATATATATATATATATATATATACACACACACACATATACACACACACACATACATACATATACACAATACAAATAAAAACTGCAATTTTTTAGCTGTAAAATTAAATTTTGATATATTAAGAAGAGCCACAATATTTCTGGGATTGAAACCAAGCCTATTCTGTATTTATACTGAGGAGCGAGAGAATAGTTTTAGAGTAAGATCTGCAAATGTAATGTTCATAGAATAGAGCTAAAATATTTTCATGAGGGAGAAAGTGTCTTTCCCAGTCAAAAGTTAATAATTTCAGAATGAAGCAGTCATACTTTAAGACTTTACCAGTCAATATTTTCTTACCTTCATTTCTTTGAATTTAGTGCTGACAGCTTTCCCCCCCATATTGATTTCTATTTCTTAAGAATAAAATTTATAAATAAATCTAAAACATTTTGCCTTTATTCTCTAATCGTCACCAGTACACGCTGTCTTCTGGTATTGGGCCTCATTGCACACATCTCATGGTGTAGTTGTAGCTACAATGTATGCATATCCGCTTGTGGGCGTTACAAATGTTTCCAGCAGATTTTCAATCACATAATTAACATTAAGCTTTGAGAAAACTGGACAAAATTAAGAAAGCTGTGTTGTGGGTGATTGCCTTGTCAGGATTTGGACAGCGTTTCCAACTGGAACAGCAGCTTTCTGTTAAAGAGTTGGAAACTACTTTTCTATCAAATCTCAGCTTTTATCTGCTTCTGTCAGCAACAAGTTTGTTATTCTGAGTCTTCAGTTCTTTTAAACAATAATAATAAAAAAATGCGACGTAAAAGCAATATTTAGCTCCTTTATAGATTTCACCATAAAATGATAAATGTAAGAACTTCATGTAATGTCATGCGTTTGACTACCACAGCCAGCTGTCTAGATGCTGAACACAGTAGCAGGACTGTTCCAGGATAGCAGTCAGCTCTCCGTAACTTTTCTCTCTCCATGTAGGGAGGAGCCTCTCGTTGTTTAGAGCCTGAAGCCTCGGCGTCCCTTCCCGGAGGACGTGGTACAGGCAGGGCCAGCGGCTCTGGATGCGCGTCCTGGTCCTGCGGTCCAGCGTGACACGCAGGACAATCTTCTTGGCTCGAAGTTCACGCAGGGCTGGCAGCTTAAGGCAGGAGAAGACCAAGCCTCGGCTCGGAGACACGTCCAAAAACTCCAGAGACTGAGACTCCAGGGTGTAGGAGATGCCGAGGTTCCTCAGCGGCACCAAGATGTTTAACGTCAGAGACTTGAGGTTAGGCAGGGATTTGATGAGCATCTGCAGCGTTGAGGGAGTCACGCATTTAAAGACCCAGAAGTATTTGAGCTCGAGGACTCGGAGCTGCTGGAACTGCGTGAGCAGCGACACGGACAAATCCGACCAGTCAAAATGTAGGCGCATCTTGGAGATGCGTGGGCAGTTCTGGGTCAGCTTGCTCAGCAGCTCCTGAAAGCGGGTCACCTGACAAATCAAAGACAAAAGAAAAGAAAACAAGTGACACATTAGGTGGAACTTGAACCAGTTATGCAAAATGAGTTAGCCGGTGCTGTCCAGGCTTCTCAGAAAACACCTCTACTCCTTCTGTTCCTCTTACGATAGGGTTTAAATCTACCTCTCCCTATGGATTCATACTCACTCACTATGAAACACATGTAAAAGTGGACTGGTACTCCAAATGTAAAACATATCTTCGTCTCAGTGTTGCACCATGTGGGACAGCAGATGCTATATTTGAGCTTCAGACCTTAAAAGGCTTCAAAACCATCTGAATACTGATGTCATCACACCCTTTATAAAAAATTCAAGCATAAATTCAAACTGAGTAAAAATCTTTAAGAAAATAAAACATCTACAGTTACACGGACCGCACGATACACAACATAAGAATGCATTAATCCTATAACAGCTGCAAAGCGGTTAAAGGTGCTGGGTGTTAATCTGAGCTGCAAGAAGGAATGTGGGGGGATTACACTGTTTGTAGTTTAATCCCGGACACGTTACTGTGGAGGAATGTTTCTGTTACCTGGATTATTCATCTGCTTGTCGTGAAATGCATCCAAACTTGCTGCTGTTTTAGGTCATTTTGAATCAACACATTGGTTGGATTCCTTCATCAGCTAACGCAGAGCTCATCCAAACGGCTGCAGCCATCACGAACAATTATGGACAAATAACCTACGTGCTTCTGACTCTGTTTTATTGCCTGCTACTTTTCGCTAATGTAGATAATAAAGAAACCCCCCCAAACCCTCAATAAGACTGTATGATGCGCTACGATCATGAGGACCCAGGTACAGGGAACCACCTCTTTTCTACCTTCTAGTATAAATCTAATGAACGACTGTGGTGACATGAGGTGTGTAGCTTGTACGCTGTGATGCTCTGACTCTTGGTGAAATTCCAGCTGTTGTTGATGCATGTATCGTCTGTGAATATGATGTCTTTTTTGTTCACCTGACAGTTGCCACAAATAGAATTTCCAAAAAGACAATAAACACTAACTGAAGCACCCTCTGCATCACTTACTGGACTGGCTCCTTATTGCATCACATTTAGGTTTTTTTATTTATTTTTTAAAATGTAATTTGTCTCCTTTTTTCCATCTTTATGGTTTTGTATTTATTTTGCCGAGTTAGGATGTTTTCCATATTTTAATGATAAAAACTGAACAAACTTTAAAAAGGCACAAAGATAATGGCCTCGCTTGGGGAAAAATGGACTAAAATGAACACTCGGTAAATGGGCGTCGACACAGGAACTACCTTATCACATATCAATCAGCAGATTCCTGTGCTCTAATTAGTAGTCGCCTTGAAGTTGATCCTTGTTGAAGTTATTTCATCCACTGAGGCCTGAAATCGCTACGTCAAAAAACACTGCAAACTTCAGTAGAAACCGCAAAATAGGCAAAGCTGTTTGGGGACCCATTTAGAGCCACGTGAAAAGATTTGACTTATGCAGAGTTAACAGAAATATCTATCTGTTATAGACCATGTAGTTATTTGTTTAAGTCAGATGGGATTCTGTGGATTTTTAGGTGGGATGTGCACTGACATGTACAATAGGAGGAGCTGTTTTGGGGTATTTACTTGTTTCCTGTTTCAGGATGGCCTCTGTTAAAATTTGATTGCTAAAAATAAGGACTTCATGCTCTCCTGTACATCATATAATCGTGGGTTTGTGCTCAGACCTCCAGAGAGCAACAATATGCCTGATTCTTTTTCTCTTGTTCTCTTTTATTCTACAGCACAAAAAAGCACAAAATAAAGAAAAAAATGACTACTCATACCTGATATACTGTTTGCTTTCTAGCTTGATATAAAGAAAACTTATTTCTTTCTACCTGAACTAATGTGTAAGGTGGCAGTTCTTAGAAAATAAAACCAGTAGAAACAAATTACCTTGTCCATTTTGGTAATGTTATCCTGGTGGGAACTGGGGCTGGAGTGGACCCTGAGGTCGAGCGGCTCTAAAAGAGTAAAAGTCCAGTTAAGGTCGAGGTGGCTGAGGTCTCTGCAGTGGACATTGTCCAGTAGGTGGCTCAGCAGCTCGCCCCACTTGTTGCAGCGATCCCCCAGGTCGAAGCTGGCCCTCAGCGTGAGCAGGCTGGCCCGGCGGGAGATGAGGTGGTAGGTGTAGTGCTGGACCCAGGATTTCCACCTCTCGAACTCCCGGTTGGAAACGAGCAACCCCTCCTGACCGAGGTGGAAGCCAACACGACGGGAGTAGTCGGCCACCCGCCACAGCTTCCACGAGCGGACGAGGCAGCTCCAGCTTGCGCAAACCAGGGCGCAGCTACACTTATCCACCTCGTTCAGAAAGGACAGGACGTGCAGCTGGCACTCCACCGGCAGCAAGTTGAAGGGGAAGTAGTCGTCCGCTGCTTTCCGCCGGCTGCTTACCGGGACGAGGGTTCTTTTTCGTGGGGACATGATGAACGGTGAAGAAATAATATTCGTGGTCATTGGTGGGGGTCAGAATCTCCACCAGTTGGTTTTGGAGTCAGACTTTGCCATAAACATTGTTGCATCAGTGCCTTAAAGATAAAAACATGAAGCAGAAACAAATACGTTTTTTTTCCAAGTTGCTGATGATAACATGGAATAAAATAATCTCTGCAGGAGCTAGTTTGTGTGATTTTTATACTAAACTATGTGTCTCGTACGCATCATTTATCCTCATCATCAACGCCAATATTCATGTTTATATTCTCGCTGAATTCCTTAAATTCAGAGTGTTAGTAAGAGTTTTTACATTTAACATCATGGAAACGTCCTCAGCTACAGTCTTTGCCAGTCTGGTAAAACTTAACAACGCGGCCTGCCTGATGATGGTTTGTGGAGCTGTTTACTGAACCTTAGTATTCCTGAAAGACTGTGGCTTAATTGCCTTCACCAAGTACGTGAATACCTTCGCTGATTTTCCTAAATCTCACCAATAAATCTGTCATGGGCTCCCTTGGACAGAACAGACTCTAAAGCCTTCTCAGTGTTACAGAATCTTATGGACAACGTAGATTAAGACCTTAAGCACCTTCTCTTTGTTTTCTCTGGTCAATGCCCACAATTTTTTTTAATGTAACTGAAAACAGTTTTATGACACTCGCTGGAGTTCATGAGCATGAAACAAGCTGCTCGAGGCCTCAGTCACCCAGGGCTACAGACCAATAAGTGACCCAGCTGGCAACCACCAAATGGTAAAGGAAACAAGTAGCCAGTGGTACCCCTCAGCCTGCTAGTAGATATGAATTTAATAATCCTAAGTGACTTCCATCTCAAGTTATCGCATTCTCAAGATAGTCAGAAAAATTTACCTCTGACCCCTGACCTTGAGGACGATGTCACTAAGATTCAAACTCGTCTGTTTTTACTAGATACACACATGGTATCAATTTGAAAGTCCTTCATTGCCATTTTCTCGAGTTGTCGCATTCACAATCTTGGGTGTCCCTGTCGCCCATCAGCCTTTTACAGCTGAGGGGTAAAAAGTGTATGAGTGAGTGGTTACAGGAGGCTGATGGCAGCTGCAAATTTCACTGCAGCTTGGAGAGTAAATGGTGAGTTCTTGCAGACAAGTCAATGCCTCCCATGCAAGCTACAAGTGACTGCAGTCACCAATCACAGGGAAGCACAGCTGGACTGGCCATTGGGCATTTGCCGGGTGGGCCAATGTTTTGTTTTTTGTAACAGTATAAACAATGAAAGATGGTGGATTGGCCAGTGTTTCATGATCGACTCTGGGCTGGAGTGGTTACAGCCGAGGTCAGATACACCCTCCCCTTTGCTCTGAAAGCAGTCTTATCACAGACAAACAGAAGAAGATGGTATTGAGGTGGAAAGGAACGCGATTTGTCCCGTACTTCAGTTAGAATGAAAAAGAAAAAGACACAAATCTGGATTTATTTTATTTATCTCTTTACGCTGCAGCTGCCTCTTCTTCTCTCATTCTCTCCCCTCCCTCTCCTGTTGCTACTTCAATCATGAAACTGATCAATGATCAGCTGATCGGCTTTTCTCTCTTGTTTGTTTATCGCCCACTTTGTGCCAGAAAGAGGAAACCAGCAGATGTCACGCTAAACAACAGCAGCACGTTTAAGCTTGATCAGCTGTTGTTAGAATTTATTTAATATTCCCTGTCCTATTTATTAAATAAAAAAAAAAAAAAAAAAAAAAATGACAAAGGATGAACTGAAGCTCTGCCATCACGTAATGTCGCATACTGCTGTTTCTGATGTCATTTAAAAAAAAAAAAAAAAAGAATTTATTTAATATTAATTTCTAGTATCAGCTGATGTTTGCTGGAGCCACAGCTGTAAAAGCTGCTGGTTATGATATCGGTTTGGTTATCTGGTGAGAGGGAAACATGAGGATGAAACCAGGAGATGTCCTTACTGAATCATCAACAGGTGACTGAGAAACATGTTTACCTTTAAGGTGACATGAAGGGAAGTTATGAACCGTTTCTGAGAGACAAATAACACCAGGATCCTTTTCTAAGTAGCTGACAGCTGGTAACTGTGCAGGGGCGGGTCTGGCAAAGTGTTGCCAGGGGGCCAGGTAGGGTATTAACAGGGAGAGGGGGGCACAAAGAAATACTTTTCTTTCTTATTCTCATTTAAAATATCTCGCTTTTAATAAATAATTAATTCTAAATCTTAAAACCAAAGTGGTCATCTGATATAAAATGTATAGAAATCATATATACCAACAAGAGCGTGTACATTACTGTCACAGCAGCATTTGTTTTCATTCAAAGGCTTTATGGCTTTTCCTATAATACTTTGTGGACTGGTCTCTAGTCAAAATGCCCGGGCCGATTTTTTTGTCCCAGTCGAGGCCTGCAGGGAGGGTTTGGTGCACAGCTGCCAACTGGTCAGGCAATTCACATCATTACTCTGTTTCTAAGCCTGTGTGACTGAGGCCTAATCAGTTTGTAACATACAAATGAAGCACTCAAAATAATTAGCCACTTCTACACTACAAATATGTAACATTGCAGTTTTATAAGCCCTGCTGTGGATACTAATATTTTTTAAAGAAATACCAGGCTCATTCTTAAAGATATTGCTTTTTGTCCAACTAAAATTGGCCAGTGGGTCATTTCAAGTTGACTTCTGAGAGATATAAACCATTAACTGTGCCTGTGTGATGATAACGTATAAAGTATAGGAATGTAAACCCAGGAGGAAACACCTTAAATAACAACAACATATAATAGGAACAAAGTCAACCCATTCTGTAAGTTGAAAAGAGCACTGCCAAAATATCATTTTATCTGTCATATGCATCATGCTCTTTCAGTAGTGTATTGTCACATTAAATACAAAGTTTCAAATACTGACGTCAGTGTACCTACAACTAATTCCTGTGAGCCAAAAGGTCAGAGGTCAGCTCTGTTACGCCTTGACAGAATGAGGATATCCGTGTGCCACACCCACCTGCCGTTCAAGCCTCCACTTTGCTTGGTGCAGCCAATCATAAGAAAGGTGCCTTAAGCGAAAAGGAGTCCACAAATTAAATTAAAAAACTAAAAATAAATAAAGAGCAGAAAGACATGCGCAGAACATGTTCCCATTAATTTGTCGTTTTGCTTTAAAGTGCAACTTTATTGCTTTTCCTGGGAAATCCTGTCAAGTAAATGTATTTAAAAACGACACAGGTTGATCAAGGTGCTGCACATAGAGCAACAACCAGGTTTTTGTAACGCTACTACTTCCACATTTAATAACTTCAGATAACGTGCAGGAGTGAAGTTACAGGATAGATCACGTGACAGCGTAACCTGAGCACAGGTGCGCTGAATGTTCCGTTATTCGCCCACCATCACTCATACTTCGCTTCCAGCTTCTCTCAAATGCAACAGGCCAACATTTAGACTATTTCACAGTCTGCGCACTAACACCGCATTGGACATTATGCGCTTGTTTTTTGCGCGTTGCGAGTGGTTACCTTTATGGCGAGCAGACAGCCTCCTTTCCGTCCTCAGTCGTAAAGCTAATCAGCTAGAAGCCCGCAAAAAGGAGACAAAGGAAGTTAAAATTAAACCCAACTGCAGAACATAACTGAGGGTTTTCTAGAAACCATTTCATAGCCAGACGTATTAGCAGCTCTAAAACTTCTGCGGCTAAACCAGAGTGACGGGAAACTGCCGAGAACAGCGCTGAACAACCAGGCCGGCTAGTTAGCTAGCAAACAGCTGAGTTCTGTTGTTGTTTTGTTGTTGTGGATCGTCGACGGTGTCGTCATCAGCATGCGTTCGGCCGCACGTTTTGTTTCTCAACGCTGCACGGCTGGGCGGGGCTTAATGGAAAAAAGAGAAAAGAAAGAGAACTATCTTTAAAATATCGTATCTCCTGAATCATGAAACGTAAACAAAACAGTTACGAAGATATTTTATGAAGCATTTGAGGATCGGAGGCATTGGCTTCAGAGAAAAAACGATAACAAGCGCCCCCCGGTGGCTGGAAGTAATAAAATAAAGTACTGACAGGCTGCCTTAGCTGTGTGTGTGTGTGTGTGTGTGTGTGTGTGTGTGTGTGCGCATGTTTAGACATCTTTGTGAGGACAGAAAAATTGGCACTCGACTATGGTTGTGGGGACCAACAGTCACTTATGGGGACAAATTTTTTTTTATTCATATTCAAGTATTTTTATTCATCTTTAGGCATGAGAAAAATATTTATGCAAGATTTTGCATTTTTCATTCAAAATATAGGAGGATTTCCAGGTGGGGCAGAAGCAGTGCTGATTCCTCTTTCTCTGAAACATCCCCAATAGTAGAGTTGTCACCTGTTTTGACATCAGCCTGTAATTCAGTGCTTCACACTGACACAGTTCATCTCACCTTCCATTGTTCCTAAGGAGAACGACTGAGGAGTCCACAGTGAGAATGTCATACTAATGATTATTATTAATAATTATTATTATTATAATGATGATGATGATGCTGATGAATTACTTAGATTTGTAAGAAACCCAAAGGCACTTTAAACATGAGTAAAAAAACAAAACAAAATGAGATGCCTGTGACAGACAAGGGGACTGTCTTTTGGACTCCTCTGCACTTATTTGTACCTTACCTGCCTCCTGATTATTTTTGAAAGTCTACAGCTGTCTTCTTGCTGCTCCTGAAGCTAGAAAACAGGATGGGAGTGGGATGAATTTACTACTTTTGTAGTTTTCAGTTTTTTAAATACCTTTGTATTCATCGATTTCATTGTTATTCTCAAGTTTTTCCTGCACGCCTATGTTCTTCATGTCTAATGTGTTTCTGTCATATGTTTTATGTTTAGTCAGTTTAGCCTTTGTGTTTAGTTTGGCCTGTCAAGTCTCAGCATTTGTTTTTTCTGTTTTTTCTTTTGTTTTTTGTTTTTTTTAAATAATCTCTTGTCCTAGTTGTGTTAAATGTGATCTTGTTTTGCCAGCTATTACCTTGTGTGTATTTAAGTCCTCAGTTTTCTTAACTCTTTTCTGTGATGTACTGTTTGTCTGCCCTTGTGTTTTGCTGTTGGATTTATTACAGAGCTGTTTTCACTATCGCTGTGGATTTGTTGCTACCATGTAAATAAAGGCCAATCTTCCATTGGTCAGGTTTGCCTCCAAGTCTGGATCTTTGGACTAAATCTACAGTTTGTTGCATCCTGGGAAAGAAAGAAAGCACTGGTGAACTCAGCAATGCAAAAAAGACTTGGAGGTCCACGGCTCATCCACTGTTGGCGGATGATCAAAGAATCATTTCCACGGTGACAAGAAACCCTTTCACAACAGCCAACTGAGTAAACGAGACTGTCCAGGAGGTAGGTGTATGGATATATTTAAGTTTACCACAAAGGGAAGATTGCATGGAAGTAAATACAGAGGATTCACCACAAGGTGCAAGTCAGCACAGTTCATTTGACAGATGAAACCAAGATCCACCTCTACCACACTGATGGGAAGAAAAAAGTATGGAGAAAACATGGAGCAGCTCATGATTCAAAGCATACCTTGGGTGAGCATGGATACCAGTGGCACTGGGACACTACTGTTTATTGATGATGTGACACAGGACAGAAGCACCCGAATGAATTCTGAGGTGTTAACAAACATACTGTCTGCTCACATCCAGCTAAATGCAGTCACATTGATGGGGTGGTGTTTTGTAATACAGATGAATGACCCAAACATATAGCCAAAACAACTGAGGAGTTTATTAAAGCAAAGAAGTGGAATTACAAAGGAGGAAACCCAGGTGATGTCCAAGAGTTCAAGACTTCAGGCTGTCATTTACAGCAAAGTGTTTTCAAACAAATATTAGAAATGAACATTTTATTTTGAGTAATGCAAATTGTCCAAATGCTTTATTCACATTTTTGTGTAATTGTTTTGTTCAGGCCCAATTAAAGCTCAGAGTCTGCACTTCAACTCCATCTAAGCTGTTTCGTTTAAAATTTACTGGTAATGTGCAGAACCAAAATTAGAAAAATTGCCTCTGTCCAAATATTTATGGACCTAACTGTAGCTGCTCTGCTCTGTATTGGCACATGGCTTGAAAAATGAATTCTGTGGTGGTAGCCACCGCTGCCCAAGTAAAGAAATAAAATAAAGAAATATTTCCACAAATATTCCACATTTAAATACTATGTGAACTGAAGGGACAAAAGGTTTTGGAAGGTTTACATCCTGTCACATCTGGCATAAATTAGCAGCATTTCATAAGAAGAAACCAACAGTCAAACATGGTGGTTATTCTAAAGTCAGCACAAAGTCAAACATTAAAATGCAGCAGGTATCTGGAAAATCAGGCTTTTCTATGCTGTTGTGTTGCCATACGTCAAAGGGCAGCCAGTCATGTGGCTGTAATTAACTCTTTCGCCACAAGGTGTCACTGCCAAGATTCCAACAGTCGTGGCAGTGTGATGGTCTGGGGCTGCTTCAGGATCTGGACAACTTGCTGTAACTGCTCATTCAGGTTATGCAGCAGGACAGTGATCACAGTCCACCTCTGAATAGCTCAACTGGTGGTGGTCAGAGGGCCCGGGGGCACCAGTGTCCAGCAGCCTCGCCTCTGTCAGTGCGCCCCAGGGCAGCTGTGGCTACAATGTAGCTTGGCATCACCAGTGTGCGAATGGGTGGATGAGTGAATGTGTAAAGCGCTTTGGGGTCCATAGGGACAAAATAAAGTGCTATATAAATACAGGCCATTTACCATCAATATTATGTTTGTTTGATCTGAAACATGTAAAGTGTGAAAAATATTTTTAAAAAAACATCAGAAATCAGGATGGGGTCAAATACATTTTCATGACACTGTAAGAGTGGAGGAAGGTGCACGCAGGTGAACAACATCTTATGCAAACACTGCAATCTGAAGTCTGTAAGGTGGTGTACAGGGTGAGTGTAGCTGGGCAACATTTTTTAAACACAACCTGTTTTAAGTTTATGAACTATTGCAGTGATGCTGATTCTTTCCCTTGAATCCAGGCTGTGTAAAACTTTTACATAACAACTCAAAGCAGTGAAAGCACACACATTCATTTTCCTCGGGTGATGCAGGAATGTCAGAGAAACAAAACTGAAAGTGTGTGTTGTGCATTATTGTTCCTGCTTCAGGTGCTGATGCTTATAACGGGCTAATCAGGTCTGTATATTTTTTTTTAACAGAAATTAAACTCCTGCCTGACTGTGATTAGAAGAAGCGAGCAAATAACATGTCTTATATACTTGTACAATTTTAATATAATTTGTGTTCAAAATAGTTGATAGATTAAATTTTTTCTGATTCTTTTGAAATAGTTCTCAGAGTGTTAGCACAAGGTTTAAAGATGTAAATCACATTTCTGGGGAAGCCCATACAGCTAGACTCATATTAAAATATCACTCTAAGAACAGAAACCTAATAAAACTTATTACTGAAGCAGTGGAGGTAGTTCGTGAGGATGACCCCAGCCTCAGCACCAAACAAGTGTGTTTGTTCTTTGAACAGTGTCTTAATTCCACATGTTTTACATACAAGGGTCAGTACAGGGAGAAACATGGATGTCCATGGGTTCCCTAGTTTCACCCATTGTGCTCAATTTGTACATGGAAGAAGTGGAAAAGAGGGCTTTGTTATTTTACCCTGGAAGTCATTGACACCTGGGTGAAAATCAAGTCTCAGGACGTACCACAATTCCCTGATTCCATCAACTTGGTGCACCAACACATCAAATTCACCAGGGAGGAAATGAAAAGTGGCAGGTTAGGCTTCTTAGACTGTGAGATTTTCATCAATAATGGGGCATTTAAAAGTTGATGTGTACCATAAACCATCACAAATGGATCAGCAAACGCCGTCCCCACAGATGCAGCGGCCAGAGAAATAGACGAACATCACATCAAGAAGACCCTGGTGTGATTATCCCAGCTGGACATGTGTACCTCATTATTTTATATTTTTCAATTATCTCATAATTTTTTTTTATCACATTTATGTTTTCTCTTTTATATTACAAAGATATGTATTGTAGAATAGAATGTTGAGAGTAGACTAGTAATTGTCTACTCTTTAGAATAGACACTCTTTAATGACATTAAATTGCTTTTATTATTCTAAGAATAATAAAACAATCCCGCTTTCATTTTTCCCTCCTGTGCTTACATCTAAAATGTGTGTATTTGTGGAGGTAATGAGAGCATGAGGGTGGGAATGGATGTTTGTATCTGTGTGTGCCTGTATGTCTGTGTCTATATGTCAGGTTAGGTATCAGATGCCACCTCTCTGGGGACATCTCAGGCCCTCCAAGGTTTGGAGGCCTATGCCCCCCCCCCCACCACCACCACCACTTCCCCTGCCAGTGGCGGACTCCCTCAGGTGTCGGTGCGTTGGTGGTTCTTTGTGTCTGGGGATGGGCGTCCAGGTACACACCGGCTCACTCCTTGGCGGCCGCTTATCGGGGCCTGGAGCCTGGGGCTCGCTCGGGCCACTTCGGAGGTGGGGTGCCCCCGACCTCTCGGCCTGGGGCTCGATCACTCAGGCACAGCTGGCTGCCGGCGGAGCTCACGGGCGCGTCACTGCAACTCCCCCTGGCTTCTGCTCCGCGGCTGCTGAGTGAGCCCTCATCTGGGACTCTCCTCAGCTCTTTCTGGGACAGTGGCGCGGCTGCCCCTCTGTTGGTCTTCCTTGGTCTCTTGTGTTCTGGGGGCCTCTGGATGTCTGGAGTTTTGATCTCCTCCATACTTGCTTCATGCTCTGGAGGACGGGGCAGTGGCCCCCCCACACCCTCTAGCAGATCATTACATGAAGGAACCTTTTAAAAACAAGCGCGTCCATGCTCACAGGTGTACACACGGGTGATCACACCCACAAACTACACCCTTTTTGGCTCCTACCTCAAAGCACACTGTGTTCTGTTGATCTTATGTGCTGCACAATAATGTTTAATATTTAGTATTTACTGTCATATTCCCATATATCATTGTGATGTTGTTTATTATATTACTCTTGTTCTCTTCTGCTTGCTTTCTTTTTTCTTTCTCAGCAGGTGATCCAGGTGATCGATATATGCATTTTTTTTCTCTGCCCGTTCTGTTGGTTTTTGTCTTTTGCCCTTCTCCCCCGTCCCTCTTCTCAGCTGTTTCTCTTTCCCTCTTTCTTTCTCCCCTTCTTTCCCCCAGTCAAGTCTGTCCCGTATTCAGCAAGTGAAAATAAAATAAACAATAAAAGGTGAATCAAATGGACCATTACGGCAAGGCTGGGATGGTCAGTTTGGTAAAGTAAATCCGTTGGGCATCTTTCTTTGCCTTTAGACAACAATTCTGATGGCAAAAGAGCCAAACGGGACAGGCCAAAAAAAAAAAAAAAACATACCCAAAACCTGACATTTTGGAGGCGTCAAATGCCCAAAGCGCCTCATTTGGTTTCTATTGTTGTACACTTAGCCCCTCCTGCATGATTAAGCTCTCCAACATTCAGCCTCTTCAAATGTTTGAGAGAAAATTAAAAAAGATATTTTATACCAGTCTGAAAACAAAAGACTTTTCTCACTCAGCCAGATTTAGCCCAGAAACATTGCCCATGGACATCTGTTGATTGTGATGCTGCATATGTGCTGTTACATTATGAAATACGCTGCACGTATATTTCTCCATCATTAATCATTATTGCAGCATGTGTGAAAACATGACCACATCACCATATTTTAATTGAAGCCTTTTCAGTACACAGCAGACTTTTTGACTGTCATAGCAGGAACAGATTTGGTAGCGATGGCTCATTTCCAACAAACCTCCCAGTAAGCCATGACAGTGAACCACCATGAACAATACCACGACCCTGTAATTACCTCAACTACACAGCACAGTTGTTTTTCGGTGCAATCAGTTACACCTGTGCTTCCCCTGCTATGAAACATCTGCTGTGAAAAAAGCCAAAAAATACAGCTTGGCTAACACCTGTCCTGCACACCTGGATAATCATGTGATTATCCAGTCAGATTAGAATGTGGCGGTACTACAATTGATAAAATCTCGCACACACAGGTCAGGTGCTCCGGTTAATGCTCACATCAAACATCAGAACGGGAAAAAATGTGAGCTCGGTGACTGTGGCGTAATTGGCGGTGCCAGACGGGCTGGTTTAAACACTGCTGATCTGCTGGGATTTTCACAACAGTCTCTAGAGTTAAATGAGAGTGTTTGGAGCCAACTCTCTGTTGGCTCCAAACACTCTGCACAGAGTGGTTACTGAGTTACCATACTCTCTGTATGGTAACTCAGTAACCACTCTGTGCAGCCCTGGTGAGCAGAAAAGCAACTCAGAGTGAAACAACACATTGAGGCAGATGGACTACAACAGCAGAAGGCTGTGTCAGCCAAGAACAGAAATCCGAGCCTGCAGTGGGCACAGGATCAGTAAAACTGGAGATTTGAAGACAGGAAAAAACGTCACTGAGGCTGCAGATGATCAGAATTTGGCATGAGCAGCATGAGTCCACTGACCAGCCTGGCTTTGTTTCAGCAGTCCAGGCTGAATATTGTTGGGAATATTGTTTTGGCACATTTTGGTCCTCTTAAAGAATAAGGAAAGAAAAAATAAAAATAAAAATAAAAATAAAATAAAATGTGTGTATTTCATTACAGATGACTTTTGCTATAGTGAATAAATGTCACTTCTGTTAACTTGTTACGTCAGTCATTCTTAGGTCTGGTTTTGCACACTATTGCAACATGACTGTTTCCCTGATGTTGAACATCATAAGTAATTGCTGTTGCAGTCTTCCTGAGTGTCAGGAAGCGCTGTGTGGCAGACAGGAGGCTATGTAACACTTTCCGGTTAACTCATAAACACTTAAGCACACCCACAGTGACTTCAGAGAAACAAAACTGAGAGTGTGTGAGTGTTGTACATTTTTGCTACCTGGTTCAGATAACACTCACAGTAATCAAGATTACTTTGTTTCATATTTGAAATACATAAGTAATAAGTAATAATATTACTAAATAAATAAATAAGTAATAATAAATAAGCAATAAGTAATAATAATAATAATTAGTAAGTAATATAAGTAAACAGTTTATCAACCACTGTAGTGATACTACAATAAGTCCATTAACCGACACATTGCTCCTGTACCTCCCTAAAATAGACATTATAAAAGCTGACTTTGTTACATAGATTTAATATATGATATAATAAATATTATATAATGAAATAATAAAATATAGACTTTATTATTAACACTTTTCAATTAAATGATGAAAAATTTTAGTGCTATTTCAGAGTAATGAAAACTGAAAGTGGGTGTGATGTGGATTATTGTTCCCTGGTTCAGGTACCATTTACGGTAATTTGTGTCAGTATAAATGTAATATGATCAGGTAGGAAAGGGGAGGGGTTAGAGTGGTCACATGCTCAGGTATGGTTATAAAATCGTGTCAGATCTACTTTACCACTGCTCAGCTCTGCTGCCTCGTAGGTAAGTTTCTTTGTTCTTTGTATGTTGTTTTTGATACATATTAGGGTTAATAATAAAAATCTGAGTTTCTGTGGCAGCTTAGGCAGTGAGGTGAACAATGTAACAAACTCTATGGATCAAAAAAGCATGTTTCAGCTTTCAACTCTACTATTAGAACACAACAAACCCTAATGATTTGGTATCAGCTTATTTGGCTCAGATATTTTCTTGAAGTAAACCTGTTCAGTACCGTAGAGCAGTTATCTTATCTGTCTACACACAGATATAGATCTCTCTGTCTCTTACAGCTACATGTATTAGTGATGTGCGGATCGATCCTGAAATATCGATTCCTCCGATAGCAGTCATTTATGTTCTAGAATCAATTCTCACATTAAAATGTCGATATTATATGTCACCGTTATTGTTAGCCGGTGTTGTGCCAAAAAGTGATTGTCTGCCAAAAACTGATTTCCAGTGTTTCTGTGTATTTTTTTATGTGTAATATCTTTACGTATGTTCGTAAATAGACTTCGGTGAACAGGGGATACAAAGGGGTTACATAAAGAATTAAAAAATTATCTGTTTTTTAAGTATCTTTACAACTTGTACTTACATTATAACCAATCCGGTCCTTTATCCCCACTTAAAATATTTTTACAGAACTATTGTAATATTTGCTGCCATTTCTGCTGTCCTGTTGGGCAACTTACTCTTACAACATACATTTTTAATGTTAATGAGATTTTTTTTACTGCATAAATAAAGGTTATATAAAAGTCGCTGCCAAAAACTGATTGCGGCTTGTATCTTGCTACACGAATGTTGTTTGTGGCTCAAGATGACTTTATGTCATCCATAAGGGATGCATTTGACATATGTTTAACATATTATAGCCCAACAAGTTACTTATAGCACTTTAAATATGAGCAATCGCTTTTTGGCAAATACCGGAAATCAGTTTTTGGCAGACAATCACTTTTTGGCACAACACCTGCCCGGAAACAGCGGGGGTGTCCAAATTCAGAGGCTGCTTCCACCTGAGGACCCTGCCTTCGCGGTCTAAAGAAAGCCGGGTAGTACGTCACAGGATCCCTCGGTGGAGTGAAACTCTGCCGTCTGTTCCTTGCTATCTAAAATATAACCGGGCGCTGGAGTAAACTCTCGACCGTCTCACACTTTCTTTAATTAGTTTTCTGTTTGATGTTTATTCAGCTGTGTGAAAACCCCGGAGGAACCCACCCGACGGATTAATAAAGTTAAATTTAATTTAATCTAATCTAATAACTTTATTCTCAGCCAAACCGATTTACTCACGAACAAATAAAACACTGAAAAAGGCAAACAATAACATTTTTAAGTTATCAAAGTGACTTATATATCATGTTTAACCCGAGTAGCGAAAGCCCGCGGGGGTTTGAAGACGATGTGTCGGTCGGCTCAGATATTTGAAGTTTCCACAGCTACATTCTCACCTGACAATATGTTAAAATGTTTTGGGGTTGTTTTTTTTGGTTTTTTTTTTGCGACCCAGAAAGAGAAATAAGAGTAATATTAAAACTAAGTAGCTGCCGCCATTGTTGGAAACTGGAATTGGCTGGGCCATGATAGGAATTCTGCGATATGGTTTTTCAATTTTGTTGTCCAGGTGGAAATTCGGGAGAATGGTGGCTCCGGGATTCTCCCGGAAAAATCGAGAGGGTTGGCATGTATGGTTGTGGCAACATCACTAACCTCAGAGTAAATCACATCACAGAATATGACGAGCGTATGTTGAGGTGAACTGAAGAGGAGGACAGGGACAGGTGGTGCTAGGGCGAGACAGACCTCTCTCATGGAGTCCTTTAGTGCTGCAAGCAGGCAAGGTGTTCAAATAGCGCACAACTTCAGTTTTTTATTTCTATGTGATGAACTCTGCATTATTAAGTGATAAGAACAAGTAATCTGATGTTCTGTAATCATTATGACGCTATCATTTGAGATACAATAAATAAAATACGTTTTTGTAAAAAGTATCGGTATCGGATCAGCACCCTGAATATTACTTGGTATCGGATCGGAAAGGAAATCAGTGGTATCGCGCATCACTAATATGTATACGTGCATATGCACACACATTAATCACCTCGGGCAATTTTAAAAGAAAGCCTGATAGGACAACACTTTCCTTGCACAAGAAACTGAAACTGTTGAGAGGACAAAAACAAGAAACATCTATAAAAGTAGGTCAGATACCTGCTGCATGTAATTTTACATGGATACAAGAGTATCCATGTGATATGAGAGCTTTCAGTGTGTGGTATCTAACATGCTGTGGTAATACAGGTAATATTTTTTTTCTGTTTAGATTGAAAAATTTTAACAACTTTTTGGGAGAATCCAATCAACGCAAACCAACTACAACCGAAACCACAAATCATCTGAGAGTTTGCCATGGCAAAGAAAAAACCGTCTATCATCCATAAAAAGCAAGTATTTTACATCATGTCAGTCTGGATATTAACTGTAACAGTCTCTAAAAATACTTTTTGGATTCCAAGTGTAGCACATACAGTTAGGTCCTTAAGTATTTGGACATAACACAAATGTTGCAGCTTAGGAATTACTGCCATTTTTATACTTACAGAGTCATTATCCAAATAATTACAGATCTGACTGTATGCACTGTTTTCCCAGGTTAAGATGAACTCATTCTTTCCCAATTATTTGTCCTGTTTCAGGTCAGACAAGTTAATGAAATATTTGAAAAAGACAAGAAAGTCGGCCCGTTACAGCTGCACAGCTATTCGTACCAAAGGTGAGTTAATGAATATAAATTTGTCTTTGAGACTGAGCAAGACTTACATCCCCTTTTTACATTTTAACATTCTGAGCCATGCTAAAGTTTGGTTTTTGTCCTGGTTGATGATTTTTATCTCTTTATATTTCTCTGTTCTGCACATGAGACACAATGCATTTTTAACACCTGTGACAACAATGCTCTTTTCACTCTCTTTTTTTTTAGTGAAAAAAACAGCATTCTGGATCCATAAAAAATATAAAATAAAATATCATCTAAAAACAAAATACATTAAACACCAATTTAGCATCAAAAGAACTAACTTTTTTAAAAATGACTGTGATGAAAAAAATGCTTCTTATTATCAGATCACATGCAAATCTGAAAATTGTATTGATTGTAGTGACTGTTCAGATATAATGACAAAACTTGAAATGCAATTAAATTTATCAAATTTGAAACCCAATGAACCCAGTACTCAGAATTTGGAAGACACTGAACTGTCTGAGAATGACATATTCGCAAACATTCACAGCCACAGTACGAAAAATGGAAAAGAATATTTTGATCTAATTACAAAAATGCCAAAAGAGACAATTCCAATAGTAAATGAAAAAATATTACAGCAGTTGCTCAAAAAATATCTGCAAAATCATAAACATAACCAATGTGCCATTGCCTTTTTTTTCATGAAAGATAATAGGACCATCCTTATTTCTCCAGAATTTAAGGTAGAATATGACAATAATAACAGACACTCTGAGCCACCTTTATGCAATAAAATTGAAATAATTTTAACAAAGATTGGAAATTGTGTGGACAGAATTGTGATTTATACATTCAATAGTCCTTGCTCCAACTGTATGTCTCTACTCAATAAAAAAAATAATTCCTGGCACAGAAAATATGGATTCTCAACAACTATAGTTTTCACAAAATTTTATCCATTTTTAGGTCGAAGGTTTGTAAAATCAAAACTAAATAACTACTCGATTACAGAGTTGTTAGATCCAAATGGTGTATTTTATGGTTTTATTAAAAAATATAAGAAATATCCCTTCAAACTGGACCAATTTAAAAAGGAAACTAAAACTGAAACTGAAACTGAAACTGAAATAGACAAATATATCAATAATATCACTGGAAAAGGAAGAATAAATATATGTCCTGAGAAGCTGAAACGTTGTGTGTTCAAGCTGAATGAATTGGCTTCAAATTTCTTTTGTATAACACATTTACAATGTGGTGAAAACATAATTTCTTCTTTCAGTTTTCCCCCAAATATCCAAAAGAAGTTTTTAACGGACTGGAAAAAACTGGTTGAAAAGAATGCCAAGTCATATATAATAAAACAAATAGAACAGGTTTTCAATGTTAGGTTACTTGAAGTTGTTAACAAAACATCCTCTTGTCCTCTTGTGAGAACAACAGCGCTCTAAAGCTTTACCAAATCCCTTAATTATAATTGCAATTTTAAATTCGATTATACAGAATACATAGCATTACAAAGCATAGAAATCCCTTGTTTAATGCAAAGAAACTGAACCTAAATTTTAGTGGAAACTATTCTGACTTATACTTTCAGTGGTCCTTGTTTGGGTTGTACATCGCTACTTTTCCACAACTACAATCACACAATTTTATGGATAGACTTTTTTTCTATATCACATCATCTGCCAACAGAAGGGGGGAAAATGATTATAACTAAACTGAATCTTCGGTGGCTGTACTTCTGCTGGACAAGCAGACATTTGTCCACTCGAGATTTGTTTACAATGTGGTAAAAATACACTTTGTTCTTTGAAATTTCCTCCATTGATCAAAAACACTGAGACAACTTTTAAAATTTTATTGGAACTGTTGAAAAACTACAGCAATCACACATCTTTGCTGGCTTGGGTTCCTGAAATCTCAAATGAATGCATAAAACTTATCAGTGCTTAAACAGATCCATTTGCAAATGCATTATTCATATTCCTAAGGTAACCACAAACATTTTTGAAATAGCTCAGTCTTTGATTGCTTACTTCAAAAAAGCCCCCTTGCTTCTGAGTGGATGAATACATTGGCCTTTTGCAGAGCTGTTGCGCAAGACAGGTCAGGACTAATTAACATTTCTAAAGATCCTGCTCACCTTTGTTTAAAGATGTTTTAAAATACATTTGCAGAGTTAAATTTTCCCAAGTTTCTCCTTGTTTTCTGTTTTTACACAGTACAAACTTAAAGTAAACTCTGATTTGAAGATGTAGCTTCACAACAGCATGTTCAAAGCTCATCCACTTCCACATCGCCTGTGGTAGTAACATAGTGAAACTTGGCAAGCAGCTGTAATCAGGTCCGAGTATTTGATCAGCAGCTCTTCAATAAAGAAGACTTTATTGAACAGACTGAATTCTAAAAGCAGTAAAAGTTCAGTTTGAGTTTATACTTTAAAAATGCGGTGCAGTCAGTTCGGAGGTGGTAGACTCAACTTTTGACAAGGAGAATGGAGTTCAGCTCTCATCTGACATCAGTATTAAGTTTTGGTTTCAGTTCCTTTTTAAGCTTTCCAAAAGTACTTTGTGTGGTTAGCAAAAGATCTGGTCTGAGTTCAAATACACTCTTTTTACAGAATATAAAACATTCAGTGGCTTTTGTCCCACAGTGAAATGAAAAGCTGATGCACACAAAGATCTATATTCTAGGCGCTTCCATGTGTCTGTGCCTTTTAAAAGTCAGCGCACTGTTGGTCTGTTTGCCCACCCTAAGTGACTTTCTAACTCTGTCGAGTTTAGGACTTTTTTACATCATGTTATGCTTAATTTATGTCACTGCAGTTGTGTCTAATTTCATAGATATTACTCTACACAATGCCTACTACTTTTCATTTCTTTTAATAATCAGTTTCAATTTAATTATTCACTTCACTTTAAATAACACAACCCACTACGTCAAAGCACTTGAAAGTGGGAAGGAAAAACCTCCTTTTAACAGACAGAAACCTCGAGCAGAACCAGGCTCAGAGTGGGGTGAAGGGAAAGATGGAAAGAGTACAGACCAAGAGAGACAGGACAAAAGACACAATATACAAGAGATCCCAAGTTTAATAATTACTAATGATTAAATATAGTAGTGAAGCAGAAACACACGGGAAGTCAAAAAGAACTATATGATGTTTAGGAGCATTTTTTGGATGAACTTGTAATGTTACTAATTATCATTTTATCACTGCCTTCCACAAAAGTAGTCAGGGCACCTCTGCACAAGCTTGATTCACTCATTACAAAACCGTCTCACATGACTTTTTGTAACACCGACTAATTGTGTTATGTGCATCAAGTGTGTGTCTACATATCACATTTTCAGTCATGCAAGAGAAAAAGAATAAAAAAGAAAAAAAAGAAAAAAAAGAAAAAAAAAAAAAAAAAAAAAGAAAAACAGTGCCATGTCAAACACTAGAGAAAAAATAACCATGAATGTTAATGTTATGGTAGTTGTGGGAACAATAGGCCCTTTAAATTGATGATATTATATCTCTATAAATCTAAAATTGTATTTTTTAAATCAAAAATTTAATTATAATATAATAGATTAAAAACATATTTAATTTATTCAAAATAAATGAAAACATTTTTAAAAAGATACATTAAATTATATATCATAGGATGTATAATTTAATACATATTTATATACGTCCAGAGTAACAGCCGTAGACTGCAGTTTGCCGCCTGTCAGGTAGTCAGTAATCCAGGGGAGCTGAACTCTTGAGAGCAAACAGCCTGGTGACTGTAGCGTGCCGAGGGGCTCACGTGGATCTGTGGCTGAATCTGGAGCTGAGACTGGAGGTGTTCAACGAGGACTCCTACGAGGCAGCAGAGCTGATGCGCTGATCATTAATGGCCGAGGCTGCTCACACCAAAGGTGGGTTGATGAGTTATCAACTGTAACAATATCTTGTAGCTTGGAACAGAAAAATCTCATCTTTGTTCTCTGTCTTGCTGCCTCCTCCTGTTGGTTTGTGTGTTAGTGAGTGGCAGGATTCTCCAGTCCAGTGAGCACAGCTCCATCAGCTGGTGGAGTTCAGTCAACACACACTCAGAAAAATTATGGTTCTTAAATGGTTCTTCAGATGTCTTCATGGTTCTTTAAAGAACCATCATACGTCAAAGAACCTTTTTATTTTGTGGATGGTTCTTCAGCTATTACAAATGGTTCTTTAAAGAACAAAAGGTTCTTTATCCTTAGCAATCTAAGTTTGATGGTGTAAATGGCATAAATATTTATTCACTATAATGAGGCTGTGAATTATACTGTGTGTTTTCTTTGTGTGCATGTGTGTGCGAAGGGGAAGGGCGGGATACCTGGCAATTACCCTTTAAGAGAAGATGGTAGGAAACTGAATATTCAAATAAAAGTTAGAAATATTTGCAAACAATAGACACAATACACACATTCAAATACTGTACTTTAGTTTTAAATTTTAATAAAGCATTACTATTTTCTACTCCAAGGCATTACTTTTGAGATTATTATATATTTTTGAAAATATAGCATAATGATAATACTAGTTATTGTAAACTTTACAAACCACCCAGCAGTATGTAAAGTCAAATTATAAAATACAAGTAAATAACAATTTGTTACAGGAAAAATGATTCTATGTTTCTTTACCTTCTTTTAAATGTACAAAGATGCCTTTTGTCTGCCCTCTCCCTATGGTTAGATTAGTTTAGAATTATCTTTTTAGACTTTCTCAGCAAAGACATACTGTTTTGGGACATATTGTTTTAGATTGTTTTATCTCTCACAGCCTTCTCCCAGCTCTCTGCTGACGAGACTAGCGCCACATATGGAGTTGTTTATTTTATTTGTTTTGTATTTTCTTATCCTGTTCTCACTGTCTTTCCTATAAAAATTACCAAGCCACTGTGCATGGTGTGAGTTGTTCTTAGCAGCTCACCCGTGTACACGTTTGATAAAGAAAGTAACTTTGTCTCATTGTGTCTTTATTTCTCCTGGGTCTTTTACAGAGTTTTCCCCCAACATTTCTTGGTCCTTCGGAGCCGGAGCGCCTCCATCGTGTCCCATCTCCGTGACCAGTCCACGTTGCTCGTCTGTCGACAGCCCACACACTAGGTGTGTGGTCAAAGACCAAGGGCGTTAAATTCGAGTCTTGGCCAACGTTCTTAGAAAGCGACCCACGGTGGTGGGGCCCGATCGAGGTGGACCAGACCCGGCGACACTGACCAGGTAGATACAGACACACTGACACAATCTTGCGTAAAATCGTATTTTAAATTCAGGGAATTTAAAATAGCGAAAGTAGCTCGTCGCGACTGGAAGCTCCCCACTTCTGTGGGTTTAAAGTAGCTCGTCGGCTGGTAGCTTGGAGCTCGTCGACTGGAAGCTCCCCACTCTTGTGGGTTAGGTTTGGAGCTCTGGGTAGCTCCCCCAGCTGGGTCAAGGGAATAAGTAGCTCGTCTACAGAAAGACTGGCAGCTCCCCTTATGATAAGGGTTCCGATCGCGCGAATAAGTGTGAATGTGAATGTATGTGTGTGTGTATTGTTTTAATTAACGGAGCAAGCTGAATTTTCACGGTCCAATAAGAGACTGAGCTGCTCCTACTGTGTTTTTCTTTTACTGCTGTTCACTGACGTGCTGGTGAGTTGAGAGAACGGTCGAGTTCCGTCTCGTAAAGTTCACACCGCTTTTGGAAATAGTCCGAAAGTAGAAGGGCGTGTGAGCAACCACTCTCGTCTCTAATACCAGCGAAGGTGATAGCAGCTGTATCGTGTATATATTACTTAATAAACAAAAATAAGTAAATACATAAATAAGATGGGTAATCAAGCAAGTGAAATTAAAACTCATTCCTGCTGACGAGCAGTGGTGAGAAAAGAAAAGTCCAGACGCCGGACAAAAACAGTGTCTGTAAACTGAGAGATTTAAGAAAACAAAATATAAACAGTCAGAAGAACAGAACTCAACTGCCAGTTTAGTAAAACCAGAAGACGAGACACTGTGCAGTTCCCACAATCCTTTTAGTAAACCATCACTCACTCCTGCAGCCGCATCTGCAGCACCACCCATATCAGGAAGAACATAATAATCCTTTATTAAGTGAAAACTAGAGATCACAGTAGTTTTGTAGTAGTTTAAAAGGGTTGAAAACAGACCCCACTGAGTAGATATAAATATAAAAAGTACGAAATAAAGATAAACAAAGGGAAAATTACAGTAGAAATGATCTTTAGAGTATTTGAAATTAATAATAGCAAGGATAACAACCTGTAAAGTGATATTAACAATGAAACACAGTTGGCATGATGACCATGCCCAGCATGTATAAAATGAATATAAAGCAAATAATTCACACGAAAATATTTTAATAACATAAATAAAGTATATTAAGGCTGTGTCATTGTTCAGCCAAGGACAGTGTGTGAAAAGGTAACTGTCTCCACCCTGGGAAAAGGATGATACTGCAGGTCATCTGAAGCCCTTGATGGATACAAAATAAAATATAAATAATATATTATAATAGAACTGCCTGGTCCGCCATGCAACAGAGAGAACAAATGTGACCGTAGATTGGATGAATTCAAAATTATCTGTTTGCTGAATAAGATGATCCTAACTATCAAATTGGCTCAGTAGTAGTATAGTGGTACACACTGATAAAATATTATAATATGCTATTGCTGTTATATAAGACAAAGAGGATAATATTAACAATGACAATATTAATATGAAGAGGCACCTTAATCGGTTATGATGTGAGGTGGATAATTGTTAAACAGTAGTCTGCATCAAGCTTAAGGTTTGCTGAAACTCAGTGTAATGACATGTGAGATGAAGACAATACGGAGAATAACTAAACTAATGAAGTGCATAGAGGCACTTGACCAGCTTGAAACTTATCATCCTAGAATGACACATTGCTGAGATATAGAGCACACCTATAATAACAACCAATAAGCAAAACCCTGTAGACAACAGCTAAAACTACAGGATTGAGAAGCTGAATTAAATATGTAGACACTGCTAAGCTGATGAGCATGTTCCACATTTTCTTTTCTTTTTATTTATTTGTTTCTTTTAGAGCAGAAGCTGCTGTAACACACCCAAAGAAAGACTCTAGGTCTCACCAACCGTCTCAGTCGTGGGCAAAAAGATGACAGTCAATAAAATTCTAAAAGATAATTTATTGACGAAAAATATATCAAGAGATAAAAGATAAAACAGTCCAGTGTCCCACTTAAGAATTGTATAAAAACACACAGTCCCAAGGCCAGAGCCAGCTATGCCACACGGCCAAGTTGCACTCCACATGTTGCCTTTAACAGGGTTAGAAGTCGTCCTTGGAGACCCACCACCCTGCAAGCATATAGTCAGTGGTCACTCAAGCCTCTGGAACTCTGCTGCCTTTAGGCTGTGGCATATAATAGGCCCTGGACTGCACAGAGAGACAAAACGACACACTTAATATAAAATTCATAGCGCAAAACCCATCCATCCCAAACATATCTGATTTCATCACATTACATACCTGCACAGAGAGACAAAACAACACAGCAGTGTTTGTAGTGTGGGCTATAAGTAGACCAGTGTATCAGTGCAGTCAAGTACACCTGCCTCTAATTAGTCCAACCTCATTCCAGCCATTGGCTCACCAAAAATGTGACACACACAAAACCACTCCCAACCCAGTGGAACTTCACACAATAATATGGAGCTGAATTAACACAGGCACATTAGTCTACTATGTTACAAGCTGCATGCTATTAAAAGCCAACATATGCAGACTTCTGCCTTGTTCGGGTGGCAGCATTTTTCTTTTTTCTTTTGTGTCCTGACACGTTTATGTTTTTTGGTTTTGTTTGATTATTTTGTTGGTTTTGGAAATGAATTTAAACGAACTTGTGACCATACTTGAGAATCACAGTGACACATAGTGATTAGGCATATGATTGAAAAATGCCTAGGTTTAGAGCTGTGAGCAATGCAAAGTTAAATATATATATTTGTATAAATGGGAAACAACCCTAACTTGAAAGTTTGAAATGTGTGAGATCCATGCATTGTTTGAAGAACTAGAAATTATCTTAAACTGCCTTAAGTGAAAATGTAGAGTTGCATCTATTCTCCCAAACAAAAAAAACAAAAAAACAAAAAAAGGGAGAAGCATTCTGTAACTTAAAAATAAGGCTGACTGTTGACAACAGACTAAAACACTAATTCGCAGGTGGCTATCAGGAACAGAGAGGCGAGCAAAGTCACAAACACCAAGGCCGCAGACAGCCACGCAGAAACAGCAGATAACATAGAGACAACGCCTGCTAGAACCGTGGAGAGGAAGGTCACTTCACACGAGATTGTTGCGCATGTCAAATACACAAAGATAAACAAATAACCATTTATATAGACAGCCAGTATGTTTTCTCTGCTGTGCATCATTTTGCAAAAAATCTGGAAAACCAGAGGAATGATTACACCAACTGGCAAACCAGTTCACCATGCCAACCTCTTACAACGCCTACTGACTCTTTCATTACTACAGGCAACAATTTTGCTGACAGAGCAGCAAAATAGGCGGCACAACAGGCAAACATCACATTGATGGCAGTGAACACACATCAGATTCCACTGGATGTGTTGAAAAATGAACAAAAAGCAGCAAGCACAGCAGAGCAGGCAAAATGGCTAAAACACGGTGCAGTTCTGACAAACGACTTAATGATGTGTTATGGCAAGCCAGTGTTGCCAAAATTCCTCCACAAAATGGCGGCATTAGTGACTCATGGCTGTACGCATTTGTCAACGGGGGGACTGACCAGTATTGTCAACTCTCATTTCTACACTGTAAATTCTACACAATACTCTCATTTCTACACTGTAAATTCTACACTGTAAATTTTGAAACCTCAGCAAAACAATTTGTCAGAACATGCATGACGTGTCAAAAATGTAATGCTCAGGGAAACCTGAGACCACACAATCCATATGGACTTTATTGAGCTAAATGAATGCCAAGGGTAAAAATACACCCTAGTGGTTATAGATGTATTCTCAAAGTGGCCAGAAATCTACCCAGTGAAAAAGGCAGATACAATTTCAGTAGCAAAATGTATGTCTAAGTTGTAGGAAAATAAAGAGATGATTGTAAATGACGAAGAATGTAATGATGTCTATCAAGTGTCTTGCAGATCACAGCCCGGTGACTGGGTTCTGATCAAAGTGCTCCAAAGGAAAAACTGGAGCTTGCAAAATAGCGGAACGACCATCTTGCATCCATCAGAGCCAGTAAGTGAAGCCATCTAAACACAGCTGACGGCAGGCTCGCCCACTTGTTGTGATCTCGCCCGGTGGAGGGGTCAGCTTTCCTGGCCGGGGGGTCTACTCGCGACAGGAGGGTGTGTCCCGTCGTCATGAGGTGGTGGCTCTTAACAACTGCAGCGGCCCTGACCATGGCCGGGCTCCTCACCTTTGCTTCCGTGAGGGACAACAAGTCACGTTATATGGAGAAAAGGCAGACACTGTATGACAAAGGAAAGTACACCAAGTTTCCCCATGGCTATGCCACTAATTTCTGGTGGCAGTTTATGAACACTACAGCTTACTTGAATAATAAAACTGACTGCTATGCAAATACATATACACTTTCTGCCCACCAAGGAACGAGAGGAAGTGTATGGACTGTTCACTCAACGAAACCTGTGCCAGTAACGCGACACTGATGAGCCTCAACTGTCGCTCCAACTACAGCTACCGAATGATACTACAAACAAAGACTCATTACCAGACAGGATGTGCACGGACGGCACCAAGCAGTAAAGGAACCAGAGTTTCGCATCTGAGGAGGAGTGAAATTCTTACAGAGCTTGATCCCCGGCATTGGAGTTGCCGAGGTGCGGGATCATGTGGAAATCAACCGATATGCTCTGCTACGACACATCAACTTAACTAAGGCCCTGGAACCGCCTTAGCAGGAGAACAGCAGGCCATCAGAACGATGGTGCTGCAGAACAGACTGACACTAGACCTGCTAACAGCATCACAAGGAGGAGTTTGCAAGCTGATCGGGGAAACATGTTGCACTTTTATCCCTGATGGATACGAAACTGGAGGAGACATTTATGAAACTTTGCAGAATTTGTCCATTCTGCAAAAATATGTCACTGACCACACATCTGGAGCAGCTACACCGCCATGTCTAAGAGTAATGATTTCAAAGATGATAACAACTACAATGACTGCTTATGTTGCCGTGCCTAAAGAAGAACAGCATCCCGTTGCAATTCTGTTAGAGGAGAACTTGTAATAACTGCTAATGAATGACGTGGTGATTAAAAATGACTTCTGCCTTTTTCAAGTGATCATGCACTGATTAACACATTAGTAGTTTATGCAGGTACAATATAAGGTTTTCACCCTTTTATTTTTTGAAGTTCTCATCCTTTATTTTTTGAAGTTTTCATTTTAAATATGAAGTTTTCATTATTTTACATATAAAGTTTTCAATTTAAGGTTTGCATCATTTTAAGTATAAGGTTTTCATCCTTGTATTTTTTGAAGTTTTCATTTTACATATTAGGTTTTCATCATTTTTAAATATAAAGTTTTCATTTTACTTTTCACCCTTTTATTTTTTGTAGTTTTCGTTTTAAAATATAAGGTTTTTATCTTTTATTTTTTGTAGTTTTAGTTTTATTATTTTTTCTTGTTTATTCCACTTGTTATTTCATTTACTATGATTTTCATTTACTATGTTTTTCTTTTTCTTTTTATTATTTTATTTTGTTTTAATCTTTAGACCAAATGATTTCCATTTCTGCTATGCTGACATTTTGAAAATTAAAAAATTGCTTAAGATACTTAATAAATAACCTTCACAGACAATTGTTGTATACATTTAAAATAAGTTAAAACAGGAGGGAATGTTACAGGAAAAATGATTCTATGTTTCTTTACCTTCTTTTAAATGTACAAAGATGCCTTTTGTCTGCCCTCTGCCTATGGTTAGATTAGTTTAGAATTATCTTTTTAGACTTTCTCAGCAAAGACATACTGTTTTGGGACATATTGTTTTAGATTGTTTTATCTCTCACAGCCTTCTCCCAGCTCTCTGCTGACGAGACTAGCGCCACATATGGAGTTGTTTATTTTATTTGTTTTGTATTTTCTTATCCTGTTCTCACTGTCTTTCCTATAAAAATTACCAAGCCACTGTGCATGGTGTGAGTTGTTCTTAGCAGCTCACCCGTGTACACGTTTGATAAAGAAAGTAACTTTGTCTCATTGTGTCTTTATTTCTCCTGGGTCTTTTACAGAGTTTTCCCCCAACACAATTGCAGAACAGAATGTCAGTGTAATGGACACAGACTTCGTTTTGACAAAGCACACTGCTTAGGTAAATGATCTGAGTAGTTGTTCATCACTGATCAATTTGTTAATATGTGTTTCGAGCCAAATAAATGACAGGGAGAGAGAGAGTGACGTCAGAACAGGTCATACTGTAACCTCCCGGGAGCAGACGGAGGGGGTCAGTCGTTGGGATGCGCATGCGCAGACAGAGTGTGCGAGCGGCGGGCCTTGACCTTCGGGAAAAAAAACTCACGGACGGTGACAGCGAAACGGATAACAGTCTTCAGTACCTGCTGGACTTTGAAGCTGTGGATTCTGGGACTGTTAGAAAAGGTAAAACATTTTCATTAAAACCTTATTACTGTTTTGTTTTTGTTACTCGTCATTGTAGCTTGCTGTTAATGTTGTACTAACAGTAGCGATTAGCTAGATACGTTAGCCGTTGAGGTCAACGCAATTTAGTATCCAACGGTTTTCCTAACAAAACCACTGTTATAATTAAGTGAAGGTGCTCTTAGCTAATTTGAACCTTTGGCTTCTAAAATATGTGGTTCAATTGCGTGCTGCGTACATAACCTAATGTCAGCTAGACCGAAATTAAAATTTAATATATTGTTAAAGTCACTAAAATGGCGCCTGAAGCCTGTTGTGACGTGAGCTCTGTGTCTGCTCTAGAAACTCTTGAAATTCTGTAGATCTGAGCCGTACATTAAATACTCACATGAACCTGTACTTTGAATTCTGTATGAGCTGTATAAAATACAGCTATGCATAAGAGTTTTGAATGAATAATTAGATTAGATGACTCTTTATTGTCTAATCGAATTATATAGAAATGAATAGAAATGTGACATGAGAAGGTGTGTCTTTGACTGTTCCTGCATAACTTAGTTTCGGACTAGTTGACAAGTTATGCTCCGGTCATTTGATGTTTCCAAGGTAGATGTTCTTTTGTAATATAGTTAATTTTTTTGTATATTTCATTTATCCACCATCATACATCATACATACAAGCTAAGAAGAGGTCGTTATACTAACAAGAGGTATCAACGCCGGGCCAAAGTTCAGCACATGGTTAAAGTTTGTAGTCCAGCCAGGGTGTAAATATCACTCAGCAGCCAGAGCTGAAGCAGGTAGCATCAACACATAAATCTACTCTACCCGGCTTAAATCACAAGAGCACCTCTAACCAAAAAGCTGTAGATTTTTCTTGTTTGCACAAATTAATCCAGATTCACATTAATTGTGTTCACAGCTCCAACAAAATGAGGAAGAGGAGGGGGAGAAACACAATTAGGTTGAATTACAATTGGATGGAAGGCGAGGACAAGGAGAAGGAAGCTTAGGATGAGGAGGAAGAAAAGCAGCAGGAGCATCTTTAGGGATCCCTATGATGTCATTGAGGTTGGTTTCATTAATATGGTCCTCTCACAAAGAACGATGACTTGTTTTAGTTCACCTACTTCCTGTATTAAATAGTGATGTGCAAAATGTTGTGAAAAACCATGGAGCAGGTACGTATAGTGCATCTGCAGGTAAATGAACATCAAATCTCTAAGACAGACTGAAATTTGTATATTTATCACCCTTATGATAAAACCCATGTCAGCCATTGGTTTATGGACTTTGTATTTTGAAGCCTCAACATTTGCTTTCTTGCTGTTGCTATGTTGGGACCATATTAGGATGAGGGATCAGAATCTGGAGTCATGCACACTATTGTTTCATTTAGTGTGTATCCATAAGATTCGTACAGCAGATCCAAGTTGTGCCTTGAAAACAGGAAAGTCGTCTGCATAGAGGAGAACTGTAATAGCAGGCTTGTAAAAAGTGAGGCTTTGTGCTCTCGTTTTACTTCTGTCACCCTGTTTTGATGCAGATTTCACTTGAAATCAGGCAAGAACTGGACTTATTTTTTTATGTGTTCTTGTGAATTGATTGTGTATCGCATATGTTTGATTTGACTTTCTGCAAGACAACAGTTGTCCGCTGGCCAAAAAAGTTTTCCAAATACCTCCACGTGATCTAGCCTGGATTTAGAAAAGAATAGCAAAAAAATCTGCACCTCCTGCTTCAGATGCAATTTGTGTTTCTGTGTTCAGAGGCAGCGGCGAGAGGGGAGACCTCGGCTCATCCAGCTGGAGAGCCTGACCAGGAGGAGTCGAACATTAACTGAGCTCTTCCAGGGCACCCTGCAGACTCGGCTGCTGGCATCGGCGAGGGATGACGTGAACGCCAAACTGGAGTCCATCACAGGTCAACTGCAGGTATGCGAGTCAGACCTTCTGAGGAGGGTTTCACTTTTCTCTTCTTTATAATTGACTCTTTTCTCGATCTCTTTCAGCTCCTTGTCTCAGAGTGGGAGGGATTTGAAGCACAAAGGGAGGAACTTGTCATTTGGTTGGCTGATATGGATGTGAGGTTGACCAGCTGACAGGAAACACCAGTGAAAAACTGAAACAACTGCAGGTGTGGGCTTGTTTTGATATGACATATACAGGGAGTGCAGAATTATTAGGCAAGTTGTATTTTTGAGGAATATTATTATTGAACAACAACCATGTTCTCAATGAACCCAAAAAACTCATTAATATCAAAGCTGAATGTTTTTGGAAGTAGTTTTTAGTTTGTTTTTAGTTTTAGTTATTTTAGGGGGATATCTGTGTGTGCAGGTGACTATTACTGTGCATAATTATTAGGCAACTTAACAAAAAACAAATATATACCCATTTCAATTATTTATTTTTACCAGCGAAACCAATATAACATCTCCACATTCACAAATATACATTTCTGACATTCAAAAACAAAACAAAAACAAATCAGCGACCAATATAGCCACCTTTCTTTGCAAGGACACTCAAAAGCCTGCCATCCATGGATTCTGTCAGTGTTTTGATCTGTTCACCATCAACATTGCGTGCAGCAGCAACCACAGCCTCCCAGACACTGTTCAGAGAGGTGTACTGTTTTCCCTCCTTGTAAATCTCACATTTGATGATGGACCACAGGTTCTCAATGGGGTTCAGATCAGGTGAACAAGGAGGCCATGTCATTAGTTTTTCTTCTTTTATACCCTTTCTTGCCAGCCACGCTGTGGAGTACTTGGACGCGTGTGATGGAGCATTGTCCTGCATGGAAATCATGTTTTTCTTGAAGGATGCAGACTTCTTCCTGTACCACTGCTTGAAGAAGGTGTCTTCCAGAAACTGGCAGTAGGACTGGGAGTTGAGCTTGACTCCATCCTCAACCCGAAAAGGCCCCACAAGCTCATCTTTGATGATACCAGCCCAAACCAGTACTCCACCTCCACCTTGCTGGCGTCTGAGTCGGACTGGAGCTCTCTGCCCTTTACCAATCCAGCCACGGGCCCATCCATCTGGCCCATCAAGACTCACTCTCATTTCATCAGTCCATAAAACCTTAGAAAAATCAGTCTTGAGATATTTCTTGGCCCAGTCTTGATGTTTCAGCTTGTGTGTCTTGTTCAGTGGTGGTCGTCTTTCAGCCTTTCTTACCTTGGCCATGTCTCTGAGTATTGCACACCTTGTGCTTTTGGGCACTCCAGTGATGTTGCAGCTCTGAAATATGACCAAACTGGTGGCAAGTGGCATCTTGGCAGCTGCACGCTTGACTTTTCTCAGTTCATGGGCAGTTATTTTGCGCCTTGGTTTTTCCACACGCTTCTTGCGACCCTGTTGACTATTTTGAATAAAACGCTTGATTGTTCGATAATCACGCTTCAGAAGCTTTGCAATTTTGAGACTGCTGCATCCCTCTGCAAGATATCTCACTATTTTTGACTTTTCTGAGCCTGTCAAGTCCTTCTTTTGACCCATTTTGCCAAAGGAAAGGACGTTGCCTAATAATTATGCACACCAGATATAGAGTGTTGATGTCATTAGACCACACCCCTTCTCATTACAGAGATGCACATCACCTAATATGCTTAATTGGTAGTAGGCTCTCGAGCCTATACAGCTTGGAGTAAGACAACATGCATGAAGAGGATGATGTGGACAAAATACTCATTTGCCTAATAATTCTGCACTCCCTGTATTTGATATGAAACATACGTCAGAGACATTATCCTAAACTGGACTAACAAAGGACCATGAGTACAACATGAAACGTACATTACATGGCGTAATGCTAAAGTTCATTGATCATTTTAATCATAAACTTGTTGTTGAAATATTTTTACTAAACATGCAAACATCTGCTGATGAAAATGTGTTGATTTATTGGTCTGTTATGAAGCTATTGCTATTTCTAATGTGTTTTATCACTTTCTGATGTTTTATTAATTAAACAATACATGTATTGTTGTGTTATCTGTAGCTATAGTATTTATATATATATTTATTTATAGTATAGCAAATATATTTAATTATTACTGTTTAAAACACTAATATGTGACATGTATTAGTAGTGATGTTGTGCCGAGGGTTAAAATGCCTTTTTGTCTTTTGGTAACTACAAAATGATAATAAACCATTAATATATGTCTATGCTGTGCTCGTATTTATTTTTACCCTACTCAAATTCAATTTCCATCCATCCATCCATCTTCATCCGCTTATCCGAGGTCGGGTCGCGGGGGTAGCAGCCTAAGCAAAGAGGTCCAGACCTCCCTCTCCCCAGCCACCTCCTCCAGCTTGTCCGGGGGAATACCAAGGCGTTCCCAGGCCAGCCGAGAGATATAATCTCTCCAGCGTGTCCTGGGTCTGCCCCGGGGCCTCCTCCCGGTGGGACATGCCTGGAACACCTCGCCCAGGAGGCGCCCAGGGGGCATCCTTGCCAGATGCCCGAACCACCTCAGCTGGCTCCTTTCGATGTGGAGCAGCAGCTGCTCTACTCTAAGCTCCTCCCGGATGGCCGAACTTCTCACCCTATCTCTAAGGGAGAGGCCAGCCACCCTTCGGAGGAAGCTCATTTCCGCCGCTTGTATCCGCGATCTCGTTCTTTCGGTCACTACCCACAGCTCGTGGCCATAGGTGAGGGTAGGGACGTAGATCGACCGGTAAATTGAGAGCTTCGCTTTTACACTCAGCTCCCTCTTCACCACGACTGACCGGTGCAGCGTCCGCATTACTGCAGCCGCAGCCCCAATCCGTCTGTCGATCTCCAGCTCCCTTCTCCCATCACTCGCGAACAAGACCCCGAGATACTTGAACTCCTCCACTTGGGGCAGGAACTCATCCCCGACCCGGAGTGGGCACTCCACCCTTTTCCGGCTGAGAACCATGGCCTCAGATTTGGAGGTGCTGATCCTCATTCCCGCTGCGTTACACTCGGCTGCGAACCGCTCCAGTGCGAGCTGGAGGCCCTCACCCGATGAAGCCAACAGAACCACATCATCCGCAAAAATCAGAGATGAGATTCTGAGGCCACCAAAGCGAAAGCCCTCCGCCACTTGGCTGCGCCTAGAAATCCTGTCCATAAAAATTATGAACAGAACCGGAGACAAAGGGCAGCCTTGGCGGAGCCCATCACCCACCGGGAACGAGTCCGACTTATTGCCGGCAATGCGAACCAAGCTCTTGCAACGGTTGTATAGGGATTGAATGGCCCGTAGCAATGGGCCAGACACCCCATACTCGCGCAACACCTCCCACAGGACGCCCCGAGGGACACGGTCGAATGCCTTCTCCAGGTCCACAAAACACATGTAGACTGGTTGGGCAAACTCCCATGCACCCTCAAGTATCCTCGAGAGGACAAAGAGCTGGTCCAGTGTTCCGCGACCAGGACGAAAACCGCATTGTTCCTCCTGTATCCGAGGTTCGACTAGCGGACGAACCCTCCTCTCCAGCACCCTGGCATAGACTTTCCCGGGGAGGCTGAGGAGTGTGATCCCCCTGTAGTTGGAACACACCCTCCGGTCCCCCTTCTTGAAGATGGGGACCACCACCCCGGTCTGCCAGTCCACAGGTACTGCCCCTGATCTCCACGCAACATTGCAGAGACGTGTCAACCAAGACAGCCCTACAACGTCCAGAGCCTTCAGGAACTCGGGGCGGACCTCATCGACACCAGGGGCTCTGCCACCAAGGAGTTGTTTAACTGCCCCAAAGAACCATTTCTTGATGGTTCTTTGGGGCACCTTTAAAGGTTCTTCAATGAACCACTGAAAGAAATGGTTCTTCAAAGAACCATTGTTTGAAAGGTTCTTTGTGGCACCAAAAAAGGTTCTTCTATGGCATCAGTCTAAAGAACCACTTTTGGTTCCAGTTGGCACCTTTATTTTTCTGAGTGCACCTGCTCTCAACAACCAGCAGTGTGCTCAAACATCGGTTTTTCCTCCATCCTACACGATGTTTTACACTCCAGAAGCAGTAAATCAGGATTACATCACCTCTCTGTAGAAGGAAACTCTCCTAGTTTCCTTATTTTGGATTCTTGTCTCCTTCTCAGTTCCTTCCTGGTGTGTGTGCTGGACTGGATCCTCTGGCTCTGTGCCATCCTTTACTTAATAAAAATCATTGAAACTTGTGTCACTCGTCTGAGTCTGCATTTAAATCCATGTGTTCTGGTTCTCTATGTCAAAGATGTGAGCCACAACCACAAACCAAACTAAATTTAGTCCATAAAGGCAAAAATTGCAAAGAGAATGGGTATGAAAAATCTATAGTAAAACAAAAGCCTGAATGTTTGTCAAAAAGATGGAAAATTGTATGAAGTCCTCTTTGGGTGGGTGACTATAACCTACTCACGGTGGCTCTGGAGGAATAGATCCACCCAGAGGGAGCAGAGAGGCTTTTCCTAGATTGAACTAACTGTAAGAACCTCAAGTTCCTTCACTTGCCAAGAAGCTAAACCCAAGACAAGCCAGGTGGGCTCATCTTTAATATATTTAATTTCACATGTCATGTTGACCATGCTGTAAGAACACAAAACCTGATGGTTCTTCCAGCCTGCTGCTTTGTGGAAGTCGTTACCTGGAAGAATGAGGAGAAGGTCAGGCAGACTCTGAGGTGTCTGTCAGGAAGAATGCAAAACTTTCTTTGATGGACTTTGATGGACTTACAGCAGACCATTAAAACTGAGGTTAAATATTCAGCCTCACCGATTTGTTCAAGTACTCGGCTGTGCCTCATTACAAATTTGAGGTTCTCGCACTTTTCTACACTGCAGTTCGCAGTTCAAGTTAAAATATCCTTCTTCTTCCTTTTGGAACACATTTAGCTTTATCTATTCAAATAACTGACAAAGCATTAAAGCACACCCACACAGGTTTTTCTCGTGATGATGTCAGGGATTTCAGAGAAACAAAACAGAAAGTGAGAGTGTTGTACATTATTGTTTCCTGGTTCAGGTGATAATTCTCACTGAGGGCTAATCAAGATATAATATCTGGTGTGTTTTTGAATGCTTAAATGATTCAAAGTTTAATGCTGAGTGGCTTAAAAAAATTAATCTGAAAATGATAAAAGGACTGGATTGAGAATGAGTGAAAAAGCAGCCAATGACCCAAAAAATAAAAAAAATTGAAAGACCTTCAGAAAGCCTGATGAACTATTACTCAAGACCACTTAAAAAATTTACAAGAACGGCTGGTTGGCAAAAAAAAATATATATATATATATATATATATATATATAAAGAAATGAGGAGCAGGTCAAGACTTTTGCACAACACTGTCCTCATATCGACTGATCGAAGGTTTCCAGCTGGTGCTACAGAACCTTTACAGAACCAGATACTTCACCACACAGAGCATCTTTACTTCCTGTCGGCTGATGAACCGGAGACCATGGAGACCAAGTACAGCAACGTGTCCCTGGCATCATTCATTAATCCTCCTCAGCAGCTGATTCTTCTTTGTAGTATAAAAGGATGTCAAGAGATTTATTCTAAAGACACTTCTTCAGCTGAGAGTCAGAGAGTAGAAACACACACGCTGCAGTTTTTACTTGCAGAGCGCTCACACCAGAGTGGGGGCCCTGCGATGTGCACTCTGTTCTTGCACTTGTCTTTATTTATATACAAAAATAATACAACGGTGAATATGTCTATTGATAGACAGAGGAATGTTAGTGCGTATGCATGTGTGTGTGTGTGATTCTGAAGGACGCGGCTCCTCTTCTTGTTAGGGAGTGCAGATAAAAGTGTCCAGCTCTCCTCCTCCTGGTAGGGAGTGAAAAAACTATCTCTGTGGGAAAGAATTTATAAAACAGAACAAGTCATAAAAAGGTCATCATGCAGTATTCTATCACATGTAAACTTATATCATTAAAAGCTTATACTGACTACTAAGTACAAGTTTCCACTGACAAAGGACAAATTTCTTTACTGTTTCATTTACTTCAATTAAGCACAGGTACCTGTTCCCTTTAATCTCTTCAGCAGTTGAAGTGTTACAGAGCATTTCAGCTAAAGTTTCAGCTTCACTAAATTAAATCTGTGTAACGTGATCATTTGGACAGAATAAGAGAAGGTGATGAATCAAAGATGACTTTTTGAACCTGAAAAAGGCCTCGACCTCATCTCCAAAGCTTTAATGTAGTGTTGGTGTTAGTGCACTTCACTGTGTGTGCACAGTGTGCTGCTCTCATTTTGTTTTAAAATATTAATTCATGAGCTGCAGCTCGTTTGCTTAACTGACAGTCGTAGCTCTCAATTCTGCTGGTCATTCAGTCAAACTGCTTCTGAGATCTATACAGAACTATAACACTACAAAGAGTGTGTGAGCATCACTGTCATGCTGCATTCTGTTTAAACCTGCTGATGGCAGCTTAAAAGTAACATTTAAACTCTTTTTTTCAGACTCATTGTGGTTCACCCAGAACATTACAATGGTGTTTTGCAGAGTGTACACTAATATTGACTCACCCCAGCTCTAAAGTAGACCTTATGAAGGCAATATAACACTTTTCAGTTTGCCCACAAAGCACTTAAGAATGTCCAGAGTGTTCCTGCAATGACGACAGTGATTTCAGAGAAACAAAACTAAAAGTCAGAGTGTTGTACATTAAGGTTTCCTGGTTTGAGGGCTGAGAGCTTGTAAACATGTAATGTCTGTTTTTTTTTTACTGAAATAAAGTCCTACATAGTAGATACGCCTTCAGTGGTTAGCAGAAGTGATCACATAACACACACAGCGCTGTTTTGAAAGCTGTGAGAGTTGTGAAAAAACCAGGAAGGAGGGGAGGAGTTAGGCTGACCACATGATCAGGAATCCTCATAAATTCTGTCCGACCTCCCAAAACTGCCCTAATTGATCAGCGCATCAGCTCTGCTACCTCGAAGGTAAGTTTCTTTGTTTATTTGAATCTTTTCTTTGAATTATAATCCAGTCACAAGAAGGAATAATCTGACTTATTCCTTCTTGTGACTATAATTACTAGAGAAATGTCACAAGGGTTAAAGATACAAATAAGAGTTTGTGGGGCAGCTCAGACAGTCGGATGAAAAAAAAAAAAAACCGTGGCTGAATCAGCACAAAACACTCAGGGTTAAAGCTATTAGACAAAAAGAAGCCAAACTATTAATGTAAATGTGTTAGTTTTTCATACAGCTATAAATCTCTCTATATGTCTATATGAATACAGAGCTCTGTCCCTCTGTCACGATCTCTTGGTGAGTGCAGATCGTGTGAGGTTTGTACGAGGACCCAAACATAGACCACAGGAGACAAGGTAGTGGTTAACTAAGGGCGAGCTGTTTATTTAGGCAGATTTTCAAAATGTGAACTCAGGAAAAATCCAAAATAACAAAAAACTAAACCGAGAAACACCTAAACTGGGAGAACTAAATAAGTAAACACAAAAGTTGGAACACTAGAAAAATCTTGGAGGCAACACGGAAACACGAGGAGGGATTCACTGGAAGAAACACAGACAACTCCCGGGAGGAACACAACACACCGACGAAGACCAAGGCAAAACTGACACAATAAATACGCACAAGAGGGTGATCGGGGAATTACATTGAACATGGGACGCAAGACTGTCAAAATAAAACAGGAAACACACAGGCTTGACACAGTGGCCGGCATGAACAGGGAGGGAAAAGATGAAACACGAGGAGAGGAGCAGGGCAAGACAGGTGAGACTAAACACGGTGACACGACTAAGACACAGAGCGGGCAAAAAGAGATGAAAACATGGAGACACAAGACACACGGAGGGGCGAGAGACAAATGCAAACACACGGGGAGGAGACAAACACACAAGAGAAACCTCAGGGAATAAATCATAATAAAGGAAAAACCAAAAAACTCGATACAAATATGATACAAAGAGCAACATGCAATAAGCTCAGGATGCTCCTGACACCCTCTCTCATATAGATGTACGGACTACTCAGTATTTGGGTAAAACTACATTACATTTTGAATATGAATGGCACAACATGACTGCGTCATTTATATTCCCAACAAGTCATCTCACGGCATTCAGTTTCTTTTGTGTAAGACCGAGGAACAGAAAGTTGAGTCAGGAAACTTCTGTAAAACTGCAGGGCGGTAACCTGCTTGGACATGCAAACAACAGTGAATGATGCAAAACAACGAGGTGTGTCTGTCATGATATGGGGCTAGCAGCTTTCAGCGTCATTCAAAGTGCTGTAAGACTGTAATATTGTAACATGTAATATTGTTTTTTCTCAGGTTGAAGTCATCACATCAGCGTCCACTGAATGCACAGTCAATCAACCGTGTATCTCAGTGTATACCATCTATACCAACACCAAGTTAATGAAACTGATGTTGCTTGACCTCAAAGTCAATTCAGCATGTACCCTTGGGATCCACAAAAGGCAAGAATCTTATAACAGTTTGGATATTAACTATAACTGTTTCTAAATAGTATGCAGTTAGGATCATAGGTATTGGGAGAGTTTTGTAATATTTCCTCTGTATACCACCACAGTGAATTAAAGCAATCAAGATGTGGTTGAAGTTCAGACATTTAGCTTTAATTTAAGGTGTTTAACAGAAGTATTGCATAACCAGAATTGCAGTCATTTTTTACACTTTGTTATAAAATTACAAAGTTTTTTCTTACTTTTTGATCTGTTTTCATAGACTGCATTTCCTCAAATCAAGTTGAAAATAATCTCAAATCTTTGTCTTTTTTCAGGCCGGAAAGGCAAATGAGAAAGATGAGAAAGCTGGCACGTTACAGCTGCGAGGCTGTTCGCACCAAAGGTGGGTTGGAAGTGAAAAATCTAATGTAGTGTACTATTTTAAAAAACAACCGTAAAGTCAAAGTTTTTCTGGGTGTTTGGGTGTTCTAGTGGAGCGTATTATTACATGATTTACATGTTACATGCTTTATATACAAGTTTTATATATAATATATATCACAGGTTCTGGTTAACAAACTGCTTCTGAATGTCACGTAGAAAGAGACAGGCGACTCAGTCGCAGACTCGGTTTGGCAGTTCAGTTCGTTTACAGTGAGTGAGCAAATGTGCCAGGGAGTTAGTGGTCCAAGGGGGTCCAACCTGTCCAATATTTACAGTGCTCTCAACCACACCACTGGTGGGGTCCAAAACCTGTGCACAGAGATACTGGGAGGTCAGGCAAAGCACAACGAGGGACGATGTCACACAAACACAGAGAAACGATAGTCAGGGTTGCAGTTCAACGATCCAGCGAAGACAGGATTCAACCTCAGCTTAATAGTGGTCTTATCAGCCAGGTGGTCAGGAACAGGTGGAGCCTCACAGGTGCGCACAATCAAAGGCGGGATGAGAGACGAGCCCAAGGACCCGGGGCAAAACACCAGACACAGAGAGCAGAGAAACCGAACCCCTGACACTGAAAATGTCTCTGTGGGACCAGAATCATTTTGTTTTTACATTTTGAAGTTGTGAGCAACATTTAATTACATAGAGAGACAAATTATTTTGAAAATTAAGCCAAATCTTATTTTGAATTTGACTCCAGCAAATTATTGTGTCTGCACTCAAGCAGCTTGTTTTTTTCTTGTCCAATGAGAAGCTTTGTTTTGTTTTGTAATAGTACAAACATAGTAAAAATAGATTTTGTTTTTCAGTTTAATATCATTGGATTGTGTTTTTATTTATTTCTAAAGTGTTTTAACCTTTCAGGAAATGTTGCTTAACGTGGTCGTTGCTGCATTGTGACATCTCTTTTGTCATTTGGACAAATCAACCTTTGAATTCCAGTTTCTAGCCGCTGTGAATGTTCTCATCACGCCTTTTTTGTCCTCTTTTTCTTTAGTGAAGAGATCTGCACCCTGGCACCAGAAAATAGAAGATAAGTTCAAATTCACTTTCAAATACAAGTTATATAAATTTAAAAAATCAACCCAGATCAGCACCTTTGCTAGCAAAAAAGCGCAACAATTATATTTTGGAAATCTTTTACAAAAATCATTTGCAAATGGCAAAAAGTTTGAATTCAAAATTAAAGAAGCTGGAAACTCTACCGATAAAAATGGCCATAATAATCTTCTTGTATCTGAAATCAAAACCAGTCACTACCACACAGTCAAAAGAAAGTTGTCGTTTCCAGATGATCTTGCTGTTATTAAGAAACCAAAAAGAAATCCTGCCTATCCAAACTCTATCAATCCTTTCCATTCAAAGATTCTCCACATATCCGGTAATCAAATTATTCAAGTTCAAATTTTCACTACACAATTTTTTTCCGAGATGTTGACAGCAGCCGAAGCAAAACATCGAAATAAAATTCTACCAAATTTACACCACAACAAATGTAATACTTGTAGTACGGAAGAGCAGCAAAAAATGAAGCTGTTTAAGGATGAAAGTGAATCGATTTGTCAACAGAATAAAAATAAAGAGAAATTTTATCATTCAATCAAAGAAATGCAGAAAACAATTCCAGAAAAAATTCCAAGTGTTGATGCAAACAGATTTTTTCCATTCCTCAAAGAGTACCTTCAGATTCACAAACATAAGCAGTATGCATTTGTTATTGTTGTCATGAAACATAGTAAAAATATCATTGTTTCTCCAGCATTTGAGCCAGATTATGAAAAAAAGGAAATTCCTGGAAAAATAAAGCACAGCGAGCCTCGTTTATGTGAAGCTTTTGAACCTTTTTTACAACAAAATGGAAATTTAGTGGAGACTATTCTGATTTATACATTCAATAGTCCATGTTTAGGTTGTACTTCTCTACTTCTCGAAAAAGCTTATCTCTGGCGCTGTAAATATGGATTTTCCACAACTGTAGCATTCACACAATTTTACGGATTAAGTGGACAAAATTGTTTCCAAACTCTCACCTACTCATCTACCAACATGTTAGGTCCATGCGGTGTGTTTTATGAAGACAGTCAAAGATGTAAGCGTGATCACTTCAAACTGAAGTCTTTCACAGTCACACGTAAAATCTTCCAAAATATCAGGAAACTTAGTGAAAAAGAAGAAAAAGACAGCTGCCGTAAGAAAATTGAATTTTATGTGTCTGTGCTGAAAACACTGGCAAAAAACTCCTTTTGTTCACGTGAAACACATTTACAACGTGGTGAAAACACAATTTATTCTTTCGTATTTCCCCCAATGATCCAAGATGCATGTAGAGAGAGTCTTTTAAGGGACTGGTTAGTACTGGTGAACGACAGTGCCATGTCAAACATGAGACAAAAAATAACCCTGAATTTTAATGTTGGGTTAGTTGAAATTATTAACCAAAATCTTAAGTCCTCTTGTGGGAACAACAGACCTCTAAACCTTTGCCACATCCCTCTGAATCTGCAATGATTGAGACGACTCTAAATCAATTATAATTAAAAGAATTTTATGTGTCTGTGCTGAAAATAATGCAAAAATTATCCTTTTGTCCACATGAAACACATTTACAACATGGAGAAAACACAATTTCTCTTTCATATTTCCCCCAATGATCCAAGATGAATGTAGAGACAGTCTTTTAAGGGACTGGTGTGAACTGGTGAACGACAGTGAAACATTAGAGAAAAAACACATGAATTCCAATTTCATAATAGTTGTGGGAACAATACTCCCTCTAATTTATAAAATTATATATCTATAAATCTAGAATTGGATGTATAATAAATAATGTATATTCATTTATTCTAAATAAATGAAAAAAATTAAAAAACATTTTTTTAAAAAAATATTAAATTATATATCATAAGATATATAATTTAATAGATATTTATATACATCCAGAGTAACAGCCGTAGACTGCAGTTTGCCGCCTGTCAGGTAGTCAGTAATCCAGGGGAGCTGAACTCTGAGAGCAAACAGCCTGGTGACTGTAGCGTGCCGAGGGGCTCACGTGGATCTGTGGATGAATCTGGAGCTGAGACTGGAGGTGTTCAACGAGGACTCCTACGAGGTAGCAGAGCTGATGCGCTGATCATTAATGGCCGAGGCTGCTCACACCAAAGGTGGGTTAATGAGTTATAAACTGTAATAATATCTTGTAGCTTGGAACAGAAAAATCTCATCTTTGTTCTCTGTCTTGCTGCCTCCTCCTGTTGGTTTGTGTGTTAGTGAGTGGCAGGATTCTCCAGTCCAGTGAGCACAGCTCCATCAGCTGGTGGAGTTCAGTCAACAGACCTGCTCTCAACAACCAGCAGTGTGCTCAAACATCGGTTTCTCCTCCATCCTGCACGATGTTTTACACTCCAGAAGCAGTAAATCAGGATTACATCACCTCTCTGTAGAAGGAAACTCTCCTAGTGTCCTTAATTTGGATTCTTGTCTCCTTCTCAGTTCCTTCCTGGTGTGTGTGCTGGACTGGATCCTCTGGCTCTGTGCCATCTTTTACTTATAATAAAAATCATTGAAACTTGTGTCACTCGTCTGAGTCTGCATTTAAATCCATGTGTTCTGGTTCCCTGTGTCAAAGATGTGAGCCACAACCACAAACCAAACTAAATTTAGTAAAGGTGAACATTTCAAAGGGAACAGGTTTTAAAACCAAACAAAAATCCAAATTCCAGTAAAACAACAAATCTGCTAGTAACAGATACATTAATGAATTTGTAACTTATAAAAATTAGCTTGTTAATTATGAAAAAAGTCCAGCACTCCTGCAAAGTTCAATTTTTGAGCTCACAATAATAAAAACCTTCCAAATGTTATATAGTTACATTTCACAATAAAGGCATAAGACAAACCCAGCATCAGCGCTGTCAAATCTAATTAGTTCCCAGAACTCAAAAAAATTATGCAAACTCGCTGCCTCAAAAAAACTAAGGTTTACTTAAAATGACTAAGTTAGGGCAACTTATTCATTCTAAACTACCCCATACTAGCAATTTATTACAAAGCAGCTGGTGCCTCCTGTTGGACACGAGACCACATCAATTGTTCTCAAACTTTTTACATCATTCCCCACATGTCAGAAAGAAATATTTTCACTCCCCATCTAAACAAAACAATGACAGAAAAGGCTAGCAGCAACTTTATTTAGATAATAAACTTATTCACAATAATTCCTTCGCTAATTTTTGTTTTCAATAAACAACTTTCATTTCAAAAAACTATTTGTAATTTTTGTCACTAGACTACTTCATTAGTCTGCGCCACTTAAAGTTAAACAGAATGTGAACATTGCCAGACGTCTTCATGCATTCTTAATCATACAGCTAAGTAAATCTCCAGAAGATAATTCTGTTCATCTGGACGCAGTGTTTTCAGTGGGAGAAACATTTCGTCACTCATCCAGGTGACTTCTTCAGTCTCAGCTGACTGCAGGTTTCCCAAATCTTATAAACACTACATTTGCATAATGACTGAAACCAGCCCACTGAAGGAACAATGGGCTGGGAGGTCAGTTCCTTCATCTTAATTATGCAAATTCTCGTGACCATTGATCAACAATCACTGATCAATGGCCATGAGTACCATTAACAGAAAGTTCACCCCACTTTGCAGTTATGTATTTGTAAAAAATGTTTGGAATCATGTATGATTTTCATTCCACTTCTCACGTGTGCACCACTTTGTGTTGGTCTTTCACGTGGAATTCCAATAAAATTGATTGATGTTTGTGGCTGTAATGTGACAAAATGTGTTAAAGTTCAAGGGGGCCGAATACTTTTGCAAGCCACTACATATAATATATAAGTTCAAACACACTCAAGGTACACAGCAGGGCAATGATTCGAGTCCACTTCTGAATTACCTCAACAAAACAAAACATAAATAAATACATTAATAAAAAAAAAATACAATTAAAAAACAGACAAACAAAGGATTTGGAGAGGCCTAGCCAAAGTATATTCTAAAATACTGGTGGTAAAATGAAAATATCCATCCATCCATCCATTCGCTTCCGCTTATCCTTTTCAGGGGCGCGGGGGGCGCTGGAGCCTATCCCAGCTGTCATAGGGCGAGAGGCAGGGTACACCCTGGACAGGTCGCCAGTCTGTCGCAGGGCTAACACACAAGGACAGACAACCATTCACACTCACATTGACTCGCACATTCACACCTAGTGGCAATTTGGATTATCCAATTAACCTATCCCCACAAGCTGCATGTCTTTGGACGGTGGGAGGAAGCCGGAGTACCCGGAGAGAACCCACGCAAACACGGGAGAACATGCAAACTCCACACAGAAAGACCCCGGCCTGATGGTGGAATTGAACTCAGGACCTTCTTGCTGTGCGGCAACAGTGCTAACCACCGTGCCACCGTGCTGCCAAAAAAATGAAAATATATAGGGAAGAATTTAAAGTAAGAGTTTAGCAAAGACAAAGTGGGTGTACAGTCTGTTGTTGGTGTAACAACAGAGGAATAAATCAGCTGAGCCTGTCGATCTTCAGGACCAGCAACCTATACACATCTGTTTGGCTCTCTGAGGTAATGCAGAGCTCAGATGGAGCCAGTGTGGGTGAAGGGAATAGCCCAGCTTTAACAAACTTGGTGTTTAGGTGTGTTCCTTGGATCCACTGATAACATAATCAAAAACCTGTGCATCCTTACAAGTCAAATCTTACCAGTCACACCTGTTAACGATAGCTCTTCCATATATCGGTGCATTTACTAATCAAACGGGTTAATGAGGGGTCTGGACAGTAGGCCTCAAGTGACTCTTATACTTAAAAGGCTGGTGTAATCGGTAAGAGTTATTTATATAAATAAAGATTACTACTCAGATTTCTTGTCCTATTTCACAGAAGTCCACAATGTCCATAATTTAGACTTTAATTACAGGATATTTTATTAGAGCAACTTAGTAAGGGCAAAGAAAACTCAAAATCAAATAATAATAATCAGAAAACAATAATAAAGTCAGCTGAATCATTTTATCTCATTAACCTACTGTAGGAGCCTACATGCAGTTTAATTTGAAATGTATGCTTTTATTTCGATAGTGCAGAAAAACAGGAAATTGGGCGAGAGGAGAGTGGAGCCACATGGTTTTTTGACCTGGCGATCTCTCTTCATTTTGAATTGAGCTTTATAAGTTTTCATAATTTGGAATTCTGTTGCTGTTTACCTGTTTGGACTTTTGAAGTAAATATTGAGAAACTATCAAGGAGTGGAGCGTCAAGCTAAGGCTCCATTCGCAGGAAACCTACATTAGTCAAAAAACTGTAAGTTTTAAATTGCTTTGCCCTTTTACAATTTGCTGAGGTGCATGTGTATTGATTAGTTTGGAATTTTGCTGCCCATGGACAAACAAAACAGTGGAAAAAGGATTGTAAAAATGACTGAGAAGGCTGTGGAAGACTGCAAGACTAGACATGTCAACGCACGTAGACATAAGCTCTCCCAATTAACAGGCATGATAAAAGAAATTGAGCAATTTGTTTATTTTTTTTGCCTGTCCCGTTTGCTGTCCTGTTTGGCTCTTGTGCCATCAGAATTATTGTCTAAAGGCGAAGAAAGATGCCCAACGGATTTACTTACAAATGGACCATCCCCAGCCTTGCTGTAATGGTCTATTTGATTCACCTTTTATTGTTAGAAATATGTAACGCATATGTTTTTTTTTTTTATTATGTTGCTCTTTGTTGTTTGCTTTCTCTTCTGTTTTTTTTTCCTCCATACAGGTGATCCAGGTGTTTTTTTTTTTTTTTTTTCTTTCTTCCCCCCTTCTCACCGTCTCTTCTCCCCTTTGGTTTTCTTTCTCTCCCTCTCTTTCTTTCATTCTCTCTCCCTGTCCTATCCCCCAGTCATGTCTGTCCCGTTTGTAGCAACCGAAAATAAAATAAATTCATAATTATAATAAAGGTCAATCAAATGGACCAATATGGCAAGGCCATGATGATCCACTTGGTAAAATAAATCCGCTTGGCATCTTTCTTGGCCTTAAGACAACAATTCTGATGGCTAAAGATCCAAACGGGACACAAAAGAAAAAGAAAAAAAAAAGAAATATGTAACGCACCCAAAAAAAAAAACGATTCTAGGTCTTACCAACCGTCTTAGCCGTGGGCAAAAAGATGACAGTCAATAAAATTCTAAAAGATAATTTATTGACAAATAATCAAAAGATAAAAGATAAAACAGTCCAGTGTCCCATTTATGAATCAAGTAAAACGCACAGTCCCAAGGCCAGAGCCAGCTATGCCACACTGCCAGTTGCACTCCACGTGTTGAACCTCAACAGGGTTAGAAGTTGTCTTCTGAGACCCACCACCCTGCAAGTATATAGCCAGTGGTCACTCCAGCCTCTGTGTGGCATATAATAGGCCCTGGCCTGCACAGAGAGACAAAATGACACATTCACTACAGAAAACCTATCCAGCCCAAACATATCAGATTTCATCACATTACATACCTGCACAGAGAGACAAAGCACAGCAGTGTTTGTAGTGTGGGCTATAAGTAGACCAGTGTATCAGTGCAGTCAAGTACACCTGCCTCTAATTAGTCCGACCCCATTACAGCCATTGGCTCACCAAAAATGTGACACACACACACAACCACTCCCAACCCAGTGCAACTTCACACAACAATATGGAGCTGAATTAACACAGGCACATTAGTCTACCATGTTACAAATACAAAGAACCATGAGCTGTGTTGTGTGACTGCTAGGCCAGCTCTCTTTCGGCCATGCCGGAAGGAGCTGTGCATTTTATAGCTTTATAGACTCTACAATAATGTCATAAATGAAATGCAGTGAATTGATTGCTTTAAAATATCAACTTAAGCTCTCAAAAGTCAACAAAAAGCATAAAATATATAACATAAACTAACTGTTAACTTCTTCAACAGGTTTGACCAGCCCACAACCCCCCCCACCCTCACCTTTACTACAGAGCCCTCTCCCCAGTAAGTAATCTGGGCGCTACAGCTTTAAGCAGCTGCGCGCTCCCGCGGACGGTAAGCACGATCACTGTCTAGCACAACAGCTGGACATAAGGGGGCAAAACATTCGCATGAGTGCTGCTGCTTGACTGAGGAAGAATAAAGGAGTCGTGGTAAGCCAATCACATGACCACTTAAAGACAAAGCAACAAGGTGATTTATACCAGTTTATAAATTGATCGGCCACGTAAAACCAGAGTCATGATAAACAAGATATACGCGGCGTTTTTTCCTCCATAGTTTCGTCACGTTTACTGAATAAAGACAGCGCAGCGAGACCTCTCTGCTTATGAGCAAAAAAGAAAAAAACCCGGGAAGTTTTAGGAGTGACGGAGAGAGAGAGAGCAGAAAAAGAGAGAGCGAGTTTTGAGATGTGAGAGATTTGAGGCGACTGCTGTCTCCAGGTAGAAACAGGAGTGATACACCTGCTGCTGTCCGACCTGCAGGTATCAGGCTGTGATGTTCTCCTTTATAGTGGACACAAATTTTTGGAGTGGCACAAATAATTTGTGGCATCTTATTGAAGAACAGCTGATTGTTCTGTAAATAGTTTGAAATGGTTATTTAAAACATCAAGGTAAAAGGTAAATGGATGCAAATAACTTTGTTGTTTGCAAAACTTGTGCATAGGATTTTAAAATTGACATTTATATTTGCATTTAAAGTTATGAAATATGATCATTAAACATGTTTGTGGTTGTTACAGTAAAAATATAACTTTTTCTACTCTGAGTTATGTTTTTTGTCTGATTTTAGATCAATTGTGTTAATACAGTATGTCACAATGAAAACATAACTGTAAATTCAGACACGTGAGGTTGTGCTGAAAACAATGATACCAAACAAAGTAAAACGTGGAGGGAAAATCAAAAGTAGTTAAAAATGGCCAATTATACCCTGGACCCCAGAGGGTTAAACGTTTTTTAAAGTAACGCAATAGTTACTTTTCAAGTAATTAATTACTTTTAGAATATCAGTTACTAACTCAGTTACTTTCTTGAAGAAGTAACTAGTAACTATAATTAATTACTTTTTCAAAGTAACTTGCCCAACACTGCTGAAAAATCACTAAAAACGAGTCAAATATTAAACACATCAAAACGCAGCAGTTCAGTCATATTCAAATTACAACTAATGGCCATAGGAAACTTTTATTAGCTGAGGAAAAAAGGAAATAAAATAAATTATTCAGGGTTTATTTTAAGCTTTTCAAAGTTTCAGTTTTAGTTCAGATTTTTCTTTTTTTTTGTTGGAATGTGTTGTTAGTCAAAACTTCGAGACAATTTAAACTTCTGTTATATTGCCAAAGCACCATTCTGATGAAAACACAACATTTGACTCCCAGCTTCTAGTTTCCAGCCCCGTGTTATTTACAGTAGTAACATCTCTCACGTGAACGCGTTAGATGCTGAACACAAGTTTACGCATGTTGGTTTTTACAGGATAAACAGGTTTATTACAGTCAAGTCTGTCGCTGTACACTGACAAACACAGATACCACAGATGTTTCAGAGACATCACTTTAAAACCGAGAATGAAAATGACTTTCATTTTCCTCAACACCTGAGCAGGGAGGCTGATGACATCTACTGACTGGTAAATAACCAAACTCAATCTTTAATCCTGTGTTCCTGTGTGACATTACATTTTGTATTGTATTTACTTTTGTTAAAGAATTTTATTTATTTATCTTTTCTTTTTTACTGCATTTCCAAGCTAAAAGCAGGCTGTTTCTTTGAGCTAAATCTCCTGTTTGTCGACTGTTTAAGGGAATTACATGGGAGCAACTGTGCGAAAAAAAAGCTGTGCGAGATGCACATTTGACATTAAATCAGAACATGTCGGTAAAGCATAAATGCCTGGCCCTGGATGAGAATCTCATTTACCAGTGAAACTGAATGTGTAAACAATGTCAGGTTTTACTGTTCTGGTCATAGCTGTTATTTATTAAAGTTTGTCAATGAGTTCATTAGATTTCTGTTTACTGTGCCGTCTACATCCACAGATTGAAGTGCTAATGTCTCCAAAGTCTATAATGTAGTGCAGTAACTGCAATAAGAAAGAAAATGAGGGTTTTTTTTCAATATCACTTTATTTTTACACCAGTTTCTGTTCTGAAAAGGCAAGCAGCATAATTAAGAACGTGTCATTGGCATGAAAGCTCACGTTTATGAGAAACAAGTGGAGTGTCTACGCCCAAAAGCAAATACAATTTCCTACAAGGCATTCTTCTTTTAGACAAAGAAACTCACAGTGAACCACTGTGTCTCATCTTAATTAGTTTCACACTATCTGAACATTAAAATGATCGATTCAAAGTTTTTCCAGATCATCTATATCCAAGCAGCCTCTCCTAATAATTCTGCTCCTAAAGCACAAAAGAACAACCGAAACAAATCAAGATGGTGTCTTCTGAAGTTTGTCTTTTTACCACCAACTCCTCTCTTAATGTCGGCACATGAAGTAGGAAAATAGATCATGAAATAGCAGTGTGAGGCTGGCAGATCACATCCTCCAGTGCAAGGGGAGTTTTTGATGTCCATCACAAACATTAATGAAGAAAAATAGTTTAAATGAAAAGTGAAACTAAGTGTTGAAGACTTGTTTTTAACACAGGGATTATAAATGTGCATCCTGTGAGCCAGAACCACCAGTGGTTCCAGTTTAGCCTGCAGCATGCCTTAGCAAAGGATGGAGACGTATTTATAGCTCTTGATACATTGTTTGAATCCTAAAGACAAATAGTGGTGCTGGTTAGTCATAAAATACTGTAAACCACTGTGATCTGCAAACTGTAATGGAAGCAGTGGAAATTTATTTTATTTCAAATGTTCTTCTGACGTCACACATAAGACATCTCATACTGTGGATAATTGTTTAAGCTTTTTTAACTTAGGTCTGTTTTGACTTTTAACGAAAGACAAAAATCTTGTGTTTTATGAAAATGTTCAGCTGTTCATAGGCGAGATTTCGTTGTTTGCATGATGCAAAAACAGCCTTAAAGGTAATCTTCACAGACACAGTGATGAAAGGCTCTAGTGAATACTTGAGTTAAAGAATATGTCTGAGATCAGTACTTATGAAATTGATTGTATACAAGACGGGGAAAAGCCCATCCAACCCCCTGAGCATGATGAAATGCAGCACGCAGAGGCAGGTGCAAGAACAAAAGGTGAGCACAAGAAACAAACAGATGAACTGACAGCTGACAAGGAGGACGCAGGACTCTATACACATGTGTGGAATGGGTGGGGCAGACAATCACAAAGGGCCCGAGTGGAAGCTCCACTATATGTTACTGTAGGGCGGGGGTAGGGAACTCCAGGCCTCGAGAGCCTGCAGGTGTTAGATGTGTCCTTGATCCAACACAGCTGATTTAAAATGTTAAACTACCTCCTCAACATGTCTTGAAGTTCTCCAGAGGCCTGGTAACGAACTAATCAATTGATTCAGGTGTGGTGACCCAGGGTGAGATCTAAAACCTGCAGGACACCGGCTCTCAAGGACCAACGTTCCCTACCCCTGCTGTAGGGTCTTTACCTCACAATATAAAGTACATTGAATTGAATTGAATTGAATTGAAATGAACTCCCTCATCAGTGTAGTATATATCATGCATACATAAAAGTATGCAGTACTTGGATACTTATAGCATTGTATTGCTATTATTGTCGAGACCCCCCTTATCTAAAGCTGACCTTTGCATTTGCTCGTGAGCTCTGGGTGGTAATAAAGGAAATAACTGTGATGCTCTTCCACCAGGCTGCTGCACCTGGACTTCCACAGAGCGATCTAAAAGAGGCAGACTGGAAGCAGTGCAGAGGTGCACAAAGAGACCACCTTGAAGGGAAATCAAGTCTAAAAAATAGGTATGATTTTTTTTACTTGTACGGGCAGTTTTCCACTTTGTAACCACACATTCTATTTTTTCTAAGAATGTCTTGGGCAGGAGAAGTTGGAAAAGGTTACCAAAGATATTGTAAAATATATCCTTAAGTCACTTTGCATTATATCTCTCACATTCAGTCTGAACACACTTTCATACGTCTGACTGGAAGATTTATGACTTTAGTTTGCCTAACTAGCTTGACACAGCCATGCCTCTGCTAGTAGTGTCACGAGAGCTGACATGAGATTTTAAACCTTTTTGTTGTGTGCACATGTGAGGGCACATACATATAACTTGTGGAAAACTGCCATGTAGGGCCTTTAGCGGGCTGTATGAATAAGCGAAGAGGAAGTGACATATTGAGAATATTCGACAGTACAGTGCACTCCAGGCAGTCGCTGTTTCGCAGGTTTGGGCCCTGGAGCCCTTCTTCTGTGCCTGTAGCAGCCAGACAGCTAAAACCATTCTTATAGAATTAAGTATCGGGGTCAACTGTACTGGGGTGGGGGTCGTGGACTCAGATCCCACCACCCTTTAGTCGTTCAGGGCAGCCTGTGCACTTCTTCAGCCCTACATAGCGGGGCTAATAGCCCCTTACACACATACTTTCCAAAAGGATAAAGTTTGTATCAGGTTCAGCTCAGTTTAGTTCAGTCTGTTTGAGTTTACTTCACCGTAGCACCATTACAGTCACGTTAACTGTTTTACTTTCTCTGCAGCTGATCATGGACTACGCTGAAGGTATCTTGTCACTTACCACAACCATCAAAAAGATGGCTGACACTATGAAATCCAATAAGGAGCGCTGCAGAAGGATTACAGAAAGACTCAAAGCTGTGGAAAGGCTGGTTTTAAACATCACACAGAGTGATCCAAGCCAAATATCTGATACTGTTGATGGAGCTCTGAGGGAACTCTACGTCATCTTGAATTCTGCCAAGGATCTGATAGCAAAATTCTCACAAACCAAGTCTGTTAAGACCTTCTTCAAGGCTGGAAACATTGAAGAAAAGTTCAGCGAGGTGAACCAAAGGCTCACAGAGAACTTCCAGGTCCTTTCTGGTGCTCTGCAGATTGAGCACACCACCATGCTGCAAAAGGTGTATGAAGCTGTTTCAAAACAAAGTACTGAGGAAGAGGTTTGCAGTATGATGGCTAATACTAGTCTCACACCCCTGATGCTTCCCTCTTCTCCAGTGTCAAGTCCCACAGCTTCTATATTTCCCCCTTCTCCAGTGTCACGCCCGCTATATCCTGAGCTTCCTCCCACACCTGTGTCCAGTCCTACAGCTTCTGTGCTTCCGCCTCTTCCAGTGCCCAGTCCTATAGGTTTTATACTTCCACCTGCTCCATTGTCCAGTCCTACAGCTTCTATGAGTCAGCCTGCTCCGTTGTCAGGGTCTCTATATCCTCAGCTTCCTCCCACACCAGTGTCTAGCCCTACAAATCTTATACTTCCCTCCATGCCAGTGTCTGCACCTTTTGCAGCCCAGCCTCTCTACAATACTACAACATCTCACTTTATCGTTAACAACAACATAGCCTCCACCCCTGTCATTCAAGCCATTTCCCAGGGGTCAGTCACTGACAACGCGAACACCATGCCTGTCTTCAGAACTGTTCGCTCAAAACCCACCAGCTCATGTGGTCAAGAAGCTATGTTAAACTAAAAAAAACCCACAAAGGTTTTTCTAAGGAAGTTTGTTAAACTTGTTTACAGTTAAGAATGAAACTAAACATAAGACTGCAGTCAAGGTCAATTTGGGACCATCTTGCAATGGGTTCACATCAACCACATCATGAGCGAAGCCTTCTTTTCGATGTCAGCTACACAGTTATGCTGAGTTTTGTGACTATTTGGTCATTTTAATCTTTAAAGCGGACCCATTATCACTCATTTGTATTTGTCTGTGTTTCTCCTGATTGGCTGCCATTGTGAACAAAGTTGGTGCAGCTGGTGGCTGGGACTTCTGCCCGACATGACCTTATTAGGGTTATACCCTCTCACTGGTGTCACATGCAGCAAAGAATAGAAAAAACACCATGTGAAGCATCATGAAGGCTGAGCTTTGTGCTCACAGAGATTACTTGTACTTACCCAGATCATCATTTGAAACTTTGGTATAAAAGTTTAAAATGAGCATCCACCATCGAAACGCGATATATAAGTGGTCACATCTGACTGCAAAAAAACAAATATACAAGCAGCTAAAATGCAAATATTGATGCTCTAAGTGACAGCATGGTGTGTCTTTACATCTTTTATATACAGTCTGTGGTTACGACTTAATAAGGCAATTTTATGATTTTAAAAAATCCAGAAAGGCTAGCAGCTAATAGATAATAATAAAAAGAGTTGTGAGTACTTTGTTTTGGGAAAATATCTTCTTAGATTGGGGGGAATCACTTCTGTAATCTCTCCTGAAACGTCTTCAGCCTGTACAATAGTTATGCTTGGTGACTGGGAAATAGTGAATGTAACTTCAGTCTTGGAAAATTGTTTCGTGTAAGAAACTAGTGCAAGTAGCTTCTGTTGCTTTCTGTTGCATTTCTTTTCAGTTTGATATATTTTGCTTTATTATTCTTAAGTAATTTACAACTTCTTTTGCTGGTGAACCTATAATAAATCATTTGTACGTTCATCCAATCAAATTCAAGCTGTCTGAGCGTTTTATCTGAAGACTTTATGGATTCAGCTGGCCATCCTCTCACTTCTCATCCAGTTACAGTCACTTCTGCTGCCAAAATAACAGCAACATTCCAGTTTGCTAAAACACTAACACTGAGGCTTCAGAATGAATCAAACCTATATTCAATCATTCATTCAAGTTTATAGCGACAGAAAGTTTTGCAATAAATAAAAATACTGTCTAAATACGTTAAGCACTCTGTTCTACATGGAGTGATTTTACAGTTATCTTTAAGTCCATCTCTTAGAAGCTAAATGTAATCTTTTACTCCATTCAGTGTACCTGCATGATGGTTATGCACACCACTTACAGCTGTGAGATTTTCATTGCAATGTTTTGCAAACATCACAGGTATTACTACTTTAGAAAAATCACTGCATGGCGGATAACACATATTTTGGTGACCATTTTCCTGAAACATTTGGTACTCACTGTGTTTAACAGACACATCTTGGCCAAGTAGAATGTGACTTGTTGGTATTTCAGTGTATTTTTGCTCTCACCTGGCTGGCTGTCAAAAAGTTAATGAGATATTCTGATCAGTGTTAAACACAATTTACTATCAGCAAAATCACATATAAATAACTGACACCATTATGGAATTATGGTTCTGTGTTCAACCATCAATATCCGTACTTTTAAATCATGCAGCTTGATGGTTTGAGTTATCTTCTCACATTCACACTGTCACCCACTAATCTACCAAAGTTGAAGTTGGATCATGCGCACACACAATATTCAGACATGTGAACATTCAGTTTTTCTAGTAAAACTAGATTTCTCATTTATATACTGATCAAAGAATAAATAATAAAAATGCTTTATTATTAGGAAATAAGGAGAAGCTCTGTTTTCTTAATCACATAAGGCTGGATGAGAGGACTTTCTTTTTCTTTCGCATAAGAACTTCAGAGAAATAGAAAGTTGAGTCAGGAAACGTCTATAAGATGAGGGAGGTATCCTGTTTGCACATGCAGAGAGTGAATGATGCAAAAACAATGAGGTGTGTCAGTGATGATATGAGACTAAGAGCTTTCAGTGTCATTCACAGCTGTCGAAAACGTCAGTGTACACCCACACCATGTTCTCGAAACGCCGATGTTGCCTGACTGAAAAGTCAAAGCAAATCAACATATACTTTCTGTGATTCACAAAAAGCACACATCTTATAACATCTCAGTTTGGATATTAACTGTAATTGTTTCTAAATAGTGTGGAGTTAGTAAGTATAAGTATTTGGACATCTGTATACCATCTTTGCTTCTGTACACCACCACAGTGGATTCTAACCTAAGCAATCAAGATGTGTTTTTTTTTTTTCATATACTGTATATATGATGTATAGAGGGGCTATTGAAATCTGAGACAATATTTTAAGGTGGGAATGGAGGTCACATGTTTCTCCTTTCTAAATCATCCAAAATGTAACAATAAAGACTTCTTGCTTTAGCAAAACCAAGTGGTAGTTAAAACCTAGACACTAAGATCAGTTCTGGGGCCTCCTGCTGGACACAAGAACAAATGAAAATCAGTTGATTCCAGTTTCAAAATAAACTGCTGACAGAACAGAAACACGTTTGCTCTGACAGAAAGAGAAAACCTGCGTTAGGATGTTGTGACTGGACGAACAAACCAGCTAAATAAATCATTGATGTGCTCAAAACTGTTTGTGTGTGCGTCACAGTGAAAGTGGAGAGCTTCTGTACATCGGATGTGCAGCAGTCAAAAGTCAAAAGGTCAAATTTCAGGTCAAAAAACTCTCATTGTCTGTCTTTTGTCTTCTCTGGGATCTTAATGATGTCACAGAGAAACAGTATCAGTGATATCCACAATGCCACAGGCACAGAAGCCCCCCCCCCCCAACTAGTTATTTAACCCTCTGTTTATAATGGGCAACCAATGAGAATGTTGCTTTAAAGAGGGGAGGAGCTAAAACATGTCAGCTCAGCTAGGTGATGGACTGAGCAGCTGCATCAAGGCCCAGTATAAGAAAAAAGTTGATCTTGAGCTCTTATCCATGCAAAGCTACTATAGTAGATTCGACTAATAAAAATACAGACCTGGAAATGAGCAAAATAACCCCAACTCCAATATTTTTAGCTGTAAACGTATAACCTACACCTGACAGATGAAACACAACAAGAAATCCTCAGTAAAACTGGTCCTGATTGCCAAGTGAAAAACTTGGACGTGAGGTGGGACTCTGGAAAAGCAAAGTCAGCCGTGGCTCGTATTTAAGTTTGAGGCAGGGATGACCTGACCCTCCAGCTCACTTTCAAGTGTCCCCTTGTTAAGGATGGACTGACAGAACTCTGGCATGTTGACTTTGCAGGTCTTTGTCAGCACGAGGTTCAACTCTGGAAAGTAACAAACACATAAAAGTGTATTTTTTTGTGAGTGTGTGTGTACCCCTGCCGTCTGTCCATGCTGTTTATTTGTGCCCTTGGTCTCTCCCCATTCTTTTCATTGTATAGGTTTTTTTTAGTGGGTTTGTCATTCCTTTTGTTTATAAGGATCATTTGTGTTTAAGCTTCATTTTGTTTGTAATATAGGTTGTATTGTTTCTATTTATCCTGATGTCATTTGTTATGTCCTCCACCACTCTCTGTTTGTCTTTTGCCTTCCAAGTCCTGCTTCTTAGGTTATGTTTGGCTATGGCCTCTGTGTGTCTCATCTATATAGTATTTAGTTAATCTCCTTTTATATTCCTATTCTGTTCCTCCAGTCTTGTCATTGTGTGTGTGTGTGTGTGTCTTTGAGCTGTGTTACATTGTTCCTCGTGTTTTGAAGTCTCCCTGTGTTTCCTACTGTGTATATCAGCCTAACATCATAAAACATGATGAGTGATGCAGTAATGCACTTTGGTATTTTGGATATCTGAAGTATGTTAGCGTCATACTAGATCTTTTTCTGTTCCTTTCTTTATGGAGCACCTTCTTGATCTCCTTTCAAGTAAATATGGCCCCATCCAAATTCAAAAAACCAACAAGGTGGCTGCTAATACAGTGTCTAAAACCACTAGATGATGATCTGTCTTTTATATACAGTTTGTGGCAGCTGTTCCCAAACTTAACAGCTTGCACACATAAAATTCATCCTCCCAGCAGAGATTATTTAAATACAGATGATTCAACCTCATAGTCAGTGCAAAACCTATTTACTGCATACTGCTTTGGTAAGTTGTGTTTATTTGCAGTAGTGCTGTTGCTCACGTTACCTGTGAATGCTGAACACAAGGTTACGCATGTTGGTTTTTACAGGATAAACAGGTTTATTACAATCAAGTTTGTCGCTGTAGACGGACATAACACAGATGCCAGAAATGTTTGAGACATCACTTTAAAACCTGCAAAAATGAAAATGAGCTTCATTTTCCTCAACACCTGAGCAGGAAGGCTGATGACACGCACTGACCGGTAAAGAACCAAACACAATCTTTAATCTTCTGCATGGTATTAATCTTCTCCTGTATGTCATTAGATTTTATATTGTATTTATTTTTATTAAAGAAGCTAAATCCTGCCCTTCAGTAACTTTAATATTGTCCATTTTTAATCAGTTTTGGCCTGCCAGGTTCTAGCCGGGTGTACTGAGGCAGTGCACTAGGCAGACTGAGAGATGAGACTATAATGGGCAAAGAGAAACGTGTATGTATTTGCCTTGAGACAATTTTTCTTTTCAGGGATTTTTGTCTTTATTTTTTTTCTGTTTTAATACACCCAGCAGCAAAAAGCAGAGTTTTGCAGAGATCAGAGGCTGTAGAGACTCACTGTTTGTTGACTGTTTCAGGGAATTACACGGGAAATACTGTGAGAGGAAAAAGCTGCGTGAGACACATTTTGCATTAAATCGGAGCATTTCAATAAAGCATACATGCCTGGACCTCAATGAGAATCTCATTTCCCAGTGAAACTGAAGGTGACACCCCTGTTTTAAACTATCTGATTGTGGATACAGCTTTACAGTCCCAATTCTAGCTGTTATTTTCTAAAACTTGCCATTAAATTCTTCACATTTTTATTTACTGTGTCATCTTCTTCCACAGATTTGAAGCTTTAATGCTTCAATAATCGCTAATGTATTCCTTTTACTCTTACACCAGTCTTGGCCCTGACAAGGCAAATAGCATAATTGAGTAGCTGTCATTAAAAAAATAAAATAAAATCAGTCTTGTAATTTAAAACTCTTCATCATGTCCTGCCATGAATGCTTTCTTAATGCTTGCATTTTTTAAAGAAACGGGTAGAGTTTCTACACTGTTAAAGGACTGACTCAGTTTTTCCATCTATATCCAAAAGGCCCGTCCTAATCCCACTTAAACAATCAGAGACAGAAACAAATCGAGAAGGTGTCTTCTGAAGTTTGTCTTTTTACCACCAAATTCTCTCTTTATGTCCACTCATGAAGTGGGGAAAATGGATCACGTATTGACAGTATGAGGCCAGCAAACCTTTCACAACATAGTTTCACTTTTCATTTGAACTAAGCCTTGAAGTCTTTTTTTGAATGCACGATGCTGTTGCACAGGATGGAAATTTCTCTCTAGCTCTAGATGTGCTGTTTGAATTCTAAAGACAAAGAACAGGTGTGCTGGTCAATTATGAAAGGATGTGCAAGTAAACGTTTCGTACTTCTGTAATCTGCTGAAATGAAAGTAAAAAATATAATTTATGACTGAAACTGCACCCAATTTTCCTGTGACATCTCATGTTGTTGTTGTGGGAATAAGATGTCTTACACTGTGGTTTATTGTTTTAGCTTTTTTCAAAATTTGGGTTCTGGTTTGGGTCTGTTTTTAATCTAAACAAAACCGTTTTATCCCCAGTATGAAAAATAAGCTGTTGACAGGAGGCTGTTGTGGTTTTCATGCTAAAAAAAACCACCTTATCTTAAAGGCAGTCCTCACAGACAGACCGAAGAGCCGATTCTGGTGAAGACTACTTAAATGATGTGTCTGAGATCAAAGCTTATGATGCTGATTGTTCATAAGATGGGAAAAATCCCATCAGTTGTTGAATTCAATTTGCTCCAAAGAATGACAAAAAAATATATAATCTGACTTTGCTGAAGCAACCGCAGGAAGGTAAAAATCTCTTTAAAGAGAGATCTGAGAACAAAAAAACATTCAACACACATTTGCCAGACAAGAACTTTAAAAAGTATTCGAAAGGCAGTCGAGTATTTGCAGAAAGTTTGCGCAAATGCAGCACACAGAAGCGCTTAAAGAACAAAAAGTGAACTTTCAATGGCTAATATGAAAACACCTGAGTTGCACAAAGTACAAATGGCTAAAACAAAACAGGTAAAAAAGCAAACTGATGAACTGAGAGCCGACAAGGAAAGAGTTAAGACTGTATACAGCATTGCAGACAATCATAAAGAACAGTGACGAAGGAAGCAAAAACATTGGAGGCGTACAAACGAAGTTGTTATCAAAAAACAAGGACAGATGATTAAACTGATGAGCAAGAAAAACTGCGAGAACAAATACAAGAAAACATGTGAAACAAAATATGAAGACACCCAAAAGAGAATTAATACGATGCCAGGAATGCCTCCAAAACCAGACTCAGGGTTGAGCTTTGAATACCTTGGATAACTTACCAGTTCCTCATAATAATTAAAGCGAGAATATAGTAGAAGGGTGGAGTGACAACTGTTGGTTTTAAAGGAAAAGAGAAAGAGAATGCTTGAATGGTAAATGGACTGATTCTTATATAGCGCTTTTCTACTCTCCCAGAGTGCTCAAAGCACTCTATACAACACGCCTCATTCACCCATTCAAGCACTTCTAAACACAAGTGCAAACTAATCTACATTCACACTCCGATGAACACATCGGAGGGCAATTTGGGGTTAGTATCTTGCCCAAGGATACTTGACATGCAGACTGGGAAGACAAAGATCGAACCACCAACCTTCCGATCAGTATATGATCTGCTCTACCACCTGAGCCAAAACCACCCCATAACTTGAAACGTTGTGTACACTTTGTCCTGAAGAACTAATTTTTTTCAAAGAATACAGGCGGGCTCAAAATGTGATTTTGGCCCACAAGTCCAGCAGATGAGTGGCATCTCCACATAGATGTGGCCTATATCACACATACAAAATAAATAAATGAAAGACTGCTGTGGTTGAAACTGGAAAAAAAGTATTTCCATCTCTGACCAACTCTGACCTTTGCCTTTGCTCATGAGCTCTGGGCGGTTAGGAAATAAATAACTTATCTTCTTATGATCCACCAGGTTTCTGGGCTTGGACTTCTACAGAGGGATCTAAAAACAGCAGACTAGGAGTGCAGAAGTGCACAAGGAGACAACCTTGAAGATAAATCAAATTTTAAAAAGGTAGGATTTTTTGTTTGTATAGGCAGTTTCCCACTTCATGACCACACATTGTATTTTTCTAAGAAATTTGGGGGATTTCCCAGACAAAAGTGGAAAACGTCACATATCCTTCCAGTTACTTTGCATATAAGCTGTCACATTCAGTCTGAACACACCTTCATACGTCCAACTGAAAGATTTCTGGAGGAGGAGGAGGTGCACAAGGAGACAACTTTGAAGAGAAATCAAATCTTTAAAAAAAAAAAAAAAAAAAGGTTTTTATTTGTATTGGTAGTTCCCATTTTGTATTCACACATTGTATTTTTCCAAGAAGGTGAAAGGGGAAAGGGTTGCAGTGGCAAAAACAAAACATATCCTTCCAGTCACTTTCAGTCTGAACACACCGTAATACGTCTGACTGGAAGGTTTATGGCGTTAATTGGCTTAACATAGGCACATCCCAGCTTATCATGAGTGCTGAAATGAGATTTTAACCCTTTTTGTTGTGTGCACATACAAACTTTATCCTTTTGGAAAATTTCAGGTTCAGCTCAGTTTAGCTCAGTCTGTTTGAGTTTACTTCACCGTAGCACCACTACAATCACGTTAACTGTTTTACTTTCTGTGCAGCTGATCATGGACTACGCTGAAGGTATCTTGTCGCTTACCAAAAAAATCAAAAAGATGGCTGACACTATGAAGTCCAATAAGGAGTACTGCAGTCGGATTGCAGACAGAGTCAAAGCTGTTGAAGGACTGGTTTTAAACATCAGACAGAGGGATCCAAGCCAAATCTCTGATACTGTCGATGGAGCTCTGAGGGAACTCTACGTCATCTTGAACTCTGCCAAGAATCTGATGGCAAAATTCTCTCAAACCAAGACTGTTAAGACCTTCTTCAAGTCTAGCAGCATTGAGGAAAAGTTCAGCGAGGTGAACCAAAGGCTCACAGAGAACTTCCAGGTCCTTTCTGGTGCTCTGCAGATTGAGCACACCACCATGCTGCAAAAGGTGTATGAAGCTGTTTCAAAACAAAGTACTGAGGAAGAGGTTTGCAGTATGATGGCTAATACTAGTCTCACAACCCCTATGTTTCCCCCTGCCCCGGTGTCAAGTCCTACAGTTCCTATGCCTCAGCCTGCACAAGTGTCAAGTCCTTCAGTTCCTATGCTTCCCTTTGCCCCGATGTCAAGTCCTACAGTTCCTATGCCTCAGCCTGCACAAGTGTCAAGTCCTACAGTTCCTATGCTTCCCTTTGCCCCGATGTCAAGTCCTACAGTTCCTATGCCTCAGCCTGCACAAGTGTCAAGTCCTTCAGTTCCTATGCTTCCCTTTGCCCCGGTGTCAAGTCCTACAGTTCCTATGCCTCAGCCTGCACAAGTGTCAAGTCCTTCAGTTCCTATGTTTCAGCCTGCTCCAGTGTCACACCCCCAACATCCTCAGCTTCCTCCTACACCTATTTCTAGCCCTACAGGTCCTATATTTACATCCATACCAATGTCTAACCCTACAGCTGCCATGCCTGTCACCTACGTTATGTCCCCTATGTCGGTGCCTACACCTTATGTGAGACAGCCTGTCTACAATACTACAACATCCCGCTTTATCGTCACCAACAACATAGCCTCCAGACCTGTCATGCAAGCCATTTCTCAGGGGTCAGTCACTGGCATCAGAACTGTTGCTCCAATCACTCTTCCAGCCCAAAACACGCCCATTGTGTCAGCTTATGTGGTCAAGAATGCTTTTTTACGTTAAAACAAGACAAAAGTTTTGCTAATGGAATTTTCTTACATTGAATACAGTTAAGATACTGCTTTCAAGAGTGCAGTCAGGCTCAACTTAGGACCATCTTGCTCATCTTCACATCAACCACATGTTTCCTGGTTGGCTGCCCTTGTGAACACAAAGTTTGTGTAGCTGGCAGCCGGGGCTTCTGTGCCTGACATGAAAATATTATGGTTATTCTCTCTCACTGGTATCCTATGCAGCAAAGAATAGAAAAAAAACTGTGTGAAACTGAGTGTTTAATTGAGCTTTGGACTTACAGGGATTACTTGTACATACCCAGATCAACATTTGAAAGTTTGGACATGTTTGAAATGAACATCCACCATTGGAACAGGATATATGACAGAAAACCTGCACGCTCTTTGGACACAGCTTGCTAATTAAGCTAGCTAGCATGAGGTGATTATTGTGCCCTCCACCCTCTCATTCACTGGATCATCCAGTGATCACATCTGACTGCAAAAAACAAATATAGAAGCAGCCCAAATACTAACTGGCTCTAACTGACATCATGGTGTCCACATCCATCGTTTATATACAGTCTATGGTTACAGCTTAATAAGATTATTTTATATGACCTTGTGTATTTTTATGATGTATTTTGAGATATTCAGGAAGACTAGTAGCAACTTCATAATAAACAAAGATTACTGACTTTTTGGGGAAAATATCTTCTTGGACTTTGGAAAAAAAAAAAAGAAAATCACTTCTGTAGTCTCTCCTGGAAGGTCTTCAGCGTGTAGCATAGTTATGCTTGGTGACTGGGTTTCACCAACTGGTGACATCCTAGCCTCTTTGTTTTAAATTTTTCACTATTAACAATAGTTTCTTTTTGATAATAATGTTTGTTACATTTGTAGTGTTTGTTTTTCTGTTGCATTTATTCTGGTGGCTCCATAGGATAGTTTGCAGGTTTGCCAGACAAGCAAAGGACTCGTTATTAAAGCCTGGGAGGATTATAAACCCCGTTGTCACATATGGCATCTGCTGCCAAAAATCTGCCAAACCAAATATGTGGAGCTACCCGCTGTAAATAAGTGAGTGGATGGAAGTAGCTTCTCTTCTTTTCTGATGCATTTGTTTTGCCATTAGATATATTTTGCTTTATTATTTTTATGTAGTTTACAACTTGTTTTGCTGGTGAGTCTATAATAAATCAAGAAATCTCTATATCGTTCTCAAAAGCTTCAAGCTGTCTGTTTTATCTGAACACTTCAGCTGAACATCCTCTCACCTCTCATCCAATTAAGGTCACTTCTGAAAATAACAGCAACATAAGTGGTTAAAATGCTAACAGGGTGGCAGAAAGACAGCAGCAGAAATACAGAGTAAGAAGCAGAGAATGGAGGCTACAGAAAACAGCTACAGCTCAAAAGGCTGTTTCTTTATGTGCAGCCAGTTTCATGGTTTCATGAAGAATGAAATTAATGACAGAGGTAACGACATGACCAAACCAGTTTTTTAAAATGAAACTTCCTGCACAGTAAGTCGACCTGTTTTGTTGAATTGCCTCACCTGCAGTAGCGAGTTACAGGTTGTTGTGAACTGGATGCTAGAATACATTATTTTTGCTTCAACATTTGTTATTAAAGTTAATACTCTTTTTGATTATCTGTTGAGAACTTTACGTGAACCAAACTGTCAGTGAAATGCCTGATGTGTCTGGTGTAATATATCCTGAATAATGAAGAAAACTATGGATGTTTTTGTCTTTACACCACATTTGACTCTGACAAGACAGACGGCATAATTATGCATATACTTGTCATTTTCATAAATCAATCTTGTCATTTAAAACTCTTTGACATTTCCCAACATGAATGCTTCCTGTATGCTTGCATTTAGGAGAAATGGGTGGTATTTCTAGGCTCGAAGGTAAATATCATTTCCGTGAAGGCATTCTTTTCGGAAAACAAACTCACTGTAAAGAGTTTAAAGGTACAAATGTGCATGCAGCACTGTGACGTATCCTGCTTAGTTTTATACTAGTTCAACATTTAAATGTTCCAAGTTTATCGATGTAATCTATATTTAAACAGCCCCTCCTGATTACCCCCTCCTAATGCACATATAGCTCTAACAATCAGACACAGACAGTCTCGCATCAGACACCAAGAGGGTATCTCCCAAAAACTGCCCTATGACCAACAAATAACTCTTCATGTCCCTGCATGAAATGGGCCTGCGAGGCCTGCAGATCATGTCTTCAAGGGAGCTCTTAGTGTCCATCACAAACGCAGGTGAAGAAAACTAGTTTCACTTTCCATATCAGAAAAGCAGATTTTGCTGATATCACTTAAGCAAATTAAGTAATAAAATATAGTTTTCTTTTTCTTTAATTGATTGATGGATTGAAGAATTTATTGCAGTTGCCTGCCAGCAAAATTAGATCTCTTTATACATATAATACACAAACATCACAATGGGGAAACAGGTCAGAACAGTTAGCACAAAGAACATAATGAAATGTATAACACAGAAGGTAATGGGCTAATGCATATAAAACGAACACTCTTCCTATTTTCAAGTTACAAAAAAGAGCTATAAGAATTATAAACCAATCAAACTATATAGAACCAACTAACATTTTGTTTATTAATCTGAATACCCTGAAATTTTATGATTTAGTTGAATATAAAATGGCACAGATAATGTATAAAGCACAAAATAACTTGCTTTGCCCGAGTACTCAGAAGCTGTTCAAAGTCAGAGAGAGTCAATATGACTTAAGGGGAACAGATTTCTTTTAAAAAAACAAGATAAGGACAAATATAAAGCAGAGATGTGTTTCTGTTAGAGGAGTTAACCTGTGGAATAGTTATGACAGCGATTTAAAAAGGTGTAATTCATTTTCCTTGTTTAAAAATATGTTTAAAAATAGAGTATTAGAAAAATATATAAATCAAGAATGAAAAGAGCAAAAAAACAAAAAAAAAACCCAAAAAAAAACAACAACTCTTGATTCTTTTGCTTTGATGTAGTTACTTAACTAAGGTGGAAAGTTTTTTGTTTTTCTTGTTTGTTTTTGCTTTGATTTATTATTTGCTTCGAGCCCTGTGTACAGGAGCTCCATGCAAAAAGATCTTTTGTTAAAAGGGTTGGCGTAATAAGCAAATGCTTCAGCCGATACCTTTTGATTAGCCTTGTCTCATGCTTTCTTGCTTTGCGGTAGATCTTTGTTCTGTCTTCACTGAGATATTTGAATGCTAATCAATAAAATCAAATCAAACAAACAAGACGGTGTCACTAGGGATGGGTATCGTTTAGGTTTTATCCGATACCAGTACCAAACCGGTACTTTTGAAACGGTGCCGGTGCTTAAATGGTGCTCGAACCGGTGCTTAAAGAATGGAGAACACAAACTTTGTCCAAAAACCTCTCATGTTTAGCTGTTTTTTTGTAAAAAGACAAAGTACTCTTTCCAACACTATATACTAACTGAACAAATATACTAAGTGAACAGTTAGCATATCTCTGTATTTAATGACTCTAATCTGTTGCACATCCATTCAGACTCAGGCTTTCTGCATAGCCGGTTGATGCATGTCCTTCCTTACTGTCCAACCTCACATGCACATCACATTCACTATAAGGATTTTCCTTTGCCATCACTCTCATTGCCAAGTCTCCCAGTAGTGCTGTCTACTTCCTTCTTTTTCAGCCTCTTCCTTTAAATACTTTACTTCCACCACCAAGTTTCCTTGCCTTCTCTCCTCTGTCCAGAGAATACAACAAACACCTTCTTGGCAGTTTCCGTCACCACTCCAGCTGTACTTTCCCAGCACACAACAACCTTGTTGTTTATTCCTGCATGACTGCACATTCTTAATAAGATGACAGGAGAATATAGTTACTTCAGTAAAATTATTAATATGACATTAAGATAATACATTACAAGTAAGAAGCTGACATTTAAAATTCTAATTAAGTAAAAGTTTTTCATGATTATTATATTTATCTTTATTATTTTATACTTTATAAATATCATCAGCATAATACTTGGGAAAACTTTGAGTACTTTAGCAACCTAGCAGAATTGTGACAGTGAGTAGAACTGAATATGAAGTAAAAATATGAGCCTTTTTATTGTAAATATTAACATAATATTTAATTATCTGTTAAACCAACCACATTTAATGAGCAACACATTCACAAAAAGATGAGCAGCCCAAGATGTCTTAAGAAAAATAACAGGAAAGGTTTTCCACATTTATTACATCTACTGACTTTTACATCACAATCAATTTACAGATCAAGGTCGATCTATGAAGGCACAAACACTTCACCTGCAGTCTGATTTGGACATTAAACAATGCGACTGACAAAATTAGAAACTTTTATTTTACTGCATATTGATTGAGGAAGCCATATCCTTCCACTGTTTTCTAAAATATGTCTGCATTTTTCTGTGTAAAACACTTTTAGATGTTCAGAGTTAAGTGTCATGCCTGAGATACTCGCTCACAGATTTGCACTGAATTGTCAGCAGACTCTAAAGAGCATCTGGGGAATCTGCTGCTGTTACCTACAACTAGCCAATCATGAAGGCAGTCCTCTCCTCAGGGACCTGCTATTGTGGCACCTCTACTCAGGACCAGTTTAATATCAATTCAAATAGAGACCCTCGACATCTAACTAGGTTCAGAAAGAGGTTTTGATTTGGGACTCACAAAAGGAGCTGGCTTGAAAATGAACAACTGGCACCTTCATTGCCTCAGTACAACTCATAAACACATACAATCACAGTCAACCAAATTGCACACTAATAGTGCTTTTTAAGGGTGAATAGATGGAAATCAAAACAAAATAAAATAAGACACTGAAACAAAAAGACTGACTGAATTGTCCTTTAAAGTTTGTTGAAACCCAAACAGGTGTACTGTAAGGGAAATGTCCCTGTGCAGAACCTATTACCTACTGCCCAGGAAGGACTAACAGTGCACCGGCTTATCTGAAATTCAAGGTAGGGCTTGAATCAGTTCTTCAGGCAATCCCCATAATCCGATCACATGGCTGGTCACACCATTTCACCATCATCCAGGATCTCTTTTGGACTGGGCTCAGTGGTTCTCCAGAATCCTCTCTAGCAGTTCAAAATACAATCAACACAAATAGTGCACACCAATGAATTTCCATTGCATTTTGTGCTCATTAACCTCTTTTCCTCCAAAAGGATATTATCAAATATTATCCACATACTTAAGAATCTACTTGGATTCCAAATGTATTAATAACAAATGGTATTTCTTTTAGCTTTAACAAGTAACCACAGTTACAGTCACAAATTATTTTATCACAATTATGTCACAGTAAAGAACATAAGCAGCTTAAACAGTAATAACCACTGTTTACAATGAAAGTGACATTTATCAATCTTACATCTTAACAAGCAAATGCAACTTAATTTACAGTACAAACACTTGAAATGTGCTGTTTCTATTAAAACTGAACCATTTTAATACAGACAGAGCAAGTACTTATAGTTGAATACCTCCCTGATTGTGATATGGCTTGGGGGGCAAATAGCAGCTAGCATCACACCTAGCATCGGCAGTAACATCAGTAGCTTAAAACGTTCAACACTTACACCACACTGTATAAACAACGAGACAAATAAAACGACACAAAGCTCCCGATTGTTTGTTTTCCAAAGGTTTCTGAGCTTAATCGGTTAGTAAAATAAGCTTAACAGGAAGCTAACGGAAGGATTTGACTCACCGGGAATTTCCAACACAAATAACTCGACTGATGTTATTCCCTTATTGGTCAGAGTTCGGGGCCTAATAAAACAGCAGTTTAATAGCATTGATATGTAAAAATAATTTGGTCTCATTAACTGGTTTGCAGCACCGCATACCGAGATATTTTCTGCCCGTGCTCACACACACACTTGACCGTCATTTGAGGGAAACTCTCACAGGAAGAGACAGACACTGCTTCCTGCGCACGAGACGCAAGACTGCATTAAAGCGCCCCCTTGTGACAATAGTAGGCTATAGCTTTAGATGACAAAACGGGATTTTGTAGCCCTAAATTTCGCGCAGTTACACTGTGCTATCAAGTTGCTTGACCATTACGCAACTTAAATTTAGTCCCAACTTATCACATATGATTAGGTGATGTATTTGTGAATCAATACAAGTTTGTGACATGTTCTTTTAAATGACTCAACCTAATAAATTAACAAGACACTGTGCTACATCGAGAAATATAGAAACCAGGATATTATTATTATTATTATTATTATTATTGCTGCTCAACAGTAGCCGGGGGTGGAGCTTAGCAAATGCGTCAGACGCATTTAGAATGCGTTTTGTTCAAATGAATGTTAGCATTTATGGAAACAAACACATTTTGAAGAATGCTGGCAGAGCTGGTACATGTACTTTGGATTACAGAGGAGAAAAAGAGAGGAGAGGAAAGAAAAAAAGATTATTTTTTAAGGTAAGGACCGCTCGACAAGTGACATTTGCTAAGGTGGAATTATTAAGGGAACATGCAGTGTTCACGTTAATGTTAAACTTTTCTAAACACAGTGTGGAGGGGCTCGGAGTGGGTAATCTGGTGCGCGTGCGAGAGGTGGTCCGGATTGAGTGGTGGCTGGGTGTGGCACCCTCTCGCACGCGCAGGAGGGGCTCCGAGTGGGTAATCTCGTATGCCTGCGAGGATGAGCTTGAATTGTATATCATGGCGTGGGAGCAGCGCCCTTTTCGCGCATACGTTCCTGAGTGCGCGTGCGAGAGGTGTCCTGGATTGAGTGGTGGCTGGGTGTGGCACCCTCTCGCGCGCGTGTAAAGGGGCTCGGGGTGGCGTAATCTTGTGTGCATGCGAGAGGTGGTCCGGATTGAGTGGTGGCTGGGTGTGGCACCCTCTCGCACGCGCAGGAGAGGCTCAGAGTGGGTAATCTTGTGCACCTGGATTTTATGTGGGAGCAGCGCCCTTTCGCACATTAGCGAGAGGGCGCTGCTCCCACGCGTTTTTCCTGTCCCTGCGGGAGCAACAGGAACTAAAGGAGGAGCAGGAGCGGCTGGAGAAGCGACCGGAGAAGCAGGACCTGCCGGACGAGCATGAGCAGCATTCTTCACCTGATGGAAGAGACAGGAGCAGCAGCCATCATTAATAAATGCAACATCATATCAAAATAATAAAATCAGTGTCATTCATAAAGTTGAAGTTGTGTCACTTCAGTCTTCAGCACTTCCTCAAAACATGAAGAAATCCTTTCTCCTTACAAATATCTCAAGGTTTTATGACAATCTGATTCTTTGATTAAAATTCATTGTTTACGGTTATTTGTTAGGTGTGGCTGTGTGCAGGCAGGAATAGGACCCAAGGTGCAGACTCCAGAGACAGATGTGAACTCAAAACAACTTTAATGTTAAACTCAAATATAACATAACTGGAAAAATCAAAATAAACTTACACCGGAGGAATGACAGAACACACAGCTAGGAAAACGGTAGATCGCGACACGGACACAGAGAAACACAGGGCTTAAATACACAGAGGGAGTAATCAGGGAATGAATAACAGGAGGGAAATACAGCTGGGGCAAATCAGAACTGACGAGACAAAAGGAAGCGTAAACTGAACACACTAAGACAGAGACCTTCAAAGTAAAACAGGAAACACATAACAGACTCACATGCAGGCACTACAGAGGGAACAGAGACGTGGGACCAGGGCAGACACAAACACTGACTGAACACGGGGATATAGGAACTAAGGATACATAGAGACGCGAACTAGACAAGGGGATGCAGGTGATAGGGGAGACAGAGCAACTAAAGAAGACAGAGACATAAACCATAAGACGGAACTCAAAGAAACCAAAAACTAGAATTTATAAATAATAACATTAACTCAAAAACCCTGGGTCGACGACCCAGGCATCCTAACAGTACCCCCCCCCCCCTCCCCTAAGGGCTGGCTTCCAGACAGCCCAAACCAAAACATCAAAATCAAAAAAACCAAAAACAACCCAACCAGGGTGGGCGGCGGGGGAAACAGGATGGAGGGCTAGAAACAAAACAAGGAGCCAGAAACAAAACAAAAAAAAAAAGTGCAAAACACTGGAGCCCGGAAAGCAACAGAACAAAACACAGAAACAAAGTCCAAAACAACAGCACCAAGGCCCAGTCAAAGTCCAAAAGCAAACAAACAAAAGAGCTCACGAAAGGCGCAGAGGCCCAGGCAATAGTCTCAAAAAAGTTCAAGGGGCCGGCCCGGAGGCTGACGGCACAACAGTCCAAACCCGGGTAGGTCAGGGGGGCGGCCCGGAGGCTGATGGTCCAAGAGCCCAGAAAACAGTTCAGGAGGCCGGCCGGGCAGAAGGCACCGGTGGCGACGGAGCAGATCAGGAGGCCGGCCGGGCGGGAGGCACCGACGGCGGCGTAGTCCAGGGGGCTGTCCATGACGGCAACGACGTCCAGTCATCGGCCGGACAGAACGTGCAGGCCGGACAGGACGCGCAGGCCGGGCAGGAACAGACAGCATGGAGACCTCAGGAGCAGACGAAGCTGAACACTCGGAGACTGGACCAGGCGGAGCTGCAGAGGCTGAGGCCGGACCAGGCGAAGCAGAAGCCGAAGCTGGACCAGGCGTAGCACAGGCTGAGGCCGAAGCTGGTCCAGGCGGAGGCGAAGCAGGAACAGAGGCTGAGGCTGATTTCGGACCAGGCGGAGCTGCAGAGGCCGGACCAGGCGGAGCTGCAGACTCGGAGCCCGGACCAGGCGGTGGAGCCGGTGGTGGCTGAACGGGCCCCTCGGACCCTCCAGCGGAGACAGGTGGCTGAAGCGGCCCCTCGGATCCTCCAGCAGGAAGAGACGGCTGAAGCGATTCCTCGGACCCTCCAGCGGAGACAGGAGGCTGAGCAAACAACTGAGGCAGAAACTGAGCAGGTGACTGAGCTGATAGGTGAGCTAATGTCTGAGCTATGGAGAGAAGTTTAAGTTGTATTGACTGTTGTAACGAAGGCAGTAATGGCGGGTGAGGTGGTGGATTAGCAGATGGTTGGACTAGGTTGTCTGAGCCTACGGATCCTACAGAAAACTGCTGGACGGGCTCACCTGAGCCTCCAGCGAGGTCAGAAACAGGTGCAAGTACCTGCCGGACACCAGCCACTCCCACCCGAGGAGAAGGTACGGGTGCAGCGACAGGCAGAGGCTCAGCCAGCCTAGACACCTGAGCAGGGACCAGCCGGACCTCAGCCTCCCTCACCTGAAGCACTGAAACAGGTTCAGGGGAATGCTGGGCCTGAGCTGCCCTGGGAGCAGGAACACAATGGTGCGAAGGAGCAGGCTCAGCAAACACAGATTCTTCTAAAACGTTTTTTAACTTCCTACCACCACCACCACGTCTAACAGTCTTAATAGTCTCAGTCTTAGCAGTGTTCATATGATTGTTTTTTTCCAGCTCCGAGGAACGACAGCAATCACAACTCACCACTGGGAGTTGCTCCGCAGAAAAAGAGTGGTGACGGTGTGAGCGTCGCCTCCTCCGGGAAGTGGGGGGTGGCAAACTGGGCTGCGAATCCCCCAAAGGACCGGGCTGCGATGAGGAAGCAGAGAGTTTGTGAAGCTCAGAACGTGGCAGACCCAAAAACAGAGCGAAGGACTGCAGCGGAGTGAGTCTAATGTCCGGTGTCACATAACCTCTCTTCCTCCGCCGCTTAACTCTCTTGTCGGACTGGTAATCCAGGGGTGAAGGCGGAGGTGTAGCGACTGGAGAGAAGGAGCACGTGCTCAACCTGATCGCCCGAGGCATAGACGCTGGCTCGGCCGTAGCCACGGCAGTTTGGAGGCTGCGGGGCCCTCCCAAAGCCAAACGTGACCCATAGAAGGGTGACTGGAGCTCCTGGGCATGCTCAGCTTCCTCCCTCACGATCTCCTTGAGGAAGGCAGAAACTGCGGGTCGCTGATACCACACGGAGTCTGCTGGGTCCATAGTATGGTCGCGATCTTCTGTTAGGTGTGGCTGTGTGCAGGCAGGAATAGGACCCAAGGTGCAGACTCCAGAGACAGATGTGAACTCAAAACAACTTTAATGTTAAACTCAAATATAACATAACTGGAAAAATCAAAATAAACTTACACCGGAGGAATGACAGAACACACAGCTAGGAAAACGGTAGATCGCGACACAGACACAGAGAAACACAGGGCTTAAATACACAGAGGGAGCAATCAGGGAATGAATAACAGGAGGGAAATACAGCTGGGGCAAATCAGAACTGACGAGACAAAAGGAAGCGTAAACTGAACACACTAAGACAGAGACCTTCAAAGTAAAACAGGAAACACATAACATAGACTCACATGCAGGCACTACAGAGGGAACAGAGACGTGGGACCAGGGCAGACACAAACACTGACTGAACACGGGGATATAGGAACTAAGGATACATAGAGACGCGAACTAGACAAGGGGATGCAGGTGATAGGGGAGACAGAGCAACTAAAGAAGACAGAGACATAAGCCATAAGATGGAACTCAAAGAAACCAAAGACTAGAATTTATAAATAATAACATTAACTCAAAAACCCTGGGTCGATGACCCAGGCATCCTAACATTATTGGTAAATATTGACCCTTGAACCACATCTTCACACTTCAACAACACTGATACACACTGTGAATGTGTATGCCAGTGTTGGTGGTCATCTCAAGTTCACTGTACAGATAAATCCTGTGAGTCTTTGGCACACCTTTGCGTTCATTGAACGTCTTCTTCCTTTTGATCAACTGATGGTCAAGTGTGTGGTGTTCCTGTGGATAACCAATCCTCCTGACATCACCACCGCGTTGCTTTTATAGGAAAATATGTGAAAGGAAAAATGACACAACAGCAACAAAGACAAAACAATGTTTACAATTAAATACATGAAATACTTTTAGGTTCATGGTCATTCAGCTGGCCAAAGAACCCATCTACTTATACAAAAATCCATGAGCAACACAATGTTTGGAGTAAAGCACTTTTAAGCGGGGGTTAAATATACAAATAGATTAGTAAATAGTGACAAAGTAAATTTATGTTCATGTGTGTGTGTCAGTGTAATTCAATGTAGTCTGATATTTTCAACAAACTTCAGTGCTCTTTGAAAATTCCCCAAAGTATGCTTGTCATGGTCCCCGTGTCTCTCTGGCTGGCTCAAGCTGGCGACAGGTTTTTCTCTCTCTCTCTCCCTCGCTCCTGTCTGCCTGGGCGGAGCTCGTTACAGGCTCTTGCTCTTGGCCCACGCACCTGTGTGATTGTCACCACCTGTTGCTGGATCTGGCTGATTCTCTCAGTTGCTATTTAATGATTAAATAGCATTGATTTAATTACCCTGAACCCCCCCTTCCTGACCAGGTTACGGTCCTTTCCTGAGTTTCCGGTGTGTTGTGGCGTTTGTGCGGAGGAGCTGCGGCGGTCATTGTGCTGAAGAGAAAGCGTGTATGTTGATTCCCCCCTCTCCCTGGAGCCCTGGACCCCCACCCAACTAACTGTACATATCTATAGCACTGAGATGTTCCCCGTTGTAAATAAACTGTCTTCTTTTGTTTGCAAAGAACTCTGTCGAGTCCGTCCGGTAGCCATGACAGTGTTGTTCAGAAGAAAAAGGAAAAGATGAAATCTCTACATGGGCCAAATCTGAGTCAGGCTAGTTTGTTTATTAAGGATGTGCTTTGTTTCATACAGTAAAACAAAAACAGTTTATTATGCTTTATTTAGTGAGGAGGCAAAGATTTGGGTTTATGTTTAAAGGAGAAAAACGTTGCTAAAGTGAAGTAAAACAGACTGATAATCAAATAAAGACACAGTGCGGAAACGGAACATGGTAAATGGTAAATGGCCTGCATTTGTATAGCGCTTTTCTAGTCCATAGGACCCCAAAGCGCTTTACACTACATTCAGTCATTCACCCATTCACACACACATTCACAACATGATAAATGTCAGTGTTACACATTTAAAATATACCACCATTCGTCTGTGTTTAAGTATCCTAATATCTTAGACCGTATTTAAATTCACTGAGATATTAAATGAAAACGATCCAGCACTTACGTACAGATATTTTTCACTCTAGCAGACACTTGTGTTAAACAGATCCTTTAATTTTAGTACAGGTTCTGTAATGTAAGTACAGAAAATTAAAAAGTAGCTCTTCTGAGGACATTTCTGGGGTCTCCTCCTCCTGTGTGACCAAACATAACATGTATCAGCTGCTCGCTATCATAGATGGTGTCCAGAAACAATAGGGACTTTCTAAATAACTGCCAAACTTTCAATGGAAATCCTTTTCTTGGTGTGTCTGCGTGTGTATGAGACAAAGAGACAGTTAGAATCCATATTAATTTTATGTGAAATTAAATATTAAATTGAGTGCTTAGAGCAGTCTGAAGCCTCGGTATTTAGCTTAAAGGAAATACTTGTACAGACACAGACCTTTTATTGTTTTAGTGTGTGGCTAAAACACAGCTGACCACTTTTGCTACACTTGCTGAGAGACTGAAATCGTTATTAATCAGGAAGCCTCCATCCCCCACAGTGATTTCTACTTCTGCTTCCAGGATAAAGCAGAGTAATCCAGGCCTGTCAGAGGAGCACAGGGGACCAGGAAAGGCGTGTTTATCTGTCAGACAGAAACAGGAAGCAACGAGGAGCAGTGCCACAGTTCAAGGCGATAGAGGCGGTTTCATTTTCTTATAGCATTTAAACTCGGCACACACCTGCACAAAGACAGGAAGACAGGTAAACTAGCTTTCTGCTTTCTTCTTATCTTGCTCTCACAGCAGGTCTTTTCCCATTTGATGACTCTGTGAAGAAACAAGTTTAAACATTTACAGAAAAGCTGCACTTCCTGCTGTGTAGTGATTCTGTTGTGTGTACGTCAGGATGTGTGCGTACTCCAGGGTCGTTTTTTCTTGTTCTTTGATTTTGTTTAAACTGAACCCTCAGTGAGAATTTGAGGGAAATCTTCTCTGAGTGTCTGCTGCAGCACAGTTTTAACTCTTTCACAGAGGAAGAATGAGGGGGGAGTACATCAAAGTGTTGGACACCTGTTACTTTCAGATTTCTGTTTGAGACTGGATCAGTTTAAGAATAAACATCACGGTTCAGGTAAACAAAAATCATTGGGTATTGTGTAAGAGCGGTCAAAACAGAGAAGTTAGAGAAATCCAGAGGGACTATATTTACAGGCGCGTCTGTGGTTAAGTCTGAAAAAGTCTAAATTATTTCAGCTCTTTAATAGTTTTCATTAGCCATTTTTAAAATGATGGTTGGTTTCTTCATTTCAATTTAGTTTTAATTCATTCCAGACTCTGGAAATCGATGCATCACGTTTCTCTACAAAAACGATACTAATGCTTAAGGAAAAGAGCTATGATTCTAGATCGAAGTTAGACTTGTTTGATTTTTTCTTGTTACTTCAACTCATTCAAAATAAATAATATTGTACTCATTTTTTTTTTTTTCAGTTTCAGTTTATTCTGTATAAACTGTCCATCCTCTCTGTCTCTTTAGCTTGTCATGGACTTTGTAGATCCCATCCTGTCCATCGCCTCACAGATCTATGACCTGGTTGAGAATGTGAAGGCCAATAAAAAGCGCTGCCGACGTGTTTGTAACCGAGTCAAAGCCTTGGAGAAGCTGGTGAAGTCCATCAAACGGACGCCTCCAGGGGTAGAGAAACCTCTGAGAGAACTGTCTGTCACTCTTCAATCAGCACAGGAACTTATCAGAAAATATGCCTCAGCCAATTTGGTGGAGCGCATCCTAAACTCCAGCAACCATGGAGACGAGTTCAACAGTGTGAACGAACGGCTCAACGATGCCTTCCAGGTGCTGTCTGGAGCTTTGCAGGTGGAGCAGGGGAACATGCTGTATGAGGTATTTAAACAGACGACCAGAGAGAAAGAAGATCAGTTGGATGGGAGGGAGGACGACGCAGAACTGAAGACATGTGAGGGGAAACTGATTATGGATTTGCTTTTGTAGAGAGATTTGAGCAGAAACAATTAACTACTTGGTCTCAAATGTGATACTTGTCCATTGTTATGCAGGGATAAGTGGACCAAGAGAGCAGGATCTTTACCAGAAAGTTTCCTAATTTTGTTTACAGCTAACAAGTGTGTGTCTATGAAGAGGACTGAAAGTCAGACCCACAATCTTAAAATGAGTTCTTGAGTGAATTGGGAGCCAGTGCAGCTGGAGCAGCAACAGATTTGGTCAGAAGCCTTTCAGCAGAGATCTGAACAACCTGCAGACAATCCAGGGAGCTTTTGCTTAGACAAGTAAACAGTGAATTACAATAATCCAAACGTGATGAAATAAGTGCATTACTAACATTTCCCCATTCTAGAGTGATATAATGGGACTTAACATTGCAATATTTCTTACGTGATATAAACAAGAGTGAACCAAAGATTTATAAAGAGAGCTGGGGATTTATAATTACTAATAATTAAATGCAGAGAGGTGTATAAACATTTAGTGAGTGAAAAAAAGTGACTGAAGAAGAAACACTCAATGCATCATGGGAATCTCCCAGCAGTCCACACCTATTGCAGCATAACTAAGGGAGGATTCAGGGTCACCTGGTCCAGCCCTGACTATATGCTTTAGCAAAAAGGAAAGTTTTAAGCCTGATCTTAAAAGTAGAGATAGTGTCTGTCTCCCGAATCCAAACTGGAAGCTGGTTCCACAGAAGAGGGGCCTGAAAACTGAAGGCTCTGCCTCCCATTCTACTTTTAAATACTCTAGGAACAACAAGTAGGCTTGCAGAGTGAGAGCGAAGTGCTCTAATAGGGTGATATGGTACTACAAGGTCATTAAGATAAGATGGGGCCTGATTATTTAAGACCTTGTATGTGAGGAGCAGGATTTTGAATTCTGGATTTAACAGGGAGCCAATGAAGGGGAAATCTGCTCTCTCTTTCTAGTCCCTGTCAGGACTAAAAAGTCCAGCCTGGAAGTAATAAATGCATGAACTAGTTTTTCAGCGTCACTCTGAGACAGGATATTTCTCATTTTAGAGATGTTGCGCAAATGGAAGAAAGCAGTCTTACATGTTTGTTTAATATGTGCATTGAAGGACATGTCCTGGTCAAAAGTGACTCCAAGGTTCCTCACAGTGTTACTGGAGGCCGAGGTAATGCCATCCAGAGCAAGAATCTGGTTAGATACCATATTTCTAAGACTTTCTGGGCCGAGTAAAATAACCTCAGTTTTATCTGAAATCAGAGGCAACAAATTAGAGGTCATCTATAATTAACCTTAGTGTGTGAAGAAGAACTTATATGAACAAAGTTGAGCCTTTTAGATGGTTATAATTCAAATTGGCATGTGTCAGTTATACTGCATTTGTCCAAAACGGCTGTAAGCTGCTTAGCTACAGCCTTTTTATAAAATCTTAGCAATAAACTGTAATTTTGAGATTGGTCTTTATCTGCCAAGAAGTGAAGGACCAAGCTTGTTTGTTTTGGGGTTTTTTTTTTTATCTGTGGATGACAGCATTCTTAAAATAAGGAGGGATTTGGCCAGAGAGCAGTGAGGTGCTGATTATAGTGAGCACTCAGGGACCACTAGCCTGAAAGACATTTTTCAACAAAGACACAGATAAAATGTTGAGAACAGGAAGTTGTTTTTTTCTTTCAAGAAAAAACATTTTCACAATATTTGAGGTAAAGCAGGAGTAACGATATCAGTAATGTTGTCAAATTAGATCCTAGAGTTTGGATGGGGAATCAGAGTATGGCTTTCTCTGTTTGCTCTTCAGTGCTCCTGGACTACATGAAGGATCAGCAAGAGAAAACCAACACCATGCTGAAACAGTTTGAGCATCTTAAAGTCAACGTGGAAAAAGTCGTGGAGATGTGTGAGTGCAGCACATATAGAGTTTCATTACGGATAGAAACAACTAAATCTGAAAAAACAAAGGCCCACCTGACCCCGTCAAAATCAGATGAATTTCACATCTACAGACCCTTAGAGTATATAGGGATGGGTCAGCCTCATAGGGTAACGTGAATTTATTTATTTAAAAGGGACAGCGCAGTTTAACATAGTTCAAGTGCAAGCCATGAAACTGATGTGCCACACAGGTTTATAGCTACTGCTAATTTTCAACAATTGTCCCTTGTTGGGCTTACAATCTAAATAGATACATTTTACAATAAAACATACATTTTCATAAAACCAAATTACATCATAAATACAATTACAGCTACTCGACAATAATTTTAAATGAAATTAAAATCATTAGTTAAAATGACTACATCTTTGATTTCCCTTTAACCACACGTTAACCTTCAATGTAAAAGATCTAATGTCTGTAATCAATTTGATATCGGTTGGAAGTGTGCTCCACAGATGGCGAGCCTTTATAGAAAAAGCTGACTGACCGAATGTAGATCTGCGATATAATATCTTGCAGTTGCCGTTCACCTTACTCCTAGTAATACGAATACTTATGAAGTATTTAATTTACTTCATAAGTAAATTAAATATTCAGATGAAAAAGCCATTTAAGCTCTTTTAAAAAGAGTGATTAAAAACTTCACATCCATGTCACAAATTAACAACTTGTCCTGTATTCAGGACAATTTTTCCATAACTAACTTTGGCCATTGGGCTCTATCAGTGTCTGACTAAACTGCAGCAGTTTAATGTCTGTGATGCAGAGAAACAAAAACAACGACTGGGAATCTGGATTTTTAATCACTGGAGGAAACTCCCAAAAGGCTCATACCACCATGAATTTGGGCAAACAAAACAAACAAAATAAACAAACTGCTGAACTGTGAATGGTTTATGTTTTGGTTTTTTTGCCTGTTTTATATTGTCTGTTTTACCTTTTTATTATTTGTTATGTGTAGCACTTTGTGAATCTGTCTAGAAAGGTGCTACATAAATAAAAAAAATGCATTATTTATATAATTTACTGACAAGTTTTTTTTTCTTCTTTTTACAGTGAATAAGCCCAGCATCACTAGTGTGGACATCCGAATGATTAAACCACAGGAGCTAAAGTACAAACATCCCAAAAAGCCCTTCATGGAAACAGCAACCTCAGAGGTCTACAAAGGAGAATATCGTGGATTCACAGTTGCCATCAAGAGATATATCGACCCTGTGAACACCAACCTAGGGTCTGTGCCACAGTTCAGCTGCATACTGAGAAAAAAAATGATTTTTTTTTTTTTTTTACATAAAATAAGCAGTTCTATATAGTCAGAAGCCACCAATGAACTTAAATTCATTTGCAGACTTTGTTTATTCAGAAATACATTAAAACATTGGCTAGAAGAGAAATCTGTCTCCTAGAAACAAGGATTAAAGAATAATTTGATATGAAGGAGTTTAAACTAAACTTAAATTTGAGCTCAAACATTAGAATACTGTTTACGTGTATTTACATCGGTATGTATTCATTGACACCATAAAGGGTTTTTTTTTACCATTTGCAGAAAGGTGCAGTCCATTTTCAACAAAGAAGTCGACACCATGAAGAGATTTGAGTCGCCCAACATCCTGCGAATGTTTGGTATCAGTATCCTGGGTGAGAATGGTGAGTTGAATGTAGCCTGTCAGTAACGTTGCAGACAGACAGAGGTGGTAAAACTTAGAGTCTAAGTCGTTACTTTGTCCCAGCTGATGTTTGGGAATATATGGTCTCATACAAATGTTCTTATTGAAGGATTCTGGTGGCATCCTCTAGGTCATTTGGTGCCAGTAGGTACCCATGTCATTGCTATCTGTCAGAGCTGATGAGTCTCCTGCAGGGAACAGTGCCATGGAGCTTGCACAAGCACTTTGTAACAAAACCACAGCAGACCCGATGATGTTTGCGTGCTTTTTAGCATTAACTTTATTTACACAGTCGGTCGCTGTTTGCAGGAACCTGAGGTGAAGAGACAACTATCTGACAAGGACTCAGGGAGAAGACGCAGACTATATACAGGAACAGGGATAACAAGGCATTCGTAAACTCAATCAAGACATTGTGCTTGTTTGGCAGAGCATATGATAAAGACTGAATCGTTCTTGTGGTCCTGTGTCTGTTTAAAAAAACAACAACAAGAGACAAGGAACAATTGGACCGTCCAATTTCCTAATATGCCACAGTTCCTTGTAGCATGTTAAGACATTGGACGGTCAGTGGCTATACTAAAGTTATCTTATGTTATAATGTTTTTATTATAGCATGCTGATGTCAGTTTTCATGTCCCTGTATATTGTTGTGATATCTGGGTAAGGTAAAGTTTTTACTGATTTTTGCATTTGGTGTGGCCTTGACCTGATTTTCATCTAAACAAATAGACAGACAGGCAAACAAATAAGGAAATAAGCCAATGGGACTGATTACATACCCCCTCCCTTTTGGGGGAGAACAAAAAAGAGAAGTAAAAACAAAGAAAGTCACATGAGAAGCTACAGTCCCCTTAAAAAACAAGTTTTCACAGAACTCTGTGCAGTCCTATAAAGACTTTCTGTAAAAAATAAAACAGGAAGTAAAACAGGAAGTAAAATGAAGCAATTTTTCAAAATTATGAAGGAAGTGAAAATTAGAGATTACAACAAAAGATGGGGAAAAGTTTGCTATGAACTTTTAATAACTTGTCCTTGTGACTACCTGTAGGACCCAACCCTCAGTTCTTCATCATCATGGAGTACTGCGAGAAAGGAAGTCTTCGTCAGGTTCTGGACTCTGACTGCAGGCTGTCCTGGATCAGGAAAGCTCGTATGTGTTTCGATGCAGCACAAGGACTCTATCGGTCAGTGTTTCTGCTTTATTGACAAATTATTATATTATAAATAATTATTATAATTGCTTTTTTTTTAATCTTAGAAAGCACATTTAAAAAAGTCCAAACCAAACAGCAGGTGAGTCGCTGAGCCTGAGATGAGAATGTGTAGTTTATGCACTAATGTTTTTAACTGTCATATTTTAGACTACACAATACAGAAGAAAAATCTAAGGTGCACGGGTGCATCAACAGCAGCAAGTTCTTGGTGGCTGAAGGCTACACCGTCAAGGTACTGAGGGCAGTGCATGCTGGGATTCCTTGCAGTCCAAATTGAACAGCAGCAGCACTGATGATGTTGTTGTTCTTTTTAGCTCGGAGGTTTTGAGCTGGCAAAAACAGAGACGTCTCTGAAAAAGGTGAAGAAATCTACCAATGACGACGCAATCAGGTCCCTGTGCTACTACTCTCCCGAGAGGCTCAACAACATCAACCATCCTTACAGCAAAGAGTGTGAGATGTACAGGTGAGCACCAGCCTGGGATATGCTTCCACTCACACCAGCATTAAATGAGTTTTTGTTCAGCTGAAATGATGTGAAAAAGTTTTAGCACACTTACTGATTTATTATTTTTGGAATATTTGTCACAATGGCATGTTTAAAATTTTATATTAGACAAAGATAAGTTGAGCAAATCCAAAATGGTGTTTAAGTATGTCACCGTCTTGGTTACGAATGACGGAAGAAGGGAGCGGGAGATCGACAGACGGTTTGGTGTTACGGCTGCAGTGAGGCAGACACTGTACCGGTCTGTCGTGGTGAAGAAAGAGCTGAGTATAAAAGCGAAGCTCTCAATTTACCGGTTGATCTACGTCCCTTCCCTCACCTATGGTCACAAGCTGTGGGTAGTGACCGAAAGAACTGTAGTAACTGGATACAAGCAGCAGAAATGGGCTTCCTCTGAAGGGTGGCTGGCCTCTCCCTGAGAGATTGGGTGAGAAGTTCAGCCATCTGGGAGGGGCTCAGAGTGGAGCTGCTGCTCCTCCACATTAAATAGAGCCAGTTGAGGTGGTTCAGGCATCTGACACAGATGCCTCCCGTGTGGCTCGTCGGCAGTGTTGGGCAAGTTACTCATAAAAAGTAATTAATTATAGTTACAAGTTACTTCTTCAAAAAAAGTAACTGAGTTGCAATATTCTAAAAGTAATTAATTACTTGAAAAGTAACTATTGCGTTACTTTAAAAAACGTTTAACCCTCTGGGGTCCAGGGTATAATTGGCCATTTTTAACTACTTTTGATTTTCCCTCCACGTTTTACCTTGTTTGGTATCATCCTTTTCAGCACAACCTCACGTGTCTGAATTTACAGTTATGTTTTCATTTTGACATACTGTATTAACACAATTGATCTAAAATCAGACAAAAAACATAAACTCAGAGTAGAAAAAGTTATATTTTTACTGTAACAACCACAAACATGTTTAATGATCATATTTCATAACTTTAAATGCAAATATAAATGTCAATTTTAAAATCCTATGCACAAGTTTTGCAAACAACAAAGTTATTTGCATCCATTTACCTTTTACCTTGATTTTTTTAATAACCATTTCAAACTATTTACAGAACAATCAGCTGTTCTTCAATAAGATGCCACAAATTATTTGTGCCACTCCAAAAATTTGTGTCCACTATAAAGGAGAACATCACAGCCTGATACCTGCAGGTCTGACAGCAGCAGGTGTATCACTCCTGTTTCTACCTGGAGACAGCAGTCGCCTCATTGTTCTGACACACAACACAAAACTATCCACAACACTACACACTAACTACACAAGACAACACATTAACTACACACCCCAAACACGCTAAACGTCACAGATTTCTCACATCTCAAAACTCGCTCTCTCTCTTTTTCTGCTCTCTCTCTCTCCGTCACTCCTAAAACTTCCCGTTTTTTTGTTTTTTAATTTTTGCTCATAAGCAGAGAGTGCTCGCCGCGCTGTCTTTAGACAGTAAACGTGACGAAACTATTGAGGAAAAAGCGCCGCGTATATCTTGTTTATCATGACTCTGGTTTTACGTGGCCGATCAATTTATAAACTGGTATAAATCACCTTGTTGCTTTGTCTTTAAGTGGTCATGTGATTGGCTCACCACGACTACTTTATTCTTCCTCAGTCAAACAGCAGCATTCATGCGAATGTTTTGCCCCCTTATGTCCAGCTGTTGTGCTAGACAGTGATCGTGATTACCGTCCGCGGGAGCGCGCAGCTGCTTAAAGCTGTAGCGCCCAGATTACTTACAGCTACTTCCGTGCAACTGATATAAGATGTGGTGAGCTGAACACAGCTTCAACCGTCTGTTTGTTGAAAAATAGTAACAGACCGCATTTTCTTGTTAGTAACTGTAACGGCGTTGTAACGATAGGAATAGTAATTAGTTAGATTACTCGTTATTGAAAAAAGTAACGCCGTTACTTGTAACGCCGTTATTCCCATCACTGCTTGTCGGTGAGGTGTTCCGGGCATGTCTCATGGGGAGGAGGCCCCATGGCAGACCCAGGAAAAGCTGGAGAGCTTATATCTCTCGGCTGGCCTGGGAACAGCTTGGTGTTCCCCTGGAAGAGCTGGTGGAAGCGGTTGGGGAGAAGGAGGTCTGGGCTTCTCTGCTTAGGCTGCTGCCCCTGCAACCCAGCCTCAGATAAGCGAAAGGGGATGGATGGATGATAGAAACTAAACTGAAACTAAACATAAAAATTTGAAACTAAACTGAAACAAGCAAACTCACTCTGGAAACTAAATGAAATTAAACTGAACTAAATAGAAACCAAATAGAAAAACTATAATATCCCTGATTTACAAGGTGGACCTGCTGGTGTGTTTCCACAACATCATCCTGGTGCATAACCTGGGTGAGTTTTAGGGCATGAACTGATCATGCCCAAATGCTTTAGAAAACGTTCCTTCTAAAACGTTCCTATTTTCATTGTTGTCTTTCAGCTTTGGAATCGTCCTGTGGGAAGTCGCAACCCGTAAGAAACCCTTTGAAGGTTTGTATCTGCTGAAAATCAACTTGTATTATCCTGGTATTAAACACTTCAAATAAGGCAGGTGGACTTCATTTTCTTTTGGGAAGACATTTGAACTGTATTCCAAGATGCTTATTCTGCTCTAAAAGCTGATTGAGCTACTATCTTAATGTCTCTGTATTACTGTAAGGGCTTTACTTAAAAATATACAAGGTGAAGGTGATTGCTGTGGTAATTTGGAGCTATATAAATAAAATTTAATTGAATCGAATTGAATAAATAATGGCACGGCATGGTAATGTCTCACAGAGCTGTCACACCTTGGCACATGTGACAGCAGTGGCCCAGGCCTTGATTCATACCTTGGTTCATGTGAAGTTTAATGACTCACATGCATACAGAAGTGAAATGTCTTCGCAAACCAAAATGAAAACCCATCGACTTCATTTTGAGTGCCTAACACTACCATGAACCTGAATCACTGAGAACTTGTGCAGTCAGGCATCCGTACCAAGTTGTCTGTACATGTTTTCCAGGTTTTTCAGATGAAGAAATTTATAGGAAGGTGTTAGAAGAGAAGTGCAAAGAGCCGCTTCCCGATGACTGTCCTGCAGAACTGGGCCAGCTAATAAACGAGTGCCGAGACTTCGATAGCTTCCAGAGGCCTTCAGCTGGAGGTGATAATAATAATAATGACTCCATCAGTATGTTCAGTTATCTTTCTGTGACTGTCGGGGTTCAGTTTACTAAATTTTTAACAATATTTTGTCTTCTGTAGTACTGGTGGATAGACTGCGCAGTGTGGTGGCACAGTTAGAGAACCAATGAAACTCTTCATCTGCCTTTCTGCTGGCCAGGCTCATCCTCAGGGGAGGAAATGCAGCTTTGAATAAAACTGGACTTTAACTTGTGGGCCACTAAATTGTATTTATATTCTACCTTTAGGGTACCTGGGTCGTTGACACAGTGATTTCAGTTTTGTACCTTTTTATTAGTGTTCTCATCTTAGTTTATTTTTGTGAAAATTTTGGTTTTTGTTTTGCATTTCTATTTTTTCCACAGTTCTTCTTGGTGTGTGTTTATGTGGTTCTCAAGTTTTGGCTTCCTTATTCCCTCTATTCTGTGTCCAGTCAGGCTCTGTGTCTGCCCTGATCCCACGTCTCTGTTCCCTCTGTTGCAGTGCCTGCTTGTGAGTCTGTGTCTGTAAGTTCAGTCTGTGTTTCCTGTTTTACTTTGAAAGTCTGTGTCTCATGTTAATGTGTCTGGTTTTGCTTCCTTTGTCTCGTTAGGCCTGATTTGCCCCAGCTGTGTTTCCTTTCTGTTTCCCATTCCCTGATTGCTCCCTCTGTGTATTTAAGCCCTGTGTTTCTCTTTGTCCGGGTTGCGATCTACCCTCGTTTCATGCTGTGTGTTCCGTCCGTCCGTCCGTCCGTCCGTCCGTCCGTCCGTCCGTCCGTCCGTCCGTCCGCTCGCTCGCTCGCTCGCTCGAGCTAGCGTAGTGATGGGTAGATGAGGCCTTGTGAAGTGTTTCAGCACATTCCCCAAACTGTATCGATACTGTGTCGACACAGTGTTGCTATTTTGCTCCATACTGACACCTGCTGGACCTTAAATATCATTGCAGGCAACTTACTTGAGACTCACAACAGACACTGATTCAATGACCTAGTCATATTTGTATACACTGTCCATGGAATCATTTTATATCTTTTACATTGCAAATATTGTAGACATCTTTAAATATATTGTGAATCACATTAAGCGAAAATTAAAACGAAAGTATTATGAATGTAATGTTACCCATTTAAATGTAATTGACTCTTCAGAAAATTGACTATTCAGAAAAATAAGTTTATCCAATGTTTTTGCATTCAGTCTATTGCGTTTTTTGGACACCATCTCCCTAGCTTTGGAAAAACACGCTCACAGGGCACAGATAAAGCTGGGGTACACAAAAACTGTAAAGCCAGGTGGAAAAGGTTCAGATAAGATGTCCTCCTAGTCCCCCAGTACGTTAAAGGATCCTCTGATCTTGGAATGTTCCTCTCCAACATTCTCCACAATACTAAGGGGTTGGCTGTCCTTTATAATAAAATTCAGGACTGCCTGGTCAAAAACAGTCTTCCTAGATGCTTGATTTCAAAATAATAAAACACATATTTAAAAAATATATATATATGATGATAATGCTGCTCAATGTCTATATAGGACAA